>NC_091465.1:22818750-23418750 GCF_027789765.1 Dendropsophus ebraccatus
AGATTATCGTTAAATCGTTCAAATCTAAACGATAATCGTTCGGTTGAATAGCAATTAATGATTAACGACCGAATGAGAAATCGTTGATCGTTTAATAAGACCTGGACCTATTTTTATCGTTGCTCATTCGCAAATAGTTCGCATTGAATAAGACGTCGTTCGGTCGTTCACAGTAGTGGCTAACGCAATAGTGACATCAAGGCGACCGCAAAAACGATCATAAGTAGTGATTATCATTCTATGTAATTGGGTGAACGATTTCAGGTCGTCGTTTGGATCATTTATTGTTAACGAATATGCGAACGATAATCGTCCCGTGGAATATCGCCCATAGCCTTTTTTATTTAAATGAGACTTAAATCTTTGTTCTGGCAAGGCCAGTGGAGATGATAAATCAAGGCTCGGCTTTCCAGCTGTTGCAAAACTACAACTCCCATCAAGCTAAAGCTTTGGCTGTCCAAGCATGATGGGAGTTGTAGTTTTGCAACAGCTGGCAAGCCAACGTTCCCTACCCCTGTGCCTGAATCCTGATGAGAATCCCTATTTCTCCATAGGATTATTTACACCCCTGTTAAGCTGCTGACAGATCCACTTTAAGGCCATATTCACATAATGTGAGTTGTGTAATAATCACGGCTGTTGTTGCCGAGTGCAACAACAGCCATGATTAATACACAATTTATGTGCAGTGCATTTAGAGGGAATCCCAGCCAGAGTATATACACATAGTATACACTCTGGCCACAAACAACTGACATGTCAGTTTTGTGTGGCCTGGCCGCTATTCATTTAATAGTGGCCACACACACCTGACAGGTCACACAATGGAGCGTGCAGCTCTGGCCGCACTCTCCATTGTGTGCAATGGTGAATTGGGATGCGCCCGCATCCCAATTCAGCACAAATGAAGATCGACCGGCTGGGATGATGTTCATTAACATCGGCCGTTCTGTGACTGGTGGGTCACAGAACGGCCGGTGTTTCACGTTGTGTGAATATGACCCTGGACGTACCCGTATGCGTTTAGAGCGGGGCCGCGGTCCCGGGTGCCGCTCGTAGCCCGGGACCGCGGCTATTAGCGGGAACGGTCCGATTGCCGTGCCCGCTAATAAAGTAATCGGATGCAGCTGTCAAAGTTGACAGCTGCATCCGATTACTTGATGCAGCCGTTCCCTCGTGTCTAGTGTGGAGGATCGCTCCTCCGGGATGTTTTACCGGAGGAGCGATCCACACATCTTACCCTGTCCGCGGTCAGTGCCGTAATTGCTCTGATCCCAGCTTGGCACTCTATTGCTTCCGGCTGCAGCAGCCGAAAGCAATCAATGTGCCTTATCTCATCGATCTATGCTGCATATCTATGCAGCATAGATCTCAATGAGAGATCAGAATACACACTGGCGCAAAGGGCCATTAGCCCAAAGGGCCCCGGATCACCTCTGGTAACTCAATTGAAACGTAACTTTTAATAAACTAATATATACTAAAATATATAAACACCGTGATAAAGTTAAAAACACTCTCCCACAGTCCACTAATACTTGTATGTTTATGTCCACCAGCCGGTGGTACTCTATATTATCACTGAATAGCTGCAGACTACTCTATCTAAGAACTGTGGAAGTAGCTGATTAAAACCTAACACACCGCCACCACAACTAGTTTCACCCCTAAACGGGGCGTCCTCAGGTGTAGGCGGAATAATCCTAACCCCAGAGGGGAAATAACCCTAACCTCAGGGGGGCTTCTAGTATAAGTGTAAAAGTAAAAATAAAAGTGTTATTATTAAAGGACAACTCCCGCGAAAAATTTTTTGGGTTATTTAACACACATTACAAAGTTATATAACTTTGTAATGTGGTTAAATACCTGTTCTGGCCCCTTCCCCCACTTTCGGACCCAAGGGCACTGGCGGCCTTTTCCATCCCCTGGACCCGGAAGTCAGAGACATCGTTGGGCGGCGGACGAATCAAGTGGCGATAGTCACCGGAGGGATGATGAGTATGGTGTCTGTGTTGTTTTTTTGGGGGGAGTTGCGGGAGTTGTCCTTTAATAAAAAGCCCCCTCCCCTAATAAAAGTCAGAATCACCCCCCTTTTCCCATGTTATAAATAAAAAAATAAACAAACATGTTTGCTATCGCCGCGTGCGTAATCGCCCGAACTATTAATTAATCACATTCCTGATCTCGCACGGTAAACGGCGTCAGCGCAAAAAAAATCCCAAAGTGCAAAATTGCGCATTTTTGGTCGCATCAAATCCAGAAAAAATGAAATAAAAAGTGATCAAAAAGTCGCATATGGGCAATCAAGGTACCAATAGAAATTACACATCATGGGGCAAAAAATGACACCTCACACAGCCCCATAGACCAAAGGATAAAAGCGCTATAAGCCTGGGAATGGAGCGATTTTTAGTAACATATATTTGTTAACAATGGTTAGATATTTTTACAGGCCATCAGATACCATGAAAGTTATACATGTTACATATCGTTGTAATCGTAACAACTTGAGGAACATGCATAACTAGTCAGTTGTACCCCAGGGCGAATGGCGTAAAAATTAAAAAACCCCAAATAAAAGAAGTGCAGGGTTTTTTTCAATTTCACCACACATTGAATTTTTTCTGGTTTTGCAGTGTACTTTATGAAAAAATTCAGCCTGTCATTGCAAAGTACGATTAGTGACGTAAAAAATAAGGGCTCATGTGGGTTTCTAGGTGAGAAAATGCAAGTGCTATGGCCTTTTAAGCACAACGAGGAAAAAACGAAAATGCAAAAATTGAAATTGGCCCGGTCCTCTAAGGGTTAATGCTGTATTTAGTTACATTGATATCTCTGCCATCAAATCTGCTGCGGATCCTGTACGTGTGAGCGCACCCTAGAGCGGATATCTGCGCATATAGAATATATGGCTGTTCCTGCTGAGATGACTCACAACGTGACCTATTAAGCCTTCAAAGTATCATCCTTTGTTTTAAATACAATATATAGCACCAAAAGAGGAGGAAAAAACAGACAGGCAATAAAAATACACATTTATTATACACAAAAAAAATAATTATACAAACAGGCACTCAATCCATGTGAACCTGAACACAGAAAAGTAAAAGGTAGTAAATAAAGGCAAATTTCACCTCCCACAATACAATAGAAATAGACGGTGTATTAGTGTTTTTCATGGATTTCACATCCATGGAATTTGATTAACACTTATGTGATGGCACTTTTAGTGAATTAGTTGGGTGCAGGGTGGGCAGCTGCTCCGGAGCCCACACAGGCAGGGGCCCACTGTAGTCTCCCCACCTCACAGGGTTCCCCCAGCTGTGCTCCTTGCCGCACTCACAGCATGCTCGGGGGTCAGCTGACCCAGCTGACAATTATTCTTGTGGGCAGAGGCAGAAACATTCCGCCTCTGGCCACAAGAGGCCGCTCCCTCCCCCTGCGCTGCGGTGTATAAGTGATGCAGAGCAGGGAGAGGCAACGCCAAAAGTCTAATGTGCTGCCCTTTTTTTTTTTTCTTATACAGCGGAAAGTGGCTACAGGGGTGTAGGAAGGTTAAGCACACTACTGGGGAAAAGGGGTTGGGTGTGCTGTGCTGGCTAACGGACGGGGCCCAATTTGGGGGTACAGTCTACTGGAGGGATGCCTTGTGGGATGTATACATTAGTACAACATACTGGGGGCAATGGGATGCCTACACATGGCAGAATACATACTGGATTGACGCCATGCAGTGAAAAAAACAATCACTGGACATGTGAACGAGGTCCAAGAAGGACCAAGCCAAAAACATCCAGGCAGAGACCAAGAGAAGGTGAACCCCAGCCAAACCTTGCTGTCTCTGCCTGGATGTTTTTGGCTTGGTCGTGCTTATCATTTTCTAATTTCTCTCTTACTATTCAGCATACAGCCCTAGCTGGGATTATGCTTAAAGTGACACTGTCACCTCCTTTTTGCATTCTGACATCTCTACACAGGTGTAACGGGTAAACGGGTAGCGTTTTTCATACCTTATTTTATATAATACATCATGGTGCTTGTTCAAGTAAAAAGTCATCTTTTATCAACTGCAGATTGTATTAAGTGGGCATGGCCTCACGGCATTAGCGCCACTTGGCCCCGCCCCCTCGTCGGCCATTGAAACAGGCAGGCCGAAAGGTCTAGACCCGAATGGCCAATTGTGCATTGTGGGCGGGGCTAAGTTGCGCTAATACAGTGAGGCCACGCCCACTTAATACAATCTGCAGTTGATAAAAGGACACTTTTTACTTGAACAAACCCCATGACGTATGATATGAAATAAGGTATAAAAAATGCTAAATTTACCCTTTACACCTGTATAGAGATGTCAGAATGCACAAAGGGGGGGGAAGGCCCTATTACACAAAGCTGTTATTGGCCATTACGGCTGATAATCCGACATGCACAATGTCAGCTGATCGTTGTCTTCCAATGGTCGGCGCTCGCTTGCTGTAAAGAACAGGAGGTGTAATAGGGGCTTTAGGGAAAGGGGGGTATCACTTATGCTGGCATAACTAGCCATGGGTCAAAAAAGTCAGAAACCCAGATAGATTATATATATATATTATATATATATAAAATCCTATTAGCTTGAAAATAATTCATTTGAATAAAGGATTTTTAATTTTCCGTCTGTAAAAATGTTGCCCATGAAATGACTGTATGAATAAATCAATGGGCATTTTACTATTATGTTTAAGAGAATTACTAGTAGGAAAGGAAAGAAAAAAACAAAAACAATAAAAAGCTGGTTTAGAGGCATAAAAAAAAGTGTGTGAACTAAGATGAACATCTCCCCCATTATTTACCATTTCTGTAGCGGTGTCAGCGGGAACAGTGATCAGAGATGAACAGGAAAATTATGGGTCTGGATCAGCGCAGATGGAAATAGAAGAATAGTTTGGAAGAGTCTTGGGGGGGAGGGGGGGGGGGGTAAAAATAGCAGAAAATCCCTGATCATTCATTTTTTATTTCCTTAATGCACTGCAGCGGATGGAACCTTCCAGGGAAGCGTGGTCTCCTAGCACCGGCGGCTCACTGCGAGGGGATCTACACCCCTACTACATAAGGACTGTGCACACCAATCACTACAGATCACTTTACTGCGGATCAGTGAATACTAACGCTCACAGACCGGAGGCAGGAATGATGTATATAGCATACATTATACATCCCAGCGTTTGCTGTGTACCAGTAGCATCTTTATGTTCTTACAGCTGTAATGATTCCCTATCAGGCCACGTTCACACATGAATTATTGTCCCTGTCAGTTCCATAGACTGTGAATTGAGTGTTTGTCACACAGGAGCTTTACTGGTCTATTCACAAGGGACGCTTTGGGGGCTGCTATTCTCTAGAATAGTGGGGTCACCGCAGTCAGATCTCTAGCGAGGGACACGTGATAAATGCTGCTAGTGGCCCCTAAAATCCGACCTCTATGGAGGTACTAGTCAGCCTAGACTGTAAACTACATGATGGTAAACAGTGGAAATTACCTTTAGGCTGGGTTCACACACAGTATATTTCAGGCAGTATTTGGTCCTCATGTCAGGTCCTCATAGCAACCAAAACCAGGAGTGGATTGAAAACACAGAAAGACTCTGTTCACACAATGTTGAAATTGAGTGGCTGGCCGCCATATAACAGTAAATATCTGCCATTATTTCAATATAACGGCCGTTGTTTTAAAATAACAGCAAATATTTGCCATTAAATGACGGCCATCCACTCAATTACACCATTATGTGAACAGATCCTTTCTGTGTTTTCAATCCACTCCTTGTTTTGGTTGCTATACAGCCTCACACATACAGCCTCAAATATACGTAGTGTGAACCCAGCCTTTAGGTGCAAGTGGTGAAAGTGTTTATGTAGGCTTTAAAAAACATGGCTACTTTCTTCCAGAAACAGCATTACTACTGTCCTCAGTTTGGGTCTTGAAGTACAGTTCCGTTGAAGTAAATGGCGCTGAACTGAAATACCACACACAACCTGATGTCAGGGAAGGCGCTGTTGTCGCTTTTTCTAATCCTGGATAACCCCTAAAAGCTACGTTCCCAGTTCGGGGAAAGGCAGCCGTCTAGTTATATAGACGGCCGCTAATCAAGAGCTATATAACAAGACGGCCCTCATTTTCCGATATGTTCCTGCAGTGGAAACATAGGGGGAAATTTATCAAACATGGTGTAAAGTGAAACTGGCTCAGTTGCCCCTAGCAACCAATCAGATTCCACCTTTCATTCCTCACAGACTCTTTGGAAAATGAAAGGTGGAATCTGATTGGTTGCTAGGGGCAACTGAGCCAGTTTCACTTTACACCATGTTTGATAAATCTCCCGCATAGTCTTGAAAGGGTATTCTCATCTTTAAGAAGTGTTGCACTGCATGACTGATTGGTGAGGTTCGGACCCCTCACCCCGATGCAGAGCATGAAGGTAAGTCACTGATGTAGCTCTTTGTCCTAGTATTAGGGAACAGTCACACGATCCGTGCACAGAAGATGTGGAACTCCCGACATCATGGTTAATTATGCAAGGAGATCCATTTAAATCTTTGCGCTACTGTATTGTCACGAGTAAAGATTTACATTGTTTTGGAGCTCCCGGCATCATCATGACTGCTGATTCTGTAGCACATTGCCTGTATTTACGGACTGCAATCGAAGGGCATTATGAATGCCCCCCGCACAGCTTCATTCCCAGCCACCAGTTGGTTATATAATTGTGCCATTCACTTGAACTAGTGCTAGATGCCCCCTAACAGTATCTTCCAGGGCATCAGCCAAAAAGGACCAGCTGCAGTTTCCAGAACAGTAAGTGGCCAGTAGTGAAGCTGTTCAGGGATAACTTCGACTAGGAGAAAGCTACACCAGCCGTGTCTCACCTGTATGATCAGCAGGGATCCTCCTGATCCAGAGAATGAAGGGATGATGTATCTTCTTTTTTTTTTTTTAAAGGAGAAGTCCAGTGAACATTTTTATTAAAGTATTGTAATTGCTCCCCAAAAGTTATACACATCACAAATATACACTTATTATGGGAAATGCTTATTATGGGAAATGCTTATAAAGTGCTTTTTTTCCCTGCAATTACTACTGCATCAAGGCTTCACTTCCTAGATAACATGGTGATGTCACTTCCTGGATAACATGGTGATGTCACGACCCGACTCCCAGAGATGTGCGGGCTGTGGCTGCTGGAGAGGATGATGGCAGGGGGATGCTCAGTGTCCCTCCAGTGCTCAGTGTCCCCCTGCCATCATCCTCTCCAGCAGCCACAGCCCGCACAGCTCTGGGAGTCGGGTCATGACATCACCATGTTATCCAGGAAGTGACATCACCATGTTATCCAGGAAGTGAAGCCTTGATGCTTCACTGTGTGAACTGACAGTGTTTCCTACGGCCGCAATTCATTCAATTGCGGCCGCAGAAAACTGACATGTCAGTTCTTTGCAGCCCCGTACGGGATCCCGGCCGGAGCGCATACGATGTGTATACGCTCCAGCCGAGATCCCATAGAAAGTAAGGCTATGTTCCACACTGCATTTAGTACGGCCGCTGTCGCCATCGGCAACAATGGACGTACTTTTACGTAGTGTGAACATAGCCTAAATCTGTATCCATGTAGTATATACGTGACTTTTGAATGAGACTGTTTCCTGTACTAGATACGACGCTGGGAGGGATGGCTTCATAGATCTCATGGAGCTGAAGCGGATGATGGAGAAGCTCGGAGCTCCGCAGACCCACCTGGGCCTTAAGGACATGATTAAAGAAGTAGATGAAGATTTTGATGGAAAACTGAGCTTCAGGGAGGTAAGTGTGAGCCGGCAGCTGATCTGCTCAGGAGCACAGAGCACAATTACTACTGAAATCAATCACAATGATCCCCCGAGTCCTGAGAGACTTCATAGACATGGCTGCTGGGGACATCACTCCCAGCCCCTGAAGCTGTGCTGCACATCCAGACCCCCTTCCTATTAATATTCCTGAGGCTTCTCCAGCCATTGATTCTTTCATTACGGCTGTCACTAGTAAGGTGGCTGAGGACACAACTGAGCTGGGATTGTGGAGTAGTGCAGGACTTCCCAACCTGTCGCTGCTGCAAAACTACAACTCCCAGCATGCCCCACATGGGAGGGGGATTATTGTAAAAATGCGTACGTTTGCAAGCAATTGTGACAATGATTTGCTAGAGGTTGGAATAAATCATGATTGGAGGAGGTAACAACCTTTGTAAATGGGTCCAAATTGTTTTGATTCCTTTCTTAAATTGAAACTAGTCATCACATCTGTTACACTCCGGCTGGGACTCCGTAGGCGGCAACTTAGTGTATATTTTCGTAATAATCACAGCCGTTGTTGCAATCGGCAACAACGGCCGTAGTTTTACAAAAATATACCTAGTGTAAACATAGCCTAATACTCTATTTATCTGACACAGAGCTTCAAATCTGTTACATAGATACTTAAATGGACACTAAGGGGGAGATTTATCAAACATGGTGTAAAGTACAATTGGCCCAGTTTCCCCTAGCAACCAATTAGATTCCATTTTCCAAAGAATCAGTGAGGAATAAAAAGTGGAATCTGATTGGTTGCTAGGGGCAACTAAGCTAGTTCTACTTTACACCAGTTTAATAAATACACCCCCCCCCCTCCCAAACTGTTTACATGATTTGCATTCATCTGATAGCAGGGGTGCTTACCACAAAATCTCCAATTTATTGCCCTTAAAAGCCACCAAGTGTCTAACTTCTGCTTAATTTGCAATTCACTGTCTGTTGCTAGGCTCAGTCTGTCTTGTAACAGACACTAGGACAGAACACAGGTGTGGGCGGGGATTAGCTAGTGCTGCCTCCTCCTAAAGGCTCCACACCGTGTACAGTCAAGGCTTCCCTCTAATCTCTGACTACCCGTAAAGTTTTGGGCAGCTTGTCATCATATTATTTATACATTGAAGCCAATAGTAACACAGAGCCAAAGGTAAATGGAGATAAGCGGGGTATATTTATTAACTTTGTTACATAATCTCTATTATGGTAAAAACACACAGGCCTGATCTGCAGCGAAATCCGCTGTGGATCCCTTGGATGTTAGTTACTATGAGAATACATACTCTGAGCGGGATTGACATCCCGCTGCGAGTATGTACGTGACAGCCCCTTTAACCCCCCCACCGGCCGGAGCATACATTACCTGCGCCACGCTCTGGCTTGCTGCGGGGGGCTTCTGTCTGGATGTCCGGTTCATGGATAATTCCTCCATGTAGAAGCAGCAACTGATTTTTTTTTTCTCTTTATTTTCCTTTCTATAAAGTTCCTTTTAATTTTCCGCAAAGCTGCAGCAGGGGAGCTGGAAGAGGACAGCGGGTTGCACGCTCTTGCTCGGCTTTCGGAAATTGATGTCTCCATTGAGGGCGTGAAAGGAGCGAAAAGTTTCTTTGAGGCAAAGGTAAGAGGTCAGCTCTTATAAGGCCGTATTTACAGGAGACTGGAGCAGTCCGTGGTATACATGCCGTACATACTGAGGTGTGAGCTTAGACTAGATGGTCTAAAGGTGTCTTTACACAGAGAAATTTATCTGACAGATTTTTGAAGCCAAAGCCAGGAATGAATTTGAGAAGAGGATAAATCTCAGTCTTTCCTTTATACCCTGTTCCCTTTCTAGAGTATGTTCCAGGCTTTGGCTTCAAAAATCTGTCAGATAAATCCCTGTGCAAAGGCACCCTAAGGATGACTTGACTTTGTAGTCTAAAAGTCCTTTTAGAAGGGCTGACAGGGCTCCAGGTAACAAGCTCTGATCTCCCCGATCAGCGCTTGTTTACAGATCTTTCAGCCAGGCCACACCAATAATCATTCCTATTATTGGCCACACAGAAGATCCAGTCAGTCAACTAACAAGCGTTTGCGCATTAATTTGCTCACCGCTCTCCCTTTTACATGGGCAAAATCTTAGGAATGATCATTTCTAGGAACATTAATTTTGGAACTGGCAAGAAAATCTTTCAAAGTAACTGCTGTCAGAAAGTTATATAGATTTGCGATTTACTTCCATTTGAAAATCTTAAGTCTTCAAGTACTTATCAGCTGCTGTATGTCCCGCAGGAAATTAGGTTTTCTTTCCAGTCTTACAGTACCCTCTGCTGCCACCTATGTCCATGTCAGGAACTGTCCATGTCAGTTCCTGACGCGGACAGGGGTGGCAGCAAAGAGCACTGTGTCAGACTGGAAAGAAAACTCCACTTCCTGCAGGACATACAGCAGCTGATAAGTACTGGAAGAATAGAGATTTTTAGATAGTAGTAAATTACAAATGTATATAATTTTCTGACACAAGTTGACTTGAAAGAAAAAAAAATCAATGTAGTTCCCCTTTTTAAAGGGATCTGTCAGGTATAATTCACATTATAAGTGGTCTCAAGTGCTCCGGTATAATAAAGTGACAGTCATGGGTGCACATCACTGCTCTATACATTGTCAGAGGTAGCAGTATATACAGTAAATAGAGTAGTATTACACATCTGCAGCCACCAGGAGACTTGGGACCCCCACCTCAAGACCATGGGGGGGGGGGGGTCCAAGCAGTCTGATCATTTAGTGAATAGGGGATAAGTGTGATTGTAGCACAGGTCCTGCACAGAATACAGGAGACATTCTTCTGCTATATTTGGTGCTGGCTTCTTATGAATATATACATTAGAAAAGGTTCATACCATGTAAATCTGCAGAAGCGTACACCCCGTCTACATCTGTGGATTTTTCATACTCAGGTACAGGCCATCAATCACGGCAGCCGATTCGAGCAAGAAATCAAGGCCGAACAAGAGGAGAAGAAGAGACAAGCGGAGGAGATGATACAGAGGAAGGCCGCATTCAAAGAGCTACAGTCCAACTTCAAGCCATAAGACAGAGCAGAGTATTTTCATAGCATGCAGAGAGATATCTATCTATATACCTATATACTGCAGGGTATGCAGACTCTTGTTCTTCCGCTGTTGCTGGATTACAACTCCTAGCATGTTCTGCCAGCCGAGGGCTGCACGTAGTGGTTCATCAATACCTGAAGATCCAAGAGGACACATTCCTGCTGTTAAATATTTGCAGAAATTAATATAAAAAGATTATCTAATTTATTGCTTAAAGGTTGGATGGACCAATAAAGTGAGTCATTTTCCTAGTGATTTCCATTTTTATGTTGCAGACGCAGTATTTTTTTACATCGGTATATCACTGTTTTATTGTGAAATGTGTAAATAAAAATTAAAATTCATGGCTACTGCTGGATGGGTGTTTATTTGTACAATCGGGATTTGACGGGAGACAAACCTTTAAGGCACCAGTGTCAACCTCGTGTCCTACCAGCTGTTGCAAAACTTCAATTCCCATCATGCCTGGACAGCCAAAGCTAAAGCTTTGGCTGTCCGGGCATGATGGGAATTGTAGTTTTACAACAGCTGGAAGAACACAAGGTTGACATTGCTGCTTAGGGTGTAATGGTGCGTTTACACAGAGAGATTTATCTGACAGATCTTTGAAGCCAAAACCAGGAACAGACTATAAACAGGGATCAGGTCATAAAGGAAAGACTGGGATCTATCCTCTTTTCAAATCTATTCCTGGCTTTGGCTTCCAAAATCTGTCAGATAAATCTTTCTGTGTAAACGCATCCTTAGTCTGGTGAGGTCAAACCTGCGGCCCTCCAGCTGTTGCACAACTATAGTTTCCATCATGCACAAACAGCTAATTCTAGGCGTAATGGGAAGTGTAGTTTTTTTAACAGCTGAAGTGCCACGGACTTGTGGTATACTCGTGCAGAAATCTTTGTGACTGTCTTGTCTATAGGAAATAAATTATATTCACATGTATGGAACAGACTTTTAAAGGGAACCAATGAGCCCAATTGGGCTGATATGGTTCCCTGGAGCACTGTATGCAGCCCGTGGAACATACCAGCCACGGCTGCAGCAGAAGCTGTATACCGGAGAAAGAGGTTTTATTACCAAGGCATGCAGCAGGCAGAGGTGGGGAGGTAGTAGCCCAATATAATATAAGCCCAATTGGTTCCCTTTAAGTTGAATATGAACATAGCAGCCATACCAATAGACAACCCATTGGGTGAGGTTACTGAAGCCGCATCCTCTGGCGGTAAATGGCTGTATGACTTGCCAAGGAAATCATGCAGCCATTGTCCATGTCATAGGTAGAGATGATCGAACCTCAGGATTTTGCAGGTTTGATCGAACTTGAACCTGCAGCATTTGATTGCCGATGCATTCCCGTTCCGTGGGGAAGGAGGAGAATGCCCGAGTACCGCCAGAGAACGGGAAGGCATCGGGAATAGAGATGAGCGAACCGGGTTCAGGTGCGAGTCAGAATCAATTCGAACCTGAATGTTCAGCATTTGATTAGCTGGGGCTGCTGAAGTTGGATAAAGCTCTAAGGTTGTCTGCAAAACATGGATACAGCCAATGACTATATCCATGTTTTCCACATAGCCTTAGAGCTTTATCCAAGTTCAGCAGCCACCGCTAATCAAATGCCGAACGATCGGGTTCGGATTGACTCGGAACCCGATTCGCTCATCTCTAATTGGGAATCAAATGCTGCAGGTTCGAGAAAGTTCGAGTTCAATCAAACCTGCAAAATCCCGAGGCATAGAGGTGCTCTGTTTTTAATTTATAGTTATTGGCCACACATCTGTGTGTGTACATGGGATGTGTGGCCAATAACAATACCTGTAAAGGGTTACTCGGGCACTGATAAAAAAAAAAAAAAAAAAATCAATAACAAACATGGTTTTCCCACTTACCATCCCCCCTAAGTCTGTCTCCATTTGAATTTCCCACTGTTTGCAGGTCCCTGAAGCTCCAGTTGGTGTCTTCATTTTTTCTTCACTTCCTGGTTTGAGCTTTCCCATGATGCACTTAGTCTCCTGTGATGTCTGACTCTGTAAAACTGTTAGATGGCTTACAGCTTGCTCAGCCAATCAGAGCTGAGCAACCCGAGACATGTGACAAAGGGAGGTTGGCCTAACAGGGCTTAGACTAGTTTCTCTCGATGTCATTGTCACAAAATGGCTGCCACAGAAAAGCCTGGGGTCAACAGTCATTAGGTACAAAACATACAGTGCGATTAATCGTGGCTTGCAAAGTCACGGCAAGTGATCGCTGAACGATGTTTGTTTGCTTCTTTCCATTGCCCCATATGGAGGCGTGTAAAAGGCCCCTAAAATCTGTAGAATCCTGGCCCGGTGTAGCAGCTGTACAATAGCGCTATAAAACCAGACTATACCTTTCCTTTTGGCCATTACTGAGACAGCTGTGTTTACAGGGGTTGAACGGTATTAGAAAAACATGGCTGCTTTCTTCCAGAAGAACACCAAACCTCTCCTCCATTGCTCTTCCCCATTTAAATCAATGGTGCAGAGTTGCAATACCAGACATGAACAGGTGTGGCACCATTTCCAACCCCTTTTACAGGGGTTATCCAGCACTACAAAATCACGGCCACTTTCTTCCAGAGACAGCCCCTCTTGTCTCCAGCTTGGGTGGGGTTTTGCTGCTCAGTTCTATTAGGCTACGTTCACACAGAGCAAAAGAGGCGGATTACGCGAGGAAATATTTCAGCCTGAAATCAACCGACACTGGATAACCCCTTTAAAGAGGCATCTGCCATACATAGTGTTGCAAAGCATGGTGACGCCATATAAATTACACACAAAACAATTGCATTGAATAAAACCGCCAAATCACAGGGTATGAAGAAATTTGTTAGCATGTTTTTTTTTTATTTGTTTTTTTTTTGTTTGTTTTTTTAAGTGCCTTCCATGCATATCAGATCCGTCAGCAACAATCCCATGACACTTTTTGTAATGATACAGCACTGCAGTTTTACAAGAGGTTGTGCTGCGTCTTATTCAGCAAATGTATTAAACCGTGCAATAACAAAAAAAAAAAAAAAAAAAAAAGTATAAACATTAAAACGCTGACTGTAGAACAGCAGTACAGGGAGAAGGTAGTGTTGCACAAAAAGGGAAAAAAAAAAAAAAAAAAAAAGAGCCAAATCCATTGTCATCACATATATACAATATAGATATGTACACATAGATCATCCTCTTAATGAACAATATCAAAATAGTCTATTCCTATTGAAATCGCCTTCCTACAACTTTGCTTCGCTCCTTGGACAGGACAAATAGAAGAATTATTTACATGAACAGAACGTACGAGGACACAGACTCACTAGGGCCACAAATGCTGGAACAGATCTTGGAAAGAGGGGGAGGGGGGGGGTCGACAGGTGCAGGAGAGACAAAGATGGCGGCTAAAAACATGGTTGTCAATGAAAAGGTGGAGACATAGGGCGGGCATGGGGAACCTTCGGCCCTCCAGCTGTTGCAAAACTACAATTTCCATCATGCCTGGACAGCCAAAGCGAAGCTTTGGCTGTCCAGGCATGATGGGAATTGTAGTTTTGCAACAGCTGGAGGGCCGAAGGTTCCCAATGTCTAACATAGGGGGGAGATTTATCAAACATGGTGTAAAGTCAAACTGGCTCAGTTGCCACTAGCAACCAATCAGATTCCACCTTTCATTTTTCAGAGGTCTGTGAGGAATGAAAGGTGGAATCTGATTGGTTGCTAGGGGCAACTAAGCCAGTTTCACTTTACACCATGTTTGGTAAATCTCCTCCATAATGGGACTACACAAGGCCGATACGGTCTACAGATGTATATACACATAGGGGTCATATGAATATATTGTTAGGCCAGGAGTTCCCCAACTTTCAGCTGTTGTAAAAACTACAACTCCCATCGTGCCCGACAGCCTTTGGCTTCTGTGAGTGTGATATGGCGCACTCATCAGGGGCAATGTAATATCAATAGGAAATCGAGCAGCTAGAGATGACTATGTAGCTGTAGTAGTGAAGTACAAGCTGCTGTTACGATTATGGAAGCTAAGCTATATGAGATGTATGTTCTAGAAAAGAGTTGTCCCATCATTATACCTTACATTTCTCTGTTAGCCACATGAGTTGAACATAGTTATGTTTTCCCGTGGGTCATGTGATCTTTTACAGAGCTGCTGATTAGCCGTGAGGCAGCATGTGACTCCATAAGGGGGGTTTTTAGCGCATGCGATTACCTTACGACTATAATTCTATAAGGACATTACACCTTATGTTCTGGTGTAGTGACTTGTACAGGGTTTGTCCCATCATTGTTCATTGATAATCAAGATAGATCATCAATATCAGACTGGAGCTAGAAACTACAGCGCCATTTACCGTACATGGGCTGCAGTAACCTGGCATGACCACTGCATAATGTACGGCGCTGTCTGATTCTAGTTCTGTTACCTGCAGCTCTGGGAAAACAGAGCCGTGTGTCAGACATCCTCCGATTTTATACCAGTTACAGATATTGAGGACACGTAATCAATAGTCCTAGAAAAATTCCTTTAAATCTTCTTACATCAGCATACTGTCCTCACACAATGATACTCATAGGTGTGCTCACATGCACTAAACATCCCTCGAAGAAGGCAA
Source organism: Dendropsophus ebraccatus (assembly GCF_027789765.1). NCBI lineage: Eukaryota > Metazoa > Chordata > Amphibia > Anura > Hylidae > Dendropsophus > Dendropsophus ebraccatus. Next base: position 22,834,318 of record NC_091465.1, read on the forward strand.
ACAGGGATACCACACGAGCCAATCAGCAGCCCTATAAATAATCACATGACATCCGAAAATACAAAGCCTCATGATACTTGTCATAATGTTGCATGCCCACTTTTGCTTTACTGCTTACTGCTTTACTGCATTACTGCTTTTAGCTCCACACTGCGCACGCTCACATACACGTATCCTTAGTTAAGCGCTCCTATAAAATACTCCGCAATTACAAATAAAAAAAAATAAAAGGGTCTGTCCAAATTAAAAAGGTCTAATTCCCCCAACCCCCTCCCCAAGAAACACCATGACTTGTGCCTGATATTGCACCTTAGTCCCATTCCAGTGGGTGAGCTGCAGTACCAGGTACACCCTTCAGCGGAGAGGGGCGCTGTTGTGGATACACGTGTTCTTTGCTATTTTACGAAATCTCCTTAAGTTGAAGGTAAAATGCTAGTCCTACAGCTCTAGGACTGTTGTGCTAGTTGGCGACTTCTTCTATGTATAAAAGAATCACGCACGCACACAAACCTCTTGGCTCGGGGAGGGAGGGGGATTAAAAAATCTCCAATATAGAATTTCCATCAATCAATGGCCACAAATTCACAAAGTCCGCTCACTGACTGTCATGGAAGAACAGCACCCGCTGATCTGGGATTACAGCTGCGTCTCCTCCGGGTGCTGTACACACCTGTATACCTGGCGTCTGCAGTAATATTCTTATACGTTACTGTATATTATACTCAGTCTAACCCTACAAGTCATGAGCGTATATGGGATGGATATATAGATTACAGCTTATTTTGCTAACCCTGTAATGCCATTTTAAACAGGAACCAGTATTTCGCCTGTGCCGCCAAGTGGTCCTCACCATGCGTCCCTGTCTCTTTAAATGAGCGGCATACATCTAAACCATTGGGCCATGTAAGAGGACCCTAATAGTGAGAATACCCCTTTCTGCAATGATCGTGCAGACCCCCGAATCTATGGAGGCACTGGCTCCCTTTAAAATAAGATGATTGACATAAAGCAATAACACAGGCATCAAGTCTAACGGCCTAAAAATAAGGCTATGGCAAACAAAGATCTGCCGGGCCGCCATCACACTACAACTCCCAGCCTGTTGGCAGTAATAGTTTGATGATGGCCGCAGTTACAGGCTGCCCACCCTGTAAAAAATATATATATTTTCCAGCCTGCTGTGCAAACTGCATGACATATTCAGTATATTACGTATTTCTACTTATCCCTATACTATGGATCCATACTGTGACCTTGGCAACCAATCAGAGCTCTACTTTCATTATGTAAACTGCTCTAAAATATAGGTTTTGCTGTGGTTGCTATGGGCAAATCATAGCAACCAATCACAGCTCAGCTGTCATAAAATAAAAGCTGTGCTGTGATTGGTTGCTATGAACTTCCTTTGTTGCCCATAGCAACCATTCACAGCACAGCTTTCATTTTATGAAAGCTGAGCTGTGATTTGTTGCTATGAACTGGCTTTGCTTCCCATAGCAACCAATCACAGCTCGGCTTTCATAAAATGAAAGCTTCGTTGGTGATTGGTTGCTCTGGGCAACAAAGCCAGTTATCATAGGAGAGAACTGCCCACGGCAACCAATCACAGCACAGCTTTCACTTTATGAAAGCTGAGCTGTGATTGGTTGCTATGGGCAACAAAGCCAGTCCATAGCAACAAATCACAGCTCAGCTTTCATAAAATGAAAGCTGTGCTGTGATTGGTTGCTATGGGCAACAAAGCAAGTAATCATAGGGGAAACTGCCCACGGCAACCAATCACAGCACTATAGGAAATGAAAGCTCTTTAGTGATTATTTTTCACAAAGCATAGTTGCCAACAATCCCCAGAAACCACTACAGAGTTGGCAGAGTTAGGGGAAGGTCAGGGTGGAGTTTAACCGAGATGCTAAAGGGGCTGGCAAGGCTTAGAAAAACATGTCCGCTTTCTTCCAGAGACAGCACCTCTCTTTTCCTCAGTTTAAGTGTGGATTTGCAACTAATTTCTATTGACGTGAATGACGTTGACCGGTAATACCACACACAACCTGAGGACAAGGGTGGCAGTGTTCCTCCAAGAAAATAGTTGTGCTTTTTGTAACCCCTTTAAATCTCCCTAGTTGCCCCACACACCGGTTGTCCCTATACAGTTATAATTTGTATGGCGGTGAAAAACTTACCTAAAAACAAGTCTTCATCAGACAACAAGGGGAATACGCTCTAAGGGTGCGTTCACACCTACAGGATCTGCAGCAGATTTGATGCTGTGTTCAGTTATTTAAATGAAATCTGCTGCAGAAAATCAGCTGCAGATCCTGTAGATGTGAACGCACCATAAAAATGTAAACATATTGCGATGGCGATATTGCACAAGAATCAACAAAAATACAAGAACGCACACGTAATCAGAGGCTGTAACGGAGGAGTCTATAGGTACAGACACCAGAGAACTACAGATCCCAGCATACCCTACAAGCAGCTTCTGTGACTAACAGCAGATGCTGGGATTTGTAGTCCTATTGCATCTAAGCTCTTATCAGGTATAATAAAAAATTTAAAAAAAAAGAATGTGCACAATTAGAAAAACATGGCTGCTGCGGCGCCACACCTGTCCATGAGTTGTGTGTGCCATTGCAATGCAGCTCCTATAATGGGAATAGAGCTGTGTTGCAATACCACATATGACCTGTGGACAAGTGTGGCGCTGTTTACAGAAGAAACAAACAAAGTCAACAACCACTTAGATTTTTTCCCCCTACCTCATTGGTTATTACAATTTCTGCCGCCGCTTTGCACCAGTCCCTATGAATACGTCCCCGGCATGTTTACATTTTGATGCGGGCTGAATTCTTGATCACGGCTATCAATCATGGTAAAGGCGGCCACAGATGTAAATGGATTTCAGCTAAACCCACTGGATAGCAGTCATGGTGATCATCAGTTCATCTATGGCAGTGGCTACCAACTTGTGGCTTATGGCTGACTGAGAACTACAACTCTCAGCATTCTCTGACAGCTGCAGGTCAGACACTACTAGTAGCTGTTAAAAAAGCAAAATTATATATAACCGAGTGTAACTATTGCCATCTTATCCATAATGACAAATATAAACTGCATTTCTGCAGAGCCCCTTTTACCATGATGACAGGAGTAATCATTTTCAAAAGAATATAGATGGAGTGTATGCTGGGACATGTAGTCCCAATACACCACATCTGAACACTTTAGTAAGTGACACACAATACTATCTAGAATGACCAGACCAGGGGCCAGGAGAAAGGAAAATTTTCACAATATGTGAATATATAAAGGTCAGGACAGTTGCAGGAAAAAGTAAGTGACCCCCTAGACATGACCTGGATTGCTGCATTGATTACTATTAAATGTGATCTGATTGTTCTCCAAGACACAATCTAGCCAAACTTAAAAAAAAACCCAAAAAAAAGCCACATGATTGTACTGTTCAGGTCTATTAATCCTCACAATAGGTAAACATCCACCGTGAAGGGAGTAAAAAGTAAGGAATCCCTTTGGAATTACCTGGATTTCTGGATCACTTACTAATAATATGCAGTCTAATCTGTATCACAATTACAGAAAAAAAACTGACTAACCTAACAGCACACAAACAGTTCTACTGTTCATGGTTATTACTGAGCACGGTGAGTAAACATCCACAGAGCAGGGGTGTTCTCAAGTAAAGACTTGAAATTAATAACCTGCAAATCTCTCTTTAGCAGCAATCACCTCCGCTGAATATTTCCTGTAGCTGCACAACAATGAGGAGGAATTTCGGACACAAAAGGGTTCATTTACTTTTTTTTTTTTGCAACTGTACTAGTAAATGCATGAATTAGTTAACACAAGGTAATGGAGGAAGAAGGGGTAAGTCTTTGTTGCAAACCATTGGAGATAAACTAATGTCAAGGGAGCTTGGGTCTGTCCAAACCCGAGCGTGCGGCATTTGATTACCAGTGGCTGAAGAAGTTGGATGCAGGCCTAGGGAATACTGGAACACATAGGGGGAAATTTATCAAAGGGTGTAAATTTTAGACTGGTGCAAACTGCCCATAGCAACCAATCACAGCTCAGCTTCCAGCTCTGGTGAAAGGAAAGAGGAGCTGTGATTGGTTGCTGTGGCAAGTTTGCACCAGTCTAAATTTTACACCCTTTGATAAATCTCCCCCATAGACTATATCCATGTTTGCCTGCATTTCCTAGGGCTGCATCCAACTTCTTTAGTCACTAGTAACATAGCATAGGAATAGAGAAGCACTCTACTGGCCCCTAGTGGCATCCTTCCACTCTATGTATACTATCTGTGTCACTTAAAAAAGTATTCACCGTCCCTTCCCAAAAAGGCAAAACCCACCCCTTAAATATTCTGGCAATGGAGACCTACTGATCTGCTCTGCCCGCTGCCCCCTCAGATTGCGGTTGTTCCGTTACATGGCAGTGTAACAATAAAAATTCCTTCAAGACACATAGAAAAAAGGCAGAAAAGCAACACAGTTCCACTATTCTTAGCTCATATAAATAAATCAGATATAAAAAGGACTGAGAGCGTCCCAGAAATGCCACCTGTCCGGGTCGGGATAATGAAATGCACATCGAGAAGTGAAAGTGCTCAGAGAGATTCTGTCCAGAGTTCAGTGTTACACCAATCGCAGGACCATAGTGAGCGGCTGCAGCTTATCAGGGAGACTGCGCTCTGCCGCCTCATACTACTACTCCAAGCAGGCCCTGGCAGAGGGTGCTGGGGGTTGTAGTCTGTGAGCAGCAGAGAGCAGATGTACAGGGTCAGCTCATAAGCACCGATACCGTTTCTCCTGCTATGAACAGTTTTGATTGTCATCAATGTTAGCAGTGATTTCCTTTTTCGCTCCTCGCTTGGATGTCTTTACCTTTTTTTATGTTTTTTGTTTTTCATATCACATTCATGGTCACTTATACCAACAAACACGGGGGGTAACGAGACAACAGAGCTATTGTATCTGTAATAGTGCTATACAATAGAGTCCCAGTCAAAATCATCCTGGATGTCATCTGCAGGAAGGGGGCGACGTATGTGGAAATTTGTGGACGGCATCATGTGAGGTTGGTTCATTACTCCATGGTGCCCTAGGAATAAAAACAAAAAAAAACAAAACATATACATGATTAGTTTTGTCGGTGCGTACAGGTAGACTTTAAGGCTGGGTTCACACTACGTATATTTCAGGCAGTATTGTGGTCCTCATATTGCAACCAAAACCAGGAGCGGATTGAAAACACAGAAAGGCTCTGTTCACACAATGTTGAAATTGAGTGGACGGCCGCCATTTAATGGCAAATATTTGCTGTTATTTTAAAACAACGGCTGTTATATTGAAATAATGGCCGTTATTTACTGTTATATGGCGGCCATCCACTCAATTTCAACATTGTGTGAACAGATCCTTTCTGTGTTTTTAACCACTCCTGGTTTTGGTTGCAATATGAAGTCTTTAGTGTGATGTTACAACCCTTACCCACCTTAAAGAGCCAACATACCTGACAAGCCGGATCCTGTAGTGCTCATAGGTGGCAAATGGGTGTAACCTGGGGGGCCCATCATTGAAGTAGGAACATTTTGCCTGGAGTCTAGATAAACATTTCCTGAATGACAGAAAAACATAAATAGCAATGTCCGTAAGATCCCTCTATGATTCGTGGAGGTCCTAACTATGGGGTCCTCAATGTTTCTTACATAGAAAGGGTCAGACCCACCGATGTTTTTTAACACACATAGTTGTCCTGGCCACCAGATACACAGGGGATACAGCACTGGCCCATTTAACTGAATGTGGTTGACTATTGTTCCTGGCTGGGGGAAAAGGGAAAAGCAACACTGAACTTGGCATGACCCATGGAAAACCCGGAAGACCCCAGAACTTTTAGGTCATGGCAAATCCCAGTGATATAGCATCCCTTTATAACATGGAAATACACCTTTAAGACCACACTTAAAGGCGTCACCCCTTTTTGCATTCTGACTCGAGGGGGCGGGGCCTATGTGCTAAATTTACCCATTACACCTGTGTAGAGAAGTCAGAATGCAAAAAGGAGGTGATAATGTCACTTTAAGGTCCAAAGCAGATCACTAGGGCTTAGAAAAGCTGGACCAATATGACGTCTGCCTATGTGGCCTTCATTCACATTACGGACATGGCTTCTATCCCCTACAGAGCTGTGTCCAGAATTACACATCCATACTCCGTAGGCCTGGCTTATTTCTGCCCAGATATACCCCATATGTACTAAACTTGTGAATGTGGCCTTAGCAAGGTTTTTTTTTTCCTTACCTGACCCAAGGTGCTGTGTGGGTTTCGCACTGTGCATGTTCCCATGACATACAGGTGACTGGACATTGCTCTGCGGGTGGATGAAGCCGGTGTGATTGAAGAATTCGCTAAGTGAAGAACACAGGTCTGCAAGCTGAACCTGATCCAGGGACCAGTTCTTAAGATCTGCTTGTCTCATGCTTTCCATTAAACCTGGGTAAAAGAGAGAAAGCTTATTGGAGAGCTATAGGTGTGCAAGAAGTGACAGGAAAATGTCCCCTCCAAATCAGGAATAAGAGCTCCTGGATGTAATATGGAGAAAGCCTATTCATTTCTCCTTCCGTACTGGTGACAAACCCCGCTGGCTACATCCTACACTGGAGACTGTTCTACATTTAGCTAAATATTACTATCTAGTTGCCTCCTGAATAGAAGCTGCAACCAGCAATATGGAGAGCGATGTATGGGACACTGCAGTCCAGGTAGGTAAACCTTTAAGAGGCTTTTGTGCTGGCTAAGGCCCCTTCACTTGACTGTGGCAGTCTCTAGAGTCAGGAAACTTTAATCCGGAAGCCTTCAGGAAACCATCAATGTTTTCTGACCGTGAAAACGGAGTTAAAAAATAATATATATGTTGCAGTGAAATGATAGAATCCCGGGAAATGATGGAATGAACACGCTGTTTCATCATTTCCCTAGGGATTTGATCAAATGCCTGACCCCTTTCAAAGAAATGATGGAATGAACGATCGAGGAATCACCCGGCTCTATGTTTGGTGGCGGAGGCGGACGGGGGAGCAGAGCGGCACGCCTCCCGGCAGGCATATGTTGGCTGGGCAGACGGGGAGCAGAGTGGCAGGCTGGAGAGCAGGAGGCGTGTCGCAGGGCGGGGTGGATGGGGCCGGAGGCGGACGGTGAGCAGAGCGGCACACCTCCTGGCAGGCATATGGCGGCGGGGTTGGACGGGGAGCGGAGCGGACAGGCTGGGGGAGCAGGAGGCACACCTCCTGGCAGGCAAATGGCTGCGGGGACAGACTGGGAGCAAAGCGGACAGGCCGGGGGAGCAGGAGGCACGTAACAGGGGAAACAAGTGGAACAGGGAGCAGAGAGGCGGCGGAGGCGGACAGGGGAGTAGGAGGGGCGTAGCAGGGGAAACGAGTGGAACGTGGAGCAGAGAGGCGGCGGAGGCGGACAGGGGAGTAGGAGGCGCATAGCAGGGGAAACGAGTGGAACAGGGAGCAGAGAGGCAGCAGAGGTGGACGGGGAGAAGAGCGGCACACCTCCGAGCAGGCATACGGCGGCGGGGACAGACGGGGAGTGGAGCGGACAGGCTGGGGGAGCAGGAGGCACACCTACCGGCAGGCATATGGCTGCGGGGACAGACGGGGAGCAAAGCGGACAGGCCGGGGGAGCAGGAGGTGCGTAGCAGGGGAAACGAGTGGAATGGGGATCAGAGAGGCGGCGGAGGCGGACGGGGAGCAGAGCGGCACACCTCCTGGCAGGCATTCGGCGGCTGAGGCGGACGGGGAGCGGAGCGGACAGGCTGGGGGAGCAGGAGGCACCCCTCCCGGCAGGCATATGGCGGCGGGGACAGACGGGGAGCGGAGCGGACAGGCCGGGGGAGCAGGAGACGCATAGCAGGGAAAACAGCGGGGAGCAGAGAGGCGGCGGAGGCAGGCGGGGAGCAGAGCAGACAGGCTGGGGGGAGCAAAGAGGTGATACGGTAAGCGAATTCTATGTTGCAGGGGGAAATTATAGAGTTCATTTCATCATTTCCCTGAAAGGGGTCAGTGATTTGATCAATTCCCTAGGGAAATGATGGAACGGCACGGTCATTTCATAAATTCCCGGGATTTGATCAAATCCCATAGTGATTTGATCAAATCCCATAGTGATTTGATCAAATCCCTTAGTGATTTGATCAAATCCCTGATTCTATCATTTCAGTGCAACATATACATAATCACCTGCTGCACGGCTGCAGCGGTGCTCCCAGCCAGCTTCTCCCTCTGTCTTCTGGATCTGCAAGGCACGAGTGACCTCACTCTTAGGCCACAGCCCTGGACGGGCATCCGTGCCCCCGACCTATGGGGTCAGGATATCTGTCCAGATTTCCTGATAAGAAATCTGGATAGATTTTCCTGACATGTAAAGGGGGCCCAAGGACACATGCATGCAAGAGGACCAACAGCAGCCCTGTCCCAACCATCAGGGTCCGATAATAAATGCATGTAAGGGAGTGTGACAGTGTTATGTGCTTGTTTATAAAAGCACAGAGAGCCCCTTTAATCACCATGGAAATCCCCCTGCATATGTGGTTTATAGTGAATGCCTTTTCATGACTTCAGTTCAGGATCCCTTCCCACTCCCACCAGGAGACCAGCAGAGCTGGAACATAGTTTCTCTCCTCTTGTGACGCTACAGATGATTTGCAGGCGCATGACTTTGGAGAATGGTCTTTGATCACATTTACGTGCCTATAGGAAGGATGAGAAGACGCTTGTGCAAACCTAAGCAGGATAAACGTGGAAGTTGTAAATTCACGGTAGGTGTACATAGGACATAAATCAGCGGTGGGCTCCGGGAGAAATGTATATGTAATACACAGATGTCGGAGGAACCCTTGTGCTGGGTGTTTTATGGACGCTGCATAAGGCCTGGGCTTTTAGTCTGCCAAATCTCAAAGAGCAAGCAGCAATCCATTCCTGGACTCCGCTCCTATTCCAGAGACTGTGCGCTATAAATCGCAGGCTGGTTTAGATTATAAATGGACACCAGATGTATATCACAGCACTGGGGGAAGCTGCCATTTTGTGAGCTGAACCAATAAGTTCCACAAACTCAGACAATGAACCACTGTAAATTCAGAAATCCACCTAAAAGTGAAAGACCTGGATTTCTGGTTCATAGAAGCCTTCTCTTGACAACAGCCAGTTACAGGGACCTAGGTTGTCCCTGGTGGCTCAGTGGTTAGCATGGAGTTTGTGCCTTTACTGGGTTTCTCCAAGGTCCCTTATACTACAAATTAACCCATCAGTAATATTCATCTAGACCTTAGACTGTAAGCCCCAATGGGGACACTGGCGCTACTTTCTCGCAAAAAACAGCACCACCCCTTTTCTCAGGTTGTTTGTGGTATTACAAATCAGCCTAAACCACACCCAAACTTCAGACAAAGGTTGTGCGATGTCTGAAAGAAAACAGCTATGGTTTCGTAGGCCTGGATAACCCCTTTAAGCCTTAAGAGCGGGGTGGCACTGTAAAATTCCAGTCATTACTATGACTCACAATTGATCTTAATGTTTCCCTACGAATAACATAAGTTGCAAGAATCCTGACATGTCTAATACTGGCAATTATCTCAGGTTTCCTGAGACTTTTGTCATTCATTAGATAATGTCTTGATCACTTTTCCTTGACTTGCAGGAAACGGTGTGTAGCGCCGGTGCTTCAATTTATTTTACACCACAGTTGTAGGCTGGGTTCACACTGCAGTTTTTCAGTCCGTTAAACAGATCCGTTTTTAAATGGTTACTTTTAACATACAGAAAAACATGGACAAACACATTTTTGTGTATGCTAAAAAATAAAAAGATCAGTTTGGTTCCTTTTTCCAATGGAAAAAATGGATCCAAACAAATGCACACAGTTGCGTCTGTTTTTCCCATAAAATGGATACATTAAACAGACTGCAAAACCACAATGTGAACCCAGTCTTACATGCAGAATCTTACGCGTCCCTTTCTACCAGTGCTTACCTTGGAACTGTGAGAGATCCACATCCGACCAGTTGGCACTGCTGGCAATACGGCAGCTTTCTTTGAGCATATCTAGAGTTGAGTACCAGTCTGAGGGGGGAAAAAAAAGTGAAAAAGATTCTTCATTATGCAGTAAATAACTTTTCATTGCTATTCTATAACAGATTTACCATCAAGCAGTCTTAGGGGACATTCACAGGTTCTGGGATTACGGTCCATGCTTGGAAGAAGGACGCTACTTTACTGGCACAGCACGTCATAACACAAGCACAAAAATTTCAACGGTTTTGAAGCTCCCGGCATCATAATGAATCATGATGCCAGGAGTTCTGCATTCTAGTTTGTAATCACAGAACCTGAGAATGCCCCCTGGTCCCATGGTCATTCCTTCAAGCACAGACTGGGAATCCCTGTACTGGAGCATTTCCCGCATGGCATGATGTATTAATATCATGCCGAGAGCAGGGAAACAGTTTAAAAACTCCTTGTTTTGGTTGCTATACAGCCTCAAATATATGTAGTGTGAACATAGCCTAAGGGTGTCTTTACACAGAGAAAATTATCTGCCAGATTTTTTGAAGCCAAAGCCAGGAACAGACTATAAACAGAGAACAGGTCATAAAGGAAAGACTGAGATTTCGCCTCTTTTCAAATCCATCCCTGGCTTTGGCTTCAAAAATCTGTCAGATAAATCTGTCTGTGTAAACGCACCCTCACGCTGGGTTCACACTACGTATATTTCAGGCAGTATTTGGTCCTCATGTCAGGTCCTCATAGCAACCAAAACAAGGAGTGGATTGAAAACACAGAAAGGATCTGTTCATATAATGTTGTAATTGAGTGGATGGCCGCCATTTAATAGCAAATGTTTGCTGTTATTTTTAAACAACGACCGTTGTATTGAAATAATGGAAGTTATTTACAGTTATATGGCGGCCATCCACTCAGTTTCACCATTATGTGAACAGAGCCTTTCTGTGTTTTCAATCCACTCCTGGTTTTGGTTGCTATGAGGACCTGACATGAGGACCAAATACAGCCTGAAATATACATAGTGTGAACCCAGCCTCAGGCTGGGTTCACACACAGTATATTTCAGGCAGTATTTGGTCCTCATAGCAACCAAAACCAGGAGTGGATTGAAAACACAGAAAGGATCTGTTCACATAATGTTGTAATTGAGTGGATGGCCGTCATTTAATGGCAAATATTTGCTGTTATCTTAAAACAACGGCCGTTATATTGAAATAATGGCAGTTATTAACTGTTATATGGCGGCCATCCACTCAATTTCACCATTGTGTGAACAGAGCCTTTCTGTGTTTTTAATCCACTCCTGGTTTTGGTTGCTATGAGGACCAAATATTGCCTGAAATATACTGTGTGTGAACCCAGCCTAAGGGTCCTTTTCCACAGGCCAATGGGCTGCAGATGACAAGCTCTGATCTCGCTGATCGGTACTCATTTGCTTGATCAGTCATGTGACCCATTAAAAGCATCACTATCGGCTACACATCACCTGTGTACACAGAGCAATGTGCGGCTAATAAAGACCATTTAAGTGGCCGGGCAAAATATACAACTAGCTGATGATCGATCTTGTTCATTGGTTACACAGTCTGATTATCATTAGCCGGATTACCAGCCTTTAGGTGATTATCCAGGAGCTGTAATGTAGTACCGATCAAACTGTGCATTACAGATAGAAGCATTACATGACAACAGCTATAAGAAGTTTCCTATACTACAACCCCCAGTATATTCTCATAGCAGTAGTAAGCCACGTCCATACAACCAGCCGTGTCACACAATCATGTCAGCCAAGAAGAGCGACGCGGCTAAGTAAGAGTATTTAATCCTGTTGAACAGAATCCCAGATTCTGCTCCGCATCAGACGGAACGTGTTCCTGAATCTCCTAATCTCAATTAAATAGGGGCTATGAATAGAAGCTGAAAACCCAGGACAATATTACAGAATTATTCCTGTCCACGCAGCGGGGAGCCACGACTAAACGCTTTCCCTAATTCATCACATGACAGTACAATACTCCCCGGAAAATAACACTGCAGCAGGTTTACAGATGCCACTCACCGAGTCTAACAGACTGCTGGGGTCAGTCCATGGACGGTCACATAAGGGTGCCAGCATATGCTTCACATACAGGACCTTCTAATGGGGTCAATGATATGCTCACATGTGCAAACATTTACTTGTTGGACCAATTCATGTAAAGTTACAATTAGCTTTGAATAACAATACTTTTGTGTATGCAGCTCCCACTTGGACCTATATGTCTCCATTCTTACATACTAAAAATAATGTAGCATAAAATAAATAAATCAGGCAGTCATGTTACTACATCCATGTTGACCAAGAGTTTCGGATCAGACTACACAGATTTTGTTTGTAGTCTGTAACCATGGAGACACAATACAATGTTTGTTTATTTTTTAGCAAAACTATTTGCCAAGGTTATGACTGCTCCCTGGAACCTACACTGATCATGAAGGAGTCCCAGCACTTATTCAGTCCCATTGATTTACTAGGTGAAATTATGGACATACATAATTAAAGGGGTTATCCAGCGCTACAAAAACATGGCCACTTTTCCCCTACTGTCTTCAGTTTGGGTGGGGTTTTGAAGTAAATGGAGCTTATTTGCAAACTGCACCTGAACTGGAGACAACAGTAGGGGGAAAAGTGGCCATGTTTTTGTAGCGCTGGATAACCCCTTTAAACCAAATGGGGACTAGAACTTCCAATTTTGGGCACATTTTGAAGGGAACCACAATGACCAATGGCTTACTGTGACCGCTCTACCTGTATTTCACATTCAAATCTGCCACAAAGCATCTTTCGCAGCATCTTTCTTGACTCTATTATTTTAATAGCACCAATACTGAAAAGTGTGAGCTCTACTACCAAATAGGTACTGCACAATACACGGTCCCGTCCTTACCTGAATTACAAGGTAGCGGCTGCTGTGTTAGCGAGTTCTGATGTGTGAGAGGTTGGTGCTGATGGTTTTGGTGATGTTGTATATGCTGGTGCTGTGCAGGATGCGGAGCAGTATGCTGTGCTGGATGCGGAGCGGTGTGCTGTGCTGGATGTGGAGCAGTGTGTTGTGCAGGATGCGGTGAATGCTGTGCAGGGTGCGGAGCACGTTGTTGAGGGTGCTGAGGTTGGTGACAGTGAGATGTGTGCTGGTTGGGGTGCTGATGATGGACTACAGTGTGATGTATGTGTGGTGACTGCTGGGACTGCTGCGTGTGGATTGGAGTGTGGGACATGTGCACTTGTCCCATAGAGTCGCCCACAGCTGAGCCAAGACTACTTGCATGGCTATTTGTCAGGTTATTTTGGCTACCGTGCTGCTGAGAACTCATTGTGCTACTGGGGGAGTGCTGATATGAGCAGGGAGAATGTGTCTGCTGGGAAGGCTCTGAAGGGAGATTCATTAGTCCTGGAAAAGAGAGGGGAAAAAAGTGGGGAAATATGGTTATTTTCCAAGGCAGTAAGAGTTTATAATTTCACTTGTAGAATGATGTTAAGTCCGGACAATGCTTTGCTGTATCAGTGCAATGTATAAGGAAGGTTGCAGAACCTACTATACTCCTTAATGAATCTTGCAGCAAATCTGCATGCATTACATGCAAACTGTTCTGCAGATTCTTAAGGGGTTAAAATGTTGCAGCACTTTCTGCAGTTGTTATAAATTACCCATTTTTCCACACAATAATTTGTTAGGGAGAAATGACACTACTGAGGCCTCAGACAATCTCAAGCCCCCAGTCACCGGGTAGAATGGAGATGACACCATTCATTTGCTATGGGAGTCCTAAAAATAGTCAAAAGTGTTGGTCTAGGTCCGATAGATCCCATAGAAAATGAATGAAGTGACAATGCTCATGCGTGACCCAGCACTCCATTCTAATGGGAGACCGAGGTCCCTGTTCTCAATATCGCCCAACAGTCGGACTCCCCATAATCCTCTATCCGGTTTCCCAACTAGTGGCTCTTAAAGAAGAAGTCCGGACATTTTTAAAATTTGGCAGCGGCAGGGGAAATTTGATTACGAACTTGAGTATGAACTTACCTGTCCCCGTGCTCGCGGTGTGACCCCTGACGGAAGGCATTACCCCTTCCAGTTGTGATGACGTCATGACTTGGCCAGTCCATCAGCTGGGTCGCAGGTCCCGAGGCTAGTCCTGAGGCTCATCGCAGAGGTAATCTGTACTTGTAAACAAATTCCCCCCCTGCCGAATTGTAAAAATAGCCAGACTTCTCCTCTAAACTGTTGCAAAACTACAGCTCCTACCAAACGGAGGTTGCCTTAGATGTCGAACCCCCTGCAGTCAGATTCTTATCCCCTATTATGTGAATAAGTTATAAAAACTCTGTGGACTGGGAATACCCCTTTAAGGAGAATTATTATTATTATTATACTTTTCGAATTGAGCCTAGTGTCCCTTCACATGGGCCAATTCTCGGCAGGCTGGACACTCGCTGCCCTTAATTGTTCAGTGTACAAAAGGGCTGGAGATCAGCCGACAAACAAGAAATCTCTAATACATTGGCTGATCCCATCTTTTGTGGGGCATCAAAATCATTGGTAGGTGCCCAAACATCTTTCCATGTAAATGGGACGGTGCAAGTGACCATCATGTAGTTAACAATCCAGCGTTGGTTTGTGCGGCCCGTACACGATCGGCTAGGCCTTGTAGAGGCTACACAAAGAAGTGTTCATCTTATTATTGTGATGGCATTGCGCCTTGTAAAAGAAACCATTAGACAATGTACAGTGAGCACCAGAAGCACTGCAGGGTTAAAGCCGACATAATATTGTTCTGTCACAAAGAGTTTATAAAGAAGCAGAAAATGACTACATTATAGAATGCTCAAACCCCCTCCACGCCCCATACCTTGGCTTATGGACTGAGCAAATACATTCTTGTAGAGGCTTCTAAATGAATCACTGAGATCTTCAAAGTTATACTCGGAGAAAAGCTTCTCTCGCTCTGGGGTGTTGTACTGTGACTGCTGCGGTAATGTTGGAGTGGGTTGCTCAGGATGGCTCGATACCTAGGAGTCAATGAGAGAACACATTTTAATATGTATGATTTCTAAGGAAACCGAGTTGTAGCGTTGCAGCGACTGCAGAGGTGGAAGTGATCAACCAGAAGGATGGGACAAAATATAGGAAGCCTTCTTCTTGTCCTATTTTACTAAAACCTTGATAAAATTCAGCTGAGGATCTACACTGTAGGGACAGGTAACATCTGAATAGATTTACTGCAATTCTTAAAGGGGGGCTCCAGCAAAATAATTTTTCTTTCAAATCAACTGAAGCCAGAAAGCGCCAGAAATCTGTACTTTACTTCTATTAAAAAAATCTTAAGTCTTCCAGTACTTATCAGCCGCTGTATGTCTTGTAGGAAGTGGTGTATTCTCTCCAGTCTGGAGAGCAGGAGAGGTTTTCTAAACAATCACTTCCTGCAAAACATAAAGCAGCTGAAAAGTACTGGAAGACTGGAGATTATATTAATAGAAGTAAATTTCAAATATCTGGCACTTTCTTTCTGACACCAGCTCATGTGAAAGAAAATTTTTTATCTGGAGTAGCCTGCAGCTGACAAGATATTACATGGTGGTAAGTGAAAAGATCTCAATGGGAGAGCAGCAACTGGAGACACGGCGCTCTCTAGCTGTAGAAAAACTAGAAGAACATTCAAGTCCTATTAAAGGGGTTATCCAGCGCTACAAAAACATGGCTACTTTTCTCCCTCTCTTGTCTCCAGTTCAGGTGTGGTTTGCAATTAAGCTCCATTTATTTCAATGGAACCGAGTTTGAAACCCCACCCAATCTGGAGACAAGAGAGGGGGAAAAGTGGCCATGTTTTTGTAGCGCTGGATAACCCCTTTAAGGCACTAGATGTCCAGCGGCTCCAGAAAGAAATGTTAAATGTCAAGGTGCAATCTTTACCTAGTCCAATTCACAATTTAGTTTTACATAGGAAAAATAAGACCTCCAACCCCTCCTCCCCCACCACCTGCACATGATAAAGGAGCAGAACCAGAATGACATTAACATCTAATGTGACTTGTAATACAAGATCAGTGACATCTGTAGTGTAAACATGTCAGACACCAAAGACAGGAGCTCACAAGTGCCAAGTGAGATTTATGTATGATGTGAGCTTAGGAACACAGTACATCTCATAGAAAATGCATTCAGAGGCTGTGTTGTTGCTGGATAGACGCAAATAGGCTTATACAAATCAGCTATAACCCCCTAGGACCCCATTCATGATGGCAGGAAACTTGTGACCCACCAAGGCCTGAACAACACAAGACCTGACCCCCATCACCGGCTGTTGGATCACTAACCACTATATACCGGGAACAACCCACGTGACTGGTCGCTCTTAATAGTTGTCCTTTACCAGCGGCTTTGTGTGTATCCGATCTCATATCTGTATATCCGTGTGTGTGTGTGTGTGTGTGTGTGTGTGTGTGTGTGACAGTCACTCACCGGTGTATAGCTATGTACACTGCCAACACTGTTCAAGTTTAAGGACGCTACGCTCTGGTCAGAAAGGCTGTTGTTAAGGCTACTTCGAGGACTGTCATTGCCATCCTGACTGGTGTTGTATAAAGTTACCTAAAATGGAAAAACAAACATTTATTAGTAAATAAGATCTTCCTAACAGTCTGCAGCCATATTATATGATACCGTACATCAGGATGTCAACCCTTCTATTTTATGGTTCTGGAGAAAACTGGGTGACGACAGATCAGACAACCATCATAACCTTTACCATCATAACCTTTACCTAGGGACAAGCTTCACAGGATGGTGGGGAAAAAAAAAAACGTTTCTCTAAATCAGCCTGCTGACAGAACTACTCCCAACATGCAGAACAGCCGGAAAGCCACAGGCTACAGGCTTCTACACTAAGAGTCATGAATCTGTAATGGCATAGCTGGACCACCACCTACTCTGGTTACATGTAAAAGTTATTAAAGGAGAAGTCCAGCGGAAATTTTTATTAAAGCATTGTATTGTCCCCCAAAAGTTATACAAATCCCCAATATACACTTATTACGGGAAATGCTTATAAAGTGCTTTTTTCCTGCACTTACTACTGCATCAAGGCTTCACTTCCTGGATAACATGGTGATGTCACTTCCTGGATAACATGGTGATGTCACTTCCTGGATAACATGGTGATGTCACGACCCGACTCCCAGAGCTGTGCGGCTGTGGCTGCTGGAGAGGATGATGGCAGTGGGACACTGAGGGACACAGGGCACTGGAGGGACACTGAGCATTCCCCTGCCATCATCCTCTCCAGCAGCCACAGCCCGCACAGCTCTGGAAGTCGGGTCGTGACATCACCATGTTATCCAGGAAGTGAAGCCATGATGCAGTGGTAAGTGCAGGGAAAAAAGCACTTTATAAGAATTTTCCCGTAATAAGTGTATATTGAAGATTTGTATAACTTTCGGGGGAAAATACCATACTGCAATAAAAATTTTCGCCGGACTTCTCCTTTAACCTTTCAGAAATATAACCCAGCTAGAGTGTTGTGTACAGCGTCCCCGTCATGTTATATACCAGTGTTCCATAGCCTAGGGCACACCGTCCGCTGGAAAACTGCAATCACATACAGGTGGTCAAAGACCAAAACATGTTGGGAGTTCTGCAACAGCTGGCGAGCCACAGGTATACTAGTATAGACAGTGATATCTAACCAGTGCTTCTCCAGCTTCTGCAAAACAATAACTCCTCGTATTCACCATCTCCCCTGCTCTTTCCCTTCACACATCCATAGAGTAAGAATGGGTTCACACTGAGGAATTCTTGCGGATTTTCAGGCGAATTCCACGTCAAAATGCGCGCGGAATCCACACGGAATTCCGCCCGTAAAGAATTAACATTGTGAATGTACATTAGCTTTAATAGGCTTTCCGCTTATTTGTTCAAACAGCGGAATTTCCGCGCTGAAAATTACGCCGTGGATCCACTGTCTACCTGAAGAATTGACATGTCAATTCTTTGGGCGGATTCCACTAGAGGAGTCCTATAGGAGTCAATGGGGCTTTAATTCTGCTTGAAATTCCGCTACTATTCTGCCAGAGCTGAATAGGCGAGGAATTTCAAGCAGAAAACTTTCCTCTACAATTCCTCGAGAATTCCTCAGTGTGAACCCACCCTTAAACAGTAAAAGTCTCTATGCTTGAAGCCAACACTAGGGGGAGCTTAGTAAGGGCAGGCTTACACAGTTTTCATAGTAATGCTTTTAAAATTTTTCCTTTAGTTCTTCAAGTAGCTAACTAAATGACTACAGGGATTTTGGATTGTATCTGTGGATCAGAAAAAAATAGATCCGACCTCACAGAAAGAAATATGTTAAATCAGCCCACAATATTGGATCGATATGACTGGTCCAACTGAGATCAGTGAAGCAAACTGACCAATCAGACTTTTGGTCAGGAAGATTGATCAGCAGCAATCGAAAATCAGCAAATCGATAAACAATACAACTGGAGCATGGTGTTCGTGGTGATTGCATAAATCACATTTTTATTTCTGCAAATTATGAGAAAACTCAGCTTATCCCGGCCCAGCGACCAGAGAACAGTCTGTGGTTGTGTAGCGCTAAATCGGACACTTACTTTGTTAGTCACAGTGTTGATCGCCAGGTTTGGAGAGGCACTTCCAGAGATTATACAATCCATACCCAAGGAATCGGAATCTATACTGTATGGTGTAGAGGCCTGAAAAGAAGAGGGGAAAAAAAACATTTAGCACCAGTGAATTTCCTCATCTGTCCTCAAAAAGGACTGAAATTTAATTCGGAAATTTACGTGTTAAATAAAACGTTTTTCATTTGTAAACATATAAATCCAGACAATTACTATCCATCTCGTAATAATGATGCAGAGGGCAACAAAACATGCAGTGATGGCGTGTCATAGAGAAGTGGTGCATGCACAGCTCATACACCATTACTTTATGATCAGTGGGGGTCTGACCCCTGAGACCACCATGGATCCTGAAGAAATTGGGCAGAGGGTGCCATTCAGAGCAACACCTCACCTTACCCCCTTATACCCATACAGAAGCTAGACATACCCGCTCTCCAGATCGCGGCCTCTTCTTTGGCCGAGCCGGTAGCGCATCCTCCTTTGGATTTGTGTCTATTGCCCAATAAGAACCCTAAATGCAACAAAGTTATTGTCATTAGTTAGTGAGAATGATAGTTGATCGTAAAGGTTTATATATGTACATATACTGTATAATGCCACCTGGTGTTCAAAGTGTATAGTAATGTGCATGTCCACCCACTGAGCTCAGTGCTGGGGGACACGCATGCTCAGTCACTGTAAAGGAGCCAGGGGGTGCTACAATACTCAAAGTAGGCCCCTCGACCCTGGATTATTATTTTTATGCTAAACATGGTGTCTGTGATCTGCAGAGGGCCATGGGTGCTGACAAACCAGTTTCTAGGCTGTTTGAGTCTCATGACTGCTACACCAACACCATGGTAAGATGAACCATTGGTGGCAAATTGTCATGTTCTTCATTTGTCCATCTTGGACATTATGACCCATGCCTTGTGCCCGTGCAGGGCCTATAGGTCAGGGGTAGGGAACCTTGGCTCTCCAGCTGTTGCAAAACTACAACTCCCAGAATGCTTTGGCTGTCCAGGCATTATGGTAGTTGTAGAGCTGAAGAGCCAAGGTTCCCTACCCCTGACCTATAGGTCCTTCTCTTACAGCAAGAGAAAGACCTGTGCTATGGTGAGCAACAGGGCCATAGATGCTGTTGAAGCAGTGTCATGTACTGGAGAAAGCAACAAGAACAGACAACCCCTCCATCAGGCTACACGGACAATGATTTAGGCCACTGACACTGTTTTGTTCTGCATGCATGTAATGTACCCAGTGTGCCGGCCAGGTGATCCCCTCCATCATTAGTCATTGGCCCCCCACTATCTCATGGCAACCCTTCAATCTGAGCTAATAACTGGCAGGCTCATAATGTACTATACAAAGCAACAGGTATTCTAAACTGAGCTGCCCCTCTAATGCAACCATATACGTATATGACATCACAACGGTGGTGTAACCCCCCCCCCCCCCCCCAGGATGTGACATGTAACAGGTGAGCATTGTATACCCTGGGGACATTACCTTTCCAGGGTCATCCTTGGATCGAGGCACTTTCAGAAAGCACTTATTCAATGACAGGTTGTGTCGTATAGAATTCTGCAGAGAAAAGAAGAGAAATGTGACCAGTCAGCAGTCGGCGGTGACAAGGCAGAATTATAGGAGGATCTGTCTCGTTCTGTGCTGGGAAAGAACCTTTTACTTACACAGCATTTCATTGTATAGGGGTTCTCTCAAGGTTATAATTTATCAAGTATCCACAGGATAAGTGACAAGGATCTGATGGGAGGGGGTAGGACACCATAAAAATCATAAAATCACCTTACTTTAACCCCTTTAAAAAGGCACTACACTGCAATAGGTGTTAGTTACTACAGTTTCTATGCAACCTATCAGTTTCTATGGTAACAGACTACAAGCAAATCATATGTAGTCTGATACTGCAGTCGCAGCCATCTGTCAGTCTTCTGCTCCTGGCTAATATACCAAACGTATGTGAGTTCAACATGGGGGACAAATGGTAGAAAGCACAAGCCTGACAATGCGGGATTACACTAAATAGATTTCGTATGCCGTCTGTTACCATGGAGATTTGTAATTGCCGTAGAAGCAAAACAATAGGAACATTTTTTTTTTTTTAATGAAGATCTATTGCAAAGTTGCTTAATTTTTCATTTTACACATAATGGGCAAATAGAAAAAAAAATTGATCATTCGGAGAAAGAAAAAAAAATGCAAATCAACTGGTGACAGAAAGTTATATAGATCTGTAAATGATGACTAAAAAAATTCAAGCATTACAGTACTTATAAGCTGCTGTATGTCCTGCGGGAAGTGGTGCATTTTTTCCAGTCTCACACAGTGCTCTCTGCTGCCACCTCTGTCCATGTCAGGAACTGTCTACAGCAGGAGAGGTTTTCTATGGGGATTTGCTACTGATCTGGACAGTTCCTGACATGGACAGAGGTGGCAGCAGAGAGCACTGTGTCAGACTGGAGAGAATACACCACTTCCTGTGGGACATACAGCAGCTGATAAGTACTGGAAGACTGGAGATTTTCTTTTGTAATTTACCAATCTATATAACACTGACAACAGCTGATTTGAAAACTCTCTCTCTCTCTGGAGTACCCCTTTAAGAAATTAGGAACACCCTTTAAATGGCCACCATCATTTCCACAAACTGTACATAAATCATCTCAATTGTACAAGCAAACAAATTTGGAGATGCTTCTTGTCTCACCTCAACTTTGTTTAATGAAAATTTCTGTCCTGTGTTTACAAGACAGCTAGCAGCTGAGAGATCACATTACAAGCTGCCCATTCAAGTGTATAGAGAAGAGAGGTTAAAGATGAGAAGTGAGATGGGGCGTGAGTCCAGAGAGCAGAGGCAGAGAGACCGAGACATCAAAGAGACTACTAGCTTTAATTATTACACCTCACTCTAGGGGTTTACAGATTACACTGTTTAATACTGATGTATAATGCCCTCCACACTGCTGCTACTACTTACACTGTATGTACACAGTATATAGGAGCCCTGATTCCCAGTAACCAGACCATGTCTTGTTTCCTAGCAGATAGGGGTCACTTTCTGACACTTAGGGGCTCATGTACTCGGTCACTGTCCTAATCTGGATAGAACCTGCCCGGAGACATGTGCACTTTATTACAGCTTTTAAAATGCTCTTCTACCATCTTCTTCCTTTGCTGCTTTTATTGGATCCGTGATGGTTTTTTTCTGGCTGTAGGTCAAAACTGCAATATCCATAAACACACACCAGCAAAGCCATAAACTATACAAATATACGGATGACATCTGAGAATTACATAAAGATCCGGCCAGAAAAAGTGCAACCAAGCTCATCGGTAAGTCCGGTAGAGGAGCACACTGCGACGACCCTGCAGCTGTGGCCTCATATGTGAGGAGTTCCAATGAGTGACCAGCAGCTGTCTGGTATCTAGTGTCCAGACTCCTATCAGTGTAATACAGCCCCATGTACACCGGGTGGCAGTAGCAGAAGAACTGTGGATAGGACTGCAGCTGCTGGCTGGGATGCAGGTTCCTATCCATAGACAGATCCGTCTGCATACAATATGGATGTTATCCCCGGCCTGCAGATCTAGGCTCAGGGTGCGAATCAGGACAGTATGTTACAACAGTATATTACAGCCACGCAGGGCCCAGGCTTCACTCAGGGACAGATTTCCCAGGGACCGAGAAGCCGAGGTGATGAAATCCAACATAGGAGAATTAAGAACGGTTTCTGCAAAAGTCTGTGAGAAATGTTTATTATGAGCTCAGACGGGCGGCATAACCCCTGAAGGATGGGGAATAGAGAAGGGAATATCCCAAGATTACACCCTATCACCATCGATCATTGGATAGTACCTAGTTGGTGGGGGTCCGACCGCTGGGAACCCCCTGTACACAGCTGCGGCCTCCTGTCTGTTATACCCTGTACACAGCTGCGGCCCCTGTCTATTATACCCTGTACACAGCTGCGGATCCAGGCTATTATACCCCGTACACAGATGCTGCTCCTGTCTATTATACCCTGTACACAGCCGCGGCCTCCTGTTTATTATACCCCGTACACAGCCACGGCCTCCTGTTTATTATACCCTGTACACAGCTGCGGCCCCTGTCTATTATACCCCGTACACAGCCACGGCCTCCTGTTTATTATACCCCGTACACAGCCACGGCCTCCTGTCTATTATACCCCGTACACAGCTGCGGCCCCTGTCTATTATACCCTGTACACAGCTGCAGCCCCTGTCTATTATACCCTGTACACAGCTGCAGCCCCTGTCTATTATACCCTGTACACAGCTGCTGCTCCTGTCTATTATACCCTGTACACAGCTGCTGCTCCTGTCTATTATACCCCGTACACAGCCGCGGCCTCCTGTTTTTTATACCCCGTACACAGCTGCAGCCCCTGTCTATTATACCCTGTACACAGCTGCTGCTCCTGTCTATTATACCCTGTACACAGCTGCTGCTCCTGTCTATTATACCCTGTACACAGCTGAGGCCCCTGTCTATTATACCCCGTACACAGCCGCGGCCTCCTGTTTTTTATACCCCGTACACAGCTGCAGCCCCTGTCTATTATACCCTGTACACAGCTGCTGCTCCTGTCTATTATACCCTGTACACAGCTGCTGCTCCTGTCTATTATACCCTGTACACAGCTGAGGCCCCTGTCTATTATACCCTGTACACAGCTGAGGCCCCTGTCTATTATACCCTGTACACAGCTGCAGCCCCTGTCTATTATACCCTGTACACAGCTGCTGCTCCTGTCTATTATACCCCGTACACAGCTGCGGCCCCTGTCTATTATACCCTGTACACAGCTGCTGCTCCTGTCTATTATACCCTGTACACAGCTGCTGCTCCTGTCTATTATACCCTGTACACAGCTGAGGCCCCTGTCTATTATACCCTGTACACAGCTGAGGCCCCTGTCTATTATACCCTGTACACAGCTGAGGCCCCTGTCTATTATACCCCGTACACAGCCGCGGCCTCCTGTTTTTTATACCCCGTACACAGCTGCAGCCCCTGTCTATTATACCCTGTACACAGCTGCTGCTCCTGTCTATTATACCCTGTACACAGCTGCTGCTCCTGTCTATTATACCCTGTACACAGCTGAGGCCCCTGTCTATTATACCCTGTACACAGCTGAGGCCCCTGTCTATTATACCCTGTACACAGCTGCAGCCCCTGTCTATTATACCCTGTACACAGCTGCTGCTCCTGTCTATTATACCCCGTACACAGCTGCGGCCCCTGTCTATTATACCCTGTACACAGCTGCTGCTCCTGTCTATTATACCCTGTACACAGCTGCTGCTCCTGTCTATTATACCCTGTACACAGCCACGACCTCCTGTCTATTATACCCTGTACACAGCCACGACCTCCTGTCTATTATACCCTGTACACAGCTGCTGCTCCTGTCTATTATACCCCGTACACAGCCGCGGCCTCCTGTTTTTTATACCCCGTACACAGCTGCTGCTCCTGTCTATTATACCCCGTACACAGCTGCGGCCCCTGTCTATTATACCCTGTACACAGCTGCTGCTCCTGTCTATTATACCCTGTACACAGCTGCTGCTCCTGTCTATTATACCCTGTACACAGCCACGACCTCCTGTCTATTATACCCTGTACACA
Source organism: Dendropsophus ebraccatus (assembly GCF_027789765.1). Classification (NCBI taxonomy): domain Eukaryota; kingdom Metazoa; phylum Chordata; class Amphibia; order Anura; family Hylidae; genus Dendropsophus; species Dendropsophus ebraccatus. The sequence continues at coordinate 22,858,750 of NC_091465.1, forward strand.
GCTGCTGCTCCTGTCTATTATACCCTGTACACAGCTGCTGCTCCTGTCTATTATACCCCGTACACAGCTGCTGCTCCTGTCTATTATACCCTGTACACAGCCACGACCTCCTGTCTATTATACCCCGTACACAGCTGCTGCTCCTGTCTATTATACCCCGTACACAGCTGCTGCTCCTGTCTATTATACCCTGTACACAGCTGCGGCCTCTTACTATTATACCCCGTATACAGCTGCGGCTTCTGTCTATTATACCCTGTACACAGCTGCGGCCCCTGTCTATTATACCCTGTATACAGCTGTGGCCCATTGTCTTGGCACACCCACACTGACTGATCATGACAGGGGCACTTTAAGGGGTCGCCCAAGGTTATAAAAAAAAAAACATTGCCCACGGGCAGTGTCTGGTATTGCAGATCTGCCTCATCCACTTTAATGCCGTAATATCAGATCCAGTCAAAACCCGTTATACTGATCTATCTGGTTTTCGTTATATCTTAGTTTAGGTCCCCTGATGAACCAGGGAATGTCTGGAAGAAATGCGTTGGGACTTCATTAGGGACAGTAAATTGGTGAGGTGTCATTTTGCTGGTCATTACTAGATTTCTTGCTTATTACGTTCATTTGGCGTCATTTTAGTGACCTATCATAGTAAGTGCTGTGTTCAGTCTGATACTATTCGACAGCAGCCACTCTCTTTGTGTATATTGTTTTGAACCTTCTCTGACCCCTTAAACATACTTGGGGGGGGGGGGGGGGGGGGGGGGGGGGATTTAAAGGTGTACCCCTTTAACGCTGTACAGCTGTGCAGCCATCGACTACTGACTTCTAAGAAGCTCATGAGATCTATTTTAACCCTTTCTTCCGCAGAATAAGTGCTGACATCCACACTAGAGCCAATTCTTGGCAGGCACATGGCTGCTGCTGAGTCACAGCACAGAAAATCATTGGATATCTGCCTCCTCCGCTCCGAGACCCTGGATCAGCCATGATATCCTGGCAACAGAGGAAAACCAAGAGCTCTGTTTGCCAAGGCACGAGTAAGTGATGATTGTATTCATCGGTGCCAGGGTCTAACTATACGGAGATTTGTGACCGGCGTGGGCAACAATCGAAACCAGAGGCGGCCGAATGGGGATGAATGGACACGACTGAACTCCATAGACAGGAGCCAGAGGTCACATTGCTGCCGCATCTATGGGATCACGTCCACCAAGCGCGACCTCATAGGCCGCATTTATTTGCACATCAGCTGCCGTGTTACGCACAATGTCTATAACCCGCTGCCATTTCCCAGGCCAAGGCTCCCATTATAAAAATCCACTTGCAGGAGCCCAGCTGTCATGACTCTATGGTTATTAAAAGAAGCGTCTCTTAAAGTAGACAGAGTCTCCGGCCGAAGCGGACAGGTGCTCCCCGCGACGGCCATGTGTTTTATGTCATATTCCCGGACTGCGTCTGCATTGTTCACATTGATCTGAGGCGCGACGGATAACGTGTAAGTGAACGCTGCCGTATTCAACCACAAGGATGAAAGTAACACAATTAAACTATAACTTTACGTATGTAAAACTGCATGCTGAACAACATGCGACGCGTTTCAAGCCCATTCACGCTCTCAGTCTAAACTAGGGGTGTCAAACCCAGGCCCCCCAGCTGTTACAAAACTACAATTGTCATCATGCTTGGACAGCCAAAGGCTTTAGCTGTTCAGGCATGATGGGAATTGTAGTTTTGCAACAGCTGGAGGGCCGCAGGTTCCCCATCCCTGACCTATAGCATCCATGCACAGACTAGCTACAGTCCCCCAAAATACCATACATATTTCATGACAACCCGCTCTCAGTCATAGCAAGGAATCAGAAAACATGGCTCCTTTCTTCCACAGTAGACCGTTCATTAAGCCCAGGGACCATATAGAGAACTCCTGTTGGGAGTCTCATGTGTATTATAACCAACATGACATCATATGGAATTAGGCTATGTTCACACTACGTAAGTTCCGTGGAAATAACAAACGTTGTTTCAACTGCCGTGATTTCCACAGAACTTACGTAGTGCACAGGCTGAAGGGATCCCGGACGGAGTGTATACACGCTCCGGACGGGATCCCTAGCTGCGCCGCGAATAGCAGTGAATTTCAGTGAAAATTCAGTGAATAGCAGCCGCAGAAAACCCTGTCAGTGCACACTATGGAGCGAGCGGCTCCATAGTGTGCGGATGCTCCCGCATAAGAACTCAGCGGGACTAAAGATTATCTGGCCGGTACTGCAATACCGGCTGGGATGATCTTTTCAGACCGGCCGTGTCACGGAACGGACGGTCACTTACAGTGTGTGAACATAGTCTTAACCAAGAGGCAGACCGTATACTTGAGGCTACTTAAAAGTGGTCTCCAAGGATTTCGTATAGACCAAGCCCAAATCTGCCATTGACCGAGATGGTTAATCTACAGTCCTAAATGGTCGCTGGTGTTTCAAACTATTTTTTCATGCAATTGTTTATGTGATGTGTAACATATCTGTAAATCACTTCATTTACTAAATGTGAGTCCATATCCCAGAATAACAGCTCTATAAAAAGTCTTAAAGGGAATTTTCACTCAACACATAACTTTTTCCATACTTGTTATTGTTTATTCAGTCTCCTTCCCTAAATTCTGAGCTGCTGCTTTCTTCTGAAGACACTATAATCTGTGTGTGAGCCTCTGTCTCCCCCCCCCCTTTCTTCTGAGACAGCTTATGTAAACATGTCTCTGACAGGCTTTATCTGCAACTTTGTAATGCTGGGAGGGGTAATCTGAGGTCAGGTTGATGATAAACCCACTGTCATTAATCCTCCCAGCATTACAAAGTTGCTACAATGTTGCAGATAAAGCCTGTCAGGGACTTGTTTACATCAGCCATCTCAGAAGGGAGGAGGGGGAAGAAGGAGAGAGAGACATAGACAGACAGAGAGACAGACAGAGAGACAGACAGAGAGACAGACAGAGAGACAGACAGAGAGACAGACAGAGAGACAGACAGAGAGACAGACAGAGAGACAGACAGACAGAGAGATAGACAGACAGACAGAAAGACAGACAGAGAGAAAGACAGATAGACAGACAGAGACAGACAGAGAGACAGACAGACAGAGGCTCACACTCAGATTATTGTGTCTTCAGAAGAAAGCAGCAGATCAGAACTGGGGGAAGGAGACTGAATAGATAAGTACGGAAAGACATGTTAGTCTCACCATAGGCAGCAACATATCAAATTTTATGTTTGAGTGGCACACCTCTTTAACCACTCTCTTTTCTGCAGTTTGCTGCCAACTGTCTGTTTCTAGTGGAAATATGTCTCTAGTAACCGCTAGATCAGGACAGATTAAGTAGGGAGGGGTGCAGGAGAGGGAGAGAGAAAGCCTAGGCAGTGTGCATGCAAACTGAAGTTTTCTCTATCCTCCAGAGCATCTTCTGACCATGAAAGGTAAATGAAGGCTTCCCAGTCACCTCAGCAGCAGCAGTTCAGTGCTTTCCCCTCCCTTGTTGTGCTGTCCATGAAAGAAAGGTCAAGGCTTTCTTCTTATCTCCGCAGTTTGAAGTATAAGGGTACTATCCGGCCGATTATCGTTCCGTGTAATAAACACAACGATCGTTGCTACGGGTTTGGACCTATAATTGTCGGGCACCGACTGCGCATTGCTACGGGTAACAGCGGTGCGCGGCCGGCGGCTGACAATTTGCAGAGTGCATATGTTACCTATCCATGGTCCAGGGCTCCTCCTGCGCTCTGCTTCTCCCCGGGTGCCCACTTAGCAGCTTTAGAGCTGTCTTGGCTGACAGGCTGCTCAGCCAATCACTGTCCGGGACCGCCGCAGCCAGTGATTGGCTGAGCAGCCTGTCAGCTAAGACAGGCAGCTCTGAAGCTGCGCCGCGCGGGAGTCGGGGAGAAGCGGAGCGCAAGAGGAGCCCTATACCATGGATAGGTAATGTATGCAGTTTAACCCTAGAATGCGTATTGGGGGCCTTTTAGGCCCCCATGCTTACTTTTTTGCTATTATCTGCAAAATTACTTAAGTTAGAATTTTGAAACTCCAGGTAATCCTCAAGTATGTCGTTTTTGGTAATATCCAGTTGTTCATATAATTTTTTTCATAGGCATTTCGGTGTAACAATGCTTTTTTTGTGAAAACCACATCTGTACGTGTTGGGGGCCTAAAAGGCCCCCATGTATATTTTATCATTTTCTCAGTAGTGTTTGTGTCTCAAGTTACTTTATTTGTACTCAGTAATGCTGGTGGGGGGGCCAGGGTGTGGATAATGCCATATGAGGATGTCATGTGATTTTGTGAGGGAGTGGTAAGGCCATGACATCATCTCAGGTCCTTCGGAATACAGTAATGAGCTGTGTATAGAGTAATGACGACAGTATACACTGTGAGCTAATTGTGAAGGACCTGAGATAAGATAAGATGTTGAGAGGAAGACTGATTCAGTTTCAGTTTCTCTGATTCTAAGAAGCCTGCAAATGGTAAAGCTATTAAGCTAAAGACATCCAGAGAATTGTACACCACCTAAAATAAAGTATAAAAGGTAAGAGCTGCTGAGGGTGAGAGGAGGGAGGGGGCACATTACCCTTACAGTGTGTCACACACAAGCAAAGAGTGGACAATCTTGATTGTGTTCATTGTTTTTTTCATAGTTTGCTAACATCTAGTCAGCAATGGCGCAGTCTTCCACCAAGCATCTGACTGACCAAGAGATTGAAGCAATTATGTTTCAAAGTGATGATGAAAGTGAACTATCTTTGTCCGATGACGAGTACCTGCCACCAGAGAATCAAACATCCTCAAGTGATTCTTCTTCTTCTGATGATGAAGAAGTGAATACAGTGGATCCTCAAGAAGTGATAAGTAGAACATCCAAAACGAATATTTTTTGGGACAGTAAACCTACATTAGTCGGATGTACTGCAATCCATAATATTGTGAGACAGGCTCAAGGAGCCGTGGGAAGTCCCAGGTACTTTTCCCCTAAAGACGTATTCTGTACTTTTTTTTCTGACAATATGGCAGAAGAGGTCCTTTTATGTTCAAACCTAGAAGGAAGACGTATTGCTTCTGCAAAAAATAAGTCCTGGAAAAATATCTCAAAAGAGGAACTTTATGCATACATTGGACTTTTACTGCTGGCAGGAAGTCAAAAATCGTATGATGTTCCTATACGAGAATTATTTCTGGACCCACTTTCTGATCCACACTATAAGGCGACAATGTCAGTGGACAGATATGAGGAAATTAGAAGACATATTCGATTTGATGATAAGCGAACACGTGCATTGAGGTTTGAAACAGACAAATTAGCCCCTATCAGTTATATTTGGAACATATTTATCAAAAATTGTACCAAACTTTACAATCCTAGTGCTAATGTTACAGTAGATGAGCAACTTGTACCGTTCAGAGGACGCTGCAAGTTCATACAATACATGCCCAGCGAGCCAGCCAAATATGAAATCAAAATCTTCTGGATGTGTGATTCGGCATGTTATTATGGCATAAATGGCGTAATCTACTGTGGCAAAGAGGTTGGTGCACCAGCACAGAAGGATCTGGGGTCTGAAATTGTCAAAACTCTTGCTGTTCCAATATTCAGTTCAGGTAGAAACATTACCATGGACAATTATTTCACCAATGTTGAACTAGGCAATTTTCTGCTTCAAAAACATATTACACTTGTTGGTACTATCAAGGCAAACCGCCGAGAAATTCCAGAAGCACTGAAACACAATCGTCAGCGAGCACTTTATGAGAGTGTCTTTGGTATCTTACAAAGCAAAGAAGGAGAAATCAGTGATTTTACTCAGTACCATGCATCACAATTGCAGTATTGACAGCAATGACAGAAAATTAAAGCCAGAAATCATCCTGTTTTACAATAAAACTAAAGGAGGTGTAGACAAAATGGATGAGATGGTGGGAGAATATTCATGCAAGAGGCAAACAAAACGATGGCCTGTAGTACTTTTTTCAAATATGCTTGATGTAGCAGCCCTGAATTCATTCATCATTTATACAGAAAATCATCCAGAATTCCATGCACGGAGGAAGGACAGGAGACGCCTATTTTTGAAGGACCTTTGTCATGAGCTTGTAATGCCTCACATGATACAGCGAAGTGACGTGAAAGGCTTGATAAAGCAAACTAAAGAAGCAATGAAACGGTGTGGCGTACAGTTTCAGATGATTCCAGGGCCAGGAGAAAGAAAAAGAAAGCGCTGTTTCATGTGTCCAAGAAACGTAGAAAGGAAAACTGAGAGATTTTGTTCAATGCAAAGAACATTCTTCCGAAAAAATAACTTGTCAAAATTGTTTGGAAGACTAATAGAATAGAAAAGAAACATAATAGAAATGTAGCTGCAGCTAGTTTGGTATAGAATTCTATGCGTTTTTTCATATGTTTGTGAGAAATTTGGAAAAAAATAATTTTTTTTGTTTTATTTGTGAAAAATTAGTAAAATTTTGTTTACTAGTCATATTTTATTTAGCAGTTTTAAAATAAACTTGTAGAAGTTTTATATAAGTGTGTTTTTCCATGTGATTCGCATGGGGGCCTAAAAGGCCCCCAACACGTTAATATGAAGATTTCTGATGTCACGCATTCTAGGGTTAAGCAAGGGCTGCAAGGACATCGGTAACGAATTCCATGCAGCCCTTGTTAAACGATTATCGGGCCGTGTAATAGGACCTGTAAACGAGCGCCGATTTAGCAGATCGGCACTCGTTTACAGTTATTATCAGACCCCCATCGGGCAATGTAATAGTACCCTAACCGATTCCTTCCTGTGCTGCTGTTGTAATATCTATAGTACGCACTAAAGGCTGTTATGGCAATACCACCAACAAATCCTATAAGATTATCAGGATACCCAGTACCTTCTTATCCTAACACACCCTCTGCAGTCACTCTCACACACTTGTATGCACAGCTTATGTATATGTATGCAGAGGACTTGCTTTAAAGGGGTTATCTAGCGCTACAAAAACATGTCCACTTTCCCCCTACTGTTGTCTCCAGCTTGGGTGGGGTTTTGAAACTCAGTTCCATTGAAGTAAATGGAGCTTAATGCAAACCGCACCTGAACTGGAGACAACAGTAGGGGGAAAAGTGGCCATGTTTTTGTAGCGCTGGATAACCCCTTTAAGACCCTGAAACAGACATGCTAGTCTCTAGAATCTGCACAGTAAATCTGCCACATCTAAACAAGGCCTTACCGCCAGGTGCTTGCAGGCTCCATAAACACCTTCCACTACAATATACATCACACACACAGTCTCCTAATCTTACGTTACACTAATAGGATAGCAAAGGTTGTGCTGGTTCTTTTTTATTACGTCCTCTAATGGTCACGATGAGACAGACAGACAGAAAACACATCAGACCTGAGCGCAACATCAAAGCCGCCAAAACCCAGGAAATTCTTCTTATGTTTGTTGTGAAGAGACATTAAAGGCCGGAGACTTACAGGAGCGACACAAGGGTCGGCAAAAAGGATGAAAATCTTCTTCAAAGGAAACAAAACGACCGAATTTTACATAGAAAAATGAAAAAACTAAATCTGAGCAGAAGTACAAAAAATAAACAGCGAGAAGATTTCTGGATTGTGTTTCCCTTTTGATTTTTAATAAAATATTAAGCAAAATAAATTTAAAGGGATTGTTGAGAATTAGAAAAAAAATACAAAACATGGCTTCTTTTTTTTAAATAACAGCATCGCACGAGCACGCAGGGGGAGGGGCAGCGTCTGGTATTCTTGCTCCACTCAAGTGAATGAAACTGATCTGCAATATCACATACAACCTGACAACAGACGAGGTGCTATTTCCAGGGGATGGGGAAAAAAAATTCTGATTTTTTTTTTTCCTCCTAATTCCTGACGACTGCTTTATAACAGCTGTCAGGGTTTGGAAGCACAAGTACACAATCTGCTGGTATGAGATCTATGGGGGTCCAAGTGTTGGGCACCCTGAATGGCGTGGTGGGTCACACTCTATGGAAGCTGCAAAAGGTAGCTGTAGTGTTGTACTCAGCCATCTCCAGCAACTTCACAGACAATGAATGGAATGGGCCAGGGGCCATGCGGAGAGACCCTGTGAGATCTTGTGGATGCAGCTAAATGAAATCAGAATAACCCTTTAAAAGGGGTTATCCCGTGCTTCAAAACCATGGGCCTAGAGTGTCTGTGCCCTAGGCCTGCACCACCTCTCCATCCCTCTTCACCATTAGGAATGCCCCAGGCAGAATTTCTCCTAATCATCACTTGTCTGAACACGGCACATGGGCCTTATTATCCAGCATCTGTGCAGACAGGTGATGATTAAGAGAAATTTTGCCTGGGGCATTCCTAATGATGAGAAGGGCGGGGAGGAGGGATGGAGAGGCTTAGCAGGTCTAGGGCACAGACACTCGAGGCCGCAGCAGTTTGACACAGGGCTGCCAGTTTAAAAGTTGTTTTTTAGGACAATAACTGCATCACCTGGCGAACAGACCTCAGGACAGATCTTGGATTAAAAGCAGCTATCTGACGGTACAAGCGGTTTGGGAGGCAGATTGCGTCACGGTTCTTATATGAACAGCCGCCATGACGCATATGTGTACACCAGCCATATAACGGGAGAGGCACCATCTGAGGAGATGCAATCAGACACCCGGCATGTGTGGTGTGAAGCGGGGGACTGCCCCCAGGCTGCGTCATACCCAGGAGGCCTTGGTTCTTGGGATTAGATTTCTCTTCCTTGCTGCTCTCACATTCCTTCTCATGGATCACGTCTGCAGCCCCTCGGAGATGCAGCATTTGGAGCCGCACATCTGGAAACTTTCACTCTCTGGAGGAAATCTTCCCTGTCAAGACGTCTGCTGGGAGCGCTGGGATGAAGATCTAAGGGCTGCGAGCAGCTGCTGTGTTTTCATAGCGTCCTTCATGAGCTTTAAGGGGGTGTACTCCTTCAGACAGTAAATCACGGACCCTGCAGGGCTGCAAGTGGTGCCCTCTATGGAACTCGCTCATGGGCCTTAGTAATATGGCATTCAGTAGAAGGTTCCTCCATAGTCTCCGATTACTTTAGAACATGCAAATTGTTTTAGACACGAAATTAAAGGGGAAGTCCGGCATCCGACATTTTTTTCAAAGGAGGTGGCTGAACCTAACTACATGCACCTACCTCACCGGCTTCAGCGCTGGGGTCCGCTGTCTGTCCCTCCGGTTCCCGGTCTGAGTGTGGACCCGGGTTGCGACGTGTCAGCCCCGCTTAGCCAGTCATCGGGCGTAGCAGGGTCCCTTTTCGGCCGCTGAATGGCTGCGCGGACCCCACACGTCACAACACAGGTCCCTGCTCAGACCAGGAAGCGGCTGGGAAACCGGGAACTTAAGGGGCAGACAGAGGACATCACCGTTAAAGGGCTTGTCCATGATGATATAAACATATAAAACAAGGCCGCATTATTACGCTGAAAAAAAGAAAAGAAAAAAAAAGCACCCCACTATCCACAGGTTGTGTGTGGTATTGCAGGTCAGATGCGATTTGTGGGCAGGTGCAGCGCTGCAAGGGCAACTGGATTATCCTACTGTATGGCGCCTCCTAGACAGAAGCGCTGCAGCTTTATGATCCTCATATTACTCCTCTGCAGATCTGCATTTAATCTGTAATATAATTTCCTGTAAATCACAATAAATCCCGTCCCGTAATAAAATGTATTCAGACCTCGCTGCCTGCGCTGGGCAAACCTACAATTCATTATTACCAGGCAGGCGGGGGGGGGAGGTTCAGCATATGGCTCCTTACTCCGGTATATTCTACTAGGCGATGGGATTCTCAGGACTTACACTCGCCCTATTGGGGTGTACAGCTGTGAGAGAGGAAGCTTCTCTCTTCTACACTCAGTCTCAGTGGCGCCCTCGCTGTTGAACCCTGGAAATGTTTTGCATGGCACTAGACCAGGCTCCTTTGAGGGGGAGGACTCTAATGCAGAACCTATAACAGGCCCCTCATCGTGTACCATGTTGGGGGCACTCTCTACAGCAGGGTAGGGAACCTTGGCTCTCTAGCTGTTGCAAAACTACAACTCCCATCATGCCTGGACATCCAAAGCCATGATGGGAGTTGTAGTTAGTTTTTCAAAAGCTGAAGAGCCAAGGTTCCCTACCCCTGCTCTATAGCGATTCCCCTGGTGTTCCCCTGCTGTTATTACCCATCACGTCGGCAGTATGCCCCCCCCCCATACGATATATAACCTTAGCATGAACTCCTGCGCTCCGTCAAGCTTAATATATCACACTGAATGACTTAGATGAATTGATCTCCCAAGGTGGATTCAGATGTATTATGCAAGAGTCTCGATAAAAACTCAGATTGGGAAGGCGGGGGGAAGGGTTAAAGGAGTATTCCTACCTTAAACATGTATGGTTGCCCAACACCCCATCACGATATAGACCCCTGCCCTACTTATTGAAATAAGAGCGCATGCCTATTTGTTTGTGGGACCCCCAATCTGGTCATAGCAGCAGGTGTAGAATAAAGCAATGGTCATATAAGAGTACTACTGCTTGATTCACACACACACAACATAAAGACTGCAGTTCTTATGATCAGCAGGGGTCCTGGGGGTCACACATTGATCACCTATCCTGTGAACAGGTGATGATCGCTGCTAGTGGGGAAACCCCTGTGAAAGCTGTGAGTCAGGTCCAGGTATGAGCGGTGTTCCTCCAGTCTTCAGTACTGTAGTAGTAGCTCCAGGCGCGGTGTCACGGTGTTATGCTGTGTGCGGATTGGGGATTGTTCTATTTGTGTTCAGCTATTTTTGTAGCACTAGCAGGCTGAGTCTTGTCAGTACAGGTATGCACCTTCCCCGGTCACACAGGCGGTACTATATGTCACATTCTGGAAGGTTCAGAGACAGGATCCTATCTCTGGATCACCCTCAGCATTCAATGCATTATATGAAATAAAAGCCGTCATAGTACAGGAGCGTCCTGAGAATCATGTCTACCAATGCGATCCATGACCGTCAGTAGTACGTCTCCAATATAGAGATACACTGCCGGACAAGGGGGCACTCAGGGGTTACCAGAGGAGTAAAGGATTTAAACGATAATTGTTTCGTGTAATAGCAGGCAACGATTAAACGGCCAACGAGAAATAGTCGATTGTTTGATAGAATTTGGACCTATTTTCAACATTGATCGTTCACGAATCATTCGAACATCGGTGTAATAACACATCGTTCGGTTGTTCCCTGGTCTATCAGCCAGGAAAGGACGAGCGCAAGAACGACCTTAAAGTGTCTGTCGTTTAAATTTTTTTTTTTTGCAGAAATCAATAGTACAGGCGATTTTAAGAAACTTTGTAAAATGCATTTTTATCATGAAAAAGCAGTTTGAAGCTCGCCGCCCTGTCTTCATGATTGTCTATGGAGAGGGGAGGGGTGGAGGGAGATGGGGCACCAAAGCAGGACAACAAAGAGTTAATTTACAGCTACATCACCGGGCTATCTCCTCTGAAGTCAGCACTGACCTCCCTGACCTCTGAATACCGGCTTTCACACAGCTCCCACATCAGCAAGTATTCTTAGGAACGCTCTTTCTGCTGTTTAAAGTGCCAGCGATCAGCCAAGGAGCGGGAAAATGCACCTTTTGTGCGGACAGTAAGATCTATTATTGGCTGCACATCCTTCTGTGTAAACAGGAACAATACATGCTAATGGCTGCACAAACGATACAACAATCATTAGTGCTGTCCAGCCTCAATTGACGCTCATTTGCGATCGTGGGCAACCATCTAAAAGGGACCCTAACATTTGTCGTCACATGGTGCACAGCTTGGGGACCACATGCACTTCTCCGGGGTCAGTCTAATGATCGGTGAGGGCCTAAATAGCTACAAAACATCAAAAGTTTTCCTTTTAAAGTGACAGTGCCCATTTAAAGAGTTTGTCCCACAATTAGATATTACTTTACTGTTATATATCAGAAGATGCCATAATAAATATATAACAGCATAGCTGGATACTCTACACCAGGGGTCCTCAACTGGCGGACCGCTGAGGCCAGCTGTCCGGACCCCTGCTGCAGCTCAGTATAACCTGTATACTAAGCTGCGCTCTGCACAGTAACTATGAACGCTCGTAGTTACCGAGCAGAAGCAGTGACAGAGGGAGCCATTGGCTCCCTCCCTGTCAGTCACTCTTGTGGCCGCAGTATATGTGGCTATATATTACTGGGGGCAGTCACCCTCTTTGTACCTAATTTCAAAGGGCGGGTGAGAGAAAATGCCAGTTTTCCCACTAACAAGCATCAATTCTGTATGTAAATAGTTCAACAATGTTTGCGATAAGTAACAAAACACGTTTACTACTGATGTTCAGCTTGGACCTCCACCTGGCAAAAGACCCCGGTCAGGCTAGGTTCACACTGCGTTTTCAGCATCCGTTTCGTTTAACGCATCCGTTTTTTTAAAAAAACGCATGAAAAACGGATTGCAAAAAACTGATTCATTTGTGTGCATCCGTTTTTCCATTGACTTCCATTATAAAAAAAAACGGATGTTTTTTTTGGCGGACCAAAAAACGTTGCTGACCCTATTTTTCTGGACGTTAAAAAAAACGGATCCGCTAAACGGATGCTGAAAACGCAGTGTGAACCTAGCCTCAGTGGGCCTTCACTAAAAGATGTTGAGTACCCCTGCTCTACACCACCGATGCCAAACTTGCAGTCCTCCAGCTGTTGCAAAACTACATTTCCCATCATGCCTGAACAGCTAAAGCTTTGACTGTGTCACCATAATGGCAATCATAGTGCGGTGGGTTTGACACCCCAGCTGTATACGTGCCCAGTTACTGCAGCTCAGCTTCCATTGAAGCACACAGCTCTGCTCACTGTGAATGCAGATGCTAAGGCTCTGGTGTACCCTGGGGTGCTGAACCCCCACCAGTCACATATTGATAGCCTATCCAAAGATGCACCTACCTTCCAGCCACTTCCAGCCTCCTTATAATATGGGAAGTTATCACAGATCCACTGGTAAATCTCGCTAAGAGTCATTTTCTTTTTTGGTGAGCTGTTGATAGCGAAGGTGATGAGGCTGGCGTAACTATAGGGGGGCTTCCCGTCCTTGTGCTGCTGTACCTCCTCCTGGTCCAGTGTGGTGTTGGGGTCGATGAGGGCGCTCTTCTTAGAAATTCCGGATCCGTGGGTGTTCTGGTTGGAGTCAGCATTCTGGATGGCAGCTCTCACGGTCAGCTGGGGAAGCCAGTCCATAGAGGTGAGGCTGCTCTCAAGTTCTGAAGTCATTTTGGGGGAGGGGGGGTTTCAGTTTATACAAGTATATATATATATTTATAGAGTTTATATATATATATATATATATATATATATATATATATATATATATATATATATTTTTTTTTTTTTTTTTTATATATACTGTGCTTCCTGGTAAGTAAAGAAACAGGAAAAACGTTCTGGTGTCCAGGTAACTTAAGACTTCCAAATGAAGGGATGACCAATGCTTAATCTGAAAGAAACGAGAAAAAAATAAGATTAAGAAATCCTAAATACCTTAAAATAATAACTTCCATAGTCACAAGTACTGCGGGCACTTACATCTAGCAGATGTTATTCTACGACGAGACCTAAAGGGGTAGTACTCCCGTGAAAATGTTTTTCTTTCAAATCAACCGTTGTCAGAAAGTTATATAGATTTGTAATTTACCTCTAGTTAAAAACCTTGAACCTTCCAGTATTTATCAGCTGCTGTATGTCCCACAGGAAGTGGTCTATTCTTCCCAGTCTGACACAGTGCTCTCTGCTGCCACCTCTGTCCATTTCAGGAACTTTCCAGAGCAGGAGAGGTTTTCTTTCGGAGATTTACTGCTGCTCTGGACAGTTCCTGACATAGACAGAGGTGGCAGCAGAGAACACTGTGTCAGACTGGGAAGAATAGACCACTTTATGCAGGACATACAGCAGCTGATAAGTACAGGAAGGCTTGACATTTTTAAGTAGAAGTAAATAAAAAATCTATATAACTTTCCGACACTAGTTGATTTAAAAGAACATTTTCACTGGTGTACCCCTTTGAAAGGAACAAATCACTTTGAACAAATCAGGATCACATGACCACAAACCAATTACTTAGTATTCCCTGGCGATCTCCTGTAATCTCTGGGAATCCTAGCAGTATGGGTTCAGTTTGCCCGCAGTGCCTCTATAGGGGAAATGAAGTATTATATAAAGCCTATTTATATCAATGGGGTGCCTCTATTTTACCGCACATGTCGGATCCTCGGCTGTCAGGGCATGCCGGGATCTGTAGTTCTGCAACTGCTGGACTGACATAAGTTGGTAAACACTGTTCTAAAATAAATTTTTATTAAAGGGGTTGGCCACTTTATATTAAATTAGTTCAGTGTACAGTATTAGTAAGTGTACTCACTGTATATACTGACAGCAGCTCCCTGTGTATCTCATAAAACTAAAATCAGACTCCCCTTCTCCAGCCTGTGCTGCCCTGCGCTGTGGTGAGCGTGTACATAAGATGGCCGAAATGGAGGAGCATGTAACCATGCCCCGTCCCCAGTGTCCCCATAGGTATATACAAGCTTAGTGGTGGACACTGGACGGCGGGCAATGGTCACATGCTCCTCCATGCTCTACTATTTTAGGGACAGAATCACCACAGAGCAGGACAGCACAGTCTGGAGGAGTGGAGTCAGTAAGTGCTGTGAATATACTACACACAAAATAATTTTACTATAAAGTGGCCAACCCCTTTAAAGCGACTCTGTACCCACAATCTGACCCCCAAACCCCTTGTACCTTCTGTCCTGCGGTCCGTTCGGCAGGGGATGCATTTATTGTTTTAAAAACAACTTTTAATCCTACAGCGCTGTGTCTAACGGCCGGGGCTTACATTTGTATATGCATTAGGCTGGCACACCTCTTCTTCCCTCCTCCCCACCCTCCTCAGCATTAGGAATGCTCCAGGAACATTTACTGCTTTTCCAGCTTTGCACAGGTGTATTAACGATCCAGCCCATGTTCATTATGCACAAAGCTGGGGAATAACAAGCAATCTGCCTGGATCATTCCTAATCATGAGGAGGGAAGCCTAATGCATATACTAATGTAAGCCCCGGCCATTACACACAGCGCTGCCGGATTAAAAGTTGTTTTTATGACAATAACTGCATCACCTGCCGAACGGACCCCAGGACAGATCTTGGATTAAAAGCAGCTATCTGAAAGTACAAGTGGTTTGGGGGGGGGGGGGGGGGGGGGTCAGATTGTGGGTACAGAGTCACTTTAATGCTTCATTCCAAACCGATCCTGGCTCCTATAATACTGAAGCGTGAAGGGGAGATCAAGACGTAAAGATTAACAGACTCAGAGAATGCAGAATAATACATGAGGATATTGGGGATGTCTGATAAGGCGAGGGGGATCAAAGAAGCGGGGAGAATTCAGCATTTCAGGATTGCCATCAGACGGAAGCACCGGGCCCATCTCACATCTTATAAGAATACGGCAGCGGAGATAATAAGGTCAGACCTCCGCGCGAGACACTGTAAATCGGATCACAGTACGGTGTCTGCAACCACAAATAAGGCTGCCCAGGCCCAACCTGGAAATTATTAGACGACCATGGTGGCGGGAGAAAAATCTGATGTCAGAATACGACTGGTCAGAAAAAATTGTATAAAATATAA
Source organism: Dendropsophus ebraccatus (assembly GCF_027789765.1). Taxonomy (NCBI): domain Eukaryota; kingdom Metazoa; phylum Chordata; class Amphibia; order Anura; family Hylidae; genus Dendropsophus; species Dendropsophus ebraccatus. The sequence goes on from NC_091465.1 coordinate 22,874,498, forward strand.
TATAATATAAGAGTCAAAACCCTAGAAAAGGGGGGGGGGGAAAGAAATTCATTAAAGGGGTAGTTCACAAAAAAAAAAAAAATTCTTTCAAATAAACTGGTTCCAGAGAGTGGAGATGTGTCACAGCCTCAGAGTTATGCCGGGCTAGAGTAGAAGGACCTTGTTCAGCGCTGAACGGTACTTAGTTCAAACAGGTATATTGAAGAGATGATTTATTGTCTCAGAAACAACGCGTTTCGAGGTGTAGTACCTCTCTATCAAGTTAAAAGAGACATATATGTTCCAGAGAGCGTCAGAGATTTGTAATTTACTTCTATTAAAAAATCTCCAGTCTTCCAGTACTATCAGCTGCTGTATGTCCTAAAGGAAGTGGCGTATTCTTTGCAGTCTGGAGATTTTCTATGGGGATTTGCTGCTGCTCTGGACAGTTCCTGACATGGACAGAGGTGGCAGCAGAGAGCACCGTGTCAGACTGGAGAGAATACACTACTTCCTGCAGGACATACAGCAGCTCATAAGTACTGAAAGACAGAAGATTTTTTAGTAAAAGTAAATGACAAATCTCTGCCACTTTGTGGAACCAGTTGATTTGAAAGAAAAAAAAAACGTGAACAACCCCTTTAATTAAATACAGAGAAAAAATGAGAACATTTACAGTCAGAAATGGTATGTTCCAGAATCTTTTGGTCTGATATAACAGGCACTGATCAATGATCGGACAGTGATCTCTGCATTATTAGCATTTATCACCAGGATAGACAGACTACAAGGTAAATATGTGATCACTGGTCAAAACCCCAAATATATACAGCAGCGGTAGTGTTCCTGCCGTCACCGCTCCATTCATTGCTATCGGACTGAGTGAGATCATGCCATAGCGGTGGCCACATGAGAGCGCTATCCATGTGTTCATAAGCGACTCTATGCTTAGAGTCTCTGCAATCGGCCCCCAGAGATCACACATTAAACACCTATTCTATGCTCAGGTGAGCAATACAATTGGCTAACCACTCCTATTAATGACAACCATTTGAATGGGCGTGGCTAAGTGGCGCTACAGCCGTGAAGCACCGCCCGCTTAGCACAATCCCCAGATTATAAAAGATCGCTTTTTACTGGTACAAGCACCATGACGTATGATATAAAATAAAGTATGAAAACTGCAAGATTTAACCTTTACACCTGTGTAGAGAAGTCAGAATGTGAAAAAGGGGTGAAAGTGTCACTTTAAGTGCACAACCGTGTGCTTCACTCCAAGGCCAACTGATGACAGGAGTTGGGCTCCATTATAATCTATGGAACTTGTCTCCCGTTATCAGTCTGAGTGGGTCAATCCCTACTTGTTACAAGTGTTCCGTTTCTCTGCAGCGCCATCACAGGAGAGACTAGGCATTACACAGCAGCCTTCAAACCAATGGCTTGTCTATGTAATACAGAACAGGTGCCCCACAGACACTCTTTATAAGCGTCCTCCACTCCGGCCGGGGTTTCGTAACCTGAACGATCTCTCTAATGTAAGATCCAGGGGCGAGTGATTTAGTGATCCAGAATACAGGAGCCTCAGCCAATGCTTCAGCATGTACTCCATATTCCGAAAACCCTCTAAGCATATCTTCTGCCCCTGTTAAAAGGACAAACAAACAGGGTTTGTTCCTGCATCTATATTTAGATTTTAGGTTTTATATGTGAATTCTAATGATCTCCAGATCCTGTTTGTCAGCCAATTCCTAGCTGCGGGGGGATTCGGGGAGGGCGGGAATCCAAAGACGAGAGCAAATTGATGTTTATCATCTCGCATTAATTCAATTCTACAAAAAAAAATAAAAAAATGGCAAAGCTCTCCTTGGGGACCCGGGGGCCGAGCGAGGAATAATCTCATGTGCTCGCCCACAGGTATATTCTAATGATTTCCCACCGAACAAGCCTCCCGGATTAACATAATACCCATCTACATTATTAACAAGAATTCCTCATTAAAATTGCATTTTGTTATGTAAAAATCCCAAAGAAGCTGCCGCTCGCTGAATATTCTTATTAATGCTCCAACGGAACAAGATAACCATGTCACTGTGATGCCGGATGAGTATATGGGGGGGAGGGAGCCGTCCTGTCTGCTGGAGGATCAGCAGCTGCAAAAAGGGTCCTCACTGTGTAGGACCCTCCCATACTTCCCCAGGCAAGCCCCGCTCCGGCCGGATATCATTGGTTGCTCCACTCCGGGTTTCCTAGCAGCCAAAATCAGACCCGGACCCCCTACCCTAATCCGAACGTTTAGTTTTAGGGTTGGGGGTCGGATTAGGGTTACTTCCAAACTACTTAACAACTAACCCTCGGGTTTGGTGCTAATCAGGAGGGTTAGGGTTAAGGTTGGGGCTGAGGGGAGGGTTAGAACATGACAGATCAGTGGGAAGTAACCCTTATCCGACCCCCAACCCTAACCCTAACACGAAACATTCGGATTAGGGTTGGGGTCCGGCAGGGTCTGATTTTGGCTGCTAGCAAGCCCGGAGTGGTGCAGCCAGTGAAATCCTGCTGGGGCTGGGCTTGCCTGGAGAGCTGTGTGCGCGTGCCCAGCGAGGTCCCTGTACGGTATGGGATTTAGACACTACGCCTGCGTTACAGACCATGGGGGTGAGAGCAGTGTAATGCTCCATGTCACCTGTGGTGGTGCTGAAGGGAAAAGGAGCACTTTATGATGTGTCCCCTCACATACTACAGCTGATCATTGGAGATAGCCCTGATCCGCTTACCATCAGAGACCTTTTCTACTAAACTAGAAAACGTTTTTAATGGGGTCGTTCAGGAAAACAAGGCTTCATTTATCCACTAGAGTTGTCATACCCAAGAATTAAATTAATATAGGAATGGGGGTTATAAGAAAAGTTGAAGTGCATCTTTAGGCTATGTTCCCACTTACTACTGCATCAAGGCTTCACTTCCTGGATAACAAGGTGATGTCACGACCCGACTCCCAGAGCTGTGCGGGCTGTGGCTGCTGGAGAGGATGATGGCAGGGGGACACTGAGGGACACAGGGCACTGGGGGACACTGAGCATCCCTCTGCCATCATCCTCTCCAGCAGCCACAGCCCACACAGCTCTGGGAGTCGGGTCCTGACATCACCATTTTATCCAGGAAGTGACATCACCATGTTATCCAGGAAGCGACATCACCATGTTATCCAGGAAGCGACATCACCATGTTATCCAGGAAGCGACATCACCATGTTATCCAGGAAGCGACATCACCATGTTATCCAGGAAGCGACATCACCATGTTATCCAGGAAGCGACATCACCATGTTATCCAGGAAGTGACATCACCATGTTATCCAGGAAGTGACATCACCATGTTATCCAGGAAGTGAAGCCTTGATGCAGTAGTAAGTGCATATAAGTATTTCCCGTAATAAGTGTATATTGGTGATTTGTATAACTTTTGGGGGGCAATACAATGCTTTAATAAAAATTTTCGGCGGACTTCTCCTTTAAGGCCTTATTACACTAAACGATTACGGGCCTTACTTGTCCAATCACCGACTGTTCAAATCGACAATAAGCCAACATGACATGGTCTTTAAACGTAGCAGCAGTCTGCTGCTCGTCACTTCATGCGATAGGAGCAGCAGCTGCTGACTTCAATGGGCCACCCGAACAATCTAAGGATCGTTCAGACTGCCCCTCCCTGCTGCTCCCTGTCTGTGCGTGTAACAGAACAGGCAGCGAGTGCTGACCTGACAGGTCTGTGCTCGCTTCCCCCGGAATATCGTGCCTTGTAATACCGCCTTTACTGAGGGTCTCTCCTACAGATGATTGCTGTGGGTCCCAGCCATGAGACGCTTTGATCGGTTTATTGCCAAGGAATCCTTCAACAAATTAGCAGAGAAACCCTTTAAAGGGAACTAAACAGCACAACCATGCTGATTGGTTCCCCTTAAATGAAGTAGAGCTGCAATAGCAGATACAATGTATTGGCAGGTGTGGCGCTATTTCTGGAAGAAAGCAATCAATCTAGTACAACCCCTTTCCATATTTAGGTAGGTATACGGTATTCTTTTTGGGATATTTATGGTATATCCCCTGCATATTGCATCAATGTCCAGTTTGAAATAACCCTTTAAGAAGGTCGCAGGTGTTGCCTTATGTCTGTAGGGTGACGTCACTGATTTCAGGGGTTCTGCCAACAATGTAATTAGTATAGGGGCACATTCTGTGGAGGGTAGACACGCCATACTGCCAGCATAGTGGGAGGTGTAATTAGACTATAATGGAGGAGTCAAAGGTCACAGAGGATCACCGACCTTAACTACATTGTAGCGTTTGTTAAAGAAACAAATCCACGTGAAGTCAGAGAGCTCACCTCGTGTGTGATGTCACATATGTGTAGCGCCGTTCATGTAAACCCATCTGGACAGGAAGTAAGCCAGCTGAAAAAACAAGGGAGAACATGTCAATGTGGACAGACGTACAACCTTACAAAGTGTCATTATTACCCCTCACCATATAAGACAGAGACCCTCCCCTCATCACACGCTGTCTGACTCGGCCAGGCTTCCCAAATTATATGAAACCCATAAGAAGTCACCCCCAGCATTCCAGAATTATGTGACGGCCCAGATTGTAGTTAGTAATATCGGAAGGTACCATCTTCTGTGATTGGGTGGGGGCTATTTTATGTACGTGTTCCAGTCCTAGATATAATACATAGTCTGATGGTTTTATAATAGAATAATCTGTCACCTTTTAACCTACTTTGTGTTTCGGTTCCTCACCATTTTTATCATGTTTGCCATCAACGAAGAGAAGTAGGTAGCGTCATCCAATCTGATACTCACACTCACCTTAAGTGGGCATGCAGCCCGCCGCTACCAGGACCTTACTGCGAGCGTGAAACACCATCATGTCCGTTCATAGACAGCGGGCAGAGAACTAGTGAGGAACTGAAACACGTAGTATTAAGAAGGTTACAGGGCGTGATGCTGTTACTTCAGGTCACTAAGACTTGTGGCCAAAATGACCCTGTATTATACACGTAAAGCCGTCCTCCAAGTACAGGGAGACCATTTATTGTAGAGATCATTGATGGCGTTCACAGCTCAAGGGTCACTCATAACCTTAAGGACCCCATATACTTTTGTAGACCGTACCCACCGCCCGCACTCAAGACCTATCACTGACAGATGATGTTGGTGGTCACAGGGGCTGGAGTGAGTTTAAAAAAAAACAAAAAAAAAAAAACACACTGTTGACCCCTTTGTTCTGGGAGAGAAGCCGCAACCAGAGCTCTCCCTTCCACATAGAGAAACCAGGATCGTTCGGTCGCGCTGAACGTTGCCGTGTAAGGGAAGGGAGAGAAAACCGACAGCTGAATGATCCCTCAGCTATTGGTTACTGAAGGTGTATGGGCAGCTTTAGGGGCTATTAAAAGAGTCACTGACACCTGAAGAAAAAAAAAAAAAAGCTTTGACTGATTGGGGTCTTGATAGTCAGACCATTGTCTGGCTGTAGGAGACAGATTTTATATTAAATGTATAAAACGCGGCTACTGCAACCAGTCAAGGTTTCTTTGTTTTGTTTTTAAAGAGACAGTAACGCTTTAATAAATGCATCTACTAAAGTGATAGGACATGCAATCTCCTTAAGGGACCCCCACTCATTCTGACGATATACCATTATGATGCCTGTCACCCGCCACCCCTCCGGCTGGTGCTACATGTTTTGGTCGGCGACCTTACAGCATGTCACTGCATAGGATGGATCCTGTCTGACCTGTTCCTCGGACACCCTCACGATCTCACAGGGCCATCAGGTTTCCATACTCCATTTCCATTCCATACTCACTGTGCAGACAGAAATAAATTCAGCACAAGATCAATGTGAAAAAAATCTCAGAGAATATCTGATCAAACCAGAGATTACACAACGGAGGCGCTAAATTTATCATCCGGGGATTTTCCAGATCAATCTGTGACTCTCCGCACACCCACTGCAGTCAGCTCTGTGCCCCGCGGAGGGTGAATCATCCTGACGCCCCCCCCCATACCCGGGTATACAGTATACACCAAGCAGACAGCAGCTTATGCCGATCAGCCTTAAAGGAAAGAGTACCAGATTTTGTTTTTTAGAGGTTTTTTAAAGTGTTCTTTTTTCCCCCTTTTTTTGCATGTGCAATTCATGATTTATTAAATCAGGACCTAAAAAGGGACCTAAAGGGACTATCCTATACTTATCATCTAGATGGAGACATCATAAATAGAGACACCTTATCCTCCTCTGGGGCTATAGGGGGCGCTGTACTATATACAGTCTAGTATACCACTGTCTGGTGTCTTCATAACAGTCTGCTCAATAAGCTGCAGCCACACTCCTCTGATTTCAGCTTACCCCCATTGAGAAGAAAAGGATCAGACATATTGACACCCAACTGCCTGATCCTTCAAATCGAATATGAGGAAAATACCGTAAATGTCCGTATATACACTATGACCCTCAGAGTGAAACTGTCAGCTCCCAAGCAACTTTCTATATTCCTCAAAAATCCACACCACCTTAAAAAGTTTTACTGTCGTTTAATTCATTTTTTTTTTTTTTTTTTTTGCAGAAATCAATAGTACAGGCGATTTTAAGAAATTTTGTAATTGGGTTTATTAGGCAAATATGCCGTTATCTACATTCAAAAAGACTTTCCCCCAGGTCCCCCTCTCTCCTCTCTCTCATTCACTGCTCATTATCAAGAAATCTCGACTCTTTTACATCAGTCGGGCCCTGTCTAACCTATGGAGAAGGGAGATTAGTCACCAACAGGGAACAAAGGATTACACAGCGGGACCTGTATGAAAGCAGCTATTCAGAGGTCAGAGAGGTCAGTGCTGACTTTAGAGGAGATAGCCCGGTGATGAAGCTGTAAATTAACTCTTTGTTGTCCTGTTTTGGTGCCTCATCTCCCTCCAGAGATTCAAACTGCTTTTTTCTGATAAAAATAAATTTTTCGGCTAATAAACCCAAATACAAAGTTTCTTAAAATCACCTGTACTATTGTTTTCTGCAAATTTAAACGTCATTGACACTAAGTTACTCTCATCTCCATTTATTACATCACTAATTATGAAGCTATTGTCATCTGTTATCGGCCACTTCAGGCTTGGCAGAAGCTGATGGTGATGTTCTCCAATACTTACAGGACACCCACAGATATGTGAGGGTTTGGAGCACCCCTTTAAGGCCCTTAAGCTTTATAAATAGGCTTCTGCATTATTAATCGGCACATCTCGCCGCTTTCGTACCTGGGACCTTTACAATCCGCTGACAGGGAGATTCCTGCATATATTGCCTTTCACCCTGACTCATCATGTGACCCGATGCGATGAGTCACCGCATGTTATTACAGCAGCATCGAGGAAGCCAATGTCGGCCCGACTGGGATTCTAAGACACGACGACTTATTCACGACTAACCAGTTCTACAGGCTGCCGCATCCTCAGATAAGCCGCACGGGAACACGTGATCCACTGTACACACACAGCGGCCGGCACATGCGGTGACACACCGGGTCTCTGAGCTTATCACACACCATCACCGGACGTCATCTGCACAGTCATGAATCTTATTATAGCTCCAGAGCTGCACTCTCTCCAGCTGCTGCAGAACTACAATTCCCATCATGCCTTGTGCAGCAGCTGGAGAGTCACAGGTTGGGGGACGCGGCTCTAATATACGGCAGAATACGCATGTCCTACTGTTTGGTGTACAGGCTAAAGTCAGGAGTCTAGCGGCAGCTTTCTCCCCATTGAGAAAACGTGCACACAGGTGAGAAGACATGTGTACGTATTTACTGAGAGAATCGTTTATATAGAACATATGGCCGGTTTTGCTCCTCATAGAAATAAGCCGATGCCAGAAGGGACTGGAGTGGACGAAAAGAGTCTGGCAGTTGCTTAAAGGGCAACTCTAGCATAATTTTCTGTCTTTCAAATCAACTGGTGCCAGAAAGTGACAGATATTTGTAATTTATTCCCCTTAGGAAATCTTAAGTCTTCCAGTACTTGTCATTTGCTGTATGTTATAGACAGGGATATGCAGGACATACAGCAGCTGATAAGTACTGGAATACTTAATATTTTTTAATATAAATTACAAATCTTTGGCATTTTCTGACACCAGTTGATTTGGAAAAAAATAAAATCCCCGATCCCGCGAGCTACAGCTTCAGGGCGGCCAATCACTGGCCTCGGTAATGTATGTACTCTGCAAATAGTCAGCCGCTGGTTGCACACCTCTATTACATGTAGAGATGCACGGTTGGTGCCTGACAATTATAAATTATAAATCTATATAAAATTTTCTGACACCAGTTGATCGGGAAAAAAAAAAAATTTGCCGAAGTTCCCCTTTAAATGGGATATAACTGCAATACCAAGTATAGCCACTACCAAATATATGGCGCTGTGTCTGGTAAACAATGAAAGGAAGTGCTGATCAGGGGGGTGCAGCCTGTCTTCTTCCTATCCGATACTGACGGCCTATCCTATGGAATGTTAGTTATGAGACCCCCACCCCCGGCCTCGTATCATATGGATCAGACATTCCCAAGCATTACTGCCATAGAAAACAGATTATGAGGGGCAATGACAGGCCGCCTGCTTGGCATTATTATGGAGTGACATCTGCACAAAGGATCTCTGACATATGGGATTCCCCCGGTTATGACACATGGTTCTGCAGAATAAATACAGCATTCAGCCAGGAGGAGGGGAGGGGGCCACACGCGTGACTAATACCCTGCACAAAGCAGAAGGGAAGCCCTGTGTCCACCCTGGAGCAGCCCCAGCCCTGGTGTGCCAATAAACACGTCCGCATAACAAGACTATGACAATAATAAAGACTCCGATCATCATAAAGGAGCGGCGGCCGAATCTAAGAGGCGGGGACCTCCCATAAAACATTGCCTTACTACCTCTCAGGAATCCTCGAAGTAGACACACTGGGGAGAGTTATCAAACATGGTGTAAAGCGAAACTAGCTCAGTTGCCCCTAGCAACCAATCAGATTCCACCTTTCATTTTCCAAAGTGTCTGTGAGGAATGAAAGGTGGAATCTGATTGGTTGCTAGGGGCAACTGAGACAGTCTCACTTTACACCATGTTTGATAAATCTCCCCCTATATTCATATACAGAGACTCCCCCCCCCCAGATTAGGAAACAGATGCCTCAGAACGATTCATACAGATCTGCTCATCCTGAACTTCCTGGTTCATGAAGAGAATGCAGGAACTACTCTGAATACTTACAGGAGGGGGCATGGAGGAATCTGAAGTGCTAAAACAACGCCTGTCGGTGTCTGTGGTCATCCGGGGTGAAATTCAGAGGTTATACCCCAAACCTCAGGACTGGTGATCGATGGGGGTCTGACTGCTGGGATCCCACCAATTATGAAGACAGAGGTTAAAGGGGTTGTCCAGCGAAAATCTATCCCATAGATTCATTCATTCTTCAGCGCAGACAGAGCAGGAGCGTGCGCCTCCCATAGACTCCTATTATGAGCGGGAGGCTAACTGCATTCCGCGGCGGACAATTCCACCGTGGAATTCCGCTAGTTTTGCTCAGTGGGAACGGGGCCTAAAACAAACGACAACAGCCTTCTAATACACTAGAATAATAGAAATCTAATCATTATGTTATATCAGCGCGGGACCTCGGGGGTGGGGCATGACACAGTCTGTGTTCTTTATACCTCAGTGACACGCTTCCCTCTTTTAGGCCCATAAAGTCTCACCTGGACTTATTTGGATGTTAAGGCCATATTCTGTGACTTTAAGGGTGCGTTCACACCTACAGGATCCGCAGCAGATTTTTTGGTGCAGATTTGATGCTCTGTTCAGTTATTTAAATTAAATCCGCTGCGGATCTGCAGCGAAAAATCAGCTGCAAATCCGGTAGGTGTGAACTTACCCTAAAGGGGTATTCCGATATGACGACTAGTGGGTAGGGGATAATACGCTGAATGGAGGAGACCCAACTGCTGGGACCAACCCAATCACAAGGACAGGGACAATGTTGTCTCCAGAATAAATGGTGCAGGACTGCTCAGAGGCCTCATAAAGAATGACTTCTGGGGAAAATATGACCCCATTCTCAGGATTGGTAGGGGTACCAGCAGTCAACTTGTCCATAGGATAGGAAAACCCCTGTGAATGAATATTTGGTCACTAGGGTCCAGCTAAGTGAAGGGGATGTGGTAGTGCACAGAACATTAGGTCACACAGGTACAGCGCCATACATATGGAGTGGCTGTGCCTGGTACTACACCCTTAGGGAGCATAGCTCATAAACTAATGGCATATCCTACCTTACAAGACGGCAATAACGTAGGATACTTTCCTATAAGAAGCTATTCCAATGACAATGAAGACATCACAGGATTACGGGAAACTTTCCCTCTGTCCTCCCCTAATACTGATATATAAAATGTAAGTAGTGTAAATCACTGTTCATACTGAGCTGCCTGCTTCACATATAAAGAATGCATGGATGGCTAATGGTTAGGACTACCAGCGGCAGAGCTCACCTAACTTACTTCTATAAGCTTCGGGATGGGCTCCATTAGTCTGCTATCCATCTACATATCATCCTCCGGTCAGTGATCTGTATGAAGAAGCTTTTCTATCTATTACAGATATGACCCCGCTCAGCCCCAGTACTGCTGCTCATGACAAATATAACCTGACAACTCAGACCTGCCGTCAGTCACCGGGAGACGTCCTTGCATCGCCAGACCCGGCCAGAAGCGCCATACATCTATTTTTTAGAGCACTTATATACCCTGTAGTTTCGGCCTGAACAGTTTTCTCAAGCCAAGCTGAATGATGGGGCAGGAGATGAAAAAACATAAAGGCAGAAAATAACCCAGGAGTGCTGCGTTACAAGCTATTCCCTTTAAAGGGATAGTTAACCTTTTTTTTTTTCTTTCAAGTGCCAGAAAATGCCAGATATTTGTAACATTATATATATATATATATATATATATATATATATATATAAATCTCCAGTCTTCCAGTACTTATCAGCTGCTGTATGCCCTGCAGGAAGTGGTGTATTCTTAACAGTCTGGAAAGAAGGAGAGGTTTTCTATGGGGATTTGCTGCTGCTCTGGACAGTTCCTGACATGGACAGAGGTGGCAGCAGAGAGCACTGTGCCAGACTGGAGAGAATACACCACTTCCTGCAGGACATACAACAGCTGATAAGTACTGGAAGACAAGATTTTTTTAATAGAAGCAAATAACAAATCTCTGGCCCTTTTTGGCCCAGTTGATTTAAAAGAATTTTTGTTTGGTGAACTACCCCTTTAACCATTTAGAGGTAATGTTTCACATATTAAAGTTTCAGGAGGGCGCAGGTACAAGACACTCCATTCCTCTAATAGGCTACAAGAGTGCACTGTATTATAATCAATAATACTGGCCTATCGGCTATGCTGGGGAGGATCATGTGACCTTCATTTGTAAGGGCGGGTTCACACTACGGAATTCTCGCGGACAATGTCCGCGGAATTCCGTCAGCTGTCCGCCCACACGGGCACACGCTTTTCCGCCGGCTCCATAGACACCATTCTATGGGCTGGCGTATTCCGCGATCCGCTAAAAAAAGTGACATGGAAAGGCGCCCAGATGTGCGGGCGGACAGCTGACGGAATTCCGCGGACATTGTCCACGAGAATTCCGTAGTGTGAACCCGCCCTAAAGCTGAAGTTTCACATAATCTCCATTAGCCAATCAGTTAACATATAAGTGAACACACTTTTGCGTCAACAGACCAAAGGACTAAATAAGTTTCTGGAGGGAAGGGTTTAAAAAAAAAAAAATCAACACAAGAACAAGGGGAGAGATGAGAAACAAGAGAAAATATTATTTTACCGAAAGTAGTAGATGCTTGGAACAAACTTCCAGCAGATGTGGTAGGTAAAACTACAACAATGTAAACCTGCCTGGGATAAACATATATATCTATCCTAAGATAGGGTGGGTTCACACTGAGGAATTCTCGCGGATAATGTCCCTGGAATTCCGTCGGCTGTCCGCGCACCTTTCCGCCGGCTCCATAGACACCATTCTATGGGCCGGCGTATTCCGCCATCCGCCGAAAGAAGTGACATCACTTCTTTCGGCGGATAGTGGAATTCGCCAGCCCATAGAATGGTGTCTATGGAGCCAGCGGAAAGGAGCGCGGCCGTGTGCACAGACATACTGCGGAATTCCGCAGACATTATCTGCTAGAAATCCTCAGTGTGAACCCACCCTTAATAAGAAAGGGAATAATATAAGGGCAGACTAGATGGACCCGGTGGTCTTTTTCTGCTGACAATCTATGTTTATTGGCTCCAGGGTGGTCTTGTTACTTTTCCTATTAGACATGAGCTGATCACTGATCCCTCATTCTCCTGGTGTGGTTCCCTGTACGGCAGGAGGCAGAGAGCTGGGGCGCAGGGAAAGCAGAGCTAAACCAGTGTGGCGCCCCCTTCATTCACATGACTAATGGAATGCCAGTCACCGGACCACCACCGATTACAAAGCAATGGCATGTCCTAGTATGAAGGATCAAGCTTTTAAAACATTGGGGGGGGGGGGGGGGGGGCAAGACAAGCACCTGAAGGTGTCAATCGTGCAGCCCTCCAGCAAAACTACAACTCCCAGCATGCTAAAGCTTTGGCTGTCCAGGTATGATGGGAATTGTAGTTTTACAATAGCTGGAGGGCCGCAAGTTTTACACCCCATTGGGGGGGGGGGGGGGAAGTCAGACAAAAGATGACTGCTACATAGTGTAACCATCCTGTATATGTATATATATATAGTGGTGCCTTGGATTACGAGCATAATTCGTTCCAGGGCGGCGCTTGTAATCCAAATCCACTCTTAAACCAAAGCAAATTTTTCCATAAGAAGTCACTGAAATGCAGACAATTGGTTCCACACCCCAAATATAATGATTTATTATTCTGAACAACATGTAAAACAGATGAAACAAACATTCAGAAACAGCAGAATATGTGATATTATAAGTTACTGTACAGTAATGGAGAGTATAGGAAACACAAGGACTGACAGAGACTGCAGGGAGCATGGAGGAATGAGCAGGGCAGATGTGGGCACATACATGCAGCACTCTGTCCGGGGAGAGAGGGGTTACAGCTATGGAGAGATTACCTCCACAGTTCTGTCCCCTGATGTAAGCCCCAGCCTGAAGTGGATCTGCTATGATTTGGAAGGTGAGGGAGACTTCCTGGGTCAGAGTACAGGGCTGTAGACCACCCTGTGCAGGCCATGTCCCTCCCCCACTCCCACCTAGTACAGGGAACTCTAAAACCAAAGCAATGCTCTTACACCAAGTCACAATTTTGAAAACCTGTGAGCTCTTAAACCAAGTTACTCTTAAACCAAGGTACCACTATATATATATATATATATATATATTTTTTTTTTTTTTATATTGCTGGAGAACACTGGCAAGAATGGTGGTCCCAGCATGGATCATGGGTCATTGTGAGCAACCTTGCTTACAGGGACTATTATGGAATGTGAAGGATAACATTGGCCTTGTTCTTTACTACGAGGTAATCACTCCAGCATCAGTACATCATGCCCCAGCGCCTGCCACCTGTCACCCATCATGCCCGGCAAGAGGTGTTATCTGCAGGACGATGTTCTATCACATTCTCATCATTGCTGCTACCCATGTATCTACAGCATGCTCTAACTTGAATATGGCACCAACACACTCAGCAGCAGAGTACACAAACCAGCTCAATCACTTCTATGAGTGAAACTTGCCAGCACCCAGTTCAGTATTAATACAGAGAAAGAACCCCAAAATCTCTCTCTACAGAGAATCCCTACACATGTTCCAAGGCTTTTTACTGGATGGACATTTTTTCCTTCAAAATGAACTGGTGCCAGAGATTTGTAATTTGTTTCTATTAAAAATTCCCAAGTCTTCCAGTACTTATCAGCTGCTGTATGTCCTGCAGGAAGTGGTGTATTCATTTTAGCCTGACACATTGCTCTCTGCTGCCACCTCTGCCCATGTCAGGAACTGTCCAGAGCAGGAGCAAATCCCCATAGAAAACCTCTCCTGCTCTCCAAACTGGAAAGAATCCACCACTTCCTGTAGGACATACAATCGCTCAGTGTAATTGCACATTCTTTATTGTTGTGCTGGGATCAGAAGGAGTAAACTATCGTAGTAACAATTGCAATAACTATTATCGTTCTGTGTAATATGGTGAACGATTTCAGGTTGACGATAAACAATCTAAATTGCGATCGTTTATCGTTAGTCGTTAATCATTAAAAATCGTTCCGTGTAATAGGACCCTAACTGAGCTACGTGGAAGGACTAGGGGGGGGCTGACTTTACGAGATCAATTAAGGCCTTGTAGCCTCAGTTGCCCGGTGGCGTGGGATTGTAACACCCTGGTGACAGCTGGATATTAAATATGCCCCGACTCACACATGTGTGTAACTAACAGACTGGCAATACAGTGTAAGAGTCTTATATAATGAACAAACATGGCCTCCAAGGTCAGCCAGGCCCCGAGCGTCAGCACCGCGCTATAAACAGCCTCCACCTTCTGAGACCAGGCCAAACCAGCTGATCCAGCTCCCCGCAGAGGTTACAGAGAGAGCAACCAGACTGATGGTGCACAGCTAAATACCCCACACCACAGTCATTGGGATATTACCTCACAGAGCAGCGCTATGACATCACACTTAAAGGGGAATTGGTTCTGAACCTGACAACCCTATAAGAGGTTGGGGAGGGATGCGGCACAATATCTGCTGTGCCAATAATGATCGACACCAACGTCCACAAGGCAGACACCCCCTGGATGGGTGCACGAAGCTGCTTGTATTGAGCTCCCTTGGCCCGCCTCTCAGTTAGGATTGACACATCGAGCATCCAATCAGGAGCTGGGGACGAGTTCAATAAAGAAAGTTCAGAGAAGTCACTTGCCGGCCGGGAGGTTAAACAACGTTTTTCTCAGTTGAGCAAGTCGGATGCCTGAAACAGAAAGTATCATCCGGCTCCCCTCCCTGACCTGTATATACGGCTGTCAGCAGTTTTGAGGTTGCTGACAGACTCCCTTTTAGGTCAGTGGTGGGATCAGCATAGGGTGTGTGACTGCTGAGGCCTCATGTACTGCAAAATTCAGGGGAATATGAATTGTAAAAACTGCTGTGGTCTGCAATGGTGATTTTTGGTTGGACAGTCTTAGGCTGGGTTCACACTATGTGAAACACAGGCCGTTCTGTGACCCGGCCGGGTGACAGAACGGCCGGTGTGTGTGAAGTTCATCCTGCAGTACCGGCCGGATGATCTTCATTTCTGAATCCCAATTTACCATAGCACACAATGGAGAGTGCGGCCGGAGCCGGACTTTCCATTGTGTGAACTTACATGTCTGTGTGGCTGCTTCAATGAATAGTGGCCGCACAAAACGGACATGTCAGTTGTCAGTGCGGCCGGTTAGAGTCCCAGCCGGAGCGTATACTATGTGCATACACTTTAGCCGAGATTCCATTAATTTACATAAAACATATCTTTTGCATTAATCACAGCAATTGTTGCAAATTGCAACAATGGAGGTGATTTATGTAAAAGATACGTTGTGTGAACAACGCCTTAACCTGTAAAAATCGCATTAGAGACCTGTCAAAAGTTTGAATCTGGGGGGGATCTGGATGCCGAAACCCTCACCAATCGCTAGAAAGGATGGGGAAAATCAATAAGCGATTCTCTCTACGTCTCACTGTAAGAATAAGGGTCCTATTATATGGGAGAATAATCAGTAAAACAGGTTGATATTGTCCTGTGTAGTAGGGCTAGTGATCAGCTGATGAATAAACATCAATCATTTGTCAGCTGATCAGGCTGTTGCGATCTAAGGCCCTGTTCACACGGAGCAAGAGCGGCGGAATTCTGAATGCCGCCAGCCTCCGTGCCATAATGACACTCTATGGGAGGCTCGCGCGCTGCATCTCTCGGCGCTGAAGAACGAGCCTTCTATAGAATGTCATTATGGCGCGGAGGCTGGCGGCATTTGGAATTCCGCCGCTCTTGCTCTGTGTGAACAGGGCCTAAAAAATCATGAGCTGTCAGCTACACATCTCCCTGCCTTATAGGAGATGTGCAGCTGACAGCCAATAGCAAGAACAATGCAGCAATCGTTCCTGTGGCCTGGCCATACGACTGATCATGGCTTTTGAAGGCTGTGTAAATAAGCACCGATCACAGACAGGACTGAGTGGGTAAAGTGGGAAGACAAGTGTTTAAAGGGGCACTCTGGAGAAAATAAATGGTTTTCATATCAACAGGTATCAGAAAGTTATATAGATTGTAAATTACTTCTATTTAAAAATCTCAAGTCTTCCCATACTCATCAGCTGCTGTATGTCCTGCAGGAAGTGGTGTATCCTTTTCAGTCTGACACAGCGATCTCTGCTGCTACCTCTGTCCATGCCAGGAACTGTCCAGAGCAGGAGAGGTTTTCTATAGGGATTTGTAACTGCTCATGGACAGAGATGGAAGCAGAGAACACTGCGTCAGAATGGAAAGAATACACAACTTCCTGCAGGACATAAAGCAGCTGATAAGTACTGGAAGGCTTGAGTTTTTTTCTTGCTGATTTTAGAACTTTTTGTACACTTCTCCCCGATCGTTCTAGTCTGACCACCCAGATTTCAACCAACCAATCATCAAGTTTTTGACGTGTCTATGACATATCAAAAGTTTTTTTAAAGTGATAGTTCCCCTAATAGTAGGGCACCTAGTGGTTATTCTTATTATCAGACACCAATGGATGCTATAGCCCCTAATACACAATGACTGATACCTACATCTGGCGGTATTTGTAGCAAGAGAGTGTGCTCTATATAGCAATTCATATACGTTCTGCAACCGCTTGGCAAACTACAGTTCCTGTAGTTTGGCAATAGGTTGGAGGAACCCAAACACAGGATAGTAAAACTATATGCTGAATGGCGCCATTCTTCCACGTGCTCAATACTTATAAATTTTATAAATGGTCCGAAACAGAAAGTCCTAGTCACCCTCGTATCAGGAGGGATTTTTTCTTTTTTTTTGTTCTGTTAAAATAGAAGTGACACTTACAGTAAAGGCCGACGTCTGCAAGCGCCAGAGCATTTCACACCTCTTACTATGATTCACGGCAGAGACGACGCATCGTTCACATGGAACAAACCTGTAAGAGCTAACGGGGTGAAGATGCAAGGTGAGGTTTTAGTCAGCAACCACCGCAAGGAAGTCTCCTCCGTAGATGTGGACGGATAACGTCAGATCGTACCCACCGCCGCACCGCAACACCAAGTACCGCTATGTGATCAATGGGGGAAACTTTCCTTGTGCTTTCACCTGGTTAACCTCTCGATAGCTGGTTTAGGAGGTCACTATGATACTGGTGACTATTCCACTGGATGTAAGGGTCTTACCTATCCTTGTTCTACCAGAAAAAGCACCACCATAGGCTTTCCCTATTCCAGTCTATAGCGGTTAAGGGGTTGCATTTGGGCTCCCTGTTTAGCATTCTTGATAAAAGTAGAGAGCAGGTAGAAAGAGAGAGTCTCGCTGGAGGTCTAGTATTCTCCTGCAATATGCAAGAAACCATTGATTTGACTGGGCACCGTGTAATACTTCTTTTCACTTGTGGTGGTGCTGCAGGGATAGTGAACACTTGGTTTCCCTGCAGACTGGAGCCGATCGCTTGGGATCGCAGCACCAAGATCTTTCTAAAGGCCCTATTCCACGGAACGATTACCGTACGTATTCGGCCAATATCGGCCGCTACGGACGATAATCGTCCCATGGAATACAGTGCAACGATCAGCCGACATCGTTCATGTCGGCTGATGGTTGCAGTCACTTGTGTGACTGATATAGCAGCGATCTGCTGCCGCTGCTCCGTTGGATAGGAGCATCGGCAGCAGACGCTGCTATATCCTATGGGCTGCCCGGACGATCTAGTGATCACCCGGGCAGCCCCCCCCCCCCCCCGCCCCCTCCCGCACTCACCCGCTCGCTGCAGCCGCGTTGAATAGCAGCGGCAGCGAGCGGGGAACGAGGAGCAAACGAGCGCTGAGAGCGCTCGTTTGCTCCTCTGACGACCCGTGTAATAGGCCCTTTACACGTAGGGATTGTCTTAAGTGGAGATGCTTGATCTCCCCCATAACGGAGGGCGATAGACATGGAAGCCCCTACAGGTGTAATGCGCCACTGACTATTAAAACAGTATTCAGCCTATTGTGAAAAGTGAAAAGAAAGTGAATGCGCAGTGTAAATGCACCTGTCATGTACGCCCAATGTGAGGTGCTAAACGGCACTCACTCAGGACGGGTCACATGCCAGAAAGATGAGTAACAACGTCCTCCCGCCAGATATGGGGAAAAAAAAGCTTTAATACTCAGATTTTGTTGCAAAAAATTATTACTGTCCCGTGCACCTTAATGGTAAGTGGAGAAATCTGCATGCGCGCTGGATAAGCAACCCCCACACACATGCATGCACAACTGCGCATGCCGCCTGTACAGACACACGTCCACCTAACACGCAGACACACGCATGCTGCACAAGCGCCCACATGCTGCATTGATGCTGGAAAAGCAACCCCCCACACGCAAGCTAAACCACATGCACGCGCATGTGCAAACCTAACACGCAGACCCACATGCATGCTGCAAAAACACCCACACATGCATGCATGCCCAAACCCCTACACACACCCATGCTGCAGGTGCAAACCCCACGCATGCACACGTGCCCCCCACCCCCATACACACAGTGCATGCACAAACCCCCTCATAGATGCTGCAGGTGCAACCCACACGCATGCACACTGCAGAAGCAACCTCCATACACATGTTCAGGTCCCTTGCACAGTAACGTGCATGTGTATGGGGGTAAATCGATGAGATTGCATTTGCCCCACAGCTTATATCTAATGTATATGGCCACTGGTGGCAGATGACATCTGTGAAGATGAAAATGTGAGATTTTAGTTGTCTGATCCTTTGTTGTCACTGGAGATAAGCCGCCATCAGGGGAGTCTGGCAACCACTTTCCTCCCTCTCAACATTAAAGAGGTATTCTACTCAAATACAACTTTTCATATGTTGCTGTCCGTGGTGAGACTAACTATTCATTCCATACTTGTCATTATCTATTCAGTCTGCCTCCCCCAGTTTTCAGATGCTGCTTTCTGCTGAAGACACAAAAATCTGTGTGTGAGCTTTTCTCTCTGTCTCCCCCTCCTCTTCTGAGACGGATATAAAAAAAAAGTCCCTGCTTTCTCTGCAACATTGTAGCAAACTTGTAATGCTGGGAGGATTAATCACAGTGAGTTCATCAGCAATTTGACCTCAGAATAACCCTCCCACCATTATAAAGAAGCTACAATGTTGCAGATAAAGCCTGCCAGAGACTTGTATACATCAGCCGCCTCGGGAGGGGGGGGGGGGGGGGGGGGCTGGGGCAGAGAGAAAAGCTCACACAGATTTTTTTTTCAGCAGAAAGCAGCGTCTCAGAACTGGGGGAAGGAGACTGAATGGTTAATAAAAAGTATGGAAGGAATGATTAGTCTCACCATGAGCAGCAATATATGAAGAGTTATGTTTGAGTGGAATACCCCTTTAAAGTCCACCTTAAGCATGTGTCTTGTGATGGAAAATTGCCAGATAAAAGTAACGTTCATGTGACAGCTATCTAATGTGTACAGGACGCCGAGGTCACACGCAATCTGAGGCGCACAATACCAGCCATAGTTCACACTGTGAGAGTGCAGCAAGTGTTTCATGCAGGAATACAATAGCCGCCAATAAGTCCCATGGGTGACGCTAAGCAGCATCAGGGAACACAACCTAAGGGAATCACCAATGAAACGTAACGTGCAATAATCAATCCCACCCAGGCCTATTGGGGGACACTCCATCCACACATAATGGGGTTAAACCATATGTTAGTGAGAGTGCCTGATCCGGCAGGAATGGCAGCAAAGTGATGGCAATCATCTCCCTAAAAGCATCTCACATGGATCAAAGGCGGCAAAGCCATTCCCATAGCAGCAGGCACATGGCAGGGAGTTAGTGCCAACCTCGCCTCAGGCCGCATCCCCGATGCCAACGTCGGCGGCGTCTGCTATAGTACACTACGTAGTCCTTGGTAGAAAACAGACACGCCGAAGCCAAAAGGATGCGGGGGTCCTACAGGGGCACATGACCATGGACGACGGCAGGAAAATGTTATGGTTCCAGAACAGTAGGGAGGGGGGGTTGTTATGTCCAACAATTCATGTGCATGCAGAGGAGACGGCACAATGGCAGTGCCAGGGATGCAGCTGCATGGAGCCCCCGTGTGAGTGCAGGAGCTTCATATCAGAAGAATCAGCTATGATAGGACCTTATAGCAAGTATCCCAGCAGCGCCCCCACAGGAGGAATAAAGCATTACACAGCTCCCATAGAGATCAATGGTCGTTACGCAGTGTCCATAGACATCAATGGTCTGTCCACACAACACACACGGGCCGAGTCCTGGAGTCCAGACTCTCTCTGTTGTTCTTACACACGGAACGATTATAGTTTGCATTTGAGCGATAATCGTTCCGTGTAAACACAGCAAGCGAACGTTCGAGCAACGAGCGAGAAATCGTTCACTTTGATCTCTCAGCATGTTCTCAAATCGTCGTCCGCTATAAATCCGCAGATCGCTTCGTGTAAACAGTCTTTCAGAGATTCAGCCTATGTGAAAGATGGGCTTAAGCGATCTTAAAAACGATCGCAATAACGATTATTCGTGCAAATTTTCTAACTATTTTTCTAACAATTTATTCGTCTAAACGCTGATTGTTCTAAAAACCAAATCGTTGCTTCAAAATCGTTGAACGATTGATTGGGCGAATTATCATGTAAACGCAGCATAAGGTTCTCCAATCAGAAACCATCACATATTTACTTGATAAAGAAGCCATTCAAAGAGATGTCCCTAGTCAGGGGGACAGGATAGGTGTGATTGGCTACTAATCCTCCAGTGATCACAAGAACGGACGTCCCAGAGACACGTCTACAGATAGGACCAGTCAGTGTCTGAACCAGGGATGGGGAACCTTCGGCCCGCCAGTTGTTGCAAAACTACAATTCCCATCATACCTGGACAGCCGAAGCTTAAGCTATGGCTGTCCAGGCATGATGGGAATTGTAGTTTTGCAATAGCTGACGAGCCGAATGTTCACACCCTCACAGATTGTTGGAGAGATGCGGAAGAAGCACTCAGCTCAGCGCTTCACTCCACAGCTTGCTAAAGGAGACAGGCTCCATTAGAAGTTAAAGGGATTGTCCAGCGAAAATCTTTCAAATCAACTGGTGTCAGAAAGTTATATAGATTTGTAATTTACTTCTATTAAAAAAATCTCAAGTCTTCCCATACTTATCAGCTGCCGTATGTCCTACAGGAAATGTTTTATTTTCAGTCTGACACAGTGCTCTCTGCTGACATCTCTGGCCGGGACAGGAACTGTCCAGAGCAGGAGAGGTTTTCTATGGGGATTCATAGAAAACAAAGACAGAGTTCCTGTCTCGGCCAGAGATCACTGTGTCAGACTTAAAATCAAAATATTTCCTGCATGACATACAGCAGCTGATAAGTATGGGAAGACTTGAGATTGATTTAGAAGTAAATTACAAATCTATATAACTTTCTGACACCAGTTCATTTGAAAGAAAAGGATTTTCACTGGACAACCCCTTTAACAGAGATGTTCCACAAGTGACGTTTCCAGACGGCAGAGACAGTGGTGACCGGTTGCCGGACACAGGCCGCAGCCGTATACCGAGCTCCTGTATAGGGGAGGGGTCTCACTGGTCAGCCACTACACAAATCCCCCCATAGAAGTCTATGGAGAGGGGCTACAATACGGCTGTATACATGTACGGCGTCATCTGATATGATATAATTCCCCGTCTATAAGACGTCCATCAGCGTTTACTGTACAGATATGGACAAGATACCCAGCACAACGTCCGGCACCTCTATAGGATGGCAAAGGTTTTATAACTGACAGTGACAAACACATGACATGTGACAGCCGACCACCATGTGTGTATGGGCCCTGTCACAGAGAAGAAGGATCAGCAATTGTATGCTGATGCTTTTGTTCTAGGGGAGACAAGCTGTTGCACAAACAGGCTGGCAGCGGCTTACCCCTCCCGTTAAATACCAAACATATTATATAAAAAGTATACAGATGTAACGGGACAGTATACAGTCGTACAGGCAGCTACAGTATGTCCAGCCATGTATACAGCCCGCTGTGCTATATACAGGATATACAGCCCGCTGTGCTATATACAGGATATACAGCCCGCTGTGCTATATACAGGATATACAGCCCGCTGTGCTATATACAGGATATACAGCCCGCCGTGCTATATACAGGATATACAGCCCGCCGTGCTATATACAGGATATACAGTCATGTATACAGCCTGCTGTGCTATATACAGTATATACCGCCATGTATACAGCCCGCCGTGCTATATACAGGAAATACGGCTACAGTATATACAGCCCGCCGTGCCATATACAGGAAATACGGCTACAGTATATACAGCCCGCTGTGCTATATACAGTATATACCGCCATGTATACAGCCCGCTGTGCTATATACAGTATATACCGCCATGTATACAGCCCGCTGTGCTATATACAGTATATACCGCCATGTATACAGCCCGCTGTGCTATATACAGTATATACCGCCATGTATACAGCCCGCTGTGCTATATACAGTATATACCGCCATGTATACAGCCCGCTGTGCTATATACAGTATATACCGCCATGTATACAGCCCGCTGTGCTATATACAGTATATACCGCCATGTATACAGCCCGCTGAGCTATATACAGTATATACAGCCCGCTTTGCTATATACAGGAAATACGGCTACAGTATATACAGCCCGCTGTGCTATATACAGGAAATACGGCTACAGTATATACAGCCCGCTGTGCTATATACAGTATAAACGGCCATGTATACAACCATCTGTGCTATTTACAGTATATACCGCCATGTATACAGCCCGCTGTGCTATATACAGTATATACAGCCCGCTTTGCTATATACAGGAAATACGGCTACAGTATATACAGCCCGCTTTGCTATATACAGGAAATACGGCTACAGTATATACAGCCCGCTGTGCTATATACAGTATAAACGGCCATGTATACAACCATCTGTGCTATTTACAGTATATACCGCCATGTATACAGCCCGCTGTGCTATTTACAGTCCGCTGTATTATAGAGGATACAGAGGTGACAGTCACACTGAGCGCCGCACTGATCCGCAGACGTTCTCGCACCATCACCTGGCACAATGTGTCTGCAAATTTTTTGCATTAAAAATCTTACAGGCTTCAGAGCTGAAATCTCACAACATTGCAACAACGTCCTCTGCTTTCTCTACTGACTGAAGGGTCATCATTACCCTAGGAACCATATAGTCACCCAATACAGAACCAGCTGAGCGTTCACTGCCAGGCGGGAGAGCCAGGACAAGCCTGCTGACTTGTTTCTACCAACCACCAACAGCAGCAGCATAGAGAACACGATAAGGCTGGGATCTACACACACACTGACCCCACCAGCAGAATAGTGAGTGCAGCTCTGGAGTATAATACAGGATGAAACTCAGGATCAGTAAAGGATTATTAATGTAATGTATGTATGTAATATAAGTACACAGTGACCCCACCAGCAGAATAGTGAGTGCAGCTCTGGAGTATAATACAAGAGGTAACTCAGGATCAGTACAGGATAAATATATATATATATATATATATATATATATATATATATATATATATATATATATATAGATAGATAGAACATATATAGTGACTCTGCCAGCAGAATAGTGAGTGCAGCTCTGGAGTATAATACAAGATATGTAATGACTCCACCAGCAGAATAGTGAGTGCAGCTCTGGAGTATATTACAAGAGGTAACTCAGGATCAGTACAGGATGGATAGATAGATAGATAGATAGATAGATAGATAGATAGATAGATAGTACATATATAGTGACTCTGCCAGCAGAATAGTGAGTGCAGCTCTGGAGTATAATACAAGATATGTAATGACTCCGCCAGCAGAATAGTGAGTGCAGCTCTGGAGTATAATACAAGATATGTAATGCCTCCACCAGCAGAATAGTGAGTGCAGCTCTGGAGTATAATACAAGATATGTAATGCCTCCACCAGCAGAATAGTGAGTGCAGCTCTGGAGTATAATACAAGATATGTAATGACTCCGCCAGCAGAATAGTGAGTGCAGCTCTGGAGTATAATACAAGATATGTAATGCCTCCGCCAGCAGAATAGTGAGTGCAGCTCTGGAGTATAATACAAGATATGTAATGACTCCGCCAGCAGAATAGTGAGTGCAGCTCTGGAGTATAATACAAGATATGTAATGACTCCGCCAGCAGAATAGTGAGTGCAGCTCTGGAGTATAATACAAGATATGTAATGCCTCCGCCAGCAGAATAGTGAGTGCAGCTCTGGAGTACACCACAATAGGTAGCTCCATCATACAGCCTGTGGCTGGGCACCCTCCTCAGCAGGTATCATCCAGCCCAGTCCCATCTGCCCCAGTGACCACCAGGAGTCCCCTAAGGCTTCACCAAAGTCACTGTAAATCGCACCCAGGCTCTATACACACCGTGCGTCTCTGCTGTGGTGTGAACAGTGGCAGGCTGACACCTGAGGGTAGCTGCCCGTCACCCCCGGGCCCCCAGCTGTGTGCACGAGCCGCCGGTCCCATACAGGGTGACAGCCCGGCCGCCCCGGCCTCCTCCCGGCAGCCCCCGCTGTATGAGCGAGTCCTCGGCCCCAGCGAGGCGCTATTTCCCCTCACACCGGGATCATTACCGCCCCCTGAGCGGCTGCCTGCGAGGCTTCCTGCTGACACCCGGCCCCCGGGAGCTCGGGCGGCTCAGCCTCAGGCCACCGGCCCCGGTTCTGTAGTCACACAAGCGGCTCCTGACCTGATCTGCTGCTCCGTGCGGTCCCGACGTGTCGGCCAGGAGAGGAACAAATGCAGGGGAGCGGAGAAACTACAACACCCGGCATGCCTTGCGCGAAGGTGGCGGACAGGCGAAGAGAAAAAAAAATTCAAACTCTGACATCTTTATTGTCACGATCAGAACTGACATAGTAACTATACTAACATTACAGCCACTAACCTGTTGCTCTCCAGCTGCTGCAAAACTCCGGCTGCATTCACACGTTCAGTGATTTTCCCTGTCCGTGATTGTGGTCCGGCAGCAACCTCCGTGATCCGTGCAAAACAGTCCGTTTTGCATCCGTTTTGTATCCGTGTCCGTTTTTTTCACGGATCTGTCTTACAGCATTTTAAATGACATTGATTACATCACATCCGTGTTTTTCACGGATGAACACGGATGTCACATCCGTGTACATCCGTGAAAAACACGGATCTCATTGATTTCTATGGGGAATCCTTTCCGTGCATCCGTTCCGAATAATGACATGTCCTATTTTTTAACGGAACGGATCACGGATCCGTGAAATCACGGAACATCTGAATAGCCCCATAGAAAGCAATGGGCTGTAAAATTGTCCGTGAGCACGGACAACTTCCCGGAACGTGTGAATGCAGCCTAAAGCTGTCAGGACATGCTGGGAGTTGTAGTTATGCAACAGGTTGTTTTTGGCTAAGATGGTTGACAACTAATGTGCCAAAAACTGCACAGTATTATCTCATCACTAGACTAATATGCTGTTCCGGAGCTTGAAAAAGCTGGGTAAGACCTAAGAGTTCTTTCTGCTGCGATTTTTCGTATTCTCCGATTAACAATAACCGATTTATCATGAACGACCTGAAATCATTCACCATAACACACAGAACAACAGACATTAGCTACCGACCTTTATTACAATTGTTTGTATACTAGTCTATATACTCCTGATCCCAGCAAACGAACGATATGTACACACATCGAACGATTAACAATGATTTTCCAGTCAGCTCCAAAGATGCGATCACCGACACACGAACGACTTCTCGTTGGTCGTTTGATCGTTGCCGCCATGCTAACAGAAAGATTGTCGCTTAAATTCAAACGATATAACGATTTTTTTGCACAATATTTGTCCAGTGTAATAGGGCCCTTAGGGTAGGACTGCAGAGCTGCAAACGTCAAGATGTGACAAGTCTTCTCCAAGTCATCTGACCAAAATAATCGCTGTTGCGCAAAAATTTTATTTTAAAGCGACTCTGTACCCACAATCTGCCCCCCCCCCAAACAGATTGTACCTTCGGATAGCTGCTATTAATCCAAGATCTGTCCTGGGGTCCGCTCGGCAGGTGATGCAGTTATTGTCCTAAAAAAATACTTTTAAACTTGCAGCCCTGTGCCAAACGGTCATGGCCTAGAGCTTTGGCTGTCCAGGCATGATGGGAATTGTAGTTTTGCCTCAGCTGTGTTTTTGTCGCTGTCTGTTCCCTAGGGGGTTAACCAGACTGTGTGTGTGTGGGGGGGGGGGGGGTTGGGGCAGCAAGGGAGGGTTAACTTAAGCCCCTATTACACTGGGCGACTGTGAGGAGCTGTCAGTGCTCGTTTACTCCTTGTTCCCCGCTCGTTGCCACCGCTATTACATGCGTCGGCAGCAAGCAGGTAAGTGCATGAGGAGCTGGGGGGGGGGATTGCCTGGATGATCGCTGGGGGGGGGGGGGGGGGTTGGAGGATTGCCGATCGCTGCTATCATTGTCATTTGTCTTTCAATATGTTGAAAGACAAATGACAGCAATGATCAGCCTTCTATTACACGGGACGATTATTGGCCAAATACGTCCAATAATCGTTGCGTGTAATAGGGCCTTTACTGTCCTGTATTCTACCGCTCTTCTTTTATTAGCGGCTAAGCAGGGGCACTGCTTCAGATGCTGATTGGCTGAGCTTCCGCTGGAGCATCATCAGCTCAGCCAATCAGCGACTGCAGCCGTGTATCGGCTACAAACGCTGATTCAGAGGCTTCATCTTAGAAGATGATGTACAGTATGTCCTGCAAGAAATGGTGTATTCTTTCCCAGGGCCGTTTCCAGTTCATTTGAACTACAGGGTGAATCTTGCTAAACGTGATGTCGGGGGTGGGGGGGGGGTTACTTGTTACTAGGAAAAAGCAGTGTGTGCATTATGACATAGAGTAGTGTTATTCAACCCTTTTCAACTTGGGGCAAAAAAAAAAAAAAAGTCATAACATAATGAAGGACTCATGCATACAAACCTTTTAGTTTAAGGCAGGGGCACCAGCTGTTGCAAAACTACAACTCTCATCGTGCCTGGACAGCCAAAGCTTTAGCTTTGGCTGTCCAGGCATGATGGGAGTTGTAGTTTTGCAATAGCTGATAAGCCAAGGTTCCCTACCCCTGGTCTAAGGTGTATGGGCACTTGGTAAAAAAAAAAACTTCTCATTCCTTTTCGTTCCCATTTGTCTTATAGGGGCTGACAGTCCCTTGTTATTAGCCGGGTTCCTTGACTATAAATTGATGACAGGTCGTCCAGTTGCGGAGATCTTCAGCTGTTATCTATGGGGGAATTCAGCGGCAAGTGTCCAATTACATAGGGAATCAATTACATGGCGTCTACTGAAATCATATAGGAAGGCATCCAGTCTTCCTAATATATAGACACTTAGACGGCCTTTACAGCCACTTTCCTCTCTGGGCCATTGATGGAGCTCCCTCTAGTAACTCCGGATACCCTATAAGTTTTCTCAGCCTGACAACCCTATTCCTCTCATTGGTCTTATATTGCTGTTGGCCTCTGAGGGCTTATACAAGGTCCATCAGAAATGCTGTTGTTTTACAGGTGCAGAGAAAAGAGGAAAAACTAGGATGCAATCAGGGAAATTGCTGTGTCCTTAAAGACATGGAGAAATATACAGGCAGAGCTGTGCAAGATATAAGCACTTATATGGATAGGCGCTAGTTTAAAAGGGTACACCGGTGAAAAATATTTTTATTTTAAATCAACTGGTTTCAGAAAGTTATATAGATTTTTTTATTTACTTCTAGTTAAAAATTTCCAGTCTTCCAGTACTTATCAGCTGCTGTATGTCCTGCAGGAAGTGGTATTCTTTCCAGTCTGACACAGTGCTCTTTGCTGCCACCTCTGTCCATGTCAGGTACTGTCCAGAGCAGTAGCAAATCCCCATAGAAATCCTGTCTTGCTCTGGACAGTTCCTGACATGGACAGAGGTGGCAGCAGAGAGCACTGGGTCAGACTGGAAAAAATACACCACTTCCTGCAGGACATACAGCAGCTGATAAGTACTGGAATATATAGTAATAGTAAATAACTTTCTGACACCAGCTTATTTGAAAGAAAGCATGTCAGGGTTGGGCATGGAATTCCAGGTAATTTGTATTATTTAAAGTGTTTAATATATTTACCTCACCCCTCTCCCATTAAAGAAAACCTGTCATCAAAAATAACTTGGGCATGTCATCAGAAAATGTATCCTCTATCCACACTTTAGATGACGTGTCGGACCGCTGGCTGTCCCTGCACTGGGACCCCCATACTGTCCTTGCACTAGGACCCCAATACTGTCCTTACACTGGGACCCCCATACTGTCCTTACACTGGGACCCCCATACTGTCCTTGCCCTGGGACCCCCATACTGTCCTTACACTAGGACTCCCATACTGTCCTTGCCCTGGGACCCCCCATGCTGTCCTTACACTGGGACCCCCATACTGTCCTTACACTGGGACCCCCATACTGGCCTTGCACTGGGACCCCCATACTGGCCTTGCCTTGGGACCCCCATACTGTGCTTGCCCTGGGACCCCCATACTGTCCCTGCACTGGGACCCCCATACTGTCCTTGCACTGGGACCCCCATACTTTCCTTGCTCTGGGACCCCCATACTGTCCTTGCCCTGGGACCCCCATACTGTCCTTGCCCTGGGACCCCCATACTGGCCTTGCACTGGGACCCCCATATTGTCCTTGCCCTGGGACCCCAATACTGTCCATACCCTGGGACCCCCCATACTGTCCTTACACTGGGCCCCCCATACTGTCTTTACCCTGGGACCCCCATACTGGCCTTGCACTGGGACCCCCATACTGTCCTTGCCCTGGGACCCCCATGCTGTCCTTGCCCTGGGACCCCAATACTGTCCATACACTGGGACCCCCATACTGTCCTTGCACTGGGACCCCCGTACTTTCCTTGCACTGGGACCCCCGTACTGTCCTTGCACTGGGACTTCCATACTGTCCTTGCACTGGGACTCCCATACTGTCCATGCCCTGGGACCCCCATACTGGCCTTGCACTGGGACCCCCATACTGTCCATGCACTGGGACCCCCATACTGTCCTTGCTCTAGGACCCCATACTGTCCTTGCCCTGGGACCCCCATACTGTCCTTGCACTGGGACCCCCATACTGTCCTTGCACTGGGACCCCCATACTGTCCCTGCACTGGGACCCCCATACTGTCCATGCCCTGGGACCCCCATACTGTCCATGCACTGGGACTCCCATACTGTCCATGCCCTGGGACCCCCATACTGGCCATGCACTGGGACCCCCATACTGTCCATGCACTGGGACCCCCATACTGTCCTTGCTCTAGGACCCCATACTGTCCTTGCCCTGGGACCCCCATACTGTCCTTGCACTGGGACCCCCATACTGTCCTTGCACTGGGACCCCCATACTGTCCCTGCACTGGGACCCCCATACTGTCCTTGCCCTGGGACCCCCATACTGTCCATGCACTGGGACCCCCTTACTGTCCATGCACTGGGACCCCCATACTGTTCTTGCCCTGGGACCCCCATACTGCCCTTGCCCTGGGACCCCCATACTGTCCTTGCACTGGGACCCCCATACTGTCCCTGCACTGGGACCCCCATACTGTCCTTGCCCTGGGACCCCCATACTGTCCTGGCCCTGGGACCCCCATACTGTCCTTGCCCTGGGACCCCCCATACTGTCCTTACCCTGGGACCCCCATACTGGCCTTGCACTGGGACCCCCATACTGGCCTTGCCCTGGGACGCCAATACTGTCCATACCCTGGGACCCCCCATACTGTCCTTACACTGGGACCCCCATACTGTCCTTGCCCTGGGACCCCCCATACTGTCCTTACCCTGGGACCCCCATACTGGCTTTGCACTGGGACCCCCATGCTGTCCTTGCCCTGGGACCCCAATACTGTCCATACACTGGGACCCCCAAACTGTCCTTGCAATGGGACCCCCATACTGTCCTTGCCCTGGGACACCCATACTGTCCATACCCTGGGACCCCATACTGTCCCTGCACTGGGACCCCCATACTGTCCTTGCACTGGGACCCCCATACTGTCCCTGCACTGGGACCCCCATACTGTCCATACACTGGGACCCCCCTACTGTCCTTGCACTGGAACCCCCATATTGTCCTTGCACTGGGACCCCCATACTGTCCATGCACTGGGACCCCCATACTGTCCCTGCACTGGGACCCCCATACTGTCCCTGCACTGGGACCCCCATACTGTCCTTGCACTGGGACCCCCATACTGTCCCTGCACTGGGACCCCCATACTGTCCCTGCACTGGGACCCCCATACTGTCCCTGCACTGGGACCCCCATACTGTCCTTGCACTAGGACCCCCATACTGTCCTTACACTGGGACCCCCATACTGTCCTTGCCCTGGGACCCCCATACTGTCCTTACATTAGGACTCCCATACTGTCCTTGCCCTGGGACCCCCCATGCTGTCCTTACACTGGGACCCCCATACTGTCCTTACACTGGGACCCCCATACTGGCCTTGCACTGGGACCCCCACACTGGCCTTGCCTTGGGACCCCCACACTGTCCCTGCACTGGGACCCCCATACTGTCCTTGCACTGGGACCCCCATACTGTCCTTGCCCTGGGACCCCCATACTGGCCTTGCCCTGGGACCCCCATACTGTCCTTGCCCTGGGACCCCCCATACTGTCCTTAACCTGGGACCCCCATATTGGCCTTGCACTGGGACCCCCATATTGTCCTTGCCCTGGGACCCCAATACTGTCCATACCCTGGGCCCCCCCATACTGTCCTTACACTGGGCCCCCCATACTGTCTTTACCCTGGGACCCCCATACTGGCCTTGCACTGGGACCCCCATACTGTCCTTGCCCTGGGACCCCCATGCTGTCCTTGCCCTGGGACCCCAATACTGTCCATGCACTGGGACCCCCATACTGTCCTTGCACTGGGACCCCCGTACTTTCCTTGCACTGGGACCCCCGTACTGTCCTTGCACTGGGACTCCCGTACTGTCCTTGCACTGGGACTCCCTTACTGTCCATGCCCTGGGACCCCCATACTGGCCTTGCACTGGGACCCCCATACTGTCCATGCACTGGGACCCCCATACTGTCCCTGCTCTAGGACCCCATACTGTCCTTGCCCTGGGACCCCCATACTGGCCTTGCACTGGGACCCCCATACTGTCCATGCACTGGGACCCCCATACTGTCTATGCTCTAGGACCCCATACTGTCCTTGCCCTGGGACCCCCATACTGTCCTTGCACTGGGACCCCCATACTGTCCTTGCACTGGGACCCCCATACTGTCCTTGCACTGGGACCCCCATACTGTCCCTGCACTGGGACCCCCATACTGTCCATGCACTGGGACCCCCATACTGTCCATACCCTGGGACCCCATACTGTCCCTGCACTGGGACCCCCATACTGCCCTTGCCCTGGGACCCCCATACTGTGCTTGCACTAGGACCCCCATACTGTCCTTGCTCTAGGACCCCCATACTGTCCTTGCCCTGGGACCCCCATACTGTCCTTGCTCTAGGACCCCCATACTGCCCTTGCCCTGGGACCCCCATACTGTCCATGCTCTAGGACCCCCATACTGTCCTTGCTCTAGGACCCCCATACTGTCTATGCTCTAGGACCCCCATACTGCCCTTGCACTAGGACCCCCATACTGTCCTTGCTCTAGGACCCCCATACTGTCTATGCTCTAGGACCCCCATACTGTCCTTGCCCTGGGACCCCCATACTGTCCTTGCACTAGGACCCCCATACTGTCCTTGCTCTAGGACCCCCATACTGTCTATGCTCTAGGACCCCCATACTGCCCTTGCACTAGGACCCCCATACCAGACATCCCATCCACAGGACCAGCCAGCAGTCATTCCATTCTATAAGGACGTGTCCCCCAACCTGTGGCTCTCCAGCTGTTGCCGGACTACCACTCCCATCGTGCAGCTGCAGTGAGGTGTAAGCGGGGGACACACAGCGCATTGCAGCCGCAGCATCCCGCTCCACTACCTGCCGGCACATAACGGGTCACTCCTGATACCTAAAGAGCGCTCCCTCGCATCCGAGCCCTCTGATTGGTCAGCTCCCCAGTCTCAAGACTGAATGCCGCGCTGTGATTGGCTGTGACTGGCTCACAGGTCAGAGCATCCTGCCATCAGCAGCAGCAATAACCTTTCCCCTTGTCTGCAGCGCTGGATCCCTCGGAGAGCTGCTGCAGGTGACTGGATCCCGGGGATCCATGAAGTGCTGACACGTGTGCAGGGAGAGGCAGGGATGGGATTCGCCTTGGATCTGGGCAGGGTCCGCCCATTGTGATTGCATCAAGGGGTTTGCCCACTGCATCTTGCATGGTGGAGTGTGGCTCCCCAGCCCCCCTCTCTAGGTGTCTGTATGGTGCATGGCTGCTGGGCACTGGGCTGCTCTTCTCCCAGCTGCTTGCACCTTGGCCTTGCTGCTGCTGCTGACCTTGCTGTGCCCCCTCCTGCTTTGTCCTGGCTGCCTCCACCATGTGCTCCCAGCTGTGGCTCCTGACTGACAGGAAGATCCTGGAGGACTATCCTCAGATGCACATCCTGGAAGCACTGAGGCAGCGCTGCCAACATCACCGGCTGGACTTCACCCTGGTCCTCATGGATCAGATGGCCCTCACTGTCATTGATGGCAAGCTGGGTAAGAGCTATGGGGTTTCTCTCTAGAGGGCATGGATACCCCCTGCTTGTTGCCCTGCAGGAGGGGTGGGGGCATCTGGAATCTTTCTCAGTCCTGAAATAAAGTCTTCCTGGAAGTCAGCTGACTATTATTACTTGTGAAACTCTTAATGACGGACGTCTCGGCTATAAGGGTCTGTTCACATGGGAAAGTGAAAACCTGCAATGTATCCGTTACATGGGGACGTACCCTTAGGTTGCATTCACACTCGGTAGATTTGGTTGCAGAAATTGCTCATTTACCTTGAAACTCATAGTCGGAGGAATCTGTCAGGTGTGAATGCAGCCATAAGCTGGCTACAGCCGGTCCTCCAGGCTGTGCACTTGGTTTAATATGTAACATTGTCCTCTGGTGTGATGCTGTTACACATTTGTTACCCTGTACATAAATAGAGCAGGGTCTGGCGGGGGCAAATGGGCAGTTGGGAAGGAGGGGGGTATTTATATACAAGGTACAGGGTAGCTAAGTGTCCCAGGTAAAGTAAGTCTATACAAATACTAAGTGTAGATTATTTTTATGCTTCTTATTCTTCTATTCTATAGAGATCATCCCTAAACCAAGTTGGCCCCATCCCGATCCCTATGAGACGTGGGAATCTACACAGGGCTTCCCCCTCTCTATGGATTCTGCAATGTTAGAATGCGAGGGGGGAGCTTATATCACACCGCTCCCTCGATACACCTAGGATGTCACATGATCATATCATCTGTTATTGATAAGTAATACTTACGTTCGGTATTCTACATTGTAGCAGATTGATTTTTCTCTACTATAATTAACCTGCACGGCTTAAAGGGGACGTTCATCGAAATTGTTCAGATCGAGTTGTTATGTTAAACGTATATAGAATTTTATTTTTTGATGTTATTCTTTGTATATTATTAGCCACATTTTAAAGGGGTTATCCAGCGCTACAAAAACATGGCCACTTTTCCCCCTCTCTTGTCTGCAGTTCAGGTGCAGTTTGCAATTAAGCTTCATTTACTTCAATGGAACTGAGTTTGAAACCCCACCCAATCTGGAGACAAGAGGGGGAAAAGTGGCCATGTTTTTGTAGCACTGGATAACCCCTTTAAGCTTGCGCTTTGTACAGTAGGCAGGGTAACATTGGAAGATAACTTAATTTAGGGGATCGTACCACTGACAATAGCACAGCTCCTACTCCTGTCCAGTGATCCCTGCACATGTCACAAAGCATGCCCACAACAGTCTCCCTTAGAACTCAATAGGTCATGTTCATATTGCTTGCAAGGAAGTGAGTGTGTCTGATATTACTGCACTAAATATATGATGTCTTGGGGCAGGTTTTAGTGGTTGTTGGGTTCGGTGGTGACATACAGGTAGTGAGGACAGGTTGGGGCTGCATGGTGACATAGAGGTGATGAGATGCCATGTCACCCTCCAGGGTCATGTTGGTAAGTGAATGTGGTCGTATTGCATGTGGCAGTGACTGTAGCCAAAAATCCATCTTGGATAGATTTGTTGCTAGTGTAGGGTGGCAGCCACATGTGGGTTGCAACACGACCCCATCCACTTACATGAGCTGCAATGCAGCATAATCTTGGAGCTGACTTGGCAATCTTGGGCCATGCAACCGATGTGGTAGAGAAAGACGCCATATAGCTCCAGCCTTTCGAGGTATTTTCCTGTTCACAGCAGATTTTCTGTCAAGTGATCCGAATCACTCCGTCCTCTATTCATTCTGAGAATAGGCCATGAATAAGTGATAGGGAGGTCTCATCCGTTAGCAGGGTAGCTGTTCAGCTTCTTCAGGGTAAATTCAATCATGAGGTAATTTTATATCACAGACAAATCTGATGCTAAATTTGGATGTGGATTTGCTAAGAATTAGTTGTGGATTTTACCCTATGCATCACAATTGCATCAATTTTGGCATATCAGAAAAATATGGCGTGGAAATAGCACCATTTAAAGGGGTATTCCCCCCAAGAGCTAAAAAAATGTAATGCTCCCAAACCTAGCTGGCCTTACTCACCAAGTCCCCCTGAGTATTTTGAGCCGTCTCCCATCTTTCTAGCTGCTGTCGTTCCTGAGTTACAACTTTTTCTAAAACATGGTCTATATCCAAGATAGGAAACTACATTTCCCATCATGCAATGCTTCTGCCTGATGATGGTGAAGTAGCAGAGCTGGATGGTGCATCAGGAGGCTCTGG
Source organism: Dendropsophus ebraccatus (assembly GCF_027789765.1). NCBI lineage: Eukaryota > Metazoa > Chordata > Amphibia > Anura > Hylidae > Dendropsophus > Dendropsophus ebraccatus. Next base: position 22,909,822 of record NC_091465.1, read on the forward strand.
ACACAGGGGGTGAGCTCTGGGCTGGGGTGACCGGGTGGCTGCTGTTACAGAGGGATGCAGATCACTGTCACCCTCTCTAACAGCAGCCACCGCATCAGTGTTCTCAGTCACTTCACTGTGCTGGGACTGAGGACACGTGATGCCGACACGGAGGGTGGGGGCCAGGAGCAGGGAGCGTGTCGGTGTGGACTGAGGTCTGATGATTCTCTGCAATCCGTGGAGGTGAATGCAGCTGGATAACAGCAAAACTGTGCAGAATCCTTAATAACTGTATATTGGAAAGATGGAAAGCTACGGGTGGGCAGCGTATTAATGCAAAAATAATTTTGGGGGGAATACCCCTTTAAGCAAAACTGAAAGTTCTCAGTGAATATCTCTTGTCCAAGGTTGTTGGCTGCAGCTTAAGAGCGGCCTGTCTGAGCTGACAGGCCGTCCAGCCACTCACTGGCAGCGGGCGTCCCGGTCAGTCACTGGCTAAACAGCCTGTCAGCTCAGACAGGCCTCTCTTAAGCTGCAGCGCACGGAATCGGGGAGGAAGCAGAGTGCTGGAGAAGACTGGGAACGTGGGAGGTAATGTCTACTGTTTGTTGAATAGTCGGCTGCGCATCTTTATTTTAGGTCTGAGCCTAAAAAAAGATCAGCTGATCGTTGTCGCTACTACACGGAGCAATAATCGGCCAAATCGGGCCGATAGAGCCCTAAGACTTGGAGGTCTTGGTCATGCTCTTCCAACCAGTGTCCGACTTTTGTAGGCTGGTTTCACATATGGCAGTTTTGTTTGGAAAACTACCACTGCAGTTTATGAGCCAAATCCAGGAGTGGATCCAGTGGGTAGGAGACATATAAGTGCTTCCTTTATTTTACTCATTACTTTGAATCCACTTCTGGTTTTGGCTCAGCCTTGTGACATGTTGTATTGTCTTCCTTGAACATCCCATTCACCACAGAGAAGACAATCAGCATGAATCCACCCTTGTATATTATACTGATTGTCTCCAATGCGGCATTGGGGATCTTCCAGGAAGACAATGGATGCAGTGCTGGGGAGTTCTGGAAAACATGGATACAACCTATGGCCTATGGCTGTATCCATGTTTTCCAGGCAACCTTATGGCTACATCCAACTTCTTCAGACACCGGTAATCAAATGCTGAGACTCATGGTTTGGGACGAACTGAAGCATGCTCGAGCTGCGCTCATCTCTATTCACTAATATTTAATCTGGCTCATTATGGTGGCATAACGGGAGTTGTAGTTTTGCAACAGCTGGAGGGCCGAAGGTTCCCTACTAGAGATGAGCGAACTGGGTTTGGGTTCGAGTCGATCCGAACCCGAACGTTCTGCATTTCAGTAGCTGGGGCTGCTGAACTTGGATATATCTCTAAGGTTGTCTGGAAAACATGGATACAGCCAATGACTATATCCATGTTTTCCACATAGCCTTAGGGCTTTATCCAAGTTCAGCAGCCACCGCTAATCAAATGCCGAAAGTTCGGGTTCGGATCGACTCGCGAATGCTCAAGGTTCACTCATCTCTATTCCCTACCCCTGCTGTAGTGTTTCAGTTCTGTCCTGCTCCATTTGTAGATGAGCTTTTTGGTGCACTGCAGGTGGTCCCAGCATCCCCAGTGCACCACTTTCCCAGCTTGCCCACCTTATCAATATTCATGAAGACTAAGCAGTGACCTCCCTTATAGCCTGAGTCATCATGATTACTGACAAAGTGGTGGTGGTGGTGGGGGGTGTGCTAATTTACATACTGTATAATGTTTTAGGGGAATATATCCAGAACCAGACCACTGATTTACACATGGAGCACGGGATTCATCTTAGCGTTGCAGCACTAATCTATCAATATTAAAAGGGCAGTATGGACAAGGTTTCCGCTCTATTCTCTTTCAGACCATGTTTTATAGTATGGTGATGGGCTTGGGCCCCAATCATTCATCCAAAAGAATTTATTGTTAATGGGAACAGTGCCATACATATATCTGTGGCCGTGCCTGGTACTACAGCTCAGTCCCTATGCATCCAGGCAGAGTCGTGAGTGAATGTGCATGAGCAAACAACAAAGGGGGCACAGGGGGTGCTGGAAACTTTATGTCCCTTTCAGTGTTATCATGTTACAAAACACATAAATCTGGCTCACATTGCTGGATTAGATCCTCATAATTAACAATAGTAACTGGCAAAGAAGTCGTATTCGTCACGGTCCCGATGTGTCACGCTTCTGGATCTATATTCTGCTTTTATTACCAGACAAGTTTAATTAATCAGTAACCGAACTTCCTGTAAAAACCGCAGAGTAACAAGCGTAATGCTGAACCCCGGCCACGGCTGTAGGAGAAGTCCCAGAGACGACTTCAATAAGATTGGCAGCCAGAATGCGTCCTATAGGCTCATCCTACTGTTGCATCCAATATGGCAGCACTTTCTGTTGTCCGTTTTTATGACTTTCTTTCCGCAGTAAAATTGACTAGAAAAATAATAATTGCCATTTTCTGACCCTATAACTATAGGATGAGACCAAAAAATGACAATTCTGATATTAAGGGGGGAGATTTATCAAACATGGTGTACAGTGAAACTGGCTCTGTTGCCCCTAGCAACCAATCAGATTCCACCTTTCATTTTCCAAAGAGTCTTTGAGAAATGAAAGGTGAAATCTGATTGGTTTCTAGGGGCAACTGAGCCAGTTTCACTTTACACCATGTTTGATAAATCTCCCCCTTGGTATTTTCCTATGTTTACACCATTCACTGTGTGGTTATGATAATATTTCCGCACGTGACGATACTGACTCCAGTCATACAGCCTTAACATGCCCATGATGATAATAAAAGTCTAGAGGAACTTTAATGCTTGACATCCTGTCGTGTATAAGAATGCACACAGAGATAGCTGTCAGTCACTAATTAGCACCGCCCACTGGACTCCTAATCCCAGAATGAGTAAGGATTTTAACCTATAAATTTCAAGATATTCCGAATCAATCTGCTGCCTTAAGTTTAGACTTTTTAACTGTTTACATTTTTAACGAGACATGCAGAAAAAAAAAATATATAGATTTGTCATTTACTTCTGTTCAAAACTCGCAAATCTTCCAGTACTTATCAGCCGCTGTATGTTCCACAGGAAGGGGTGTATTCTTTCTAGTCTGACACAGTGCTTTCTGATGCCACCTCTGTCCATGTCAGGAACTGTCAAGAGCAGCAGCAAATCCCCATAGAAAACCTCTCCTGCTGTGGACAGTTCCTGACATGGAGAGAGATGGCAGCAGAGAGCACTGTGTCAGACTGGAAAGGACATACAGCAGCTGATAAGTACTGGATTATTATATAAAAGTAAATTAGTAATCTATATAACTTTCTGACACCAGTTGATTAAAAAAAAAACAAAAAAAAAAAAACTTTTGGCCAGAGTACCCCTTGAAATAAATTATTACACATTCTAATATTTTGATGACCCCAGGATCCCCTACCACACTGGTATTATATATGACACATGGTATATTATAGATATTTCAATGGAACTCAGGACCATGATACACTGTATTTACATGGTGCAATAATATCACTACTGTATTTGTTTGCAGTAAGAGAAGTGTGATGTGACTGCACGGTGTGAATACGCTCCTGATTTCATTCTCTTATTCACTTCATTATAAATGCTGAGCTCAGCATAAAACTCCAGGCAGCTGGCACTTAGTGGAGCCATCCCCATCCTTGCTTACAATGTACTCAAGCAATTAACAGAATGAATTAAAGGCGTTCAGTGCGAGATGTTTCTATAACACGATTATTCTTTTGGCGGCGGTGCTGGGGAGCTGTCCTGGCTTGTTGCTATTACATTATATCCTATAGAGATAGGGATGTATTATATGGCTTTTAAAGCTATAGGTCCATCCAGCTCTGCTTCTTATACTGGAGTGGCTGCTTACTCCTCTATCCTATGTCAGAACACGTGCATGCTTCCCCATGCTGAGCATGCATATGTGTGGGTGGTCAGGTGAGAGAGATGAGAGCTTGGCTATCAGACCCCCAATGATCAGGTGTGAACCCAGCCTAAGGGCGGGTTCACACTACGGAATTCTCGCGGACAATGTCCGCGGAATTCCATCAGCTGTCTGCCCGCACATCTGGGCGCCTTTCCGCCGGCCCCATAGACACCATTCTATGGGCCGGCGTATTCCGCTATACGCTGAAAGAAGTGTCATGTCACTTCTTTTAGCGGATCACGGAATACGCCGGCCCATAGAATGGTGTCTATGGAGCCGGCGGAAAAGCGCGTGCCGGTGCGGGCGGACAGCTGACGGAATTCCGTGGACATTGTCCGCGAGAATTCCGTTGTGTGAACCCGCCCTAATACAGGATGTAACTCAGGATCAGTAATGTAATGTATGTACACAGTGACCCCACCAGCAGAATAGTGAGTGCAGCTCTGGGGTATAATACAGTATGTAACTCAGGATCAGTAATGTATGTACACAAAGACCGCCACCAGCAGAATAGTGAGTGCAGCTCTAGAGTATATTACAGGATGTAACTCAGGATCAGTACAAGATAAGTAATGTAATGTATGTACACAGTGACCCCACCAGCAGAATAGTGAGTGCAGCTCTGGAGTATGATACAGGATGTAACTCAGGATCAGTACAGGATAAGTAATGTAATGTATATAGAAACATAGAAACATAGAAGATTGTCGGCAGAAAAAGACCACTGGGTCCATCTAGTCTGCCCCTTTAGTATTTTCTTTCTTATTATCTTAGGATAGATATATGTCTATCCCAGGTGTGTTTAAATTCTGTTATTGTAGATTTACCAACCACCTCTGCTGGAAGTTTGTTCCAGGTATCTACTACTCTTTCAGTAAAATAATATTTTCTTATATTGCTTCTGATCTTTCCCCCAACTAACCTCTCACTGTGTCCTCTTGTTCTTGAGTTCTTCAGTTTTTTACTAATTTTTTACTAAAAACACTCCCCTCTTGAACCTTATGTAGTCCTTTAACATACTTAAAGGTTTCAATCATGTCCCCCCTTTCCCTTCTTTCCTCCAGACTATACAGATTCAAATCCTTAAGTCTTTCCTGATATGGTTTATGCCTCACACCCTCCCTCATTTTTGTAGCCCGTCTTTGGACCCATTCTATTTTATCAATATCCTTTTTTAGGTGAGGTCTCCAGAACTGGACACAGTATTCCAGATGTGGCCTCACCAGAGCTCTATACAGCGGGATCACAATCTCCCTCTTCCTATTGGTTATACCTCTAGCTATACAGCCCAGCACACCATTATATATACAGCCCAGCACACCATTATATATACAGCCCAGCACACCATTATATATACAGCCCAGCATACGATTTGCTTTCCCCACCGCCTGGTTGCACTGGTGACTCATTTTAAGGCTGTCAGAAATCATTACCCCTAAATCCTTCTCTTCTGAAGTCTTTTCCAACACAGTACTGCTGATGTGATACTCGGATAGAGGATTCCTCCTCCCCAAGTGCATTATTTTACATTTGGAAACGTTGAACTTCAATTTCCACTGTTTGGACCACTTATCTAGCAAAGCTAAATCATTTTCCATATTACTAACACCTCCAGGAATATCAGCACACTTTCGTGTCGTCAGCAAACAGACAAACTTTACCTACCAACCCTTTTCCTATGTCACAAACATATTAAAAAGAATAGGACCCAGAACAGACCCTTGTGGCACACCACTTGTAACCAGTCTCTGCTCGGAATATTCACCATTAACCACAACCCTCTGATATCTATCCTTCAGCCAACCACAAATCCATTGAACTATCCAGGGATTAAGTCCAATTTTCTCCAACTTCTCTATCAGCTCTTTATGGGGAACTGTATGAAAAGCTTTGCTGAAGTCCGGATAGGTGATATCCACAGCACCACCGTCATCCATCACTTTTGTGGCATAATCAAAGAAATCAATGAGATTAGTCTGACATGATCGGCCCTCAGTAAAGCCATGCTGGTTTGGATCCATCAAATTGTTGATTCTTAGGTGATCCATTATCTTCTTTTTTAGAAGAGTTTCCATCATTTTCACTACTACAGATGTCAGGCTCACTGGCCTGTAGTTACTGGGCTCTTCTCTATTCCCCTTCTTGTGGATTGGTATAACATTGGCCGTTCTCTAATCATCCGGGACATCTCCTGTTAGCAGGGATTGGTTATACATATCTGTCAGGGGGGGAGCAATCACAGATCTGAGTTCTTTAAGAACCCTGGGATGGATCCCTTCTGGACCCATCGCCTTATTCAGCTTAAAACGGGCAAGTTCCTCTGCAACTTCAGCCTCTGAAAACACTGGAGCCGAACCCATATAGCTGGAGGCAATGCTGTGTCCAACCATCCTGTGATTGTGAAGGCCGCCTTCTGAAAACACTGAGCAGAAGTAACTATTCAAATAGTCAGCGACCGCCTTATCTCCATCAATAAACGTATTCTCCCCATTACTTATATTAGAAGTGCTGCAGCCTTTCTTCTTCTTCTTCCTGTCACTTATATATCTGAAGAAGGTATATACAGGTATACACAGTATGTATATAAAGGTTATATATATACTGTATATATACTGTATATTAACCCCTGTATATTATACTGTATATTAACCCCCTCCCCCCAGTGTAACATAATCTTTCAAGGACTATTTAACAATGTATTACTATTCCGGATTCATCTTGAAGAGCTAGAGATGAGCAAATGTTAAAAAATTTGTTTCACCAGCATTTCGCCAATGGCCATATTTCCTGTTGCGGAGCCTTATGTGTCTCATATAACATAATGGAGGCTGAAACACTCTAATAGCCTCCGTAGTTATATATATATATATGAAGTAAATACGGCTCCTTAGTGGGAAATTCATCTGTCAGCAAAATTTTTACAGATTTGCCTCTAGGAAAGCTGTTACCTCTGCATTGGTTTACAGTCTTTCTGTGTAGATCTGCACAGTAAGTCACCGATATCACACACTTTACTCCATTAGCGTCATCACTCTGGAAACTTATATTGATTAGGGAGAGCATTATGATACCTGTAATGAACATTAAGGAGAATCCGTTAGTTGTAGATCATGCTGAGAGCTCAGATGGCAGGAAGACTGTCAGCTGCTGCATGCATGCCTTCTCCCTCCCCCACCCTTTCATGCTTCAACCTACAGCTTCTTCAAGGGGTGGGGAGGGAAGAGACATGCATGCTGTAGCTCATCACTGCCTCTTTGGCACATAAACAGGCAATCCAGAGAAGTTTTTATTTATTTACTTATTTTTTCAAATCAATTCATGTCAGAAAGTTATATAGATTTGTAATTTACTTCTACTTAAAAATCTTCCCATACGTTTCAGCTGCTGTATGTCCTGCAAGAAGTGGTGTATTCTTTCAAGTCTGACACAGTGCTCTCTGCTGCCACCACTGTCCAGAGCAGGAGAGGTTTTCTATGGGGATTTGCTACTGCTCTGGACAGTTCCAGTCATGGACAGAGGTGGCAGCAGAGAGCTCTGTCAGACTGAAAAAATACATCACTTCCTGCAGCACATACAGCAGCTGATACGTACTGGAAGAGTTGAGATTTTTAAATAGATGTAAATTACAAATCTATATAACTTTCTGACCCCAGCTGATTGCTGCACTGCTGAAAGGAATCTATATCTGATGTGTGTCCCTGCATTGAGAGTGTGGCAGGAGGATGGCTGGAGCGCAGGGGCTGTTTTTTAAATCTCTGATAAATGTTTGATAAATTTCTCCCTCGGTGTAGACCCTGGAGCAGTATTAAAATGTCAAGCTCCTGGGCCTGAGTGCAAAGTCTGTAGGCCGAGCTTATATTTGATCCAACACATATTTTGACAGGTTGGGAGGCGGGTAATATGACATAGTACAGCATACCTCTGCTAGATCCATCACTTTCAATGGTCCATGTAGAGGAGACTATATTTAATCTATTGGATCCATGCATCAAATCAGATGTGCACCCGCCGTATTGGGCCCCCAAACCGCCACGTGTCATTTATAATAGTGTCTCCTTATGTGAGGCAGAGGCTTGTGCCTTCCACCCCTGCACACTCTTCATCAAGCCCCAGTCTGTGCATAGAGCTGATCCCTGGCATAGTGACATGGACGTCCTTGTCTCCTTCCTGCGGGTTCTGAAGCAGCTGAGGTCACTCACATTCACCAGTCACCTCTGATTTGTCTCTTCCTCTGAGCTTGTGTGCTGAATATTCTCCAGCGCTGCTTATGTATGCAGCTGAAGTGTTAGACATACTCTCAGCTCTCCGTCTCATCCAGCCAGAGTCATTTGCCTGCGAGTCAAAAGCTGCCATCTTGCTTTTGATCTAGTAGACTTGTTGGAAGTTTATGTGTCACATTTACTTGGCCTCAGTAGCAGAACATCCATGCTGCGCTAGTACAGGAATATATGGAGAGAATTATATATATATATATATATATATATATATATATATATATATATATACAGTATGTCCATCTGTGCTTCCAGGATGTAGAAAAATACTTTAAAGTGTCAAAGAGGCGCAACCAATAATGTCACCTTACTCCCCCTCCAGTCCTTGTCTCTGATTCCAGCCCTGAGCCCAGTTTCCCATCTGGTTCTTATGCTGCACATACAAATTGTGGACAAGTGTGAGACAAGTAAGCTGGATTCATCTTCCTATCAATCAAGCAGGGAAAGGGATGAGAGGTGAATCAAGGCGGCATTACAGCCTGCAGCTCTTTTCCCCATGTAGCAGTGGTATTGGGTATTTCTAGTCTGTACACCCCTCTCAAAAGCCTGTACTCTAAGTAAGGTGGTAATGAAGTTATGCCTAAGTTTTGCCTCTAGATGTCGCTACTATGTATATTGCACAGCTGTAGTTGTTTTGTATTGTTTGTTTTTGATCTGTGCACCAATGAGAGCTCTTCTTCTTTTTCTCCTATCCCTATTTTCCTTTCTCTTTGCACTCTCATCTCCACCACTCACAGGAGTCGTTGAACCCCCTGTAGGAAGTTGTCACATGAGGAGAGGAAGTGTACACCCACACTAGTCAGTTCTTCTCTGGTTCTCGTAGAGGCAAGACACACAGAGCAGAGTCTCCTGCAGAGTATAGCCAGGAGCCTGGCTCTTCTGTAGTGTATCTACATGGGAAACACAAAGGGGGAGATTTATCAAAGGGTGTAAAATTTAGACTGGTGCAAACTACCACAGCAACCAATCACAGCTCAGCTTTAGGCAGTGCTAAAAGGAAAGCTGAGCTGTGATTGGTTGCTGTGGGCAGTTTGCACCAGTCTAAATCCCTTTGATAAATCTCCCCCAAAGACTCTTTGTTTTAAGGAGCACTTATCCTAACTATGCAGTGCTAAACCACTCAAGAGAGGACAAGTCAGAGATCACCCCAACCCACGCCGTTGAACATCTCTAAAGGTGCAGGACAGTATCCTAAAACAAAAGGAACTGATCTGGATAGAACAAAGTTGCTAGAAGCCTACGTACTCTATCTTGCAGTGCGGTTGTAACCAGATAATTTTGGCCACCCTGCTCAACTCAGTTAACAAGGACTGGGGCTTGTCGACCGACCACCATAGCAGTAAAGTCAATTAAATTGTACAGCCACCATCTTTACGTACTCGTTACTGAACCAAACTTCTTGCAAAGTTTGGAATGAATCTCGGTTCATAAGATACGGTTCGCTTATCTCTAACTGCAGCTTTTCTTGTGTTCTGGTTAGATGAGGCACCATCCATGTGGCAGACAGCCCCCCTTTAAAGTCCCTCAGGCAGCAATAGATTCAAGCTCACTGTGTGTAGAACAGGGGTAGGGAACCTTGGCTGTTCAGCTGTTGCAAAACTACAACTCCCATCATGCCTGGACAGCCAAAGCTAAAGCTTTGGCTGTCCAGGCATGATGGGAATTGTAGTTTTGCAACAGCTGGACAACCAAGGTTCCCTACCCCTGGTGTAGAGGGTCAGTTTTGGGGGTCTCTCACCTGTCCAGGTGGAGTATATATGTAACGTCCTCAGGGTCGGTGTAGTACATTGTGCTGGGCATTTGACACACTGCCCTAGTTTGACATTTCCTTTTTATTGCGGCCGATAAGAGCGGATGAGTCAGCCCTTGGCTGTATTTGCAGCATGCCTAGTGTGCATTACGTGTGCAGGTTATACTGTACCTCTTCCCAGTGACATTATTTGCAGCCCTGCACATTTTATGGGACGTCCGCCGCCAATATAAAAGCAGCGCATTAAAGTATTTAGCTGAAATGGATGTATAATTATATCTTCTCTCTCTGTACTTACTTGTACTATCTATTAACTTGGCATCCAGAGTATGCTGCCTGCGGAGGTTTGTTGATGGCTGTGAGTAGACACTGAGCCGTAAGGGAATCAAGGTGATACATATATCTGGAGATATCACAGGCTAATGTTGTGCTGTTAGATAAAGACCCAGAAAAAAGGATAACCAGATATTTGTTATTTACTTCTATTAAAAAAAATCTTGTCTTCCAGTACTTATAAGCTGCTGTATGTCCTGCAGGAAGTGGTGTATTATTTCCAGTCTGGAGAGCAGGATAGGTTTTCTGTGTGGATTTGCTACTGTACAGTTGTACGTCTGTACAGTTTCTGATATGGACAGAGGTGGCAGCAGAGAGCACTGTGTCATACTGGTAAGAATAAACCACTTCCTGCAGAACATACAGCAGCTAATAAGTACTGGAAGACTGGAGATGTTTTAATAGCAGTAAATTACAAATCTATGGCATTTGCTGGGACCAGTTGATTCGAAAGAAAACATTTTTTGGTTAAAGAGAATGTACCACCTGGTACATCCTCTTTAACCTGAACTTACCTATCGAACGGCGCCAGCACGGGGAAGCCGTTTTTCAGACCGAGGCCCCGTTCCCGTGCACGGCGCTGTTCTATGCACGGGAACCGGCCGGTGCTCAAGCACTGGAGGTCGGCCCGCCCCCTGTATGACGCGGCTCCCTTAGAATGAACGGAGCCGCATCATACAGGGGAGGGAATTCCCCCCGGCACTGTTCGATAGGTGGGTGCAGGTTAAAGAGGATGTACCAGGTGGTACATCCTCTTTAAGTTTCCCCAGACCTTTCCCTGAACTCTAAACTCTGAACACCATAAACTAAGCCCCATTATCCCTGCAGTGTCCCTATATTATCCTGGACTAACACGTGTGATAGCTGTCAACCAAACATTGTTCAGTAGACAGCTATCTCACTCGATACCTCCATACACATTAATTTTTAGGGGTAAGCTGCTGCCAGACATCACTTTCAGCTGCTTACCTGTTTGAGAAAAGAAAGGATCAGGCAGCTGATATCACAGCCGTCCCGTAAATTAGAAAACAATAGATTGGTAGGGACCCAACTGACTTCTATGGGAGAGTTTTATAGGCATGCTTTGTGACCTGTGCACCAGTCGCTGTGTGTGTGTCTGTACAAGTCTAAAATATGTCCATAAAAACACCATTGTTTCCTATTGAATTTAAAGGGAAAACATCTAAATATATATATATATATATATATATATATATATATATTTTCCCTTTGTATCTCAGTGTCAATTTCTAGTTATTTTCTAGTTTTTTTAGGCTATGTCCACTCAACACAAGTTCTGCGTTAATCATGGCCGCTGTTGCAACGGCCGTGATTAGTGCGGTACTTGCGTTGTGCTGCAGGCTGAGGGAATCCCGGCCGGAGTGTATAACACACGGTATACACACCGACCGGGATCCCTAGCGGCGCCGTATAAAACGGACATGTCACGCCGTAGAAACCCTGTCAGTGCACACTATGGAGCGAGCGGCTCCGGCCGCATGCTCCACAGCGTGCAGTGGGGAGTTCTGATGCGGGCGCGCATGGATGCGCCCGCATCAGAACTCAGCGGCGCTGGGTCAGTCACGGAACGGCCGGTCTTATACTAAATGTGAACATAGCCTTATATTGTATTCTCTACGAATTACAGTGTCTGAAGAAGGTCCAGATGGACTGAAACGTCACTTTTTGTGTTGCTGTAAAAAAATGAATTGACATCATTTACCAAAATAACGTAACATTCTTTGTGAACAGAGCAATATCTACATAATATATTTGGGACTTGGACCCCTTCTCCGCTATTTAACCAGGTTTCCTCACCTGGGTGAATTATCTTATCTGGCCAGCTACTGTGTGACCTTCAGTCTTGGTTCTTATGTAATGTGGCCAAGGTGCATCGGAAATCATCCTGGATTGCTAGTCACCGTAGCTTTCAAATTGACTTTAAGGGAACATGTCACGTTGTACCTATGGTCTGATCTGCCAGCATCATGTTGTAGAACAGGAGGAGCTGAGCAGATTGATATATATCGTTGTAAGAAAAGATTTAATGTAATTTGTCATTTATTGATTGAAATATTTAATCGTTCCATGTTTAGGAGTCCAGTGGGCAGTCCTATCACTGATTGACACTGTCCACTGGACTCCTAAGAACAGAGAGTTACAAGTTATACTTGATCTTTTCCCATAAACATATATATCAATCTGCTCAGCTCTCTTCCTGCTCTGTAACAAGATGCCAATAGATTACATAACATTTTTTTGGTTCCCTTTAAAGTGTCACTGTCATTTTTTATTATTTTTTGCAGAAATCAATAGTCCAGGCGATTTTAATAAACTTTGTAATTGGGTTTATTAGGCAAATATGCCATTATCTGCATTTAAAAGACTTTCCCCATGCCCCCCCTCCCTCCTCTGTCTCATACACTGCTCATCAGGATCATCAGGAAACCTCAACTCTTTTACATCAGTCGAGCCCTATGGAGAGGGGAGGAGGGAGATTAGTCGGCAGCAGAGAGCAGAGAACAAAGGATTACACAGTGGGAGCTATGTGAAAGCCAGAATTCAGAGGTCAGAGAGGTCAGTGCTGAGTTCAGAGGAGATAGCCAGTGATGTAGCTGTAAATTAACTCTTTGTTGTCCTGTTTTGGTGCCTCATCTCCCTCAACCCCTCCCCTCTCCATAGAAAATCATAAGGACAGGGGGGAGAGTGTCAAACTGCTTTTTATGATACAAATTCATTTTTCGGGTAATAAACCCAATTACAAAGTTTCTTAAAATCGCCTGGACTATTGATTTCTGCAAAAATAATTTAAACGACAGTGACACTTTAAGTTAAACAATGCGGTTTCGCCCACAACGTGAGACCTCACATATTGCAGCTGAGATCAAAACCACCCTGATACACAAGCTGGTGTGACTGTAAGGCTCTATTCACCCAGTGCAGTTTAGTTATGGTCACCCGATTTTGAAAATCTTAACAAAACTGGGAACAAATCCGCAACAAAACCGCCGCCCGTGGGCAGCACAGCCTATGTCCGACAGCAGCGACAAGCAGTGTGATAAATGGCCGCACAGTATACTGCCGCAATACCGCACATCCGACTATAACAAGCCATCAGTGCCGTCCCGGCTGCAGTGCGACACGTAGTGTGGCACATTTTTTATTGATGCTGCTTTTCAATTAATTGGGTTTTTATTATGCTATCGAGAAAACATGGAGATGTTCTGCGTCTTACGGAGGGAGATTCATGCTCGCAGTGAGGAGTGGGTAGTATACAGAGACACTTTCTTTTTTTTTAAATGCATTCTATTTAATAAGACATATGTTTTTTTCAAAAACATTGTAAAAACCTCCAAAAATAGTGATAAAAGAATGGCATTATTTTTTTTTTTCAAATAAAACCAGTTTCTCACTGGTTTTGCATCTGTATAACCACGTATTACCCCAATGTGAACCTGGCCTAAACCTATAGCTCTTGTTAACCCTTGTATTGTTTAGAGTCCATGGTGATGAATGATTTTGGTCCCTTGTGTTTTTTTGGGATTTAATCTTTCATAAAATTCTGTTCCAGGCTTGCAAATTAACCAGAAGATTGTGACTGCTTACCCTCAGGTGATACTGGTCCGGGTCCCGACTCCTACAGTGCAATCCGATAGTGATATAACTGTTTTGCGACATCTTGAAAAGTTAGGCTGCCGTCTTATCAATCGCCCACAAGCCATTCTAAACTGCATTAACAAGTTCTGGACATTTCAGGAATTAGCCGGCCATGGGATTCCTTTACCAGATACCTTCTCCTATGGTAAGTGATAGTATCTGGACTCAATATATCACATATGGGGGTGGATTTACTGCTGTCATATGCATAAATCCCCCTATAGGTGTGGGTTATGGTGCAATGTCAAAGATATTTCTACATGTCACAAAATATGCTAAACTATGTATTTTTTTGTATATGGAATTTGCATCACAGAATTAGAGCTTGCTCCATTGGATGCCATATATATCAGACAGTATGGCTTTCATTACTAGGACCCACATTAAACTATGAAGGCCGAATCATGGGCCATATTATGTATACAGCACTTGGACCTCCACTAAGGTCAGGATTATGGAAATTCAGGGATCTGCTGGTGTCACAACTGTGCGAAACTGGAATTTTTCCTGTTTCATTTTTTTGTCGGCTCAGTACATTTCCAGTTCCCACTAACACATGAAAATTACAAAGGTATGGCCACATAGGTGTATGTCCACATGGCATTACTGTCCTCTGAATACTTAAAGGGAATCCGTCAGCTCCCGGGCACTACCTGAGGTGCTGACAGTCTGCTGTAGCTGGCAGCCCCCAGTGAGCATGGTGCCTTTTTGGTAATTTTCCGTGCAGTGGATTATGTACAATCTTATGTCTCCTACTGTCACAGAGCAGTTGTTTGTGCCACACTTGTCATGCATCCTCCTCCCTCTTCATGAATAATCAATGCTGCCCGGCCTCCTGCTCGCTTAGCTGTCAGATTGCAGATCAGTCCTTTATAGGCAGGTTATCTCTGAAAGAATCTCTCCTGCCTCTTGTGTTGGAGCTGTGGTCTAGGGGTAACTCACCTGTCTAGAGACCTGCCAGCAGTTCATTCCCTGGTTTGAATGCCCTGATGGAAATTAAATAGATGTCTTTTTTTTCCTCATTATTGTATCATTTTTAAGGCTATGTTCACACACACAGTGTTTTTGCTCAGTATTTTGGTCAGTATTTTGCAACCAAAACCAGAAGTGGATTGAAAACACTGAAAGGCTATGTTCACACACTGTTGAAATTGAGTGGATGGCTGTCATTTAATGGCAAATAATTACTGTTTTTTTTTTAAAACAACGTCCGATATTTGCCATTAAATGACGGCTATCTGCTCAACAGTGTGAGAACATAGCCTTTCTGTGTTCTCAATCCACTCCTGGTTTTGGTTGCAAAATACTGACCAAAATACTGAGCATAAATACTGTGTGTGAACATAGCCTTAAAAATGATACAATAATGAGAAGAAAAAAAAAGACATCTATTTAATTTCCATCAGGGGATTCAAACCAGAGAATGAACTGCTGTCAGGTCTCTATACAGGTGAGTTACCCCTAGACCACAGCTCTAAAACAATAGGGAGGAGAGATTCTTTCAGAGATAAACTGCCTACAGAGGACTGATCCGCAATCTGACAGCAGAGCGAGCAGGAGGCCGGGCAGCATTGATTATTCATGAAGAGGGAGGAGGATGCATGACAAGTGTTGCATGAACAACAGCTCTGTGACAGTAGGAGACATAAGATTGTACATAATCCGCTGCACAGAAAATTACCAAAAAGGCACCATGCTCACTGGGGGCTGCCAGCTACAGCAGACTGTCAGCACCTCAGGTAGTGCCCGGGAGCTGACGGATTCCCTTTAAAGCGGTACTTCAGAGAAAACAATTTTTTAATCTACTGGTGTTAGAAAGTTATACAGGCTTGTAAATTACTTCTATTTAAGAATTTCAAGTCTTCCAGTACATATCGACTGCTGTATGTCCTGCAGGAATTGGTGTATTCTCTCCAGTCTGACACATTGCTCTTTGCTGCCACTTCTGTCCCTGTCAGGAACTGTCCAGAGAAGCAGCAAATCTCCTTCTCCTTTGGACAGTTGTTGTCCCAGACAGAGGTGGCAGCAGAGAGCACTGTATCAGACTAGAAAGAATACACCACTTCCTGTAGGACATACAGCAGCTGATAAGTACTGGAAGACTTGCAATTTTTAAATAGAAGTAATTCACAAATTTGTATAACTTTCTGATGCCAGTTGATTAGATTTTATTTTTTATCTGCAGAGTACCCCTTTAACACTTTAAAAACATAAGCAAAGATCTTGAAAAAAAATAGGCATCCAGACATTAAAAAAATCTACATAACTGACATGTGGAAATTGACCTGCGTTGCAAATTATAAATCAGAAAAGCTGTAAATTCTCTACTTTAGAGTCATAGTCATACAGTGACTGTCATGGGTTCATCTGTTCATAATCCTTTTCTCTCGGAGAGCAGTTATAAAGAGTGTCTCTCACTTTGGAGGACCTGTCTTGTCCTTTTTGATACAAACAACCCATTGATTTGAATGGGCATTGTGTAATGCATAGTTTGTCCTGTGGTGGCGCTGCAGGAAAACCGTACACCTACTACCATGCTGCCCTGCAGATTACAGTTAATCACTTGCACTGGGGCTTGAGTTTTAACAAATAGGGATTATGGGGGAGATTTATCAAACATGGTGTAAAGTGAAACTGGCTCAGTTGCCCCTAGCAACCAATCAGATTCCACCTTTCATTCCTCACAGACTCTTTGGAAAATGAAAGGTGGAATCTGATTGGTTGCTAGGGGCAACTGAGCCAGTTTCACTTTACACCATGTTTGATAAATCTCCCTCTATTAGGCCGAGTTCACACTACGTGAAATACGTACTTTGCAAAATAACGGCCATTTTTGTGCAAATACGGCCTTTGTTATGAAATACGGCCTTGTTCTTTTTTTTACGTAGTGTGAACATAGCCTATATCTGTATGAGAACCCCTTTGAAGGGATTTCTGATTGTCTTCACAGGTTATAGGTGGTGGGGGGCAACCAAGTATGCTGAAATGTATTGTTCACCACCTAATATATATCCTGTTTAGGTGACTTGGTGCTAACATAAAAGATCTTCTTACCAGAATTACAGGTTCATTGCAAAGGACTCTGCTTACTTTTTATTCCAGGGTAGGACGGTATTTTACTCTGAACACATATTCCTTCTGCAATATAAAAATAGCATTTACCTTTAAAACAGGGCTGTCTGCCGACGAAAGTCCAAAGCGTTCTGCATAGTAATGGTGTGACTAGCAGATCAGCTACCGGAGTGGTCAAACCGGACAGATCCAGCAATACCATAATCAATGCCAAGGACCGGATCAAAAATTGTGTGGCCGGCATTACTCTTGATGTGAACGGTACTTGAGTATAAATAATAAATAGTATCAGTAAATGGGATTGGACACTTGGCTCTGTCCACCTGCATTTGGGCCAGTATGTGCATTATTGAAGTATTTTTCTTCTTACGTTGCCTTTTTGACATGACAGGTGGACACGATGAATTTGCAAAAATGATAGATGCAGCGGAACCTCTTGGGTATCCAGTCGTTGTGAAGAACACTCGAGGACATCAAGGTATTATGTCATTTATTATAAAATTAACAGTGGAATTCCTTTAATCCAGAATCAAACAATCCAGAATCAAACCTGCATTAAGTACTTGTATCCTGCATGAAATCATCTTTTCTTGGAAGTCTGTATTGTGCAGCCCCTCTGTAATTATATATATATATATATATATATATATATATATATATATATATATATATATGACCCTGACACACCCCTTTGACAAGTAACAGCCGGTTGTCAGTTCATTATTCAGACATTTCTAACAGGAATAACAGAGGATCCCAACTGTTCGCTAGAATGGGCAGAGAGAAGTGCTTAGCCAAGTGCTTCTCCTGGCTTGTTCTAATGATCTGTCATGGTCTGATATCCCAGTTACCAAACAATCTAAACCATTTTTGTGTCCCTGTAATGTCAAAACATTTTTCAAAAGACAGGAACATTTTAAATGGGTTACCCAATGTTAGGAAAACATGGCCACTTTCTTCCAGAGACAGCACCACTGTTGTCTCCAGCTTGGTTGGGGTTTTGCAGCTCAGTTCTATTGAAGTGAATAGAGCTTGACTAAAAATTACACCTGACCTGGAGACAAGAGTGGTGCTGTCTCTGCAAGAAAGTGGCCATGTTTTTCTAAGGTTGGATAACCTCTTTAACCCCTTTGTCTTTATTGTAAGCCTAGGCACAGCGCCATACATTTGGTTGTGGTTGTGTTTGGTACTGCAGATAGTCTTGATCACTTGAATAGGGTGGAGCTGCTGTGAGCCAAGGAACCGGGCATGATTACAGGCGGATGTACAGAGCTGTGTCTGATAGATAAATGAAGTTGAACTTGCACTTGCTTGAGCCCTTCATTCTGTTGACCACCAATCATATATTATAGTGTTGATCATACATAGATATGACATCAATATTATATCCCCTTTGTTAAAGAACATACTTTCTAAAAGCATAATTAGATACTAGGTATAGAAAACTGGGTGACAACCACAGTGTGAGCTATAGTGGCAGCCATATTGATTGTTGGCAATGACGTCACACATCTCTGAAAGTTGTTCTACCAGGTCTTGGGGTAATCTGATGACAAGAACCCCCCCCCTTCATGGACAACCCCAGCAGCTCATGTCTGGTCCTGTGCAGGTCATCTCCTCTTGGCTATGTGATAGGGTGCCCCTTACCAGACGCCCCCCTTGATGGTTCATATAGAGGCACTATAGGTGAAATATTGCCTGTTATTTTGCGTTTACCCTGGGGATGACACGGAGGGCGGTTTTGCAGGCTCTTTGTGCCCAGTTCTGGGGCTATTTAATTGCTCACTGTTAATGCCTGATAGTTCTCTCAGAACATGAATATTTCATTGCAATTGCCAGGGGCAGACTTACATTTTCTAGTGCAGTGAACCTCAGCGGCATATCAAAGAAATAAGTGGTTAAAAAAAAACAAAAAGATCAGACTTCTGAGGTGCCCCCGGTCTGCATGACTGTATATAGCCAGAAGATCCTGGACCCCAATACTGTACTGGGCTCCCACCCAATATCCAGGACTGGAGGATGTATAAAGTAGCTGTACTTATTTACACAGCACAGGTTATGTATAGGTGGTGACTATACACATGACCTAAATCTCACTACGATGACTTTACATCCGGTTCCACTTTGCTGCCGACTCAGAAGTTATCTATTCCAAGTTGACTCGGAGCGGAGAAGAATGTGATCCAATCCAGCTGTAGAGCCGCTATACGCAGCTGAGCGTGCATGTATATCTTATGGGAATAGGAAGAAGCAGCTGCCAGACACCTCTGGTATACAGGATTAGGCACATTGCAATCTTTCCTTTGATATCTGACACATCGGTGGG
Organism: Dendropsophus ebraccatus; assembly: GCF_027789765.1. Taxonomy (NCBI): domain Eukaryota; kingdom Metazoa; phylum Chordata; class Amphibia; order Anura; family Hylidae; genus Dendropsophus; species Dendropsophus ebraccatus. Next base: position 22,929,231 of record NC_091465.1, read on the forward strand.
CCGCTATGCCAACATCGAGTGATTTGTTTGTCCAGCTTCAGCCCTGCATCAGGGCATTGTCTGACTGATATAGGCCTGGCGCCTATCAGTGAAATTGATTCTGGGGACCACCCCAAAGCTTTTAGGTCTCATGCACATGCATGCTCTTAGAACTATATTACAGCATATTCTGGATAAGCGATCTGCTAGATCGGCGCTCACTTACTGAGCCTGTTACATGCAGTGGCGTAGCTACCATAGAGGCAGGGTAGGCAGTTGCTATGGGGCCCATGCAGGAGGGGGGCCTGGGGGAGAAGGTAAGGGCGCGTGTCCTTCTGCTTAACCCCTTATGTACTGCAGTGTGTAAGTGACCCAATGTTTACTTTTTATATAAATAAATAAACAAATAAATAAATAAAATAAATATACAAATAAATAAATAAATGCTGAAGACAGATATCTGTGCTTCACTGCACTGATAACCTCTGACCTCTGTTCTCTAGCTGCGCAATAAAGTAGGAAAGGAAAATGTGCGTGCAGAGGTCAGGGGTTATCAGTGCACCAGCAGTAAAGCAGATATATATATATTTATTTATTTATACTGTATACAGTAACAAAGTATACACGTTATCTCTCCATGCTCCTCGGTGTTCTTCTCGCTTCTGCCCGCTCCCCGTGAACTTCAGAGCTGGTTTCTGAAGTGACAAGCCGCTCAGCCAATTACAGGCTAAGATGGGACAGCATCGTGGCCAGTCATTGACTGGCCTGTCACTTCAAAGACCGGTGTAGAAGCTTCAGCAGCGGCAGCGAGCGGGGAACACCGGGGAGCATGGACAGGTATGTATAAAGTTTTTTTTTTTTTTACAGAGTCATCAGCCATTGGCCCCACATCGCTATTACACATGGCCATGCTTGGTTGGCTACCAATGATTTTTAGGCTGCACCAAAACACATGATCAACCGATGATCGTCGTTGGCTGATAATCTGCCAATCCAGCCTAATTCGGCAGATTATTGCCCCGTTTAATAGGCCCCTTACTGTCATTGATGAAATGGGCACAGTGGTAATGACCATGCGATCACCATGATGTAATAAAAAGTCATAGGTCTACTATCTAAGACCCTTGTGGTATGAGGTTAAGCCCTTAACATTGCAGCCAATTTTAGTTTTTCTCTCATTCAAAGAACCATTATTCTTTGATTTTTCTGTAGGAAGAGCCATAAAGGTGAAGAAGATGCCTGCAACACGAAGCGGCAGTCTGATAGGGAGCACACCTGTCATAGGCTATGTTCACACATAGTATTTCTGTCAGTATTTTTTTTCAACCCAAATCAGGAGTGAAACTGACAGGGCAAAATTATAATAGAAATATTTACACAGTTTCTGTGTTTTCAACCCACTCCTGGTTTTGGTTGACAAAAGACTGACAGAAATACTATATGTCAACATAGCCATAGGGAGCTGGCTCAAGGATGGAGAAGATGGGCCCACTGCTACCCTGAGACGCAGGTGGCAAGATGACTTAATATTTTGTCATCTCACCACTTGCTCGGCCAGTCAGCCATAGCGACACAATGAGTATAACTAGAGGTGGTCACCTGACATTGCCATTCTCCCATTGTAGCCAGTCCAAGCCTATGCCACAGGGGTGAGTAGTACAGCTTACCAGGTCTAATAAAACAAGAAAAAAATGTTAATAATAATTATAAGTTAATAATAATAATAATAATAATAATAATCTAATACCATGTAATACTTAATCCTGTTATGGAGGATATAGCACAGCAGTGAGTCAGCGGCGTGCCAATGGGCTGTATTCGGCACACATAAGTCACCGCGTATTGAGTAATATAGAAGATAAGATCTCATTCAACTCTTCCTGGTGTAAAAAACAGAAGCGTACAAAACCTACAATCATTTCCATATATAATACTCACAATGCTCAAAAACACAGCAAGGACCATTGTGGGCCTCTTTTTTGTTATAGTAGTTAGCGCCAATAAGGAATAATGATGCTTAGATATAATACACACAGACCGGTTGTCATTCCTGGTTGTGTCGTCTCATAGAAAAACACCAGGAAGAACAAGGAGAAGATGGTAAGAGAATATGAAATCCATGGTGCAAGATCCAAGGGATCAGATCACTCTCAGAATAGCCTGGCTGATGGCTTCCCAGTATGCCACCTCTGTCAGTATACAGCCCAGTATAACACTGTTTTTGTCTGTTTCCCAGGAAAAGCTGTGTTTCTTGCACGGGATAAGCACCATTTGATGGACATATCTCACCTAGTGCGGCATGATGCTCCATACCTGTTTCAGAAGTACGTAAAAGAGTCCCATGGAAAAGATATCCGCGTAGTGATTGTCGGAGGACGCGTGGTAGGATCCATGTTGAGATGTTCCACCGATGGCAGGATGCAGAGTAACTGCTGCTTGGGTAAGAGATTCTGGAGCTTTGGGGAGTATGATAGTCAGAGTCATGTCTGACAGTCCAGTTGCTAGGGAATTTTTTTCTACCAAATCAGCTGGTTTCACAGATTAGTATTTAAAAATCTCTACTCTTCCAGTACTTATCAGTTGTTGTATGTCCTGCAGGAAGTTGTGGATTCTCTCCAGTCTGACAAAGTGCTCTCTGCTGCCACCTCTGTTTGTGTCAGGAACTGTCGAGGGCAGCAGCAAATCCCCATAGAAAACCTCTACTGCTCTCTAGACTGGAAAGAATACATCACTTCCTGTAGTGCATACGGCACCTGAAAAGTACTGGAAGACTAGAGTTTATTTTAAATATAGGTATATTACAATTCTCTGGCACCAGTTGATTTGATAGAAAAAAAATAGCTGGAGTAACACTTTAAGGTGAAACCACGCTAATTTTAAAGCAAAATTTGAGGCACTTTCCATGGCAAAATCATCACGGTTTGATGTGAACAAGCCTAAAATACGAGGGAAATCCCAGCAAGTGTGAATTTATTTATTTATTTATTTTTTGTAATGTCAAGTAAGGCTGGGTTCACTCTACATTTTTGCAATCGTTTTTTGCCACATACAGATGAAAAAAATGGATGCATTTGTGTGCATCCGTTTTGATCCGTTTTTCCATTGACTTCCATTATAAAAAATACATCCATCAAATCCATCAAAATGGATCCGTTTTTTTTTAATGTACACAAAAACATAGCTGACCTTACTTTTGTGTCTGTTAAAAAAACGGATGCGTTTTGATCCATTTTTTTATGATTGAAGTTAATGGAAAAACAAATCAAAATGGATGCACACAAATACATCCGTTTTTTGCAAAAAACGGATGAAAAAACGTAGTGTGAACCCAGCCTAAGCTTTATACCCTAACCTCCCTTCTCTTTATGTTCCAGGCGGCGTGGGCACCACCTTCCCGCTGAGTGAGCAAGGCAGATTGTTAGCTATGCAAGTGTCAAACATCCTAGGGATGGACATATGCGGCATCGACCTTCTCCTGAAGGATAACGGGTCGTTCGTGGTTTGTGAGGCTAATGCAAATGTTGGTTTTACTGAATTCGACCAGGCGTGTGATTTAGATCTGGCCGGTATTATTGCAGATTACGCAATATCTCTTCTCCCCAGTAGGCCATCAGAAGAGATGTCTCTGCTATCTGCAGCATCCAGCTCTCCCGAAATCAATGAGACAAAGGCTCCCGCGTCTGCCACCAGTGACGGATCGCTCTCTAGTAGTAATAGTGTTCCTGATGGGAAGGAAATCAGGGATTCTATCAATGCAGCAAAGCCAAGTCCCCCGATCCAGACAGATAGAATCTGTAATGATGCCGCAGAGTAAACTACCTCTTCATTCCCCGTGTAAATGAATGCACTTACCAATCACGGTTGCCGTCACGGCTCAAAAGGGGCTTGCAAATAATTATCGGGAAAAAAAACAATAGGTTCTGAGGCGCTCTAGTGCTGAATACGTAATAATAGTTCTGCTGCTTCCTTGTGTCTCACTGGTAACAATGTTACTGCTGGGAATTATTATTTGCACCTGTAGAATACATAGTGGCTTTATATAGGGGAAGGATTTTCTTAGTAGTGAGGTCAATGAGCAATCATATCTGTCATTGTTTGGGGGGGATTTAAGTCTTGTCATCCTTTGGTGCTATGTATAATGATGATATCAAGGACACCAGAGGAATAGGGTCAAATTGGACATTGAAGGAGGTTGAAAAGCCATGGGTTACATTTCAGTGTTTTTATGGGTTGATGACAGTAGTCATCATCCCAGGACATAAGGTGTCAAACTTGCGTCCCGCCAGCTGTTGCAAAACTACAGTTCCCATCATGCCTGGACAGCCAAAGCTAAAGCTTTGGCTGTCCAGGCATGATGGGAATTGTAGTTTGACAACAGCTGGAGGGGCACAAGTTTGATACCTAAGTCCTATGATATTGAATATGTGCCAAAGATACAGCCCTTATAACTGCTATGGGGCTTGTGGATGAAGCCCTTGCAAAAGTCATGGATAGGGCCAGTTTAAAGTGTCACCGTCATTTAAATAGTTTTTTTTGCAGAAATCAATAGTACAGGCCATTTTAAGAAACTTTGTATTTGGGATTTATTAACCAAAAAATGCATTTTTATCACGAAAAAGCAGTTTGAAGCTCTCACCCCCCCCCCCCCCCCCATCTTAATAGTTCTCTTATGGAGAGGGGAAGGGCAGAGGGAGATGAGGCACCAAAACAGGACAACAAAGAGTCAATTTACAGCTACATCACCAGGCTATCTCCTCAGAAGTCAGCACTCTCTGACCCCTGAATACCGGCTTTCACACAGGTCCCGCTTTGTAATCCATTGTTCTCTGCTCTCTGCTGGCGACTAATCTCCCCTCTCCCCTCTCCATAGGTTAAACAGGGCTAGACTGATGTAAAAGAGTTGAGATTTCCTGACAATGAGAGAGAGAAGGGGGGGGGGCTGGGAAAAGTCTTTTTAAATAATGGCATATTTGCCTAATAAACCCAATTACAAAGTTTCTTAAAATCGCCTGTACACTGTGACAGTGACACTTTAAGGCTGGTAAATAAAATTTAGAGACCCCACCTGACTCCTATCTCAACCACTATGAGAATGGTGCCTGTGTCTCTCCAATGATATCTAGTGGGGGATCCCTATTATATGAGGTGAGGTTATGCTAATTTGGTCATGGTGGCCCTGTAGGTGCCAGAATGTTAGAGATCCTTGAAGGGGTATAACGGCAAAAACAATCTTTCCTTTGAAATCAACTGGTATCAGGAAGTGATATAGATTTGTAATTTACTTCTGTCTTAAAAAAAATCTCAAGTTTTCCAGTAATTACCAGCTGCTGTATGTCCTGCAATAAGTGATGTATTCTTTCCAGTCTGGCACAGTGCTCTCTGCTGCCATCTCTGTCCGAGACAGGAACTGTCTAAGGCAGGAGAGGTTTTCTATGAGAATTTGCTGTTGCTCTGGACAGTTCCTGACACGAACAGAGGTGGCAGCAGAGAGCACTGTGTCAGACTGGAAAAAATACACCACTTCCTGCAGGAGATACAGCAGCTAATAAGTACTGGAAGACTGGAGTTTTTTTTTTTTTTTTTTTTAAATAGAAGTAAATTACTAATTTTCTGAAACCCCTTTTTACCCCTTTAAATACAAGCACTCCTTATCTGTCCTTGGCTAGGGCCATCCAGCCAGAGGCCATCATGTGTGTGGTAGTGCCCCTCGCCACCTGATTGGAGAGAATATATTTCTGGTTATATATGCAATTTTAATACCCACTACCTGTTTATATGCATATGACCTATCCTTAGTATTAGTATTATAATAGTGCCAATGTGGTAACAATAATCTACCTACTATGTAAAGGTGAACAGACTTGAAAAGCAACAACTGCTATACTATACACTGTGTATTAGGGTGTAGGAATAGGTGCAGGAAAAAGCTCCTGATCCTGGAATCCTAATATGTGTAGTCTCTGCTCCTTCCAAGGCATGACGTACCCAATGGTTGTATTCGGGATGGTGTGACTGACAGAATCTGAAGAAAGGGCCCCCAAAAGTCTTACCTTGGAGTTGTGAGTCTATAGTTGTCTATGAAGCCGTTTGGAGATAGCCAAGTACTATACTCAATGGAGGGGCTCAGTGATCAGACATTTATCCTGTATATCAGGGATGGGGAACCTTCGGCCCTCCAGCTGTTGCAAAACTACAATTCCCATCATGCCTAGACAGGCATGATGGCAATTATAGTTTTGCAATACCTGGAGGGCCGAAGGTTCCCCATCCCTACTGTATATCATGGATCAGGAATAAGTGTTATGAGTTGGAATACCCCTTTAAGTCTCCAACCTCTCTAGCTGTTGCTAACTACAACTCTCATTATGGCCTGTTTTTTTTGTAGTTTTGCAGGAACCATGGGTTGGATACCACCAGTCTACAGTAGTACACAGTGTATGATAATGTAATAAAATTGCAGCTTGGCCGTCTATTTGGAACTGGTGCTATATGTATATCTGACTATAGGGTGGCAAACTCAGGTGCAAAACTACAATTCCCATCATGCCTGGACAGCCAAAGCTTGCAACAGCTAGAGGGCCTGAGTGTGACCCCTGTGGTCCAATGGCATAGTCCTAATAGTAATTCAGTAGAATAGAGTTTAGATTATAGGAGGTAATACATAAAAGTAAGTAATGGGTGAATATAAAAGAGAACCAGACGATTTGCACTAAGGGTTGTAGAGTTTACAGCAGCAACCAAGTCCTTATATCTAAGGGCTATTGCTTAAAGATTTATACATTCCCATTTTCATATGCCCTTATAGTCATATGTGACTCCCTCTATAAGCAAACGCAGAGATCCACTGAAAAGCCATTGAGACCATGGACCATGCAGTGCAAGAGAACATATGAGGCTTCTATATGTAATATCTTTAGGAGCCTGGGAAGCCAGACCCGTCTACATATCAGGGAATCAACATCTGTAATATTATATTTGCACAGTTACAAGAATTCTTTGTGAATACAGCCATAGGCCATGTTTACACAAAGTATGTTTTGTGTAAATCACGGCACTCAACAACAATGGCCGTGATTTATACAAAACACACTTTCTATTGTATTGAATGGAATCCCGGCTGGAGCGTATACCCATAGGGGGAGATTTATCAAACATGGTGTAAAGTGAAACTGGCCCAGTTGCCCCTAGCAACCAAGCAGATTCCATCTTTCATTTTCCAAAGAGTCTGTGAGGAATGAAAGGTGGAATCTGATTGGTTGCTAGGGGCAACTGAGCCAGTTTCACTTTACACCATGTTTGATAAATCTCACCCATAGTATACGCTCCGGCTGGTATTCCATCCGGCCGCAAGAAAAACTGACATGTCTGGGGCTATCGAATAGCGGTCGCAGAGAACCTGTCAGTTCACAAAATGTAGCGTGTGGCTCTGGCCACATGCTCCATTGTGTGCAGCGGGGAATTTGGATGCGGGTGCACACGGGTGCACCCGCACCCGAAGTCAGCAGAAATGGAGATCGTCCAGCCAGTACTGCAGATGATCTTCAGTAACACCGGCCGTTCTATGATCCGGCGGGGTCACAGAACGGCCGGCGTTATACGCCATGTGAAAATGGCCAAAAGGAGCTGCTCCTCCTATACCTATACAATCAGCATACTGGAAGAACTGGAAAAAGGGATATGCAAAGCAGCCCCTTTGATGCCATCTTTTGGCTTATAAGAAACCTTAAAACATGACTAGGGATTTATTAAGCCAAGCCGGGAAATCCCCCAGGAAGTTACTCATCTGTAGACAGATGTTTTTTGGGGGGGGTTGCCCTGTGGTGCTCTCCTCAAGGAGGAATGTTACCCCTTTTAGTCCCTCTTGAGAGAACAAAGGGATCAGCCATTGAAATTTAGCATGTCTGATCCTGACCCTCAACACTCCCCCCCCCCCCCCCCCCCCACGCACACTTACCCACACACCATGTCATCTGTGCAGGGAAGATGGAAAGATGGTTCCCATACACATAGGATCTTCTCTCTTTTAGCTGTAGAGTGTTGGGCCCCTATCAACTACACAAAGCCAGAACAAAACTTCCCCGGTTTGGGAGATATTGTGATTTCATATAAGATTTCAAAAAAGGATATGAGTTAAAAAAGTTTCCGTGAGACAGTGAAAGTGAGATCTGGTGTATAGATGGTATCTGTGACATCGTATTGTCACCCAGACTCCAAGAGAACCTCTTATAGTGAACAGCGATTGCTGTCAGATGAGGACGGATAAAGCTGAAATATGGTAATGCAAAATGAACAGCTAAAATATGAAAAAGTAGGTGGAAAGTTATTTCTGACATGTTAATGGAAGCAGATGGCGATGATCGACGTCAGCGTGATTCTGAAATTAGCGCTATGAAAATGTTGTAGGATGGAAACATGTTCTAGGATGATAAACTGAACCGTATAGGCACAGTGTAATATTGAATTTCTCCTGCGGGGGCGCTGTAAGGAACTGGTTACAGCTGATTACAGGGGTCCTTTTGTAATCTGCTTGAACACATTTCACAAAGGTTTATCTATTATGCCAGTCAACAGTGCTCCTATCGGCCTTACCAGGCAGAGGATTTCATAGCAAGCAGCATGGGAATGGCACCGAGGATGAAGGTAGCAGACATACCTTCATCCTCAGCACCCGTGCACACAAAAGACATATCAGCAGGTTAGAATCGTCTAACTTGCTGATAGTTTCCTTTAAACTGGGGTTAGTTATATAACTTTTTGCTAATTATATCATAATAGTGCTGAGTGACAGGAGAGCTGATTGCACAGTGCGAGCACCCCCAGGGTTCTCTATTACTGAATGTGGACATGCAGCAGCTGTACACATGCGCAGTGAAGACTTGTCCCACTCTGAGCATGCTCAGAAATGTCTGTCAATCCATACCAAGTTATGTCTGAGCAAGCAAATGACTCTGACCTTTGGGTGTTTGGTCTCTTTTTTAACAGAAAAAAGACCAAATTCGGGCGCAGAGAAAGCATGGACCATAGTTTGACAGAAAGGGAGACACCTAGTGGCCATATGTATAGAAAACACCAAAAAATATAGCAAAACTGCTTGCGATCACCCTTCAAAATTCACGACAGTGACTCTTTAAGAAAAACTGACCTAGACCATGTCCAACATGCACCTGTTTAATGCTTTAAAGGAGAAGCCCAGTGTTCTTGTTTTTTTTTTTAATTCAGCAGCCAGCAGGAGGAAATTGATTCCATTTACTAACTTGCCTCTCCCCGTGCCCGCGGTGAGCGGCAGGACCGGCCTTGGGACCCCGCCGGAAGGCATTTTCCCCTAAGTTGTGATGACTTCAGGACTTGGGGGGGGAAAGGCGTGTCTCGGCTGATGGACTAGCCGCTCTGCTAATCAGTGACTGGAGCGGCTTCCCACGCCTGTCACTGACTGGTTGAGCGGCCAGTCCATTAGCCGAGTTGTGACTTGTCAGTGCCTGAGATCCCATAGCCCGGCGGAGGTCCAGTGGCCGAGCCCGCTCACTTCCAACACGGGAAGAGGTAAGAAAGTATGTGTAATCAAATTTCCCCCTGCCGGCTGCCGAACTTAAAAAATATAGGCACAGACACTTCTCCAGTAAAATCAGGAACTGGATCCTGTCAGCCATGTAACTGGAAAATGCAATTTCACTGAATTTTTTCCCCTTTACATTGAAGTCATCTAAAAAAAAAAATAGACCGTTTAGTCACTTGATATCAAAAGCAGAAGTGACCCAATCTCTATTTTAAGTAAATGTCACAATTTAGTATCTGACTAATCTGAGAATATTGATGCAATTTTTTTTTTTTGCACTAAAAGCTGAAGTGCAGGTTATTATTGGACGTGGTGCATACGTGGAATTTAATGGCGGTAAATTCACACTAGTGGTGACTAAATGTGTGATTGATCGCTATGTTGGCTTAGATAGAAATATCCTGTCTTGAAGTATTAGCAGCAATAAGATGTACCGTAAAAGGTTTTATCGCCTTCTATACATGGTCAGAGACAGTGATGGGTTTATTAGGAATGGGTGGCATCACTGATGTACTGTCTGCAGCAGCAACAACATAACCATTCACAAGGGATATTAATGGCCTCCTCCCTCTGTGTTGTCCCCCTTATAGACTGCATCCTCTGTGAACTTCCCCCTATTTATTGTTGACCTCCTCTGTGTAGTCCACTATAGTAGATGATCCCCATGCATCCAGTGTGGAGCCTGCTGTTTAGTCTCCCTTATAGATTGTCCCCTCCATGTAGTCCCCCTAATGAATGGCCCCCTTTCTGTAGTCCACTATAGTAGGCGACACCCCCCTGTACATCCCCTATAATGAATGATCCCCTTCTGTGTAGCCCGCTTATAGATGGTCCCCTCTGTTTAGTCTCCCTCTGTGTAGTCCACTATAGTAGAAGACCTCACCCCATAGTCCCCCTTTTAGAAGGTCCTCACTGTAGTAGATACCCCCTTGCATCCCTATAGTATATGCTCCCCCTCCATTTAGTCCTCCTTATAGATGATCCCCTCTTTGAAGTCCCCCTTACAGATGGCCCCTATGTACAAACCAGATGAAAAGAAAAGAAACAAAAAAAACACAACTCACCTAACAACTCGCTCCCCCGTTGCTGAAGCTTTCTGCACTGTGCTGGTGCAGACGGCATGTGTTAAAGACACTGCCTGTGCCGGACGCCCCGGCCACCAGCGCTCAGCCAGTTGCGTTGGCGGCTTAAAGGCACACAAGCAATTTACTAGAGCGCTTAATCGGGATTCCGGGGATGTCCATGGACAACTGGTTATCAATCGGGGCCCTCCGGGGGATCCACCGATCCTTCGGTGGGCCAGTCCGACTCTGCCTGCCGGAGACTATAATGAGGGATCGGGAATTATTACGTTATTATTATGTGGACAATCATAGTGACTCTTAAGATGGAAGAGCTGTGTCAAAACTGGTGTGAAGTAAAAATGGAGTAATTGCCCTTGGCAACCAGTCTTATCTCCCTATTGTTTTGTCAAAGGCTGATTGATAAAGCAGTAACCTGATGGTTGTTATGGAAAACTCTGCCACTTTTCCTTTTTACCAGTCGTAATATGAATCCCGCAGTTCCTGCGGGAGACGTAAAAACTATGCAACTCTGCCACGCATTACGGCGGCCTATTGACTAATACTTATAATAGGAGATAACATTTACAGGAACCCATGTCAGAGAACAAGAAGCCTTGTTGCCCATAGCAACCATAGTTGAAAACAGTGTCTGACTGGCCCACCAGAGGATCCTCCGGTGGGCCCCCAGATTTACACCATGCACAAACACTGATTCACATGTCTTTTCTCACTGTTTCTTCATTGGTGGGCCCCTACGATCATTTCCTCTGGTGGGTAAAAATTTAATGTGACTTCTGATCGGTTGCTTTGGGGAACACTTCGCTGAATAAGGTCATGAAGCCCATTATTGCACAGGACATCAAATTTATCAAAATGGTGCACCCCAAACTAGCGCCTTCACATGGCTGTTGTACATCATCAAGTCACTAATATACCTGGTGCGCGCAGTTCTAATCTTTTAGCCACGCCCCCTTTCGCATACACTTTTATACTGCCCCCCCCCCCCACGTTGCGGAATACGAATACAAATCGGCATCTTTACAAAAATTAAGTTTTTTTAGTGCAAGTAAAAGTTTGAGCTTCCATCTGTCTTATGGAGAAATTTGTATCTTTCCAGCGAATTTTCCCCATATCGTTCACGTTTCATCTGTTGTGTCAGGACCCATCGATATGCTGTTTTTATAGGATATGAAGGGTGTATATAGCATTTTATCAGTAACCTGTGGCTACTACTGGGCCCATCATAAACAAGGTGACCTATCTCTTCCCAGTGGGTGGTATAAATGTGTTATGGACTCCCCCTCTATAGAACAGACCAGGATAGGGGGATTGGGCAGGTCAAAAAACATATGGAGCACAGGGGTTGAACCCATACTCTGGTGCTCCCAGTATTATAAATTATTTAATGTGGCTTCACAGATGGGAACCATAACAGTATTGACTTTACATATACTGTATATTGGCTTATGCTGTTTGGTTTTACTGAACCTGGCTAGAATTTTAGCAGATAATACAGCCCATAGGCCACAATACCACTTTAGGCCTGGTGGTGGACCCCCTCCACACCGGAAATCATCAGTGGGGTCAATTACTTTCTACTCCACTGATTTACACTTGAGACAATCAGTTGATTATTGAGCATCTTGAATTAAGTGACATCATCATTTTGGAGCAGTGATGTCACAGCTTGGAGATCCAAAGTGCAAACATGTGTCACGTGCCAACAAAGATCCAGCTTTGAAAGAAATCCAGCCCCTGATGGAAATATATATATATAACCTTGAGAAAACTTTGATCTCTTCTTTACATCTATTACTATATGTGATTAGATTAGGTTGATTGGTTTACTTACTATGGAGAAGAAACATAGAGCTTCCAGGGCAGTTTGATCATGGACAAGGTAGGGTAACTAGGGGGTAATCATGTATTTGCCACAGGTATGGGCCTGTTGAGGTAAGGATCTTGGCTCATGCTGACCCCATTTCCATTACATATCTAGAACAAGAGGGGAAGGGGAGGCCTTGGTTTAAGATGGCTGCATCCCAGTACCCCCTGGAGTTTTCCCAGCTCCACCTGACAGTATTAGCAAATAAAGGAAGAGAGCTGACCCTAGAGCAACCATGTCAACCAGATAGGCAGAAGTACCCTGCCCTAGTGGGACACCCTGTTTTTATAGTACTTTGTCTCTGTGTACTCTCCTACAGAAAACCAATTTACTATTATATAATAAATAGGACAATATACAACATAAAACATATCATATAAAAACTTACATGTAGATATGAGGATGCCCCAGTGTTGTATAACACAAGGAAACTAAAATGTTAAGTACTATAGGCGGCCATGTTGCTTTGAGCTGGACTGAGCATGAATGTGATGCATGATTTACCTAGTTTACAAAACAACAAAAAAATGTTTTGATCACTCTGATCTATAGGTGTCTATACAATGCACGAGGGATACAGGGCAGCGGCATTCACCATAGAAGCCCACTGAGAAATATGGAGCACTGTTCAGCTGCAACCATTGTCTGTTCTTGACGTTTCTCATCACAGATTGTGCGTGCAATATATATATATTTTTTAAAGTCGATTTTGGGGATTTCTGACACAGTGAATTAGTTACGCTCTACTATAGAAGCAAGGGGTTTTAAAGTATTACAAAAACATGGCCGCTTTCTTTCAGAAACAGCACCACCCCTGTCTATAGGTTGTGTATTGTATTGCAGCTCAGCTCTAGTGACGTGACTGAGCTGCACTATCATACACAATCTTTGAACAAGTGTGGAGCTGTTTTTGGAAGAAAGAGGCCACGTTTTTCTAATCCATATGTAAATGTTATAGTATTGCTCCTCTAAATACCTGTAGATATGATGAGACGTCTATTCAGTCACGTGACACAATCCTGAGATCCCATCGCCTGTGGGTTTTGTTTCTGCATGCACATACGGGTGTGACATTTGAGCCTGTGGGCGATGCGGTCTTGTGATTATGTACAGGGGTAGTGCCCGTGGGTCACATGATTATGACACATGACTGTGAGCTTGGAACAGTAGGGACCATGAGGTAGAATCCCTACAAAGTCAGGAAAGACCCCTTTAAGCCATAGCGCACCAGTTACCCACCCTTGTAGGTACACGGTCCGTAGTAAGAGGCATGAGCAATCCAATGTGTACAATAGATATATAAATACCTGTAGTTAGGCTGTAATAATGTACATTGTATGTGTCACTGCTTGTAGCTCACGCCATGTTCACAGTTGTAAATACGTGTAAAACTGAACCATGTGTAAAAAAGAAGGCAAAAAAGAAATGTTAAGTAATATTATTTATTACAAGCCTGTTATTGTATCATAGGTTCTTTTTCTTTTGGGACAAGACGGGAGGCGACAGACAAGTCACTCCCTCCCAGAGCTGAAATCCGCAATGGCGATGTAACACCAAAATGACTGTTTTGCGCTAAAACATGACAATGAAAATGATTTTCCTAATAAACTTGCTGGTACAAGACACAGCGATGGACTCGAGGCTCTCTTTTACTGTTCTTTAGTCTTTGATAGGTCACTATTAGGGATGGTCCGAACCGAGTTCGGTTCGGGTTCGTACGAACCCGAACCCTCGGTAATGATTCCGTGAAGCGGGCGGATCCAGCGGGAGGACTGCCTGGAAAACTGGGATACAGCCACAGCCATAGGCTGTATCCCAGTTTTCCAGGCCTTACTCCCGCTGTATCCGCCCGCTCCACGGAGCGGGCAGACAGCAGGAATCTGCTGCCGAGCGTTCGGGTTCATACGAACCCGAACCTCGGCAGGTTTGGACCATCCCTAGTCACTATCTGGCTCAGTTGCCCCTAGCAACCAATCAGATTCCATCTTTCATTTTCCAGAGTCTGTGAGGAATGAAAGGTGGAATCTGATTGGTTTCTAGGGGCAATTGAACCAGTTTCACTGTACACCATGTTTGATAAATCTCCCTCATAGTGTGTATACTCAATATATGGGGCTTCCCGGTGGCCCCACCAATCAGAATAGTAGAGGTCCATTATTCCCCAAGTAAATGGAGTCATTCATTGGCCAACTACAGCACTTTAGAGCAGTGGTCGAGCATGTATATTGCCACTGTATTCACCTGGAGGACAACTGACCCCTGATCTTATGATTGATGGGAATTGCAATGGTCAGACCCCCACTGATCAGCTTGTTATCCCCTAGCCTGTTCCTATGGGATAGGTTTTTATTTTGGGATCACCCCTTTTAAGGCTATGTTATGCTGTAAAATAACAGCCACCATTTTAATTTAAAATAACGGCCATTGTTTTTAGTCTTTAATGATTTCCATGAAAGTATGTGGAAACAACGGCCGTTGTTTCAACACACAATGTATAAAATAACAGCTGCTGTTTGCAGCCGCCTTCGAATTAAAGGGGTACTTTAGCAATTATTTTTCTTTGAAATCAACTGGTGTCAGAAAGTGCCAGAGATGTGTAATTAACTTCTATTAAAAAATGTAAAGTCTTCCAGTGTGGTAGCCGCCGCTGGACAGCAACTGCAACTGGTCACTTGCTAGATGGTGCCGTGTGACGCCACTTCTATGGTGGATAGTCGGTGGAGTATAGCGCAGCCTGATCCCTGACAGTAAGCAAGTGTCGATCTACTAGATCAGCGCTACCTTATGGAGCCCATAAACGGCTCGATTATTGTGCAGTCCTTGCTTTTTACATAAAAATAATACAATTTATCGCTTCTCTGCCTTTTGGCTAAGATCAAGTGTAGTATCTGTTCTTATCAGTTTAATATCTGATACGTCCCTTTATCTGGGGACCATATATTAAATGGATTTTTAGAACAGGGAGATGGAAAAAAAGCTTGCTCTGTCCTCTTCAGGCATTGACCTGGTATTGCAGTGCCTCCAGGTTCAGTGCACCAAAAAAAAAATAAAATAAAAAAAAATACAATTTATACTCCATTCTCCCTTGGAGCCCTGCGACTCCCCCTCACTGCCGACCCCACCTCCTCAGTGACAGGCCGCCCAGCCAACCACTCAGCGCTGTCCAGTCTCGACCAGTGATCGGCTGAGCAAGCACAAACTCAACTATTCCTACACTGTCACCAGTCTTCGTCTGCCCACCACTACATGTAGCAATGTGCAGCTGATGATCATTTATTCGGCTAATCATTACCTTTATTACACAGAACGATAATTCAACTTTCAGTTCTCTCCCATAAACATATCATTTTGCTCTAATATTATAATCACCTGCATATCTCATTACACATATAGGGGGACATTTTTTATTTTTTTTTATAAATACTCTTTATTAATTTACAATTAATAAAAAGCTAAAATGTGTCTACATGTCTACATGTGTTTCCTTGCAGTGTTTAATAATATCCTACCACAGTCCAAGAACCATCCACTTAGTTAATAGGCTTCCTAGAAATCTGGCCCAGCTGCCTGTACTGAAGATATTACAGCAGGGACCGATTAGAATTAATAAAATACGAGAAATTCAGCTACAGGAATACATCACATGCATTATGAATATTGGGAATCCTAATCCACAACTGGGTCCTGGACGCCACCACCTTCTTTCTGGCAGCAAGAACCTACTGGTGGCTGGTATGTCCACCTGATATGCCTATAGTATGTAACATGCCCATCGGAGGGGTAACCCTGCCATAGCAGCTATCTGCTACCACTGGGGGTAGCTGCATCCAACTTCTTCAGCCACTGGTAATTAAATGCAGAGCATTCAGATGAACCCGAGTGTGTTCGAGGTTTGCTCATCTCTAGTGGTCACATTTATGGGACATTGTGAATGAGCCACGGGTCCTGTACATTTCTCACGACAGTGACCCCCACCAGGGAGTCCGACCTTTACAGAAGCACACTTTAAAGACATCGGTCAGAAGATTCAACACCTCTAATTTCTCAAAGTCCATCATGGATATACTAATGGATGAGATTTAGAAAAAGAAGAAGAAAGGGATGCAAGAGGAAAGTCGAAGGTAATATCAGAAAGGCATTAGATAAAATAACAAAGGATAAGGAGACTGCAAAAAAGACATCTAATGTAGTACTTTAATGAACTATATACTCAGTAAATCAGTGATCTCCATACTATCTTATGCTGTGTTTACACGGAACGATTATCGCGTAAATTCGCACGATAACAATCTAATTCGAACGATAATCGTACGTGTAAACGCTGCGAACGATCAAACAACGAACGAGAAAACATTCATTTTGATCTCACATGTTCCAAAATCGTCGTTCGTAAAAAATTTGCAGATCGTTCCGTGTAAACAGTCGTTTGCCGATTTAACCAATGTGTGAGATAGGCTTAAGCGATTATAAAACGAATTTCCGTACGATATATCGTACCGTCTAAACGCTGACCGTTTTGAAAAAAAAATTGTTACTCTGACATTGTTAATCGTACGATCGGGCCAATTATCGTTTCGTGTAAACGCAGCATTAGGGACATTAATTATTGCCTACCAGAGGAACGTTATCAAGCATCTGTTGCAGGGCTCTAGCAAAACTCTACACCTACTCCTGTTCCCATGCGTAAAACATGATTAATTAGGCCCGGGAGGCCACGCCTCCTCCCCGCCTTGCCGTGCCCCCCCCTGCCTTCTGATCAGACGAGCACGGCTTACAGGGGGTGTATGCCACAGAAGGCCAAAATCAGCGCTTTTTCTGTGGTGTACGCCATGATAAATGTGCCCCAATGTCTTTAATTCAACGTGGAAACAAATCTTTTAAGAAACTGTTTTAATAAAGATTTAATAGACTTGAAGTTTCTGTCAGACACAAATTTTGAGCCATGTTTATTTGGGCTAAAAAATTTATATTGCCCCCAGAAAATACCAGCAGTTTTTCCTGCTTTTTGTCAAGTTTTCAGGCATAAAGAGTAGAGATGAGCAAACAATGAGCACACTTGTATTTGATTACTGGTGCCTGAAGAAGTTGGGCTGCCTGGAAAACATGGATACAGTCATAGGGCATAGGTTGTATCCATGTTTTCCAGGACTCCCTAGGACTGCATGCAACTTTTGCAGCCACCGGTAATCAAATGCCGCATGTTCATGTTTGGACAAGCCCAAGCTTGCTCGAGGTTCGTTCATCTCTTATATAGACAGGGGGGAATAAATGAAATATCTAGTAAAGTCTTTAGCTGCATGCATAAGAGTGTCGTTCAGGGAAGGGGCCGGCACCAGGGATGCACAGACACTAGTTAATAGTATTAATGTATGAGCAGGAGGATATTGAGTGTGATACCATTGTTAATTGGCAATGACAGGATGGCCGGTCTCTGCAGAGCCACACACACACATCATCTCAGCAGCCCACTGGCTGACAATCAGTGCGGCCTACCAGGAATTTGCCCGGGATGACTGTGAGTCCGGGCCTAGATATCACTGCTGTATATTAACACTCCTGGTGGATCACATGTGGGGAAGTACAGAACTTTGGCCACATGACTATTTTAGGCAGCTTCTACCAGATCTGGGGTTTGAGTGTGAGAGGTGTCCCAGGTAAGAACCAGTCAATGCAAACCTACACATACAGTAGCTGTATACCTCCATAAGCACTGACTTCCCCATAGTTGCGGCTCCGCGCATCCAGAATTGTACGAGTTATCAGAAGGACATACAGAGATACTGTGAAGTCAATCACTACATAAATATGGACCTAAAAACATTATAAAAAAAGGAGTTCATGTGGTGGAGCTTTCAGTGCTATGGAGCCGCCATAGAGACCACTCAAAAGTATCCCAGATCTCCAAGAAAGTGGTCTGATCAGCATAGCTGACGTATGGGCAGTGTGATAAAACACTCTATAATGGCCATATATTACCTCACCCCCACGCCGACATATACTGGCTAAAGTGGGGTTCACACAACGTTTTTGCAGTCCATTGCTTTCATCCGTTTTTTGCAAAAAACGGATGGAAAAACTGGGAGAAAAATGGTTGCAATTGAGTGCAATCCGTTTTGTTCTGGTTTTCTGGTGACTTAAATTTTTAATAAAACGGATGTGTATTTTTTTCACGTACACAAAAATGTGGTCGACCATGTTTTTGTGTACGCTGAAAAAAAAAAAAAATCGCATCCTTTTTTTAATAACAGAAGTCAATAGAAATACGGATCAACATGGATTACACACAATTGCATCTGTTTTTTTTTTTCTCTTTTCCATTAAAACAGAGTGCAAAAATGCAGTGTGAACCCAGCCTAACTCCATATTCAGCATGTATATATGTAAGCCATTGCCTATCCTTTGTTACTTGGGATATCAGAACCAGTTAAATAACAGATTTTAGAGTCCCATTTATTTGATATTAGAATGTTCTAAAAAAAAATGCAGATTTATAAGCGACGTGGATCCTGGGAATGACAGTGAACTCTGGGAAATACTACTGATAAAACATGGGTCCGTCTACAATCCTATCATATATGATAGCTGTATTAGGTGTCTCGCTGGTAAGTGTCTTGCTTGCTCTTTAATTTTCTCTGAACGTTCTCTATTAAAACTGCGATGTTCTCTGATTCATCGTCCTTTGGTAGCTGTTCAGTGACTGAAAGTAGTTTCTTTCCCCATTCCCCGGCCTGTAATAAAATAAAATCATATATCACTGTGAGCTTGTTACCTCCCCTTCTTTGGATGGAGATTTCCTTTTAACTCTCCTGAAAATAGCATTAACAGGTTACTCTGGTGATTTATTTTCCTTTTAAATCAACTGGTGCCAGAAAGTTTTGTCAATTACTTCTATTTAAAGTGACTCTGTACCCACAATCTGACCCCCCAACCACTTGTACCTTCGGATAGCTGCTTTTAATCCAAGATCTGTCCTGGGGTCCGTTCGGCAGGTGATGCAGTTATTATCCTAATAAACAACTTTTAAACTTGCAGCCCTGTGCCCTACGGGCGTATCAGTGCCCTAACTTTGCACCACCCCTCCGTCCCTCCTCCCCACCCTCTTCATCATTAGGAATGCCACTGAAACATTTTCTCCTGTTTGAACATTGCACAGGTGCCTTAATGATCCAGCCCATTTGCCGGGCTGATACAGGTGGGGAATAGGAGACAATCTGCCTGGAGCATTCCTAATGATGAGGAGGGTGGGGAGGAGGGACAGAGAGGTTGTGCCAGCCTAATGCATAAACAATCTAGGCCACACCTGTACGGCACGGGGCTGCAAGTTTAAAAGTTGTTTTTTTAGGACAATAACTGCATCACCTGCCAAACGGACCCCAGGACAGGTCTTGAATTAAAAGCAGCTATCTGAAGGTACAAGCGGTTTGGGGGGGGGGGGCAAATTCTGGGTACAGAGTCACTTTAAGAATTGCAAGCCTTCCAGTACTTATCAGTTGCTGTATGTCCTGCAGGAGGTGGTGTATTCTTTCCAGTCTGACACAGTGCTCTCTGCTGCCACCTCTGTCTATGACAGGAACTGGTTATCTATAGGGATTTGCTACTGCTCTAGACAAGTTCCTGACATGGACAGAGGTGGCAGCAGAGAGCACTGTGTCAGACTGGAAAGAATACACCACCTGTTGCAGGACATACAGCAGCTGATAAGTACTGGAAGATACCAGCTGATTTGAAAACATTTTTTTTCTGCCGGAGTACCGCTTTATAGAATAGTAATATGGATTGCAAGTTGGATCCATAAGTTTTTATTAGGCATTTTAGTGGCGTTCATGGTAACCGGAGCTTTGCTTGTGAATCTCGAGCCTTTTTACGCATTTATGCAAACCAAAAAAATGCGTCAAATGTCCAACATAAGCTGCACTCTTTTTTATGATCACTATACTACACGCACAGTTTTTAATGCATTTTGAGCAAAAAGTGTAAAAAACAAGATTACAATCAGACCAGACCTTGAAGCTCCCAGACAGACACAAAAAAGCTCATTAAAACAAAAAATGAGCATAACAATACTCCCAAAAAGCTAAAGGAAACACTTGAAGATTTGAGGCCAATTCTATTTGCATATACAGTACAAGCATATTTTTCAACCTCAAAAATCTTCTATTCTGTATACTGTAAGATCAGAAACACTGAAAAGTCCCTACAACCCTGTGGATGGTGACTACACAGCTAGGGAATCCTCCCAGACACTCACTTTCTGGAAATCCGTGCTGAGGAAGTACAGCATAGTCAGAGTATGGAGGATCTTCGCCATCTTGGTGGGTTCTTTCTTTGGGGCCTGTTCTCTGATGTCATATATAGCGCTGAGTATCTGGAGTGCTTCAGCTTCTTGGTTTTCATCTACAGAAAGAAATAAGGGTTAAACCAATGATAACCAATCTAGCAGAAACAACTTTTTGTCACCTGTCCACCTTACAGCATTAAAGCAAATCTGCACCCATGCGGCACCCTCCCTTCACCGCTGGTACCAGTTGATGGCAGCCATCATTCTATGTCCGGTCTGGGGTCCGTTCTGCTGCTGATGCTGCTTTTTTCTTTAAAAACATCTTTTAATCTGGCGGCACAGTGTCAAAGGGGCGGGGCCTAGAGAGTCCGTGCCCTATCGCTTTTTCCAGTCTCCCTCCATGCCACCCTCCTCTCCTTCAATGCCAACCCGAATCAGTATACCGCCTATACCACCCGGCACTGTGGGGCGTCCAGAGTGGTGGGTTTGGCTGTGTGGGCACCACCTGGCACCCTGGCCAATCAGTAGTGGCACCAGCATATACAGTAAAGAAGCAGGTGCCAGGTGTTTGACCTCCACAGATTAGCTATTGATGGATAATCTAAAACCCCTTTAAATTAAACACCAACTAAATACATTAAAAATTATATGGCCATTTATTTTTTCGTTCAACATTAATTTATTCAGATGGTGCATACAATATCAAGAGTGCAGCATTACATATAAGCAAAGTGCAGCTTTGGTGTTTTTTTTTTTTTTTTGCAAAACTTTATCACACAAAAAGCCAAACCTAAATATTCCCGTTGAGCGTCATCAAACCATACGGGGCCGCTTCTCAATGACGCTTGTATCTGAACCTCCACCAGTCTGCTGAGATGAGTGCGCCATATATCAGTGACCTGAGAAACAAGCAAGCCTTTATTACCACTCAACACTTCAAGGGGTTTTCCCACACAATTAAGTTGGTAGAATCAGATGTGTACCACATACATACATTGTACAAATCTGAAAACCTGCTGTTTTTACAGGTAAAATGACATACATAACCTTACTGTTCTCCCCTATGGGTCTGATCACTTCCTGGTTTTTTTCTGAACTGCGACCCTGATATATATATATATATATATATATAGTGGTACCTCTATTCTCTAACTTAATCGGTTCCTCCGCAGCAGAGGCAGAGAGAGAGGCAGTAGTGGAGCGGGCAGCTATTTGAACTTTCCGAGCCCGCCCTTGCTTATTCCCGCTGAGGGGAACAGCTCCTCCACCTCCTGGACCCTTCTCCAGGCCGCTGCCCACTCTCATCAATCCCTGACCGGCCAACGCTCGCTGGTCTGGCAGCTGTCATCAGAGCATACACCGGCCACGGCTGCTGCTTCTCCCTGACAGGGCTCACCCACACCGGCCTTCCCGACCTCCTGGGACCTGTCACAGGCCGTTGCCATCCCCCTCCAAAGCTCGCCGCAGTACCAAATTCAAGTAGCCCATGCCAAGTTTATAGTTGCCGCTACTACCTCTCAGAAACCAAGGTATTACTGTACACCTTAAAAAGTATATTAATAGATATGCTTTACATAGGAAATACATAAAATTTATATAGTGCATCAGTTTAGCTTTTCTCTTTCTCGGACAGTCCCTGTAAATTGTGTATTGCTATACACTGCTATGGTATGCATCATATATATGCCGCTATCAGCAAGATTTGGCTTTAGAGTGTCAAAATCCAGAATTTGTATCCAGGAATAAAATAACATACCTCAGAATAGAGGGAATCAGCAATATCCATTTTATTCTGCCGAAAAAATATATTGGCCATGTGGAAGAATCCTCCGGATGTGCTGATATGACTTGGTCCTGAGACTGTACTTGCAAAATAAATCTAAAAGAAGTAAAACCATTTCCAGTTAGTTATATTATTGCTGGACTGGCTACCCTCACCATACTGGATGAGGTTCTTTCCTAGATAATATTGGTGAGTGTTCATCTCGGGCAGGGATGGGGAACCTGAGGCCTTCCTGCTGTTGCAAAACTACAATTCCCATCATGCTTGACAGCAAAATTGTAGTTTTGCAACAGTTGGAGGGCCATGGGTTCTCCATCCCTGATCTAGGGGGTGTTACCTACTCTCCCCTTCCCGACCAGTCTTCACATACAGTATATTAATTGTCAAAACCAGAATAACCAATTCACTGCATTTATTACTGCCCCAGTGCATCTAAAATAAAAAGGAGCACTTTCAAATGCTCTAGATCGAAGTGATCTACAGTTGCCACGGTAACAGACAACAAACAAACCCTGTGTGTAGTCTGATCCTACAATTACACTTCCTTTTACGTGTTCCTTGGTAACCTTCTGGAAATATGCAAGACTAGGGGCAGATAACAAAGTATGATGGGGTTTCAAAGAAAAAAAGACAAGTTTGGTCAGCTCTCCAATGGTGTTTACATGTAGCCTATAACTATGGTTAAACTTAGGCTACATTCACACAAAAAGGAGAAGGTAATAGTAAGGCCTCACACAAACCTCCTGTGAATTATGGAATGTGGGGACCGTGAAGTTGCTAGGTGGACTTGGCATCATGTGTCAACATAATGCCAGGAGAGCTAAAAAAGTTAAAATCTTCATGGGACTGTACTGATACAGAGTGTACTCACAGAACGTGTGCACGAGGCCTTAAATTTGTGGGAATAGTTTACAATGATTACTCATCCATACTTTTTACGGATTTGCGGATGTTATGGACATCCAGAAAAATTACGGATCCACAAAAATTATGGACGCTCCCCTAGACTTCTATTGGACAATCTGTGCGGCAATTACAGGCCGTACTAAAGCTTGTCAGTAATTTTTGCGGATGCAATTTTTGGGAATTGCAGATTTGTAAAACCAAGGACAGTGGGCTCTAAATTTGTCTGTTATTGCAGATCGGCAATTATGGACAAAACTACGGAAGATGTGGAAGTTGCCTTAGATCTGCATCGCAGCTGAGAACTAAAATTTAAAGGATATTTTCAATTAAGGCCATTTGCAAAGCAATGATTGGCTGCAATGTCCCAATGTGTCAAGTGAGTGGATGGGGTGAAATACCCCTTAAGGGCGGGTTCACACGCTGTATGACACGGCTGGGTCACAGAACGCCTGGTGTCAGTAAAGATCATGCCGGCCGACACTGCAGTACCGTCTGGATGAACTTCATTTGTGCTGAATTCACCATAGCACACAATGGAAAGTGTGGCCGAAGCTGCACTTTCCATTGTGTGAGCTGTCAGTGTTGTGCAGCCGCTATTCAATGTTTTTGAGTTTTTCGTGCGGCCGCAAGGACTCCCGGCCGGGGTGTATATTATGTGTATACACTCTGGCCAGGATTCCATTGACTGCAGAAAATTAACAGAAAATTTACATTGTGTGAATGTGAACTTAGCCTTAAGATGCAATGGAGCAATAAAGAGCAGGGGTGAACATAACTTATAAATAATACTTCCTCCTCTCAGTGAAGCATTGGATGAGGCTCTGGGATATAAGCCACAGTCACTGAACACTGTGAAACCTGAAGGACTCCTCCGCATTGAAGTGCTATTTCCTGAGTTATTTAAAGACTGAAAAGTGCATTAAAATCGACCGCATGAAATGAGTCTCCCGTACCTTTCCATCACGCTTTTTACATTACTGTGCGTTTTACGTTCTATTCATCTACTATCTGGAATTGATTAAATGAGATGGATGACAGCTTAATGCATGTTCACCTCATGTAAAATGCATCAAAGCCGTGGATCCGTGGTAACTACAGTGTACTGTAAGTATGCTGCGCTCACAGAGCATTGGAAAAAAGAAGTGATGGAATGAAATACAAAGTATATCGGAAAGTTGCATCACTCTTCGTGTATATAGAGTGATATGACAGATCCATGTGACATCGCAACGCCAGACTCTCTCACTGCAATAAGTCCAAACACAAACTGCAGGCAGAAGAAAGCCTTAAGGATACAAATACAGGGGTACTCCAGCAAAAAATACCAACTGGTGTCAGAAAGTTATACAGATGTGCAAATGACTTTTTTTTTTAAATCTCAAGTCTTTCAGTACTTATCAGGTGCTGTATGTTCTGCAGGAAGCGGTGTATTCTTGCCAGTCTGACATAATGCTCTCTGCTGCCACCTCTGTCCGTGACGGGAACTGTCCAGAGCAGGAAGGGTATTTGATGGGAAATTTACTACTGCTCTGGACAGTTACTACAGTACATTCAGAAGCTGATAAGCACTGAAAGACTATAAGACTATTGTGGCAACCCAGAGGGAACACAGTAGGGGGGAGAACCTGTAAGCCGGCTGGGACCTGTGACCCTGCTGGGCATAGTTGCGGTAACACTGGCACAAAGTATTCTACGGGTTGGCACAGGAAAAGGCGGCTGCACAATGGGTATAGAAAGTAAAGGTTTCCTTGAGACACACCCTCTTTGGTGTCCGCCCCACTGGTATTCAGGGTATCTAATGTGGCTTAGTTGTCTTGGTGCTGTAATGCCCACTGAGGGGTACATTTTTCCATAAAAATAGTAGCTTGGGTAGTCACAAGGGGGAGATTTATCAAACATGGTGTAAAGTGAAACTGGCTCGGTTGCCCCTAGCAACCAATCCGATTCCACTTTTCATTTTCCAAAGAGTCTGTGAGGAATGAAAAGTGGAATCTGATTGGTTGCTAGGGGCAACTGAGCCAGTTTCACTTTACACCATGTTTTATAAATCTCCCCTAAGGTATCTAGGCCTGGCCTGAAACCCTTATGGGTCCTACGGTAACTCATCTCCCCAGGAACCTCGGCAGTTTCGGACCATCCCTAGAGCCATGGGATCGGAGGACATTGCCAAAGCTTGAACAGCTCGGCATGTCCGCTGACCCCTACTGACAAGCTAAAGGGAGGAGGTTACCCAGCAGCACTGAGGATATACAGCAGTAGCTGCACTACTATTTTCACAAGGGACAGCTGCCCTGAGCTTTATGGGTGGCCAAAGATAAGAAAGAAGCCTTTATTTACCTTTAAGGAGCAAGTGTGGATCACATCCAGCAGGCAGAATGGCTCAGTGTTAACACACTCTTTCCTAATCTCCTACACATAGCACATGCAATATAATGCCCTCACTTCCTGTATTCTGTCCTGATCTAGCTGTTACTAGAGATGGACTGAGCCTAACGACAGGCAGTGGACAGCAGATTGAAGACAGACACCTAACAGCCAAGACTTTAGAGTTAGAGAAATCATTTTTGGTTAATGAAGTGATTTACAAACAGGCCAAAAATGACACTGGCTACTTCATGGAGGGATGTGACTATTTAAATCCCCTGCCGAGTCAGTACCTACATGCTGGCATCACCTCCACAGGTACTTACTGTGTATATAGCTAGTACATAGCTATATACCACATTATCGCTCCAGGAAAAAAATAACAACAGTGTGGGATTTAACAGGGGAGTAATGGCTGACTATTTATTACTCTCAACAATCCTTTTAAATAGCAATGTGACTGTC
This sequence comes from Dendropsophus ebraccatus, assembly GCF_027789765.1. Lineage (NCBI taxonomy): Eukaryota > Metazoa > Chordata > Amphibia > Anura > Hylidae > Dendropsophus > Dendropsophus ebraccatus. The sequence continues at coordinate 22,955,508 of NC_091465.1, forward strand.
GGAAACATTTACTGAGTTTTACATAGCAATTGACCTTCATCTGTACCAACTACAGTCACCCTCTGGCCATGTACCCTGCATTGCCATTCTGTCCAGGTGACAGTGACTTCTCATCGGACTGACTGATGATGGTGATTTAGCCTCAGTGCTAACTATAGTCACCCGCAGAATATCCAGCCATCAAAATGTTGTTTTCTGTGTTGATAACACTGAGAAGGTGTCATTTTCAAGGTGTTTAACCTTGTTTCATCACGCTGGGAAATTGTGCATTTCTCACATTCCTGGCTGGTTAACGGCCGCGTGCTGTCAGCCAAGGGCGTCTGAGACGATAAAACTCTATATATACATAGAAAGCTACACGCAGGTCACTGAGTCAGGAATGGACTTTGCATGAGACATTAGCAAGGAGACTAGCCATGGAAAGGACCTTTCATGTATGTCACCAACATATTGTACAGCGCTGTACAAAAGCTATCATCACTCATATCAGTGATCTAGAGATTTGCCTACACTAGGGTCAATTTTATAGAACATTAATAAAAAGTATGTTTTATGGAGTGTGGAGGAAACAGGAGAAACAGGGGAATCCTGGTCTATAGGAAGATATAATAAACTGGATGAACGGGAAGCAAAATGGCTTAAAGGGGTATTCCGCTCAAACATAACTTTGGATATGTTGCAGCCCATGGTGAGACTAACAATTCCTTCCATACTAATTATTATCTATTCAGTCTCCTTTCCCCAGTTCTGAGCTGCTGCTTTCTGGTGAAAACACATAAATCTGTCTGTGAGCTTTTCTCTCCGTCTTCTCCTCCTGAGGTCAAGTTTCTGATGACTTCATAGTTATTAATACTCCCTGTATTACAAAGTTGCAGATAGGAACTTGTTTACATCAGCCATCTTGGAAAGAACGAGGGGGAAGACGGAGAGAAAAGCTCACACACAGTTTTTTTGTGTCTTCATCAGAAAGCAGCAGCTCAGAATTGGGCGAAGGAGACTGAATAGATAATAACAAGTATGAAAGGAATTGTAAGTCTCGCCATGGGCAGCAACATATCAAATGTTGTGTTAGAGAGGAATACCCCTTTAGGGTGCCTTCACACCTACCGTATCGCAGTAGAAAATCCGCTGCGGATCCGCAGCAGATTTAACTAAATGAATGAACACAGCATTAAATATGCACAGTCAAATCCGCTGCGGATCCGCAGCAGATTTGTAAGTGCGGATTTAATGCTGTGTTCATTCATTTTGTTAAATCCGCTGCGGATCTGCTGCGGATCCGCAGCGGATTTTCTACTGCGATACGGTAGGTGTGAAGGCATCCTTAAAGTATCATTAAATAAAACTTTTGACGTGACACAGAAAACGTCAAAGGTTTTGATTAGTTTTTGGTCTGGGTGCTCAGCCCCCACTGGTCACTAGAATAAGCAGGGAGAAGCACTTGTCTAAGCCCTTCTCTCCATACTTCTCCCTGGTGCAGGAGACAGCCTCCATAGGCTTTCCATAAAATGTGTAGCGAGGAGAGAGACAGAAAGCCCTTAGCCAAACACTTTTCTCTGCTAATTATAGCAAACGGTAGGAGTTTCCTTTAATGGCACTCAAATTTTTATTCAAAATATACATGAAAAAGAAATTGGGTGTATTGAGGTATAGATAGCAATGATAGCACTCAATGCCAGTCTGCAGCATTCAAAGATAACAATGATATTGGATTTGAAAGGGCACCATTGAGAACCCTTTGATCCAAATATATTCGGAGAGCTGTGTGATAGAACAGCAGCCAAATTAATAGGTGGAATGGATGACCTCCATTTTATGAGACCATTAGGCCACGCCTTACAGAAAACAAGGGCAAATTTAAAGGGGTTATCCATGGCTACTATCTTCCAGAAACAACACATCTCCTCCTGCCCCCAGTTTGGGTGTGGAGTTTTGCAGATTTCAATGAAGTGAATAGAGCTGAATTGTAATACCAAATATAACCAGAAAACAGGGGGTGGCGCTGTTTTCGCAAGAAAGTAGCTGTGCTTTTTCCAATCCTGGACAACCCCTTTAACCTCATAATTCCTAATACTTACGTCATTAGACAGGTGTCGGAGTGACTCCTCAAATTCCCCCTTGGCTGAGTAGAGCAGTCCTAGGTTGCGGTGCAGTTTGGACCTGATAGAATTGCCGCAGTCTGTAGTCTTCAGTACTGTCCAGTAGGCATGGGAGAGATATTCTTCTGCCTGGGTCAGATGCCCGAGACCTAATCAGACAGTGACAAATAACACAGAATATCCAATATATGGAAACATCATTCATGTAATAATAATAATATAATAATATTTATTTGTATAGCGCTAACAGAATCCGCCCTTTAAAGCATATTCACCAACATTTAAGCATACCAAAAGATTTTTAATAATATACATTTTTGTGATTTTCATGTTATTGAGCCCTGAGAGCCCCCTGCAAAAAAAATATTTCTCACTCCCTCTATTTCAGGGGGATCAGAGCTGGGTTTACCATCGTACAGACATAGATACTTCCTCCCTTACTTGTCTGTCCAATCACAGCATAGCACAGCAATTAAAGGGCTACTCTGGCTATTTTTCTTCTTCTCAGATCTACAGGTATCAGAAAGTTATATAGATTTGTAAATTACTTCTGTTTAAAAATCTCAAGTCTTCCAGTACTTATCAGCTGCTGTATGTCCTGCAGGAAGTGGTGTGTTCTTTCCAGTCTGACACAATGCTCTCTGCTGCCACCTCTGTCCATGTCAGGAACTGTCCAGAGCTGCAGCAAATTCCCATAGAAAACCTCTACTGCTCCGGACAATTCCTGTTATGGACAATAGGTGGCAGCATAGAGCACTGTGTCAGACTGGAAATAATACACCACTTCCTGCAGGACATACAGCAGCTGATAAGTACTGTAAGACTTGAGTGCTTTACAAATCTGTACACAGGTTACCTCAGCTGCCCCACTTACCAATGTTGGCTTCAGCGAGGATAAGGTAGACTGGCACTAACTCCACAGATGTCAGCCCATACACGTCCACACTGAAAGACAGCGAATGGGTGGCTGCCGGAATCACGTCCACGTGGCGGCCATCAAACAGGAGTCTCTGAGCTTCCTTAGTGGTCAGTTCAATTAGATGTTTCTGTAGGGTGAAGAGCGTCATACACTGGTTCAATGTCACATTGTATTAAAGGTTTTTTTTTCTTTCAAATGAACTAGTGCCAGAAAGTGCCAGAGATTTGTCATTTACTTCTATTAAAAAAAAATAAATCCTATCTTCCAGTTAGGGCTGGGCGATTAATCGAATTAATTTGATTAATTCGCCCAGAATTTGAGAATCGATTTGACTTTTTTGGAAAATCGAAAATCGATTTTCCAAAAAAATCATTGGATTTGGGCGCGCGGGCGGGCTGCTCGCATCCTCCAGCTACTGAAACAGCGTGAGGAGCGAGAGCGCCCAGCAGCGTCCTATGTCCCCGCCTCTGACCCGCTCCCATAGCCGGACGTGTACGCGCTTCCTCCCGGCCGCACATGGAGGTCCCCGGAGGAGGCTGCAGATACTGAAGCATCGGGTGATCGCTGCGGGTGCTGGAGCTGTACAGCAGCGACACTATCACCCGATGCTTCAGTATCTGCAGCCTCCTCCGGGGACCTCCATGTGCGGCCGGGAGGAAGCGCGCGTATATGTCTGGCTATGGGGGCGGGTCCGCTGCGGGGAGTAGTGCGGGCGGGAGGAGAGCGCAAGTGCCGTTGGTGTGCGCCCGCGCAGAGCGGGTACACCAGGTATGTTCCCTCCTGCCCCGGTCTGCTCCATGCCCCTGCCGATCTGCCCTATTCTCCCCCGATCTGCCCCATGCTCCCCCCAGTGTGCCCCATGCATGTCCCCCAGTGTACCCCATGCCTTTCCCCCCTAGTCTGCCCCTTGCTCCCCCCAGTGTGCCCCATACTTGCCCCCCCCCAGTGTACCCCATGCTCTCCAGCCCAGTGTACCCCATGCCCTTCCCCCCCAGTCTGCCCCATGCTCTTAGCTATGTCCCTGACCCTCATCTTTACCTGTACTACTACTACACCCCTCATCTATACCTCTACTACTACTACACCCCTCATCTTTACCTGTACTACTACTACTACACCCCTCATCTATACCTGTACTACTACTACACCCCTCATCTTTACCTGTACTATTACTACACCCCTCATCTATACCTGTACTACTACTACACCCCTCATCTATACCTGTACTACTACTACACTCCTAATCTGTACCTGTACTACTACTACTACACCCCTCATCTTTACCTGTACTACTACTACACTCCTCATCTGTACCTGTACTACTACTACACCCCTCATCTTTACCTGTACTACTACACCCCTCATCTGTACCTGTACTACTACTACACCCCTCATCTATACCTGTACTACTACTACACCCCTCATCTATACCTGTACTACTACTACTACACTCCTCATCTATACCTGTACTACTACTACACTCCTAATCTGTACCTGTACTACTACTACTACACCCCTCATCTTTACCTGTACTACTACTACTACACCCCTCATCTTTACCTGTACTATTACTACTACACCCCTCATCTTTACCTGTACTACTACTGCACTCCTCATCTGTACCTGTACTACTACCACACCCCTCATCTGTACCTGTACTACTACTACACCCCTCATCTTTACCTGTACTACTACACTCCTCATCTGAACCTGTACTACTACTACACCCCTCATCTGTACCTGTACTACTACTACTACTACACTCCTCATCTATACCTGTACTACTACTACTACACTCCTAATCTGTACCTGTACTACTACTACACCCCTCATCTTTACCTGTACTACTACTACACCCCTCATCTTTACCTGTACTACTACTACACCCCTCATCTATACCTGTACTACTACTACACCCCTCATCTATACCTGCACTACTACTACTACACTCCTCATCTGTACCTGTACTACTACTACTACACCCCTCATCTGTTCCTGTACTACTACTACTACACCCCTCATCTTTACCTGTACTACTACTACACTCCTCATCTGTACCTGTACTACTACTACTACACCCCTCATCTTTACCTGTACTATTACTACACCCCTCATCTATACCTGTACTACTACTACTACACTCCTCATCTATACCTGTACTACTACTACTACACCCCTCATCTTTACCTGTACTACTACTGCACTCCTCATCTGTACCTGTACTACTACTACACCCCTCATCTTTACCTGTACTACTACTACTACACCCCTCATCTTTACCTGTACTACTACACTCCTCATCTGAACCTGTACTACTACTACACCCCTCATCTTTACCTGTACTACTACTGCACTCCTCATCTGTACCTGTACTACTACTACACCCCTCATCTTTACCTGTACTACTACACCCCTCATCTGTACCTGTACTACTACTACACCCCTCATCTTTACCTGTACTAAGACTACACCCCTCAGCTTTACCTGTACTACTACTACACCCCTCATCTTTACCTGTACTACTACTACACCCCTCATCTTTACCTGCAACCCTACTACTACATCCCTCATCTGTACCTGTACTACTACTACACCCCTCATCTGTACCTGTACTACTACTACACCCCTCATCTTTACCTGTACTACTACACTCCTCATCTGTACTACTACTACACCCCTCATCTTTACCTGTACTACTACTACTACACTCCTCATCTGTTCCTGTACTACTACTACTACACCCCTCATCTGTACCTGTACTACTACTACACCCCTCATCTGTACCTGTACTACTACTACTGCACCCCTCATCTGTTCCTGTACTACTACTACTACACCCCTCATCTTTACCTGTACTACTACTACACTCCTCATCTGTACCTGTACTACTACTACTACACCCCTCATCTTTACCTGTACTACTACTACTACACCCCTCATCTGTACCTGTACTACTACTACACCCCTCATCTTTACCTGTACTACTACTACACCCCTCATCTTTACCTGTACTACTACACTCCTCATCTGAACCTGTACTACTACTACACCCCTCATCTTTACCTGTACTACTACTACTACTACACTCCTCATCTGAACCTGTACTACTACTGCACTCCTCATCTGTACCTGTACTACTACTACACCCCTCATCTTTACCTGTACTACTACACCCCTCATCTTTACCTGTATTACTACTACACCCCTCATCTTTACCTGCAACCCTACTACTACACCCCTCATCTGTACCTGTACTACTACTACACCCCTCATCTGTACCTGTACTACTACTACACCCCTCATCTTTACCTGTACTACTACTACACTCCTCATCTGTACCTGTACTACTACTACACCCCTCATCTTTACCTGCACTACTACTACTGCACCCCTCATCTGTTCCTGTACTACTACTACTACACCCCTCATCTGTACCTGTACTACTACTACTGCACCCCTCATCTGTTCCTGTACTACTACTACTACACCCCTCATCTGTACCACTACTACACCCCTCATCTGTACCACTACTACACCCCTCATCTTTACCTGTACTACTACTACTACACCCCTCATCTTTACCTGTACTGCTAATCCCCTCATCTGTACTACTACTAATACACTAGTACATAGGGCACATATTTGGGAAAACTACTTATATGGGGCACACAATGGGCTTGTCTACTACATAGGGGCACGGGAGGAGCACTGTTACACTGGGAAGCAATATGGTTGTTGTCTCAAACGTCTATAAAATAGTTTCTGATGCTGCAGGGAGAAAAATGTCCTGTTTGTTTAGCAAAAAGAGAAAAAATCGAGATTTAAATCGAGAATCGTCCAAAATTTTTTAAAAAAAAATCGAGATTTTATTTTTTGGCCATATCGCCCAGCCCTACTTCCAGTACTTATCAGCAGCTGTACGTTCTATGGGAAGTGGCGTGTTCCCTCCAGTCTCACACAGTGCTCTTTGCTGCCACCTCTGTCCATGTCAGGAACTGTCCAAAGCAGTAACAAATCCTCATAGAAAACAACTCCTGCTCTACAGACTGGAAAAAAATACACCACATACAGCAGATGATAAGTACCGGAGGACTTGAGATTTATTAATATAAGTAAATTACCAATCTCTTTCTGGCACCAGTTGATTTGAAAGAAAAAAATATTTAGGTGAACTACCCATTTAAAAATATTTAGGTGAACTACCCAATTCATAGACCAAAGGCATAAGGTTTAGCCAGGATAAAAAGGTAAAATAGTCCCCTATTTTTATAAAAAATAAAAAAGTTATAGTATAGATGCTGAGTTCTCTAGCAGTTGTTTAAATTAGCACTCAGGGAGCGCCCCCTAATGGTGGCTGTAGGCAGGCAGGATTTTATCAATTAGAGGTTATCCAAAAATGATAACTTACCACCTATGCACAGCAGAAGTGATTGTGGGGGTCCAATAGTTGGTATCCCCATCAATCATACAAACAGGAGACCCTAGAACAATCTGTCCGTACATCTGTACCTTTCTCTGCACTAACTGCTCCATAGAATGCGATCTTTCTGCTGCAGAATTGAGGAAGGGGACTGGTGTACGGATGGGGATCAGCAGTTGGCATATCTTCTCGTGAATACTTATCCAGTCCGCCCGCTGGTGCTCCACATCACTTGTGAAAAGAGAAAATATCAGTATCACTTCACAAAGCCCGGCCTATTTAGCTTAAAGTGGATCTGCCATTCAAAAAAAACAAACAAACAAGACATAGGACACATCGAATACTTTGATCGTTGGGGGTCTGAGTGTTCAGGTCCGATCAATAGAATAAGGGGGAAACATGCAGCTGTGTGCTTTTCTCTGTCTCACGGCAAGAGACAGTCCCGTAGAGTTCTATGGAAGTCTACCACTAGGACAGAGGAGGGAGAGGATGTGCTTAACAAGGCTACTGTATAAGTCTCTGTGCCTCGTGTATAATAATAGGCCCTTCTGTGCCCCTCTATATTATTAGGCCCCTTCTGTGTTTCCGATATAGTGATAGGCCTCTCTGTGTCTCCCGTATAGTATTAGGCCCCCTCTGTGTCTCCCGTATAGTATTAGCCTCCCCTCCATGTCTCCCGTATAATATTTGGCCTCCTCTTAGTCTCCTGTATAGTATTAGGCCCCCTCTGTGTCTCCGGTATAGTATTAGGCCCCCTCTGTGTCTACGGTATAGCATTAGGCCCCCTCTGTGTCACCTATATAATTTTAGACACCCTTTTTAACTCCTATACAGTATTAGGTCTCCTATGTGTCTCCCCTATTGTATTAGGCCCCCCTCTGTGCCCCTGTATTGGAATAGGCCCCCTCTGTGCCTCCCGTATAGTATTAGGCCCGCTTCTGTTTCTCCCATATAGTATTAGGCCCCTCTCTGTGTCTCCCGTATAGTATTTGGCCTCCTCTGTGTCTCCTGTATAGTATCAGGCCCCCTCTGTGTCTCCCGTATAGTATTAGGCCCCCTCTGTGTCTCCCGTATAGCATTAGGCCCCCTCTGTGTCACCTATATAATTTTAGACCCCCTCTGTATCTCGTATATAGTATTAGGTCTCCTGTGTGCCTACCATATAGTATTAGGCCCCCTCTGTGCTCCCTGTATTGTAACAGCCCCGTTGGGGGGTTACATGAAGGAGCACCAATTGTGGCTGTCTGTAGGTGGATGAACTGTGCACATGGATGAGCAGCACATCCTTCCTGCTGTCTTCCCTTAAGAGGTCTGGCAGCCAGCGCCTTGTGCGACTTCACTTGTTGCGCATAGTCCAGCCGCGTCTGTGACTGCGCCACAGTACTACCACTGTAAAGCTACTTCAGCATTCATACAAGTTAAGTTGGTTTCAGAAAGTTATACAGATTTGTAATTTACTTCTATTTAAAAATACTTATCAGCTGCTGTATGTCCTGCAGGAAATATTGTTGTCTTTTCAGTCTGACACAGTGCTCTCTGCTGCCACCACTGTCCATGTCAGGAACTGTCCAGAGTAGCAGAGGTTTTCTATGGGGATTTGCTGATGCTCTGGACAGTTCCTGACATGGACAGAGGTGGCAGCAGAGAGCACTGTGTCAGACCGAGAAGAAAACATTTCCTGCAGGACATACAGCAGCTGATAAGTATGGGAAGACTTGAGATTTTTAAATAGAAGTAAATTACAAATCTATACAACTTTCTGAAACCAGCTAATCTGAAAGAAAAGGATTTTTACTGGACAACCCCTTTAAAGTGGTTACATTGCAATTACCACCTCACATCCTGGATGGATTTTTTGGGGTAATAGTGATGTCTCATGTCATGGATGTGTGTGGCTTCAGTTGTAGATACAAATGGGAACAAACCTCTTCATAATGTTTTTAGACCCAACCTCTAGACCAGGGATGGGGAACTTTCGGCCCTCCAGCTGTTGCAAAACTACAATTCCCATCATGCCTGGACAGCCAAAGCGAAGCTTTGGCTGTCCAGGCATGATGGGAATTGTAGTTTTGCAACAGCTGGAGGGCTGGAGGTTCCCCATCCCAGCTCTAGACTCAACTACTCTTCAATACATAAACTATACAATCTCTATACTCATTTTGTACTCATCAGCGCCCCTAGTGTCTACCATCTGTAACTGCATGTTTGATAGAATCTGAAGGACAGCGCCCCTAGTGTCTACCATGTGTAACTGCAGGTTTGTTAGAATCTGGTGGACAGCGCCCCTAGTGTCTACCATGTGTAACTGCAGGTTTGTTAGAATCTGAAGGACAGCGCCCCTAGTGGCTGGTTGTAGAGTAGCAGCCTTTATTACATACACCATGTCACTACTCACCAGTAATAGGTCACCTTGCAGGCCGTGCACTGAATATAGGCCGGGCTGCGGCACAGCTCACACTGCAGCTTCACCCCTTTGGGGTTGGACAGCGGGTTCACGTTCGCCATAGGACGCTCCAGATCAGAGCAGCATCAGCTTCATCCAGCGGCCGGGACGTCGGTTGCTAAGGACGCTAAGATTGGTTGCCACGTGACGTCAGCGCTCTGGCGCGACGTCCCTCCATCTCTCCGGCTGTTGTAAAACTACAACTCCCAGCATGCACTGGCAGCAGAAGGCGTACACGATGGAAGTTGTAGTTTTTGCTACAGCTGAGGGGGATGTGTAGGTCGGGAACATTAGTAACAGCTAAATACAATCATTTACAATTAAGGTCATGTGATCGGCCCCTGAGGCACGTGACCACCATGCCCATTGTGAAGCCAAGTGCAGATACTCTGCTATTTCAGGTCCTGGCCATTAGGGGGCGATAATAGTCTCTACAGATATTGGGGAACAGAAAGTATCAGCGGTAAAGACCGGCTGGTCAATCATAGTATGTAGTTTAAAGTACTGCCCTGTTCAAAGATGGCGGATGTGTAACTTCCGGCGCAGCAGGAAATGATGTCATCCTAAATCCGCTGTATTTCCAGTGACAGAGTTTCTTACGCGGCGCACACTATGGCTGAGCCCAACCTAGCCGACCAGATTGGTCAGGACCTCGCTCCGCCACAAGTAGCGGTGGAGGATGCGGCTCGGGCGATGGAAGCGTTTGCCCGGGGCCACCACACTGAGGGGCGCCGGGTGGTCCTCGTCACCTCTGGGGGCACCAAGGTCCCGCTGGAATCCCGCACTGTGCGCTTCCTGGACAATTTCAGCAGCGGCCGCAGGGGGGCGACATCCGCAGAATATTTCCTTCAGGCCGGCTACGCTGTGATCTTCCTGCACAGACACCGCTCTCTGTACCCGTACAGCAGGCGCTATGCTGCCACCAACTGGCTGGATGTCCTGCGGCTGCTGCCCGGGGATGGTGCTGCCAGGGTGGAGGCAGAGCAGAGCCAGCTGCCCGGGGATGGTGCTGTCAGGGTGGAAGCAGAGCAGAGCCAGCTGCCCGGGGATGGTGCTGCCAGGGTGGAGGCAGAGCAGAGCCAGCTGCCCGGGGATGGTGCTGCCAGGGTGGAGGCAGAGCAGAGCCAGCTGCCCGGGGATGGTGCTGCCAGGGTGGAGGCAGAGCAGAGCCAGCTGCCCGGCATTGTGCAGGTCCTGCAGGATTACAGCAGCATGAAGGAGTCCGGCAGACTGCTGCCCATAGAGTTCAATACCCTGTCTGACTACCTGCACCTGCTCCGGGCCGCCGCCCAGGCCCTCAGCCCCCTAGGTGTGTACAATAAAGTGGCCAAACATAAGTAACAACGGGAGAGGGGGCAGATGCTCCAATATCTGGGCTGAGACAGATCGTTGTTAGGATATATGGCCGCCACTGCGTGTTCTTACGTACTCTTCACTGTTTGGCTTAGATAATGGCTGGCCATGTTGGATTGGGTTGCCAAGGTGACCGTCCCATGCCCGGTGATCTCCATTCCCTATAAGAATAGGGCTCATGCACATAACCCCAACACATACTGGTGGTTACCCATCAAACGCCGTCTCTTATACACAACATTAGGGATAACTATCTGATCAGGGGGGGGGCCAGAACATTGGAACCGCCATCAACCATGACAAGGAGGTCCCATGTGTCCTGGGTGAATAAAGGGGCTATGCATATACTATGGCCACAGGGCACAGCAATGATCCATTGAGAATGAATGGAGTGGTGGCCAAGGGTGTGCTCTGCTAATCCACTCAAGGGAGTGGGACAAGGGACCGCCATTCTCATGATCAGTTGGGGTCCAAGCAACCAGACCCCTGCCTATCTAGGCAGTTTTCCCATTTTAAGACAAGACACAAGCAAAACTGTAAAGATGAGTGCAACATGACCATGCTAAAGTCCGAGTGTGCTGCATTTGATTACCAGTGGCTGAAGAAGTCAGATGCAGCCCTAGGGAGTCCTGGAAAACATGTACACAGCCTATGACTGTATCCATGTATTCCCAGACTCCTTAGGGCTGCCTGCATTTTTTTAGCCGCCGGTAATCAAATGCTGAACGATCGGACTTGAGCATGGTCCAGGTTATGCTCATCTCTAGTTAAAAAGCTTGGACTGGGTGTTTGGACTTTCTATGTCTTGTGCAACAATGAGAAAGACACAGAGAGAAGCGCTTAGCAGTGCGTTTCTCCAGCCTCATTCTGATGACTTGTGGGGATCTGAGCTCACAGACTACACCTATACAAAACTTTTAATCAAAATGTGTCAAGTGACAGGGTGTAAGCTTGAAATTCAAACCTATTATGTTATTAGGGTTATATAAAAAGTATATAAGCGATTTGGTGTATTGAGTCTTAAGAATAGTGCAGCTTTGTGCATCCCATCAGAACATATTGGTGTTTACTAGAGATGAGCAAATCGGGTTTGAGTCGTTCCGAACCCGAACGTTCGGCATTTGATTAGCTGGGGCTGCAGAACTTGGATAAAGCTCTAAGGTTGTCTGGAAAACATGGATACAGCCAATGACTATATGATTTCCACATAGCCTTAGGGCTTTATCCAACTTCAGCAGCCACCGCTAATCAAATGCCGAAAGTTCGGGTTTGGATCGACTTGAGAATGCTCCAGGTTCGCTCATCTCTAGTGTTTACCTTTGTCCTGTTAGCTGTCACATGTATATATCACACTATGTTCTCTTCTCCCCAGGGTCCTGTGCTATGTTCTACCTGGCCGCAGCAGTATCCGACTTCTACATTCCAGCATCAGAAATGCCGGAGCACAAGATCCAGTCATCTAGCGGCCCATTACAGGTAGATCAATGCAAGGTGCACAAACGTATAACATCAATATTCCTAGCGAAGACGTTCTCTCTTCATTCATGTCTATGGGAGTCATGGAATCAATAGTCACGTGCATGTCTGTTTCTGTAACTCCCATAGCAATGTATGGAGATAGCTGTGCAGCCATGTTTCTATTCATCAAACCCGCTGGGGGTGTCAGGGTGGAAGGGGGGGGGACTGTTCTCCATTGTTGGATATGCTATAAATGTCTGGGGTGGAAATAACCCTTTAAACAGTACCAGATGTATTTCTCGGTACTTGTATCAGCCGTAATATAGCAGTACTGGATAGAGATAAGCGAACCGTGTTTGGGTTCGAGTCGATCCGAACCCGAACTTTCGGTATTTGATTAGCTGGGGCTGCTGAAGTTGGATAAAGCTCTAAGGTTGTCTGGAAAACATGGATACAGCCAATGACTATATCCATGTTTTCCACATAGCCTTAGGGCTTTATCCAACCTCAGCAGCCACCGCTAATCAAATGCCGAACGTTCGGGTTCGGATCGACTCGAGCATGCTCCAGGTTTAATCATCTCTAGTACTGGACCATTGTTACATAGAGCTTGTGCTGCTTCTCTGCTTTCCTCCTGGATGGGACCAATGTTAGTGAGGGGGGAAACTGAATTTTCAAGATCCCTCCTAGCTCAATACCAATCCTCGGCATGCATAGTCGTAAACCTAGAGCTGGGATTCCTCTTTAGTGATGGCTGCTCCCTGATTTTGACCCCAGTCCAGTTTCAGACACTGATATCCGCATCTTTCTTTGTTTTGCAGATTACAATGAAGATGGTTCCTAAAATGCTGTCCCCCTTAGTGAAGGACTGGGCCCCCAAAGCTTTTGTTGTTTCTTTTAAACTAGAAACCGACACAGAAATCCTGATCAAGAAAGCACGCTATGCGTTGGCGAACTATCGGCATCACGTGGTGGTGGCCAATATCTTGGACTCGCTCAGGACGTACGTGGTGATCGTGACCGGTACAGAAGAAACAAAGCTCTCCATATCTGATGAAGAAGACCGTTCAGGGGTGGAGATAGAGGAGAAGATCATCAAGGATCTGACCTCACGTCACACGCACTTCATCGAAGGGGCTGAAGTGAATTAGCTGCCCTAGTCTCCAACCTCAATGCCCAGTACACATCCCCACCCTGCCATGGTAGATCCGCCATATGAGCAGTGTCATACAGGAAGGGTCTCGGCGCCAGTGACGCCATCCAGTTTCAGGATAAGTACACATCCGACACGTTATACATCTTTAACGCTATAATAAGAATGACCGCCTAGCGTTTCCATGGACGTTCAACTTCTGAAAGTAAAGAAAATGTCTGCAAGAGAAAGGTTAATGATTGGTTTTCCTGGAAGGTAAAACTGATCTGCAGTAACATGCACGCCGCCATATTGTCCTATGTATAATGCAATGTCTGAGTAGAATATATAAGCAATGTGTACACAATATATGGAAGCATAAAAGGGTCTCATTGGTTCCTGTGGATGAGCGTTCGCTATGGGGAACCTGAGGACCTACAGCTGTTGCAAAACTACAATTACCATCATGCCTGAGCAGCCACAGCTTGATGGGAATTGTAGTTTTGTAGCAGCTGAGGGCAGGGAGCCTTAGTTCTCCAGCTGTTGCAAAACTACAGCTCTCATAATGCCTGGACAGCCAAAGCTTTAGTTTTGGCTGTCCAGACATGATGGAAGTTGTAGTTTTGCAACAGCTGGAGGGCCAATGTTCCCTAGCAACTATTAAAAGCTAGCCTTGCTCAGTAGTGCCTGTCCAGTGTTATTGAAATAAAGCTTGGAGGCTATGAACACCTTTAATGTGGAAATTATTTTTTTATGAATGTTAGTGGCTACTGTGAGTTTCGGGGCTGCAGTAGTCATTCATCTTCAGTCCACTTAAGTCAGTTTGCAACTTTCTTCTAGTTTCTGACTAGTCTCATGGTGACTAGAGATGAGCGAGTAAAATGCTCAGGTACTTGAGATGAATATTTCCTGATACTAGAGTGCTTGTATCGAGTAACAAACCCCATTGAAGTCAATGGGAAACTCGAGCATTTTTGCAGGAGACCAAAGCTCTGCACAGGGAAGGTTGCCTGGAAACCTCAGAAAATGATGGATACACCATGGAAATGGACAGGAAAATGCATGGATGCCTCTGGGGCTGGCTAATCGCACATTACCCCAAATTATGGGAAACAGCCTGTTGGTAGCCCTCAATACAATTTTACTGACAGCAGTTTTGGGGGTAGACGTATAGAGTATGTGTGTAACTGGTGCTGTTTTTTTCATGGCACCTGTTGCACAGGACACTGCACAGTGAGGATTAGTCTAGCTGAACTACAGATGCCAGCAAGCCAAGAGAATGTCAGCAACAGAACAAAGACTCCTGACAGCTGAACTACAAGTCCAAGCCCGCAGCAAAGAGTAGCAAAAAAAATAAAATTATATATATATATATATATATATATATATATATATATATATATATATGTTTAAAAAATGTTAAGCCCCTATAACATGGGTCTCAAACTCGCGACCCTCCAGCTGTTGCAAAACTACAATTCCCATCATGCCTGGGCTTTGGCTGTCCCAGGCATGATGGTAATTGTAGTTTTGCAACAGCTGGAGGGCCGCGAGTTTGAGACCCCTGCTCTATAAGGACTGTTGGGTTCTTTGTGTCGGATTCCTGCCTAACTGCAAACTAATTTCCTGCCTAACACTCTCCCTTACAGACAGCAGCTGCTGGCGGAATCTGTCAAACCATAGAATGAAGTCTATGGGACCAGCAGAGATGCGAGCTGTGGAATCTGCGGTGGGTAATCGGCCAGGATTCCATAGTGTGCACATACCCTAACTCATGTATCAGCAAAGCTTCTTTACTTCTACAGTCCATTGCTTCTCCCTCGGGCTGGCAGGTGTGGATACTAAGAAGTGTTTAAAAGCTCCTTCCTCCTCCTGTGCAGCTGGGGCTTTCCTCTATGAACACATATGAAGGCCAGTTGTTTCACACGATTGGATGCAAGCCCAACCCTGACTTTGGATCTTATCTGAACTGACACTTTTCCATTGCAGTGCACTGCTATGGTGGAGAAAGAATGATTTGTACATCACACACCCCTCCATTAAAAGCAATCTAAAAAGGGGTACTCCCAAATCAAATAGTGTTAAAGTTATACAGATTTGTAAATTACTTCTATTTAAAAATCTAAAGGCTTCCCATACTTATCAGCTGCTGTATGTAGGGAGGGGTGTGATCTCTCCAGTCTGACACAGTGCTCTCTGCTGCCACCTCTGTTTAAGTCAGGAATTGTCCAGAGCAGGAGCAAATCCCCATAGAAAACCTCTCCTGCTCTGGACAGAGGTGGTAGCAGAGAGCACTGTGTCAGACTGTTGAGAATACACATCCTGCAGGACATACAGCAGCTGATAAGTACTGGAAGACTGGAGATTTTTAAATCGAGGTTATTTACAAATCTATAACTGTCAGCTTTTGATTAGAAAAAATATTGTCTATTTAAAAGCTCTGTGGCATTCCATGACATCCCAGGAGAACTGTGATGTCATGGAATGTTGTAATGTCATGTTGCATTGTGGTGTTATGGATGTTGTAATGGTATGACGCCTTATGACATCATGGACTGTTGTAACGTCATGTAAAAATTCATATAATTTATTCAACTAGTGAACCACATCACAAACCTCTGTAGCCAGGGGGAATCAGAGTAGGGTTAAAGGGATTATCCAGCTCTATAAAAACATGGCCACTTTTTTTTGCAGAGACAGCACCACTCGTGTCTTCGGTTCAGGTGGGGTTTGCAGTTAAGCTCCATTCAACTTCAATGGAACGGAGTGGCAAAACCCCAGCCACACTGGAGACAATAGTGGTGCTGTGTCTGCAAGAAAGTGGCCATGTTTTTGTAGCGCTGGATAACCCCTTTCAACTAGCCCTGCAATCAATGAACTGAATGTATACAACTATTTTTTTCTTTATCCATCCTGTGCTGTACTATTTTAGACTCCTATCTGGGCCAGTAAGGCAGGGACAGTCATTGTTCAATACTAAAGAACAAAGAAGAACAGAATTTATTAATTTTTGAAAATTTCTGTCCGTTTAATGCCGATTTTGAAATCTGTAAATGTGATTGCGACAGGATAACAAAATAATGGTCTTTGGGAATAAAGGAAAATCTACACAAATACAAACACAGGTGGTCACCGTACAATCTGTCCCCAGCTTAGAATTTAAGCTTGATGCTCTTCTTAACCCCAGCTCGGATACCAGAAATCTCCCCGGAATATCTGACTTCCTCCTTCCGCACCTCGCGTACCTGTAAATATTACAAATCTAGGTCAGGATACAAAGGAAACACAATAATGGTGCCAAATGTGGAGGCCTCATATAGGAACCATATCTGTATGTCACTACACCATAGAACACTATGGAAGGAGCAGAGACACCTGTGCCTGGCAGGACAGAAGTCCCTACTCATCCCAATCGCTATCAGGGTATGAATGAAGTTGTAGTTTTGCATCAGCTTGAGTGACAGGTTGTTTGAACATTTTACTCTCCAGATTATCAATGTACATTATATCCATATGCAAGCTTCATGCATATCATGGCCATGGTTGGATTAGAATCCAGGACCACAAGGCAACAGTGTTAAATGGGGGGTTTGCAGATTAGAAAAAGCACTTTACTTTCTTGCCTAAACAGCAACACCCCTGTCATCAGGCTGTGTGTGGGGTATTACAGTTCAGCTCAATTCACTTTAATGAAACAGTGTTGTATAACCCACACCCAAACTAAGGACAGGAGAGGTGCTGTTTCTGGAAGAAAGCAACCATGTTTTTTCTAAGCCCAAACAGAATCTGCTCACAAACTGCTGGTTGTGATAAATGCAGCACATAAAGCGGACAGCGACACAAGGTACAGATACATACCTGGCCCTTTCTGCGGATCTTGGCTCGCCTGAATTTCTCTCTGTGCTTAACTCTTGGGTTACGGTCAATCTTCCTTCTTTTCGGTGTAAGTCCTTTATTCTTAGCGATCTACAAAGGATCAAAGTATAAGAAGTTAATATTAAAAGTTTCACTCTCTTCAGTTACTTAGTAAATAACTTTTGACATATATCAGACATGTCAAAAGTTACTCATCAGAGCGGGGATCAGAAGATATAGCAGAGAAAAGATGGCGGCAGTGTGATCCTCTCCCCAGCCGTCTCTGCATTCCATCCAAAATTTGTCATAGACCTCTATGGGGAATATTGATGGACTGTGGGGCTGGACAAGGGATTGCATTGCGCTGCTGTGATCTTCCCCAGTTATACCTTCTGATCAGAGCGGATCTTAACAGAGACCCGCTGTGATCAATAACTTTTCAAAAGTTAGATTTAGCGACAGGTATGTGTTAACATTATGACTACATTACCCTTTCATGCACTGTATAAGCCAGGGATGGGGAACCTTCGGCTCTCCAGCTGTTGCAAAACCGAAGGTTCCCCATACCTGGTATAAGATTAAAGGGAATCTCAGATGCAATTCAGGTTCCAAACTGCTGACACTTAGATATTTATTAGGTCATTGGGACACATGGTACCATTCATATATCCAGCTGTGCTTCTATAATGTAGAATAATCCTTTTATTCCCCTGTGCAAAGTGTCAAATAGGTGTTCCCAAGACTCTGAAGTGCCACAAAGTGTAATGCTTCCTTGCTCCCCGAGTAGGGAAAGAGATGGGAGGAGGAGCGAGAAGACACTACGGCCATAAATACATAATTGATAGCACAAATTGTGGTGCACAAACAGTCAAAGATGCATTAAACTTATTACGAGGCCAATGGCTTATAATAAATTTAGGGCATCTTGCTTTAATACCTTATACTGGTATGTTTACCATTGTGTGGGGTCACGTGATACTGTCTTTAGCTATTAACATCCATGGTGTCATGTTTTGGTGTATATTATATTTAACTATACTGGTATCTATGGAACGCTAGTACCTTACCTGTTTCTACCGCCATCCATATCATGAGTTACTATTATCCCAGATACCCATTAACCATCCGTTTGGTCCACTTCAGCAGTAAGTTCTTTTAGGATATATATACAAGTACCTAAATGGTTCCCTGATGAATCAGTTTACTATCAGAACGGTATAAACGCGTCAGAACTAATATTGTGTGTTTATATACCTATCTTTAACTGCTGAATTTTAATGTGATTTGCAGGTGGTTTGACACATTTAGTCACTTCTACACATTTTCTGTTTTCTTTTTCTTCCTTCTTTGTTTTCTCCTGGGCACGTATAACAGGAGAGGGACCACCATCGTGGTTGGGGCCACCCTATTAAGGAAATGGGCACCCCAAAAGGCATGGAGAGCTATCGTGTGTCTGTGCACCAATACCCCCTCCCCTTTTTCTCTTTACTCTCCCACCACAGTCTACCATCAAATCCCTCCCCCTCTCCAGTGGGCATCCATTAGGAAAAGGCACTGTACATATGGAGCACATTTAATGGTGTGTGTATATATATTATTTGTGGACCGTGTTTTTAATAACTATAATAAAAGTTATGTATTAATTGTCCTACGGTGGTCCTTAGACGTCGGTAAGGTTGTATAAAGGGGCAGTCTGTAATAAGTCCCCCCATTGTTACTGGTAGGACAGCCCTTTTCTCTCCCTTCTTACCTGGTAAGTGATGCCTCTCTTGGCATTGGGATCCATTTCATCAGATGGAGCTTCCATACTAGAAAAGCAACAACAATTTCACAATATTAGGGAGGAACAAAGAGCATTGAGGAAAGCTGCGTTACTCTGTGATCAGGAAGACTACGTACATTGGCCGCTCCTCAGGTTTCCTCTTTTGTAACAATCTGTTTTCCATCATTCTGTAGTAGTTAAGAGCCGCTTCCTCATCCATATCGCTGTCATCACCAGGCACGGCCTCGGATACAGAGCGCTGCAATACACAACATATAAAAGGTCATGAAAGTCATAATAGGTCATAAAGATAGGGAACCTTTGGCCTGCCATCTGTTGCAAAACTACAATTCCCATCATGCCTGGACAGCCAAAGCTAAAGCTTTGGCTGTCCAGGCATGATGGGAATTGTAGTTTTGTAACAGCTGGAGGGATAAAGATTCCCCATCCCTGGTCTACAAAGAACATGGCAGTAGGATGATGGACCTAACATGGTGTCCTAATGTCAAGGGAGTCCTTCTTTTCCGTCAATAAGGTCACACTAAAGAAATTGCCCACCTTGCCTTGTTGGGGCACACAAAGGTGATAACAGAAGAGCCCCCTGATTGGTACACTCCTAACAGAGTCCGTATATGTGGAGACACTAGTATGTGAACACAGAATAATTCCCTGTGTGCTTACCTTGGCGACAACTGTTTTAGAGGGTTTAGCCGGATTGATGCTAACTTTTCCTTCTGAAAGATTTTTCTGGAAATCCTCAGATAGCAGCAGACGAATCTGCGGAGATACTCTCTCATCCACCACCGCCAAGTCATTGATCAGCTAAAAGGAAGAAAAGACACAGTGTGAACGGAGACCAGGAGACAGCTAGGATGTTACAGGAAGGACGTTGTAACAACTTACGTTCCTGTAGGTGACCAGTCGCTCGATCACAGGGTGGCCGCTGATCGGGATTCTTTTCGCTTTCAGCACCAGGTAGTAACTGATGTTTGTGCAGTAACTAGACATATGTAAGAGAAGAGAATGAAGACAATGCGAGTACAGGGGGAAAGAACATGGCAGAATGTCCTCATGAGACTTACTTTAAATATAGCTGGTATTTAGTCTGTAGGTACTTACTGCCCTGTAAAACACAATACACAGGCCTTTATTACTTTATGGTGATGCAGCAGATAAGACCCCCCCTCCAACCTGCTGATGCCATGAATAAGGGCCCTATTCCACCGGACGATTATCGTTCAGATTATCGTTAAATCGTTCGAATCTAAACGATAATCGTTCGGTTGAAATGCAGTTAACGATTAACGACCAAACGAGAAATCGTTGATCGTAATATAAGACCTGGACCTATTTTTATCGTTGCTCGTTCGTAAATCGTTCGCATTGAATAAGACATCGTTCAGTCGTTCGCAATAGATGCGAACGCATTAGCGAATAAATAGCGAAGAAAAACGATCGTAATTACGATCATAAGTAACGATTATCGTTCCATGGAAATGAGTGTACATTTTTCAGGTCTTTCGCAATAGCGGTCGTTTGAGATCGTTAATCGTTAACGATTATGCAAACGATAATCGTCCGGTGGAATAGGGCCCTAAGACAATACAGATAACAACCATCAATACAAAGTAAACTTTCAAGTAAGTCTCTACGACTCATACAGGCATTCACAAAAGAAACCACATGTAATGTGATTATTTCCTACATCACCAAAGTGATTTAGAGGGTCCTGCCAGCATCATGTCTAATCAAACGGGGGTAGGTACATTGTCTATTTTAACAGGAGTGTGACTACATATATAGCTACTACTACTACTTTACTGATGGCAACAATAGACTTCGCTCAATCCCCAATATGATGTGGCATAAGAAACCTTGTATATAATAGCCAAGAAATTTGTAAATGTACTGACAATTTTTTTTTTTCCATACGATATGTTACATGTACTTCAAATGTCAGTAAGGAGTTGAGAGGTCCGAAAAAATCTAAAAATATGGTGAAGACAGGGGGTGGTGGGGACGACGACATAATAAAGAGTCTATACTTACCCATGTCTGTGCCCCCCTACAGCACAGCGTCAGCAGCTCTCTGACAGCCTCTCGCCGGTCCTACCATCATGTCCCAGGTCAGAAATTCCTGCTCAGTCAGTTAGTTACTGGGGTGGGACACTGGTGCAGTCACTGACTGGCTGAGCAGGTACTTCCCACTAGAAGTGATGATGCAGGAAGCTGGAAGAAACAGGAGACCTGCGGCTGTCAGAGATCTGACGATGCTGCGGGGTCACAAGGACAGGTAAGTATAGATTCTTTATTATAATCCCACCCCCACCCCTCTGCCTACACAGAACTTTTACATTTGTCCGCTTTAAAGTGTCACTGTCTTTTTTTTGTTGTTGTTGCAGAAATCAATAGTCCAGGCGATTTTAAGAAACTTTGTAATTGGGTTTATTAGGCAAATATGCTATTATCTGCATTCAAAAAAACTTTTCCCAGGTCGCCCCCCCCCCTTCCTCCTCTCTCTCATCCACTGCTCATTATCAGGAAATCTCGACTCTTTTACATCAGTCGAACTCTGTGTAACCTTGGGAGGAGGGAGATTAGTCACCAGCAGAGAACAAAGGATTACACATAAGGACCTGTGTGAAAGCTGGTATTCGGAGGTCAGTGCTGACTGTCAGAACAGATAGCTGGTGATGTAGCTGTAAATTAACTCTTTGTTGTCCTGTTTTGGTGCCTCATCTCCCTCAACTCCTCCCCTTTCCATAAGAGAACAATGAAGACAGAGGGAGAGCGTCAAACTGCTTTTTTATGATAAAAATGAATTTTTCAGCTAATAAACCTAATTACAAAGTTTCTTAAAATCGCCTGTACTATTGATTTCTGTTTCTTTTGCAGTAAAATTTATTACCTTTCCTTTAGGGATAACTCCATCTTTCACCATTTTCATCAGTGGCTCCAATTCATTCTTCACTTCAGCCAACTATTGGAGAGACCAAAAAAAAAAAAAAAAAATTACTAAATTACTGGACTATCAAAGCCAGGAATTTCTCATCATCTAGTAGTCTCTTTATTGCTTAACCCTCTGAGAAATGGGGGGCACAATCATTTTCCTCCAGCAGGGAGGCCATACAGGGTTAGTACCGGTAAGCAGCACAAGACACAGCGTTTCCTCCTCTCTAGGGAAGATCTATACCGAGGTCAGGAGGAAAATCAACCAACGTTGTTCAATCTAAGGGCCCTATTACACGGGACGATTATCGTGTGAAAAATCGTTAAATCGTTCGAATTTAAACGATAATTGTTCTGTGTAATTGCAGGTAACGTTCAAAAAAATCGTTCGTATGTCGTTGATTTAGATCTGAACCTAAAATTATTGTTCATTGTTCGCTGTAATTCCACGTTCTTTCAAGTTCTGTGTTTTTTCACTAATGGTTCAGTGTAATAGCACATTGTTCATTGTTTTTCTGGGATCAGAAGGAATAAACGATCGTAGTAACGATCGCAATAACGATCATAGTAACGATCGTAACTAACGATTATTGTTCTGTGTAATATGGTGAACAATTATAGGTTAACGATAAACAATCTCGTTTGCAATTGTTAATCGTTAAAATCCTTCAGTGTAATAGGACCCTAAGACTGCAGAGTGTAAATCTTTAGCAGCACACAGTAGTGTTACCTTCAGCTTCAGATCTTGTATTAGCTCCATTAGTTCTGGAGATTCTTTCTTCAACAATTTCCTCTTCTCCTTTTCAGACATCTTGTCCAAGTCTTTTACAATCTTCTCCTCTGTGGGTTTCTCTTCACTAGGCTTTTCGGCAAATGCCTGCAAAGATTTGTTTGTAATGTATATCAGAAGTACACATTGGGAGTCTTCCCTGATATAGACCACTGCACAGCTGCACTTGTTTTTGGTGCATGCAATACAGAAATAGCACAGCAAGATACACAGTTCTGTACAGATAAAAATGCCATACTGATGCATACCCAAATGGGGAATATTTTGGCATCCATCGAATGAATAAGCCTTAAAATGTAATCTCATTTAAAATATTTTTGCGGAAATCAATAGTACAAATGTTTTTAAAAAACTCTGTAATTGGTTGTATTAGGCAAAAATCCTCTTTCTGTACTCAAAAAGCTGTTTCCCAGCCTCCCCCCTCACTTCTTATCTGTTCATTATGAGACAAATCCGTCTTCATTACAGAGGATCAAAGTGAAGACGGGTTTTGCAGAGTCCGTTATAACCTATGGAGAGGGGAGGGGATGAGTGAGGAGGAAGAGAAGACAAGCAACTGTACAGTTTGAATACTGGTACAGAAAGAAACTCTTTTGCTTTATAAAACCTATTACAGCGTTTCTTAAAATCGCTTGTACTATTGATATTTATTGATGTCTGAAAAGTGACATTTAAATGGCAGTTACACTTTAATACATATGATATATGCCAAATAGATTATAATTATAGTATACATTAAAATGATACTGCACTATAGGCTGTAGTGGAATATCATATTAAATTATGTGAGTTATCCAGTGTGGATTTTGATGCAGTTTGCACATTTAGGCCACGTTCACACAGTTTATTTGGCTGTTAAACAACAGCCGTTGTTTACCAGCACTGCTTAATTGTATAGCGGTGTATGGAACAGCGGCCAAAGTGTATACACTACGGCCATGGTTCTCTGTGGCTGCACAAAATAATTGACAGGTCTATTTTGTGCGGCCACTATTCAGTAAACAATGGCCATACAAAATAGCCTGTGCTCAAAGTGTAAAGTACGGCTCCCGGGCATACTTTACATTGCGGTCTATGGCAAATTGGAGTACTGCAGTATTGGCCAGGTAAACATGGCAGACAGCGGCTGCTGTTTGACCGGCTGGGTCAGACAATGGCCAATGTTTATACATTGTGTGAACGAACATGGCCTTAATAACATAGTCATTACCCTTGTTCATCTTGTTGGTGGTCAGTGCTTGGGCTATCTAACAGGATAGTGAATGTAAGGTAACATCCATGGTTTAGGCTCTGTCCACACTATTTAAGTGCACTATAATTGGTGTATACAGATGCACTGAGCCATAGATTTAATTGTATTCTATGCCAACATATACACAGAATGTGGGAGCTCAGGCTTCAACTTACCTCAATGAAATCCAGCCCATAATCTTCCTCATTGAAACTCTTTGCCAAACGCCTCTGAATATTCTGAGCTTCCTCCTCTTCCTCGGCGGCCTCAGCTTCCAGCTCTTCTTTAGTTTTCTTTGATTCTATTATAAAAAAAAATAGACATATTGGAGGAGATTTATCAAACTGGTGTAAAGTGAAACTGGCTCAGTTGCCCCTAGTAACCAATCAATCAGATTCCACCTTTCATTTTTCCAAAGAGTCTGTGAGGAATGAAAAGTGGAATCTGATTGGTTGCTAGGGGCAACTGAGCCAGTTTCTCTTTACACCATGTTTGATAAATCTCCCCCATTAAATATATACTTTTATATCTTGTGGTTTTATTGTAAGCTGTCTGGATGGGACAGCAATTGGTTTTCAACACAAACTTATCCCTGCACAAAGCCCACAATGCACTGAGGGCGCAAATGACAGCTACGTAGGCTATGGCAACTTCTTATATTCTCTGACCCCTTCAATCAAGTAGGGATGGTCCAAAGAAGAGAACTCCTTTAACTTTTGTCATTTTTGGAGGAATTAAAGTTTAACCTTCCTGGAATTCTCTTCTTATATATTTGTGCGTATATGTCAGGTGGGGAGAGATCCCGACTTGTGGAAATAAAGTAGAACCAATGTGCAGTCATGAAGGCCTACTTACTTTTCTTCAGCTCCTTGTAGTCTGTGTCATAGTACAGCTTCTTCTTCTGTCCCCAGGCCAATTCATCTGGAAGACCTGAACAGATTACACAATTGTTAGTGCATCCTACTATTTATAGTGCAGCACCGATATCCGTAAAACACACCCAAAACAACAGAATGCTAAAGCAATATTTAGCAGTACAGTATTTAGGTTTTATTCTCCCTTCACCATTCAAGAGCCAGACCTTACTAAACTTGAACTTGTGATTGGCTGTACAGTACAATATGTTGCAGCAGGAACAGTATGATGGGGTGATAGAGGGGATTGGGGCTTAGTTGCTGCCCTTGACTATAGTACTTAGGTGGTTTGCCAATATGTAAGTTCTCTCGGACCCCATAGTTTAGAGGCAAGGGCCGGCTGCCAGAGAGCGAGCAGTGTACGGACGGGGGTTAGCCCCAATCTTTCCTCCCAAACATCATGATGTATAAAGTAGAGTAAAATTGTATGGGTTTTATCTCATTAAATTATTTGACACTATTACCATGGATGTAATGTATATGAAAGGGTTAACTATGCCCGCTTTGCTAGTTTCTAGACACCCTCCAAAGTCTCCATTGTTGTCTCTCTCCTTATTGTGGTCTATTGTTAATTGTACTTGTTTGCTGGATAAGTTATTACTTGGGAACCAATTGGGAAGTGTCTATTGGATGGTTGTACTTTTTGGGGGTTGAGGATCCACATTCACTACCAGACCACGATCAGCTGGTCTGCGCCCGCTTAAAACTAAAGGGGGAAAGAAGCAAAGAGACGGGGGTGTCTGGACCATCATAGATCCCTTAATCAGCATCAGAAGTGACCAAAGAAAACACCGAAAGAACCGCTTCACCTTTCTACTGAGAATTAGAGAGGACCTCAGGGATGGGACCCAAAGTTTGGTAAAATTTGGCAAAGCCTAGAGATGCATATACTCAAGGTGAAGATCTATCACTGATTTCTTACCATCTTTATCACGATCTTCTAGGTCACTGCCCATGGAAATACGATCCTCCTCTTCTTCCTCCTCCTCATCTTCTCCCTCTTCCTCCTCCTCTTCATCATCTTCCCCAATATCAAGAGGCATAACCTCATCCTGCAATAAAGCAAAAACTAGATATTAATACCGCTTGATAATGACTAGCTATTTGTAGAGGCCATTGCAGTGGACGTCACTCCATCTGACGGACATGGCACAATATATAATATGGCATCCTATTGACCTTATACCTCATAATGTTTAATAACATTCTTTATGCTGAGGGTTCAGCTTCTAGTTTTGTAAATGCCTAATATATATTTATATCTGTATTATCAAATGCCAGATTAAAGGAAGCAGAAAACTGTTTACCTACCGCACTGTCATACTGTTCTTCATCGCTGCCAAATGACACTCCCTGTGCCATCAGGTTCTGGAAAGAATTGTAAGAAAAAAAACGTGGTTAAAAGGAAGAGAAAGTAAAAAAATAACAGATCCATAGGAATTATTATTAACACACGGGAAGGAAATGAGGATTTACCTGAAACTTCTCCTCGTGGTATTTATCAATGGCGTCATTATAGTAGTCTGAGGATAACTGGAAGGAGACAAAACAGTCTGGTCATAGCTTCAATAACAAGAAACATTCTTTTTAGAAAAAAAAAAAATTATTATAGGAGAAAAAAAAATCCAAAATCAGCACATCTCCCATCCAGGAAAGTTCTGCAGCTCAGTCCAACCCAAAGGAATGGGTCTGAGCTACATTACACAGCCTAAGCCAATGGTGTGAACCTCCAGCTGTTGCACAACTAGAGTTCCCTGGACAGCGAAAGCTTTGCGCGATGGGAATTGTAGTTTTGCAATATCTGTTGATATTGTGCAGCACCGATGACTGGGTTACATACTGTCCATATGGGCGATCATCACACCAACAGCGTGAATCGGAAGCAGCAGATAGCGTGAGGGAGGGTGAACATAGCATCTTTGATAGTCAAGTATATGGTTCACGGGAATCCAAACATTGGGCCCTATGCTGATGACAAGAGTGGGAATCCCTTTTCCTTTGTGTGCACCATTCACTGGCTATGGGACTGATAAAAATGGCCATATACAATCTTCCTTATTTCATGATCTTTGGGGGGCCCAGCCATCAGATCTTGGCTTAAATATAATCTTAAGATTTGGCATAGGATAGCTTTTTCCTAATTAATTATATAGAGGGTCACCAGCTTGGGACCCCATGTATTAGATAGGGCAGAGAAACTCCCAATCTAGGTGGCTTGGTGCAACTATTAGGGTCAGACATTCACTAAATTGTGCCACTACCCGCAACTTCCTCCAGTAATCAGCAGGTTTCACATGGACTGGGTAATCGCCAGTATTGGTACAAGTACTTAAAAAAAAAATCCAATAGTTCTTATTCCAGAGGAAAATGCACAGTATGCTTTGGCCAATCACCTCTTTAGAATCCGGGACGTCTGCCTTGGACAGAGATTCATCGTACACATTTTCATCTGGTTTATCTTTCCTGGGCCTTAGGTTCCTATAATAATAAAATACTCAGGTTTATATCATTCATATAATACTATAAGCCAAGAGATATAAAAATAAGTCAATAGAATAACATGCTGCACATTTTTTTCTGCAGGCAAATCCATGCTAAACTGGACAGATGTCACTAAACAAGTTTAAAGGGGTAGTGCGGCAATAAAGAATTATTCACAGACTAACACACATTACAAAGTTATACAACTTTGTAATGTATGTTATGTCTGTGAATGGCCCCCTTCCCCGTGTCCCACCACCCCCACCCGTGTACCCGGAAGTGTGGTGCGCTATACTCACCTGTCACGTGCCGACACCAGTCTCCGATCTTCAGCGAGTGACGTCTTCTTCGGGCGGCCGGCGAACAGCTCCGACTGTCCCGAATGCCGGCTGCCCTCCGCAGTGTCATCCGATGCTCAGCCGCAATTGGCTGAGCATAACTGTGCTCAGCCAATCGCGGCTGAGCACAGTTGTGACGCGACGGAGGGGGGACGGGCGGCAGCGACTCGGCCGTCTGTCCGAAGATGACGTTTGGCACAAGATGGCGGACGGCCCTCGACACGGATCAGGTAATGTATAATGCACCAACACTTCCGGGTACACGGTGGGGGTGGTGGGACACGGGGAACGGGGCCATTCACAGACATAACATACATTACAAAGTTGTATAACTTTGTAATGTGTGTTATTCTGTGAATAATTTCTGAGCGCCGCACTACCCCTTTAAGAAAAAAAAAGGTTTTCAAAATCCATATTAGCAGCAGGGCTGTGGAGTCTGTAAGCCGCAGCTCCGACTCCAATTCCAACTCCTGAATTTTATCAGGACCGACTCAGACTCCTGCTCCTTCATAAATGGCCGGTCAGATACCAGGGGAGTTATTTATCACACTGGCTCAGCAGCTTCTCCCTAATGTCCTACAGGATCCTGGTGCAACTTCTGAGTGAATAAAGGAATACTGAATATAAAGCAGATTCTCCTGTGTGCAGAGGATTCAGCAAGTCTTCAGCCTCCATGTCCTGAACAACTCAGAACACACACACAGCCTGCTGCAGCCATAGCATACACACACAGCCTGCTTCAGCCATAGCATACACACAAACACACACACAGCCTTCTGCAGCCATAACACACACACAAACACAGCCTGCTTCAGCCATAGCGCACACATACACACACACAGCCTGCTGCAGCCATAGCATACACACACAGCCTGCTTCAGCCATAGCACACACCACACACACAGCCTGCTGCAGCCATAGCGCGCGCGCACACACACACAGCTTGCTGCAGCCATAGAGCACACACACAGCTGCTGCCATAGAACACTGAAGAAAAACACACAATCTTCTCCCAGAGAGAAAACACCACAGGACAGAGGTTACTGCTTCACTACTTATGTCTTCTCCTCCTCCTCTATATTACACAGGAAATCTTCATGTTACACTGCTGCTCATATACAGTCATCCAGCATCCAGGAAAAAGAACAGCACAGATCTCCCCCCACACAATGGACTCTTCCAGCTCAGAAACAAGCTGCCAAATAGTGGCCGACAACTTTTCCATGACCCCCCTTATCTAATAGGGCCAGTGTCCTATTAGAATGTTGCTCATAAAATATAATGATGAGCAAAACTTATAAAATTTATATCAAAACTCAATTCTAAAATTTTTAAAGAATTTTTTAAAGCTGGTAAATTTTTTTCCCGACTCCAACTCCGACTCCAGCCAAAACTAGCTCAGACTCCGACTCCACAGCCCTGATTTGCAGATCATGCAGCGGATCCGCGGCGTTTCTGCTACAAAATTGCAAAACTGTGGATTTAATCTTGTCTAATGGTCCTTTTACACAAAGCGATAATTCGCCCAATCGATCGTTTATCGATTTTAAGTCAACAATTTTATTTTTATAACGATCAGCGTTTAGACGAAGAGTTAAATCGTTTGAAAAAATCGTTATTGCGATAATTTTTAAGATCGCTTGAGCCCATCTCTCTGTGACAGGCTGTTTACACAAAGGGAACTGCAAATTTTTAGAGAACGACCAACAACGATTCTCGCTCGTCACTTAGTCGCTAGCCGTATTTACACAAGCCGATTATCGCTCAAATGCGATCGTTATCGTGAAAATTTGAACGGGACCTGGGAAAAGTCTTTTTGAATGCAGATAATGGCATATTTGCCTAATAAACCCAATTACAAAGTTTCTTAAAATCGCCATTTTAAAGTCTTCTCCACATTGCCCTTACTGTAACATCCTGTTATAGCGTATCCTCGCCAGGTGCAAGACCCTTCATATCTGCACTGTGTGTTCTGGTAACTCAGTCCCCTCTGACCACCATTAGACCTCTGTGTCCCCTATATTACGTGGGGACATGCAGTTTCTTCCCCACAGATAGTTATAGATGTGAGGTGTCCTACCAGGGGTAGACATCACCACCAGCGCTACAGAATGTGCAGACGTGGAGCTTTAGGTCACTGTTCAGACACAACAGTGTTCACACAATGATAATCCCTCCCCATATCACACAGTATACAGCAATCATCACCTCCGAGGCTTCCCCATGCTGGCTGCTTATCCAGACTCCGCTCCCATGTGCGTACAACTTCCGGTCCGGCTAACAATGACCTCCCTCCAGCAACAAGAGTCCGCAATTTAGTTCCACTAGTGAATATGAATTGAACGTATAACATATCGTCGGGAATGTGAATTATTGATATATAAGTGATGGCTGTCGCCTCTCTTCTCTCATCTCTCATCTCCGGGTCTACTACAATCCCTTACTGAGAGAATGGCGCGACTGCTGTGTTATATGTGTAGACACGAAATATTAGAGAGCTGGGAGACATGGAGACCGGGCTAAGCATGTCAAATAGAGGATAGAGATAACATTGTGTATGTGCTGAGGTTTATAGGTTTGTCTGGTGATACAGTTGCTTGGTTTGGGGGGAAGGATTTAGTGGCGCACACAGTCGCCTGGAAGCTGTAACCATGGCGACGAACCCCCCCCCCCCCCCCCCCCCCTCCTGCAGAGCAGAGGAGGCGGAGGAGAATCCCCGCACAGGGGGCGGCCTCTCCGGGGATTGTCTGCTGCCGGTGCCGGTGCGGTACCTGTTGATCGGTTTGTGGTGTCGGGAGAGGCTGAAGTGCGGTTTATATGAGACGTGGAGAGAAGCCTGGAGCGGATCTACCGGGGATTACTGAGGGGATTATCATGGAGGTGGGCACCAGGTGTGTGAGGGGTCCAGCCAGGTGGGCACAGGGGATGGGGTGAGGGTGAGGGCACAGGGACTGGGGGTGTCAGGGGACGGGGTGAGGGGAGAGGGACTGGGGGTGACGGGATGGGGTGTTTGGGGGTATTTGGGGGCACTGCTGGCTGTAGTATTTGGGGGCACTGCTGGCTGTAGTATTTGGGGGCACTGCTGGCTGTAGTATTTGGGGGCACTGCTGGCGGTAGTATTTGGGGAACTGCTGGCTGTAGTATTTGGGGGCACTGCTGGCGGTAGTATTTGGGGAACTGCTGGCGGTAGTATTTGGGGGCACTGCTGGTGGTAGTATTTGGGGCACTGCTGGTGGTAGTATTTGGGGCACTGCTGGTGGTAGTATTTGGGGCACTGCTGGTGGTAGTATTTGGGGCACTGCTGGCTGTAGTATTTGGGGGCACTGCTGGTGGTAGTATTTGGGGCACTGCTGGCTGTAGTATTTGGGGGCACTGCTGGCGGTAGTATTTGGGGCACTGCTGGCTGTAGTATTTGGGGCACTGCTGGCTGTAGTATTTGGGGGCACTGCTGGCTGTAGTATTTGGGGCACTGCTGGCTGTAGTATTTCGGGGCACTGCTAGCTGTAGTATTTGGGGGCACTGCTGGCTGTAGTATTTGGGGGCACTGCTGGCTGTAGTATTTGGGGGCACTGCTGGCTGTAGTATTTGGGGGCACTGCTGGCTGTAGTATTTGGGGGCACTGCTGGCTGTAGTATTTGGGGGCACTGCTGGCTGTAGTATTTGGGGGCACTGCTGGCTGTAGTATTTGGGGCACTGCTGGTGGTAGTATTTGGGGCACTGCTGGCTGTAGTATTTGGGGGCACTGCTGGCGGTAGTATTTGGGGCACTGCTGGTGGTAGTATTTGGGGCACTGCTGGCTGTGGTATTTGGGGGCACTGCTGGCTGTAGTATTTGGGGCACTGCTGGCGGTAGTATTTGGGGAACTGCTGGCGGTAGTATTTGGGGGCACTGCTGGCTGTAGTATTTGGGGCACTGCTGGTGGTAGTATTTGGGGCACTGCTGGCGGTAGTATTTGGGGCACTGCTGGCTGTAGTATTTGGGGGCACTGCTGGCTGTAGTATTTGGGGGCACTGCTGGTGGTAGTATTTGGGGCACTGCTGGTGGTAGTATTTGGGGGCACTGCTGGTGGTAGTATTTGGGGGCACTGCTGGCTGTAGTATTTGGGGCACTGCTGGTGGTAGTATTTGGGGGCACTGCTGGCTGTAGTATTTGGGGGCACTGCTGGCTGTAGTATTTGGGGCACTGCTGGTGGTAGTATTTGGGGGCACTGCTGGCTGTGGTATTTGGGGAACTGCTGGCGGTAGTATTTGGAGAACTGCTGGCGGTAGTATTTGGGGGCACTGCTGGCTGTAGTATTTGGGGCACTGCTGGTGGTAGTATTTGGGGGCACTGCTTATGGTCTAGGGACACTGCTGACCTCCATATTTGGGACCGGATCCTTTGGAACCATGATGACCCGTACTAGGGGGTCATGTAAACCATTGAGACAATCGGCCACCTGTATGTGAGGGTGATTTTGTTGATCTAAACCACAATGCTAAAGCTGTACACCGGGGACAACCTGAACTATGTGTGTTGGTGACCTGTAATACTGGTGACTGCTGCCTGAGGTTCTTTTATGGTACTATCTATTCCAGGTGACTCTGGGTAGCGATATGGTGCACCCTGGATCTACAGGAGTGATCTGCTGACTTCCCGATCTCCAGATGCCCACCTCCTCCTCAGGCCACATATTGCGGCATCGCCTCCTCCTTGCATTTCCATCTTTTCTGCCCCTGTCATGGACTACAATGAGATCCGTCCACTCTCTGCGTACATCTCTTATGGACGAACCTTGTGATGAGACGACCTTGACATGACGACCGGGAGCTAACACTGCAATGGATAAGGTAACGACGGCCATCTGCCGTATGTCAGCGTTAATAATTCATTCTTCTTACATCTCCAGCGAGTCCATCAAGTTGTATCGTCCCATTTTCACAATGAGTTATTGGTAAAACTGTGGAAAGGTAAAAACCTCTAAGATTAGTCTGCACTTCCTCATAAACCTCATTGTAAAGAATAGGACACAAAGCAGAAAGCGGAGCATGACTTAAGGCTATTTCATTGCTGTAGAATGATGTCACCAGACAATGACATCACTCCTTCCTATTTAGAGATATGAGATCATGGTACTTGAGCCAAATGTGACTTCAGTCTTTCCACCTATGTCTATATATTAAGACTTTCCATTTTAAAGTGCATTTTTGGGGGGTAACATTTCTGGTAAAGGGCGGGATAAGAAGTAGGGTCTTTATGTATAGAGTGTGTATTGGAATAGAAAAAAGGGTCTACGTTATATTGCAGAAACAGCGCCATTATTGCACAGAGTTTGTTTCTGGTATTGCAGCTCAAGCCCATCGATGAATCAGTTGTAAAGCTTCGGGATCCATCCAGATCGCATTTCAGTGTTGCATTGCATGTATGATTTTAAGTGGACACTGTCACTCCCTGACCACCTACCTAGCTGGCAGCACTGCTGGATAGTGTCAAGGAGGCGGGGCCATGGATGCATGCATAATTAGCAACATACAGCACAGTGAGATGTAGCGGCGATGGGGCTGAGAGAACAATAGGCCCCGCCTCCTTGACACTATTTACTATTATTAAAGTGATTTGGAAAAACTTTTGACACGTCATAGAGGCATGGCCAAACTTTTGATCGGTCCAGGTCTAAGCGTCCAGAACCGTACCAATCGTGAGAACGAACTGGGAGAGGGCCGTGCTATATTGCGTCCTCTCCCTGCTCTGTGTAAGAAAAAAAGAGTCAGGCTCATAATATAAGTCTAGAGAGCTTGACTCTTTTTTCAGTTTTGCAACAGCTGCAGGGCCACGAGATTGACACCTGACTATTGACTATAACCACCATAATGTCAGCTGTGCGAGTCCTCCTTACACTGATGGACTCTTTGCAGTACGATAAGAGTTGTTTATTATGACTTTTTCTGGACATCTGACTCCATCACAGCAACAGATTGTGATTCCTATGAGAGTGGAGGATGGATTGTGCAGCTGACACTATGTCTAGGACTATACACTATGCCATTGCTTGTGTCTCACCTGCCGAAATAGCTCAGTTGGGAGAGCGTTAGACTGAAGATCTAAAGGTCCCTGGTTCGATCCCGGGTTTCGGCAATGTCATTTTCTAACACTGAGTAGTGAGGAAAGAGATTTTTCCATGTTTTGAAAACATAGAGGAGCTTCATCATTGTATAATATATATAGTATAAAATATACGTTAGCTATAGATACTGTGTGATGTATAGCTGGGAATCTATCTGTTGTGGGCGGTCGCTTTGTATAGCCAAAAGCTGTTCCTCCCATCCCCCCCCCCTTCCATAGACACCTATGGTTGTTTTCGCCTGGCGGACTTCTTTTATCCCCTATGAGAATAAAGGATCTCACATGTTGAAATCTCCATGCGCAATCCTTCTTTCCCAGGATATCTGCCATCAGGGACAGGGCTGGCACCCCCATTATCTGGATGATATCTGTTGGCTAAACTCCCAGAATACCCAGACTGTGACAAGCTGCTAAGGCATACTGGGAGTTGTAGTGTGACATCATTTGTGTATAGGAATGCAGGTATTACGGCCGCCACATAGACCCCTCTATTGTTTTGGGGCACCTGGACTGATGGTTTCATCCCTTGTTTTACCCAGTAAATGTTATGTCCTAAATTGGGAATGAATTCTGTTCTCTGGCAGCATAGAGTGCAATTGAAATCCATCGGAATATTTATAAACCAGGCTATTCTCAGCACGCCAGGCACCGAGCATTACACGCACTGTTATTCTACAGGATATACAGACACAAGAGCCTGAGACCTCAGCCATTCTCTAATAATCCTTGTTTTGGTTCCTCATCTTTTCTCAAGATTATCAAGATCTCTGCTGGTAGTCGGTGAATAGAAACATGCTCATCCACAACCTGTTGCTCTTTAGTTGCACTAAAACTACAACTCCCAGCATGCACCAGGGTTTGCTGAAGAATCACAGGTTGGGGTACACTGATCCAGATGCCGTTGCTTATGTCCTATTATAACCCTGTTAGAAAGCTGTATGCTTGTGCCATGGGGGCCATTGTTTTCTGCTTGTAGTCAGTGAATAGAAACATGCTAATCAGCGTGTGTTCTCCAACCCGAGATGCCCTGGCTGCTGTAAAACTACAATTCCCAGCATGCTCTGGAACCTAAGGTCTGCAACGACTGAAGAGCTACAGGTTTGGGAACAATGATCTAGAACAGGGGTGTCAATCTCAAAGCCCTCCAGCTGTTGCGGAACTACAACTCCCAGCATGCCTGGACAGCCAAGGCCAGGCATGATAGTAACTCTAGTTATACAACAACTGGAGGGCTGTGAATTTGGTAGCTGTGATCTAGATGCTATTGTTTATGCCTCTGCTGTATTATAGCTTTGTAGAAGAACTCTATACGTTTGTCTCCCATCCTGGGTTATCCGGAGACAGATCTGTGCAATCTGAGTGTGCGTCCATGATCAATGTGTGTAAGAGGATTTACCCAGTACAGTCAATTATTGTACGCTTAAACGTCTATTTGTTATGCAAAATATCCCCTATTTCATTCATTAAGTCAGTGGGCGATATTACAGGCACTGACCATTTGACCACTTCCTGAGCACTACCTCTCATTCACTACGGCCTCCTCCTGTGCTAGGCAAACATGATCTGTCCCTTATGGAAGTGTAAGCCCTATTCATATGCATAGTGAGGGTGCTGGTAACTCTCCTGAAATACATAAGATGGGAGCGCTCAGGGTGGAGCACATATTGCATATCCTCTTAGATGTCATAGAGACATAATGGCTGACTTTCTATCTCTCACCGGTTGCTTGTGTATCTTTAGGTGCATGTTCAGTCGGAGGACATAGTCGGTAAATTAAAGGAGAAGGGATTTAATCCTGGGACGTCTACAGAAGAATACTTATGTTTCCTGTGGGATCTGTATCAGATAGCGGAGAGCAAGTTACAGGCGTGCAATAACAATCTGGAGGAGCTGAAACTACAACAGGCCGAAGAGATGAAGGAGGTGAGAGCCGTGTGCCCGTCCATGAGAGTGATATCATTATACGGAAATAGTGAGTATAGAATCCAGGTACCAGCCAATGGCAGATATCTAACAGGTTGCTGCACTATTTATATAAGACCATATGTTACTTATAATGGTTTATAGCCTATGGTCTTATAAAAACTGAGTGGTTTTGCTCAGAAAATCAGTCAGATCAAACCATTCCCAAATGTCTCATCATGCAGGTAGTAGGAGCAAAGAAACCTCATGTAGCACCCTGGGCACCGCATTCTCAGATACTCAGATACATGGAGCTTTCAGCATTTTTCTAACCCTAAGGCCTAAATGTCTGTAGGGCTGTCCGAATTGTATATCTTCCGATGGATCCAGCCAATGTATGTGCACTTTGGATCCGAATTGCTGACACTTGGATAGCTAGTTACAAGAGACATATGGTACCTTTCATATATCCGTCTGTGCTCCCATATCGTAGAAGCTTCCCAAAGATGCTTCCCAAGCCCCTGAAGTGCCGAGGGCTGTAAGGGTGGTATTACACGGGCCGATGAGGGCCCGATAATAACTGTAAATGAGTGCCAATCTGCCAGATCGGCTCTCGTTTACTGGGACTATTACACAGCCCGATAATCGTTTAACAGGGGCTGCAGGGACATCGTTACTGATGTCCTTGCAGCCCTTGTTTAAACTGTATACCTTACCTGTCTATGCTGCAGGGCTCCTCTTGTGCTCTGCTTCTCCCCGGGTCCCGCACACTCCAGCTTCAGAGCGGCCTGTCTCACCTGACAGGCCGCTCAGCCTATCACTGGCTGTGCAGTCCCGGCCTGTGATTGGCTGAGTGGCCTGTTAGCTGAGACAGGCCGCTCTGAAGCTGGAGCGCGCGGGACCCAGGGAGAAGCAGAATGCAAGATGAGCCCTGCAGCATGGACAGTTAATGTATTCTTCTTTGTATATTGTCAGCCGCCAGCCGCGCACTGATGTTACACGTAGCGATGTGCAGTCGGCGCCAGACAATTATAGGTCCAAACCTATATCAACAATCAGCCGACAACGCTCATCAGCTGATCGCTGTCTTTATTACACTGAGCGATAATCGGACGGATAGGGATGATTTGACCGATCATTCTGTGTAATGGTACCCTAACACCTTCTCACTCCCCCTTCCATTCCTATGACTGCTTGATAGTCATCTGTAAGCCAAGTCCCAGGAAGGGATAGGAGGGGAAGCGAGGAGGTGTTACAGCCCTCAGCACTTCAGGGGCTTGGGGAAGCCTTTTTGACACTTTGCACTAGAGAATAGAAGCATTTCTCTATGTTCTGGCAGCACAGACAGATATAAGAAAGGTACCATGTGTCTCTCTGCTCTAACAGTTATCTAACAGTGTCAGCAGTTCGGGACTTGAATTGCAGCTGACAGATTCCCTTTAATTCCTCTCCCCATCCTCTCTATGGAATGGTCAGCACTTTATTGGGGTCAGGACAGCTGACGGGTAGGTTTCCTTTAAATCACATATTTTTCATCCCCCCCCCCCCTTCTCCAGGTGGAGAACTATGTGGCTCATATCAGGAGCCTCACCGAGGAGAGGGAGGCGCTCACCACAGATTTTGAAAAGGAAAATATACAACTCAGGATTGAACTAGAGAAGCTGCAGATTCAGCAAGGTAAGAAGAATTATTGTCATTGTTATTCAGCTGTAGAATGGTGATATTTTTAGATAAGCAAATTTACAAGAAGTTCAGGTTTGCAAAATTTGGAACACTCGGCATTTGTCCTGGAAAACATGGATACAGTAATAGAGCTGCATCCATCCTGACCAGCCTACGGGAGTCAAATGCAGACCGGGACTTATTGTAAATTCGTACATCTCTAGTAAAATTAAAGGCAAAGTATCACATGGAAAATTGCTATAAAACTGGTAACACAGTTATATAGCAATAGTAGCACACAGAGTACAGAAACCTTTATTCTCCTTGTTCATGGCTTATATTCTTCAACAAATCCTTTTGTTTGGTTAGAGTCATAGTGACACCTCTCCCTGCTCCCCTGCACTGTCCTCTTCACCCCTTCATCTGCTATTGATAGGCACGGCTCCCCG
Source organism: Dendropsophus ebraccatus (assembly GCF_027789765.1). Taxonomy (NCBI): domain Eukaryota; kingdom Metazoa; phylum Chordata; class Amphibia; order Anura; family Hylidae; genus Dendropsophus; species Dendropsophus ebraccatus. Next base: position 22,993,767 of record NC_091465.1, read on the forward strand.
AGTTCTGCTAAAATCTCATGCAGGTGCCGCTCAACTGTATTGTGGTGGAGTGGTGGGACAGTGAAGCTACCATCGGAGCTGCTCCACAATCCAGATGAATGGTGTGTGCACTGCATTTCAGTAGAACCCAGAGAGCCTCTCCTATAAAATATAGAAGGAAGGGCAGAGAGGGGAGACGCAGGGGATCGGGGAGAGGTGATACACTCAGGGCACTTCAGTGCTCTAGCCACACCTCTTTGACACTTCAGATGGACAAAAAGATTTTTTTTTTCGAGGATATAGAAGACAATGAAGATAAAGGTAGCCCTACTCTCTGTGCTACTATCAAATTTTCATAGCAATTTTTCACATGTCCTTTCTCTTTAAGGAAACTTACTTTCTGTGCAATATTTTTTTTTCTTTTCTCAATTTCTCAGTGTTTTTATGTCATTTTAGAATCTCAGATGAAGGAAGTTGAAGAAATGCTGGACCAAGAAGGCTTAATAGAGATTGCTCACAGCAGCCCCAGCGAGCAGATTGCCTACCTGCTGGTGGAGAGAGCCACGCTGCTGGAGAAACTCGAGCTTCTGGAACAAAAGATGGACTCGCGCTCAGAAAACGTGAACGATCAAAAGCGACAGGTGCAGAGATAGACGTGTGCTGTATATCATCCGATATCGGAGAACTCTGACTCAACAGCTGTTTAACAACTACAACTCCCAGCATGCCCAGACAGCCAATGACTGTCCGGGGTTACGGAGTTGTAGTTTTGTGACAGCTGGTGAGTCACAGGTTGAATTATGCTGCTCTGTTTTATTTTTTTATGGCGTTTACCGTGTGGTTTAAATAACACGTTAAAGTGTTTTCCAGACAGTGAACAGTCATATACTAGCTAGGATATAGTGACTTGTTTAGACTGCCACCAATTTCAAGGGAGAAATGCACGGCTAAGCTCTTCACTCCCCGGCTTGCTGTGATCTCATTCTCTCTGCAGGAGGCAATCTCCATAGAAAGCAGAGACTATCAGTGCGATGGAACGACAGCAAGCTGGAAAATGAAGCATCTAGAGCCAGAGGGAAGTGCATGGGTACTTAAAGATTGATGGGGCCTGAACGCCCACATTTTAATTTAAAATCTGACAAGTCTCACCACTATTTCAGCTCACCACAGCTGAAAGTGTTGCAATGATGTCCCCGTAAATTCTGCAGCCTAGTGGTCGCATGTTGTATATGCAGGAAGAGACCACAATGACCAATGATTGGCTGTACCATCACCTGCATTATGTACGGGATGTCACAGTATGGGGCTCAGAGTGGCGGCAGTGCAGGAATAGTGCTAAGTAGTATATATACATATTATAGCAGGTCACCACTGCGGCCAAAATATTTAAATATTGATATCACTGGATAACCCCTTTGCATATACGTTACACTTATCTTGGTTTACTGGTTACAGGATGAATTGGAACAAATTCATCGGACATTAGAAGAAGAACTTTATCAACAGCGTGAAATCATGAGACGCACCAAGGAAACCATGAGCAAGGTATTGAACCCGTATCATCACTGTCACTCCTGCAGGGAAAGCTGTGACTAGATCAGGAAACAGGCTCAGTCCCAATTCAGAAGGGATTTTTATGTTTAACAATAGAATACCCCAGCATATACTATTAAACTATATAAAATCATATTTATCAAGTGTCATGTGGCTTTTCTATTTATGTCCTTTGTATTATTGGTATAAACGTGGATGATATTCAATAAGAACATTACATGTATTTTGCCCTGAGACAGTTATTTTCATATAAACTTAATACATTCACATGTTTTTCCTGAAGGAGCCATTGTCCTCAGTACAGAAGCCGTGGATGAAGTTGTTTGGGACTCGTAAAAATGCAGACAGAGCGTCTGCTGAGAGTTCAGTATGTTCTCATCTGCTTCTTTTTATATTTTTTAACATTACTAATAGACCAATGCGTCCACTAACTCAGAAACACACTAACCCTATCATCTTCATCTGGTGTACGGCCTCGGGGTTGTTATAATGGAGTCACATGAAAGGAATTACACATATGTATTTTGCCTGTTAATTCATTTTTATTTTTCTTTCTCTCCATTCAGGTTCAATCTATCTATCTATCTATCTATCTATCTATCTTATCTCTCTCTATCTTTCTTACTGTCCGTTCATAACTTATCCATCTATCCATGCTGGTTTTTGGCCCTACCACCCTCCAGTATAGTTAATAGAAGATATGGAAACAACTGAGAAAACTGGCCTGGTTGTTTCCATATTTTCCATAAACTACAATGGAGAGCGACTACAGGTTTGCAGCCACCGCTCCATTGCTAACTGGGGAATGATTGGGGAGAAACATGGTGTAAAGTACATTAACACATGAAAGGCATGACGGGGAGACACAGCTTTTGTATTGGCATCAAGTACTCTATTCTGATGCATTATGCATGTCCTAAATTCTTTGATCTGATGAATTCAGGTAAAGTGCTCTATAGCCTGAGATGTAGAGAATATTGTATGGCACGTCTCAGAGGATGGGCCGGGTCTCTGTACCAGTGTATGAGAGGCTCAGACTGGGGGCGCTGTGACTGCAGGTGTCAGATAATCCCTCTTGTTTGCTCAGTGAAATGGTGGGTAAAGCATTGTTCTGCTAACTTCTGGAGCACGCCACTCCATATACCATATACACAAGATGGCTGATGGATTTTATCCCCTTCCGAGTGTTCAACTTTGTGATCAATTTTATATAATTTTTGAATGGGTGTTAAAATTACAAAAAAAAAAACAGCAATTTTGACAATATTTTCCCTTTTTCTTACACTTTTTTTTTTTTTAGCATGCGACAAATAGCGTGATATATTTTATTGTTGATAACAGCCATATCAATTATGTTTTTTTCCCTTTGATACATGGGAAAGGTTTTATTATTCTTAACACCAATATCTTTTTTTTTTTTTTTTTTTTTAAACTTGATCTTACTGGGTTTTTACTTGTTAGACCCTTAAGGATTCTAATAAGCCATTGCTTGTTTTGCGCTGTGACCGCTCTACTAGTCAGCTCCACATTTCCTGCCTCCACATCTTGCCGCATGTACATCAGATGACGGGAAAGGGTAATGTTGATGGATATAAAACAATGCGTCTACGCCATAGCAGTAATATACTTTAGATGGAATAAAACTGGGAATAACAGGAAAGGAGCTGGGACTCAGGTGCACAACAGCAGCTAAAAAGCAAACAAGATCTTAGGGCACAGATGTCAAACCTGCGGCCCTTCAGCTGTTGTAGAATTACTATTACCCATCATTCCTTACAAAGCTTTGGCTTTCTAAGCATGATGGGAATTGTAGTTTTGCAACAGCTGGAGGGCTTCTAGTTTTAATGTAAAATTACCTCTCTGTAAATTTCTTGTAAGAGCACATTTTGGCAGGATATAATAAGAGTACAATCATTTTCTCCTGGATCAGCTCCATACACCCTAGAGCAGGGGTAGGAACCTTGGCTCTCCAGCTGTTTCAAAACTACAACTCCCTTCATGCCTGGACGGCCAAAGCTAAAGCTTTGGCCGTCCAGGCATGATGGGAGTTGTAGTTTTGAAACAGCTGGAGAGCCACCCCTGCCCTAGGTCAACATACGTACTAGCAGAAAGAGGTTAAACAAGATGCTGTAACTATCTGGCTTGTTCAGCTTTAATGAAAGACTCCAAGAAGCACTGATATTATTGAAAAGTAGGGGGCACTACAAAGAGATGGCAAATAATTCATTAATTTCAAGGACTTAACAAAGGACCAGGGAGCAGGTGTGTGGAGGAAATGAGATTTAGTCATCAGTATGGGAAAGGGTTCCTCACAGTTCAAGCAGTCATACTATAGAGAGCCATCAGGTTATAAGGACAGATGCTACGTCAGCAAGGGCAGGATGGCTATCAATAGCAAACATTGTGGAAGGGGAATTCTCGATGGATAATTGATTGATCTGTGGACTTGTTCCTGGTTTTCTGTTACTTCTGTTTCATATAACTCCATTCACATTGAGAATCTAGAAGTAAAACAAACAGAACAATAATGGATCAAGTATTAACTATTGTTGCGTTTCAGACTTTTGACGAGGAGCTTGATAAAGAGAGGAAAATAAGGGCGAGTGTGGAGAGAGATCTGACCGAAGCCGCCCAGAGGTTGAAAATGGCTCACGACGAGATCCGTAAGCTCACGGACGATTTTCTGATTAAGAAGAAGGAGCTGAGCGAGCTGGGTATGTTATTATGCACCAGAGATGCACAGACTTTACACTGTCTTAGGGCCTATATTACACGGGACGATTGTCGTGCGAAAAATCGTCATATCTCTCGAATTAAAATAATTGCTCTGTGTAATTGCAGGCAATGATCGAAAAATCATTCATATGTCGTTGATCGTTGATTTAGATCTGAACCTAAAATTATTGTTAATCGTTCGCTGTAATTCCACAATCGTTCGCTCAAGTTCCGCATTTGTTTACTAATCGTTCAGTGTAATTGCACATTGTTCATTGTTTTGCTGGAATCAAAAGAAATAAACGATCGTAGTAACGATCGTAACTAACGACCATTGTTCTGTGTAATATGAAGAAAGATTTTAGGTTAACAATAGACAATCTCGTTTGCAATTGTTTATCATTAGTCGTTAATCGTTAAAAATCGCTCTGTGTAATAGGACCCTTATATGTATTCATTGAACCTTTTATGAAGCGGCCAAAAATATTCCCGTAAACCATCCCGATATTTCATGGACATGGAGGTCATATTGGGATAGGGCTTATCCGGACCCCCATCAGGGAAAACTGCCCATGTCACAGTGACAAGTGTTTAAAAGTGAACAGGACCCTAATCTGGCACTTGTCATGTCCTATGGATGCCAGAACAATAACTATTTCCAGAGTCTCTTTACTGTACTTCTTTATACAGAGTGTCATATGTATTTCAGTGTTTTGTTTTTTTTTATTGTTGAAGCAAACATTTAAATTGAAATTTTTTTCCTGTTGTGCAGAACAAATTATGCAAAAGAAACAAGAAGAAACTGATGCACTACAACAAGAGCTCAAAGACCTCAGAGACAATGGTGAGATATAAAGTTCTGGTTTAGACCTTCAGCAGTGACATATATCATGGGATCTCATGTGTCGGCCAACTAACATGGTGTACAACTTATCATTGCTGGCATAGTGTATGAACAGTGTTCTTTACAAGAACTAAAAATAACTTTTCTCCACAACACAGGTATGAATCAGGTAATTATACAACAGAAGAAATATGCTATAAAAAGCCATTTATTCTGCAAACTGTGGTGTGTGTGTGTGTGTGTGTGTGTGTATATATATATATATATGTATATATATATATATATATATATATATATATATGTATATATATATTATATATAAAACTCAACACATTTCGAGGCTAGCTGTAGTTTTGTAATAGCTGGAGAGCCGCAAGTTGGGAAAGTCACAGAGGCCTTTCAGTGTATGACACAAGCACAGATACATTTAGCTGCGGAATCTGTTGGCGCTAGGCAAATAAATATTATTATTATTATTTAGCTTTAAGGCTGTATTCACACTGTAAAATACGGTTGTAATTTTAAAAATCAAAATACCGCCGTATTTTCAATATAATAATGTGCTCCATTGAAGTCAATGGGAAATTGTCCAGCAGTGCACACACCATATAGTATATATTTTCTTTGGTTAATATTTTTTTTTTATCTGTTTACACATCTTTTTTTATTTTCACCCAAAATGACTGTTGTAGTTATCCTTTATTTTTCTGTGTGTGAACCTAGTCTTATAGAAATTTTTTTTTTTTTTAACTTTTACAGATTCCCTTGAACTGCAAAAAGCCAAAGAACATAATAATAGATTAGATAAAGAGATACTTGCCTTACGCCATCGAGTCAGATCGCTGGATTCTGAAAGGAAAAAGCACATGGAGCAGGTTCGTTGTTTTAGTTATTTATTTTATTTTGAGATCACGATATGAGCCAGGAATAGGGGTCTGTTGGCTCAGAGACCCTGTAGCCCGGATGATTTTTCAAGCTGTGATTTCTCTGATACACTGCAGTGCTTTATAGGCAGCAGTAAGAGTGTGTTAGTCCCCCGTATGATGCTGCCCTTGGTTCAGGCATGATGACAGGTTCTCTTTAAATAAAATCTGCTTCTGGCGTGAGACCAAATAAAAAAAGTGTCTTTTGTGCAGTGAAAATATTCCTTGTAGTACATGTAATTTTTTTTTTTTCCATAGTGTGAAAAAAGTAACAGTGATTCGACAAACTCAACACCCACACCTCCGAGCCTGCAAGACAATCCGGAGCTACATAAAAAGTAACTAAGTGAATACTATCACATGTAAAGGCACATATACCCCAAAAAAGAAGACTCCAATCTACTGTTATATTCCCATAAGGTCGGGGATGCTGAGGATGATACCTCTATACTTAGGTATACTTGCTGAACTCAGGGAGACCAGCCAAACGACAACACTGCGGGCTGCTAGTGAAAGCGCTCAAAGCAGTGAAGTCCTAGGTCTCCCTGAGTTCAGCAATCTGTTTCTCTTATGGCTTTACTAGGCATTGCTCCCACCTAGCCAGAATCCTGCTCCACACTGAAGAGGGGCAACACCCCGAAACAGCTGTATGTGGATGGATACCTGGCCTTGGTTTATCCCTTGTCATTACATTGACTTATAAGGCCATTTAATATGGTGGATTTGGTGGTTTCCTAACAGGAGCTGCCCCTTGGCTGGGTTCTTCCCGGAGGGATATCTGGCTAGTCCTGTGTTTTGAGAATCTTCAATGAGGCTCCACGGGCTCTTCTTTTGCATATTCATGTTTCCCAGGGGGCAATGCACCTAGGACTTCACTGCATTGAGCGCTTTCACTAGCAGCCGGCAGTGTTGTCGTTTGGCTGGTCTCCCTGAGTTCAGCAATCTTTCTCTTAAGGGTGGTATTACACAGACCGATGGTTGTTGCAAGCAAACGCCGATCTGCTAGATGTGCCTATTATACAGCTCGAGAAGCATGTGGCAGGGGCTCCACAGGCATTGCTGGCGATGTCTGTGCAGCCCCTGCATTATATAGAAAATAATAAAGTTATACTTGCCTGTCCAGGCTCCCTCAGTTCCCTGCTCACTGCTGCCGCTGCTGAACTTTCTAAGGCCATCTCTGAAGTGGAAAAGCAGCTCTGCCAATAACTGGCCAAGACTGGACAGTGTCGTGGCCAGTGATTAGCTGAGCGACCTGTCACTTTAGAAACTGCTTCTAAGGTATCTTTGGTATACAGGGAACGCCAGAAAAAGGCAGCAGGACACCGGGGGAGCCTGGACAGGTAAGTATAACCTTTATTATTATTTTTTACACTGTTAACAGCCGTCGGCCGTGGATTGCACGTAGCAGTGCACGGTCGGTGGCCAATTACGATATCTGCCTAAATCGGCCTGATTTGGGAGACAATTGCACCATGCAATAAGACCTTTAGATAAGCGTCTGACCTTGCTCTTTAGTATGTGGCCTCCCTAGCAAGCATTGGGCCCTTTTCAATCAAAGATGGAACATGACATAAAAGAAGCCAGCTTGAGAACGGGCGTAGATTGAAGTTTGTGCATGTTTAGTGCAGATTATTTTAGTTTTTTATAATGTATCAGAAATCTAATGTGCTAAAGACTACCAACTGGAAAAAGCAGGGGCCCTGGTACTAGAACAATATCACTATATTGCAGATAGTGAGGCTTTCATCATAGTTCACATCCGTATAACTCTCTGATGTCCTGTGATAGTTATGAGCCATTAGAAATATACAAGCCATGCAAGTCTCTACCTGCAACCCATACAATACAATAGGAGGCCGTGCTATCCTCCTTCTCTGGGCCCCTGTACAGCTGCACATGGCGTGTCTGCCACTGACTGACGCTTACCTGTTGTGTGTTCTGTCAGCAGCTCTGATCTTATTCTTATCTTTATAAGGAGGTTTTGATGTGTTTTATATTCAGTTTTCACAATTGTAGAAGAAAACCCTTTTAACTACAAAGTAACCGCATGTAAACAAATCACAAAAGAGTCCGACTAGGAAAAGAACTTGTCTAAATAGCTCAAATGCTACATTTATTTATTTTGCAGCAATAGATTAGGCTTCATGTGCCCCATAGTACTTTGTGGCGTAGAAGCAGGTCATGGTCTCTCCATACTCACCAGGTTTTGACTCTGTAAGCAGTCCGGATTCGAGATAGCCGGGAAGTTAAGCCCTCTGCTGTGCACTGTCCCTAGACATATCTTAGAAGTAAGACCTCATGTCAAAAGTAACTTTTGACATGTCCAATGACAATAATGTTTTAAATTAAAACTCTGGCAATTTTTTTTCTTTCAAATCAACTGGTATTGGAAAGTTATATAGATTTGTAATTTACTTCTATTTAAAAATCTCAAGCCTTCCAGTACTTATCAGCTGCTGTATGTCCTGCAGCTTTCCAGTCTGACACAGTGCTCTCTGCTGCCACCTCTGTTCATGTCAGAAACTGTCCAGAGCTGGAGAGATTTTCTATGGGGATTTGCTGCTGCTCTAGACAGTTCCTGACATGGACAGAGATGGCAGCAGAGAGCACTGTGTCAGACTGGAAAGAATACACCGCTTCCTGCAGGGCATACAGCAGCTGATAAGTACTGGAAGACTGGAGATTTTTAAATAGAAGTAAATTACAAAACTATATAACTTTCTGACACCAGTTGATTTAAGAGAAAAAAAAATATTTTGCTGGATAACCCCTTTAAGGGGTTAAAAGTCAATACAAATTCCCAATTGTATGGATGTGTATGCATTGACACAAAGGTTTTTCCTACTGAATATTTTATTGGATGTGTATTGCATTGCATCTAAGGCAGAATAGCTGTGTATTATACTGCTGTACAGCGGCAACACACAGTGATACACACATCGCCAGCAGATCCGTAGGGTCCATAGGCTAAAAATGTTCCTTAATTTATTGTGTAAAAAGAAGATATATGTTCCACCATGATCTGTCTCATTTACCATCACGGGTATCCGTCACCAGTGTTAGCTGGCGCTGGATATACGAATGTCAGGCTGTCATGGTGTCGGTCCTTCCAGTATATGAATCAGGAGGCTTAGAGATTCTGTCTACAATTTGTTGCCTGTATTGGTGACTGGAGAAATTGCCGAGTCATGAGAAAATATACATCAATATTAGATGATGTTGTTCTCCTGTGACAGAAGGAAACTCCAGCAAAAATGTCACAGGGCGTCATAAATAATTATTTGCCCATTGCATGGCAACCCACGGTGTGAGGGGTGAGACCTGCAGATCTCATACAAGGTGCTGGAGGTGCAGAGGAATACACACTGCTAGTATCTCCAGCCCAGGGGAGAAAGCAAGATGTCCGCCGCCCTCCAGGGCTACCTGGGGAATGAAGCATTGTATGGTGGACGGCAGCAGGTGATCCATGTCCACCTGGTTGCTCCAAAAAGAGAAGATCTAAATGTATGGAGTTTCCTTCCCATGCGTTATTCAGTCTGTCCTTGTGTGTCTAGACTAGAGGTAGGGAACCTTGGCTCTCCAGCTGTTGCAAAACTACAACTCCCATACCTGTCCAGGTATGATGGGAGTTATAGTTTTGCAACAGTTGGAGAGCCAAGGTTCCCTACCCCGCTATACTATAGTATCTATCTTCTTCTCTTTGTAGGTGTAAACTGGAGGTTGAGGAAAAGGAATGTCAGAATAAGCAGCTGCAGCACAAGCTCCAGAAACTACGCAGCGAGTATGACGAGATTGTAGAACGCAACGAGGAGCTGGAGTCCATTCTGGGGGAGTCCCAGAACCGCACAAAGGAACAAATCGATTACTTAGAGTGTGAAATCGCTGGACTCCAGAGGACGGTGAGTAGGACCCTGAGGTGTAAAGGGAATGCTCGGTAGATGGAGAGTGTAAATGGGTTAAAGGAGTTGTCTGGGTTGTCCCTAAAACTTAAAGCTATATAAAAAAAAATCTTTACTCTCTCCTAAATTCTCTGCTGCTCCACTGCCAGCACCTCTCTATAGTTCTCCACCAGGACTATAGCGATGTCGTGCGCACTATTCATGCCACATAGCATCCAGTCATTGGCCTTTGTGTACATGCAAGCAAACACCACTGAGGCTTATGATCAGCAGGGTTATGTGAGAGGAAAGTTAGATTCTTTTTTTTTTATATATATATTTAATGCTGCTTCCTCGATTTTCCAGAAAACCTTTATACCAAACCACATGCAGCATGAAAAAGAGTTGAATTGTTGCAACGATTCCAGGGATTCATAGCTGTAGCTTGTATAGTTATACTCCCATATCTGGGGCTCATATGCCTCTTCATTCTGCTGCCCGCAGTTTGGGTCCTTTTACACGGCCCAATATGGGAGGATGCAAGTAAGATCAACGCTCGACTTCAACGCCTTTTGAAGGCACAAACAATTGAGCTGGACGGCCTCTTAAACAATCACTGTATTGTTTGTGTGACCTTTGAAATATACTGCTATCGGATGGACATCTCCCTGTGTAAACAGAGATGTACAGCCGATAGCAGTGGCCACATAAACAATACAGTGATCATTCAAGCAGCAAAATTGTTTGTGCCTCCGAAAGGCGTTAAAGACGAGCCTTGATAGCAATATATTTTAGCGTGGCACAAAACATAAGATTGGGTGTTTTCATATTCCTCAGCTGATCACTGTCCCTTTTACACGGGCCTGAAGGAACTGCGTCAAAGAGGGGTGAGAGTTTCCACCCACTGGGGGAGTGCCGGACCACCTCCAGTACTTCAGGCCCTGCCCGGTTCCTGTGAATAGAACGGCGCCAAACACGGGAACCGGGCCACATTTTAAAAAACGGGCCGCAGAACCGGCTTGCCAGCACCAGCGCTGTTCTATGCTTGGGTCATGTTAAAGCAAATGTACCTGAAGGCACATTCGCTGTAAGCTCCATTCACTTCAATAGAACTGAGCAGTACTTGCAACCGATAGAACTTGCACCCGAACTGGAGACAGGAGTGGTGCTGGTTCTAGAGAAAAAAAAAAAGCAGCCATGTTTTTCTAATTCTGGACAACCACTTTAAAGCCAAACAGCAGAATCCCTTTGCACAATCCTGACAAATCCATTGTCTGCTACTAAAGCTAACAGTATATGGAATTGCCCAGTGCAAGTGTATAAAACTTCAGTATAACTCTTGCTTTAGCTGCAGACAATGGCTAAAATAGGAGGTACCCTTTATTAAAAAGACCCAATTCACTGCAGACCAAACCAGTTAGGAAAACCTAAGCCTTATGCATCATCACCCACATAGCACTTTTGTTTTAAAGGGAATGTCCATATGATCCAACTGGCCATATGAAGAAAAGTTGGATTTATGTGGTGGTTGTAGGATGCCTAATGATCTCATCCAGCCGGATCCCAGGGCTCTCCTCTCTCTGTCACTTCTTTACACTACAGTTCATACTATTAGGAAATGGAAATGGATCTTATTCCTAGCAGTAAGCAATGTTTGTGGTATGAGCCGTATTGCTTCCTAGTTTATTGCCGCAGCTCAGTGTGTAGTAACTAATGCACAGGCCATTAGCGGCTGCCTGTGGCCGTCCTCCAGGTGGCGCTGTGAGCTGCCATTAGCCCTGGCCTGGAGGAATGTGATGGAGAAGAAGAGCTTATTGTTGTCTGATTGTGGGGGACCTGTGAGAGGAATGCAGTCGCCTGGAGACCACAAACACTAAAGTCCCAGGAAACTTGTGACATTCTGTTTACTGCGGCAACAGGAAACTCTTCCTCTTACGGGACAGCTCCATTATTTTTCAGGCCTGTCACCTGTCTGCCACTAACTCTGTGCATCTGACAGCAGATTGATACTGAACATGTAATCATATTCCATGGTTCACGGTAAGTTTCCTAATTATTGGAGAATATTCTAATCCCAGTTTTATAGTTATTCTCTGTTGTTTTGGATCAGTAGATTATGAACTTGGAAGCCGAGCTGACGGAGATGGCGGAGCAGCGGGAGGTCAAGGAAGAGATGCTGGCTACTGTGCATAAGGACATAAAGAAGATGTCAGACTTACAGCAGGTCAGACATCAATCGCGTGTACAGGACTTAGAATAGTCATGTGGCTCCTATACGTAACAATAATGTAGTGCGGTTGTACACTTCATCTTTATCTGTACGACATAATATTAATAATTTTATTTATATAACGCCAACATATTCCGCAGAGCTTTACAATTCTGAGGGTTCATATATAGACAAAATCAGACATTACAGAGGTATACATATATGAAGCGTCTGCCCCCACTGTGTGTTCAGGATACAGAAATTGTGGACCCCATAGGGAATAGAGACTGCAATAGAGTGATGACACCTCTGTACGGCTCTGCTGAATATTTTGGTTCTTAATGTAAAATAAATGTTATATTACTTTCTGTCATCTGGGCTCAATAATCTGGATTATAGCAGTTTTGTATATAAAAGAGTAAGGAGAAGAGTTCTGTATGTAGCCAGACATAATATACAGTATACAATGTGGAATTTTACAATGCCAAATGCAAATGACTTAGCAGGGAAATAGATAATGGATAGATATCAAAAATGATAAATAGACCGCAGCACTCCAAAGGTTAGGTGAAGTGTAACTTTATTCCATCAACTCGAAAACATCACAATAGTGATCATTTTCATCCTTTTCAGAGTAGAGGCTATCGAAATGTCGCGTCTGTGCTGCATGTTATCACTATTGTGATGTTTTCGAGTTGATGGAATAAAGTTACACTTCACCTAACCTTTGGAGTGCTACAGATTATTCATCATTTTTTATATCTGTACACGTGGTTGGGGAATCTGCTGGCACCAACTGATGCAACCAAGTAGTGCTGCTCTGATATCCTACTACTAGATAGATAGATAGATAGGAGATGGAGAGATAGATAGATAGATAGATAGATAGGAGATAGATAGATAGGAGATGGAGAGATAGATAGATAGATAGATAGATAGATAGATAGATAGGAGATAGATAGATAGAAGATGGAGAGATAGATAGATAGATAGATAGATAGATAGATAGATAGGAGATGGAGAGATAGATAGATAGATATTACCTGAATGGAGAGAGATAGAAAGATAGAAATGAAAAAACAGATAAAATACATATGTGTAATCACTTTCATGTGACCCTGTTATAACTAGATACATAGATATTTCAGACCGCCCCCTTTGGCTTTCTATATACGAGTGCTGCTGCATAGATAGATAGTCATAAGTTATTTTGATTATTTTGAAATTCCCCAAAAAAATGTTGTAACTTACAAGTAAAGGTGACCATACACGTTGGATTGAACAAACAATAGCCTTCTGGATAATCAAAGTTGACCTTTGATCTGGTCATAAACCAGCCTAGAAGTTTCTTCAGGAGAGGAGGGGTTAAAGGCGTTATTACACGGCCCTCTAATCCATATCCTTCCCAACTGCTGTATGTCCTGCAGGAAGTGGTGTATTCTTTCCAGTCTTAGTGCTGACTCTCTGCACTAAGCATGGTTTTGGAAATGGAAAGCATTGTTGAAAACCAAGGGAGACATATTGAACATTTGTAACGTGATTTGCACAGCTACAGCGCCACCTATCTGTAACTTATTAGAACAGCAGAACACCCTCCAGGACCCTCTGAGTTGGGGAAGTTTTAGGTTTCCTCATAGAGGCTGAGAGAGGGGCAGTCTTGGCATCTTTACTGCCAGTTCCTTGTCTTTCTCTGGCCGCCCTTTCTAATGACATTATTAGCCTTGTACCAGACCGCACCTCAGCAGAGAATTACACGGTTTATAAAGTATCTGACAAATCCCAACAGTCTTCTTGGCTCATAAATCCTTGTCGTGGTGCCAGCTTCTACCACCCAAGTTGATCCCATATTCCCTGATGAAGATTGTAAAAAACTAAACAACTTTCATTACCATGCCTAATGATAACCTGCAGTATGATAGTGACCCTGGAGGGCATGTACGGGGCAGGTTTAGACGGGGCTGCACTTGTATCGGCATATGTACTGTGTTACAGCCGTGATTGCGTATATACTTATAATATGCGTATAATATGGATCGTGTGCTGGTTTAGAAGCAGTCAGGGTTTCAGCTAGGAGCCTTGTGTTGTTCATAGTCCATACATGTTATCAGACTCCACCATGATGGTGATCAGGGAATCATTGCTGGTAAGTCCTGATGCTTCTAATGGTTAAGGTTACAGCTTTTCTTGTATGCAATGCAGGCACATCTTTATTAGCATGTGAAGTAGGTAGTTATGGCATATGTATATCCATGCCACAAATGTCTGAGAGATGTGGGTCCGATCTCCAGGACCTGCAGCTGTCCTGATAATGAGAGGTGCAGATGGTCAGGAAGCTAGATACAGTTGGCTTAACACTAGAGATGAGTGCAACTTGAGCTTGCTTGCGTCCGATTGTGTGGCATTTGAATACCGGTGATTGAAGAAGTCGAAGGACCGTATTACACGAAACGATTATCGTTCAAAAAATCGTTAGATCGTTTTGGTTTTAAACAATAATCGTTGTTCGTTTGATAGAATTCGGGCCTATTTTTATCGATTGATGGTTTGAAAAGCGTTCGCACATCGTTCGGTGTAATAAGAAGTCATAGCTGAAACGTACGCAATAGCGGGGACAAAACGACCGCAAGAACGATCATAAGTAACTATCATCGTTCCGTGTAATTGGGCAGACTATTTAGGGTCGTTTGAGATTGTTTATCGTTAGTCGTCAAAAAACCGCTTGGTGTAATAGTACCCGTAGTCTATAGTGAGAGCTGCATGAAAATGCGACCACATCTGTATTGATCCGTGGTTGAGGACCCCCCATTCTCCGTATAGGTGTAGGGTCTGAGAAGTGATATCTGCTTATATCAAGCATTTATATCTTATCTTGTGGATAATAATATTTTTTATTTATATAGCGTCAGCAGATTCCGCGGCGCTTTACAAATCTGGAGGTAGATACATAGACATAAATCAGACATTACAGAAATATACATATAATTATCAAACTATACATGAGGAGTGAGGGCCCTGCTTACAAGAGCTTACAGACTCTGAGGAGGGGGTGGAGACAAGGCAGAGGGGCAAAAGTGCTTCATTGTTACCATGGGGCGGTCATCTTTATAAATAAGGCAGTACAGGGTAGGGTGGGTGAACCCGTCACCACCCAATCCCTTCATGCTACAGGTCTAAGTGATTGACTGGATTGACTAAATTAGGGAACCTGATAGGCATGTTTAAAAAGATATATTTTGAGGGCACGTTTGAAGCTTTGGGTATTGGAGGTAAATCTTGGGTAATTCATTCCATAGTACTAGTGCAGCTCGGGTGAAGTCCTGAAGACGGGAGTGAGAGGTGCGGATTAAGACGTAGGTCATTAACAGAGCGTAATTTACAGGTAGGGCAGTAGACAGCGATGAGGGAGGAGATGTAGGGAGGTGCAGCACTGTGGAGCACTTTGTGGGTGAGCAGCAGGAGTTTATATTGTATCCTGTGTTTAAAGGGATTATCCAGCGCTACAAAAACATGGCCACTTTTCCCCCTACTGTTGTCTCCAGTTCAGGTGCAGTTTGCAATTAGGCTCCATTTACTTCAATGGAACTGAGTTTCAAAACCCCACCCAAATTGGAGACAACAGTAGGGGGAAAGTGGCTGATAACCCCTTTAATAGGGAGACAGTGTAGTGACTGACACAGGGGGGGGGAGGCATTAGTATAGCGGCTGGACGGGGAGCTGAGCCTGGCCGCTGTGAATAAGAGGATTTTTTTGTACTCACCGTAAAATCCCTTTCTTGTGGCTTCATTGGGGGACACAGCACCAGTGGGTATAGGCTACTGCCACTAGGAGGCGACACTAGACAGAAGAAGAAGTGACTCCGCCTGGCAGGCTATACCCCTCCTACAGGCACCAGGCTAACTCAGTTTAGTCACAAGCAGTAGAAAATAGTAACAAAAAACAGGCAAAAAAACAGACTGGTCCCGGGAACGAAAACCCCAAGAACAGAACAAGCCCCGGGAGCACAACCTCAAACAGGGTGGGAGCTGTGTCCCCCAATGAAGCCACAAGAAAGGGATTTTACGGTGAGTACAAAAAAATCCTCTTTTCTTGTGCCTGTCATTGGGGGACACAGCACCAGTGGGACGTACAAAAGCAGTCCCAGAGGGTGGGGAAAGAAGATTACAATCCCCATGCGGCCCGCCTAACGCACAGCGGCCTGTAGAACCTTGCGGCCCAGACTGGCGTCAGAGGAAGCCAGGATATGGACCTGATAAAACTTTGAAAAAGTGTGGACTGAAGACCAGGTGGCGGCCTTGCAGACCTGGGACACTGAAGCCTGATGGCGGACCGCCCAAGAGGCCCCCACAGCCCGAGTAGAATGAGCGGTGACCCGAAAGGGAGGAGCCCTGCCACGAACGCGGTAGGCCTCTGCGATGGCTGCCTTGATCCAACGCCCAATGGTGGTCTTGGAAGCCGCCAGTCCCTTGCGCGGACCCGACGGGACCACAAACAAGGAATCCGAGCGGCGAAAGGAAGCAGTGACGGACAAGTAGATCCGTATGGCCCGGACAAGGTCCAAACAATGCAGGGACCGTTCCCTAGGATGGGAGGGCGCAGGGCAAAAAGAGGGGAGAATGATGTCCTCATTAAGGTGGAATGCAGACACGACCTTCGGCAGGAAGGAAGGAAGAGGACGAAGCACCACCTTGTCCTCGTGAAGGACCAGATAAGGGGAGCGACAAGAGAGCGCTGCCAGTTCAGACACCCTACGGATGGAGGTAATCGCCACCAGGAAGGCGACTTTCCAAGAAAGGAAACAAAGAGACACCTCACAAAGAGGCTCAAAGGGAGGACCTTGTAGAACCTCGAGGACTAAATTAAGATCCCAGGGCTCTAAAGGCTGTCGAAAAGGAGGGGCCAAATGGACCACCCCCTGAAGAAAGGTCTTCACCTGAGGGCGGAAAGCCAGAGCCCGCTGAAAAAGAACAGACAGGGCGGAAATCTGCGAACGCAAGGTGGAATGACTGAGGCCTTTATCCAGCCCGGATTGTAAAAAGGAAAGAATCTTGGGCGTGGAACACACCAAGGGGTGAAAATTATTCTGTTCGCACCAAGAAAAGAAGGCCTTCCACACGCGATGGTAGATCCGAGCTGACTGAGGCTTACGGGCCTTAAGCATGGTTTGGATGACTGGTTCCGAGAACCCACGAAACCTCAATACCGCGGCTTCAACAGCCACGCCGTTAAACTCAGCTGAGGTAAATTGGGGTGGAATATTGGCCCTTGTGAAAGGAGGTCGGCCCGCAGGGGAAGTCGCCAGGGGGCGTCGGCCAGGAGGTGCACTACGTCGGCGTACCAGGATCGGCGCGGCCAGTCTGGAGCGACAAGAATGGCGGAAACGCCGAGTGCCTTGAAGCGCTTCAGGACTCGTGGGAGAATGGGCAGAGGAGGAAAGGCGTAAACCAGGGAGAACTGCTCCCATGGGGTCACCAAGGCGTCGACCGCGAACGCGCAAGGATCCCGGGCTCGAGTCACATAGATGGGGAGTTTGTGGTTCAGCCTGGAGGCGAAGAGATCTACGTCTGGGAATCCCCACCGCCGGCAGATTTGAAGAAACACCTCGGGATGTAGAGCCCATTCGCCCTGATCCAGTCTTTCGCGGCTGAGGTAGTCCGCCGCCCAGTTGTCCACCCCGGGAATGTGGACTGCCGAGAGGGCTGGAACAAAACGCTCCGCCCAATGGAGAATGCGAGCGGCCTCGGTCATGACAGAGCGGCTCCTGGTGCCGCCTTGACGGTTCAGATAAGCAACGGCGGTGACGTTGTCGGTCTGAACACGGACCGGGTAACCCCTCAGGAGATCGGTCCACTGAGACAGGGCGAGAAAGATGGCCCGGAGCTCCAGGATATTGATGTGAAGCCGAGCCTCCATCGGCGACCAAGAGCCCTGAGCTGTGTGGCTCCCGAAGACAGCCCCCCACCCGGACAGGCTGGCATCCGTAGAGACGACCAGCCAATTGAGGGGGAGGAACGAGCGGCCGAGGAGGACCACCGGAGACGTCAACCACCAAAGAAGCTCCCTGCGAACAGCAGGGGACAGGAGGATCTTCTTGTGGAGAGACAGAGGGGACCTGTCCCATTGAGACAGAATCGCCCGCTGCAGAGGGCGCGAATGAAACTGAGCGAAGGGGATCGCCTCGAAGGAGGAGACCATCTTGCCCAGGACTCGCATGCAAAGGCGAATCGAACAGGGGGCGCCCGAGCGGAGCAGAGAGACTGCCGAGCGCAGGGAGGCAACTTTGTTGGGAGGAAGGAGGACACGGGCCGTCTCGGTGTTGAATAGCATCCCGAGAAACTCCATAGAGCGGGAGGGAAGTAGGGAAGATTTTCGGTAATTGATCACCCAACCGAAAGTGGTCAAGAGATCGAGTGTGATCTGGAGGCTGGACAAAGTGTCCTGTTTGGAGCGGCCCTTTACCAAGAGGTCGTCCAGGTATGGCAGGACAGCCACCCCCTTTGACCGAAGCAGAGCCATCAAAGGTGCAAGGATCTTTGTAAAGACCCGAGGGGCCGTGGCGAGCCCGAAGGGCAGGGCAACGAACTGGAAATGTCCAGAACCGACGGCGAAACGTAGGAAACGTTGATGACTGGCTGCGATGGGAACATGCAGATAGGCGTCGCGGATGTCTATAGATGCAAGAAATTCGTCCTGCTCTAGAGACGCGACCACCGACCGCAAGGATTCCATGCGGAACCGCCGAAGGCGAATGAACCTGTTCAGCCGTTTCAAATCCAGGA
Source organism: Dendropsophus ebraccatus (assembly GCF_027789765.1). Classification (NCBI taxonomy): domain Eukaryota; kingdom Metazoa; phylum Chordata; class Amphibia; order Anura; family Hylidae; genus Dendropsophus; species Dendropsophus ebraccatus. The sequence goes on from NC_091465.1 coordinate 23,012,645, forward strand.
TAGGACGGACCGAGCCGTCCTTTTTGGGGACTGTGAACAGATTGGAATAGAATCCCTGGAAATGCTCGGAGGGAGGAACTGGGACCACAACTCCTTGAGCTAGGAGATTCTGAACCGCCCGAAAAAGCTCGGAAAGCCGCGCCGAAGAGCGTGGGAGATTTGACGGAAAAAAGCGAGGAGGCGGCATGGACGCGAACTCGATTTTGTATCCTGAAGACACCACCTCCCGTACCCACACATCGGGCACATGGGCGAGCCAAATCTCCTTGAAGGAGAGCAGACGACCCCCTACTTGAGGGAGAGACCCGACAGGGAAAGGACCATCAGGAAGAAGACTTGGGGGCAGGACCTTTAGAAGGGCGAGAACGGGGCTGCCAGGAGGGGCGGGGTTTGAAAGAGGGCTTCCTAGAAGGAGCTGGAGGCGCATCCTTAGCCGGGCGACGACGCGCCGGAGGCTCAAAGGAGCGGAAACGGCTGGAACGCCTGTGAGGCTGAGGGCGCCGGGACCGGTTTTGAGGGAGCAAGGAACTCTTCCCCCCTGTAGCGTCCGAGATTATTTTATCAAGCCGCTCCCCGAAAAGTCTGTTCCCTGCAAAGGGAAGAGAGGTCAGAGCCTTCTTGGAGGCGGCATCAGCTGACCAGCATTTTAACCAAACAGATCGTCGGATGGCTACAGAGTTAGCCAGGGACCGCGCAGACAAACGAGCAGCTTCCTGAGAAGCGTCGCACAAGTATTTGGACGCATGCAGAATCTGCGAGGCCAGAGGCAGGAGATCCTCGCGCGGGGTGTCCAGGGAGAGGTCATGGACTAACTGCCTGGCCCAAGAGGAACAAGCCTTGCTGACCCAGGATGCAGCAAAGGTAGGACGTAGGGCCGAACCGGCCGCAATAAAGACAGACTTCGAAAAAGCGTCGATTTTCTTGTCGACTGGGTCAGTGAGTGAAGCACCATCTGCCAGAGGCAGAGTAGTTGACTTGGAAAGTCGAGAAACCGGAGGGTCCACAGAGGGGGGCACTGTCCATGTAGTGACCAAGTCAGGGGAGAAGGGAAACAAGGCCTCGGCACGCTTAGAGGATGGAATCCGCCGGTCAGGGTGATTCCACTCCTTTGCTAGAAGATCTTCAAAATCCTTATGGTTGGGGAAAACCAAAGGCTGTCGCTTATGGCGACTGAAAGAGACTTCACTCCTGGAAGTAGAAGGGGACTCTTCTGCAATATGTAAGGTGTCCCGCACTGCACGGATCAAGGCCTGCACTGCAGAGGCCAGCTGATCCTCCCTGTCGGACTCTGAGGCAGAGTCAGAGGGGTCCCCCGAGGTGGCGGAGAGGGGTCGCTGGGAAGCGGAACCGCCTGCAGTGGATCTGTCCGGAGAAGGGTCTGAGGAACACCTAGAAGGTGACCGTGAGACAGAGAGTCTAGATCTCCTAGAAGGTGACCGTGAGACAGAGAGTCTAGATCTCTTATGAGACCGTCCTCTGGAAGGCGAGTCAGGAGATACCCTGGAGGGTCCCGCCGCTGGAGGCGCTTGGGAAGGCAACCGCTCAATGGCATGGATCATGACCTGGGACAGCTTAGAGAGGTCACCGATCGCCTGGGACAGGGATCTAGCCCACTCAGGGGAGGCTGCATCTGAACCTGCAGGGGAGGTCTCCTGGGAGGTGGCACTAGGGTTAAGGCATAGCAGACAGAGGGGGCCAGGCTGACCGCAGGGGAACTTTTTATTGCAGCGAGCACACGCAAAGTGTGTCGCCACAGCCGCAGGAGCGAGCTGCCTAGGGGGGTCGTCCCGGGGACCAGACATGGTAGCTAGGGCTGGTAGCCTGGAGAGTGGAGGAGGGGAATATCACCCACTGGGTGAGCCTACCCGACCCTGGAGCTGCTGCGGCACTGGATGCTGGAGCTGCACTGGATGCTGGAGCACGCTGGATGCTGTGGATTCTGAGCTGCTGCTGCTGTGCACAGGGAGCTGAGGCTGCTGTACTGGCAGGCAGAGAGAACAGCAGGTGGCCACAAGCTGCTGCGCTGCAGAGACGAGAGGAGGAAGGGAGGGGGCACAGGAAGGAGCAGGTGGGGGCTACAGGAGTAGCCAATAAGAGACAAGCTAGCGGTGGGAAGGGCCGAAAACGGGCGGGCGCTCCGCCCCCGTGACGTCACTCGTGTGCGCCGATGCGGCCTAGCTCCGGCAGAAGCCGGGGGCTAAATTTATGGGCAGGCCGGCGGCAGCGAGACGGCGGCGCGGAGCGCTGAAGAACGCGGCCGCCGGCAGAAAGGAAGGGAGAAGAGCCCGGTAAACCACCCGGTCGCCCCTATGGAGCTGCTGCATGCGGGCAGGAGCTCCAGAGACTCCCTCCACCCCCTCTCCCTGAGAAAGAGGCCCGCACAGACCATCTTGCCCAGGGCCTCTGAGAGGGAGGCAGGGAGGGAGAGAGGCAGGGAGGGAGAAAGACAGGAGGGGAAGAGGCAGGGAAGGGGAGTAATTAGGCGCCCTGGTAGGATGACCCCCCCCAGATTCCAAAGAGGGCTAAGGACAGGAATACTCACCTGTCCGGCGTCTTCAGGTGCGCGCAGGGTCACCCCTTCGGTCACCTCGCACCTTTGTGGGGGACCGGTATCCTGCCGCAGGGAGCGGGCGTTGGGGGACGGGTGACCGGCGCAGGGAAAAGAAACTTTCCATGCACCCTCAGGGGGAACTGCGTCTGATGTGGCAGCCCACGCCGACGGTCCCCCTGATAACCTAAAAGAAAAGAAAAAGAAATAAAAAATGGAGGTGCATGCACCTGTGTCTACCTCCTACGGACACTAGACTAAAACTGAGTTAGCCTGGTGCCTGTAGGAGGGGTATAGCCTGCCAGGCGGAGTCACTTCTTCTTCTGTCTAGTGTCGCCTCCTAGTGGCAGTAGCCTATACCCACTGGTGCTGTGTCCCCCAATGACAGGCACAAGAAATGTTCTTTAATGCCTAACATGGGAATACTATTTTAAGGGGAATATGCTTTTTAATTCTTTGTGCTGTATCCACTATAATATTGGAGGCCTTGTCTAGTTTTTGTAAATGCGTCCATCACAGCAGTTTTCCCACAGTAGATTTGTTGTCATGAATAAGTGAAACCACATGAAATTGGAGACGTAAGTCTGGATCCACCCCGAGTCATTGTTTTCTTATTCTCCTTTCTTAGGAGCTGGAGGCTTTAAAAATGAAGCAAAAGGAAGTGAATAAGGAGATGAAGAGCAAAGAACAGGAAAATCACAATTTGCGAGTGAAAAATGAGCAGCTGGGAAGAGAAAAGCATCTCCACAACAACAAGGTGATTGTCCTGAAGCTAACACGTAGGGATCTGTCATGTTAGTTACGCTGACCTCGCTGAAGGCAGCATAATACAGCGATAGACACAGTGTTTTCCGCAGTCTGTCACTTATGGCATGATGGACAGTTTAGGCGACCTCAGAAAAGCTAGCAGCACACGACCAGAGAATAGTCAGTTATTCATTGGATGTCATTGACCCCACCCACCGACCTATGATTTACAGATTTTTCCCTATGCCCAGGAATATGCAGAAATCTGTCAATCACTGTTATGTGAGTGAAGCCAGCGACATGAATAATTGTGACTCTTTTCTGGCAGCGCTCATTACACACTGCTGCACATTATGCCATTAGTGACAGACTGCTGGAAACAGCATGCCTATTGCTGTATTATGCCACCTTCAGTGAGGGCAACATGAATATAGGGCTATGCCTAGAAACTTTGCTGCGAACAATAAAAGTGACATTGATCAGCCTACGAGTGAGAAAACGCCCGATCCTTGGCTGATTGCGTCTTTCCGACATAATTTATTATTAGTCACAAATATTCCTGTTTAAACAGGATATGTGCAGCCGATAGCAAAGGGAAACTGATAGCACAGATTTGCATGTATCTGTGCTGTCAGTTTCCAGATCAGAAGCAGTGTATACTTACATTCTGCGCTGCTTGTCATCCGGTATCCCACTCTCCGGCTCCACCATCCTCCGGCTGCTGCTGTATCTTCAGACTACTGCCTTCTCCAGAATGACTGACAGCAGGAGGAGGTGGGGGCAGCAGCCAGAGAACAGGATGGGAGAGCTGGAGAGTGGAATACCGGATCATAAGCAGCGCAGAAGGTAAGTATGCACTGCTTGTGTTCTGTTAACTAGTAGCATGAATTAGTAGCAGAATTGTGTAAAGGCACTGCAAACGCCAATCTCGCTGATCAATGCTTGTTTGAGTCCTTGCATGGCACCATGTCAGGAGGTTGTGTACAAGGATCCTAAGACGACAGGGTCTCTTTAAGTTCTTTAGGGTTGAGACAGAAGTGAGCACTTACAGCGATCATGCCGACCCAATCTTGTTAAAACCAATGTGGCTGATATATTGTTGTCTCCCAGTTTTCCTAGAGTGCCAAATGGCAAATCCACCTGGTAATGTTACTCGTCTGTAATCTTCATTGAATTGGCTGAATGTTGTGTGTAACAGTAATACTAACACTAACAATGTCTCTTAGGTGTCAGAGCTTCAGAGTCAATGTAGAAAGTTGCAGATGAGTGAACAGAAATCCTCAGGGGACACCAAGCAGATGCACCAGCAGCTACAGGACAAGATAAAGACTCTGGAAATGGAGAGAGACGCTATGAGGTGAGTATCTTACATCTAGAATATTAGCTGACGTATTTCTGCATTAAGCTCCAGATCATTGTATGGCATAAGATGGTTGTCCGCTCGGTGGTAGCAGTATTATAACCAACAATTGCCAGATACCAAGCCAACTAGACCACATACAGAACTCATACATACGTACATAACATCTTCCTGTTTTACAGCTCTGCCTTATCTGAGCACAAGAAAAAGTGTGACATTCTCCAAAGACAATTCCATGAAGAAATGGAGGAAGTCAGGAGCCTGCGGGAGGAGAACCTACAACTCAGGCAGGAAGTGACAACCGCCAGACAAGACCTGCAGTCCAAAAGAGAGGAGAATGCAAGACTTAGGCAGGAAGTGTCCAGGTTACAGGATCAAGTGTCAAATCCATCAAATGTTGGAAATGGAAATAAGGTAAATGAATCCTGGGTCTTTACATTAGGGATACTGACCCTTTAGATGCCATCCTTCCTCAACCAGTGAGAACCTTCACACATGTGGCAGATCACAGGTCCCTGTCCAGATATGTTTATCCAGCTGCTAGGTGACTGTAGATATGGCCGGTAAGAGTGCTGGGTTGTCACCCACAATAGGGAGAAAGGCTGAGGTATGAGGCACATCTGGTCCATGCTACCAGGGAGAAAGGATCATCAGCGAGTGGACTTGATATCTTTATGGTAGACAAGCCCTTTACTATTCTCCTTTGTTACATATTTCAGCCTCTGGCAGGAGATTCTCTAATCCAGCAGCAATATGAGGAAATCCGCCAACTGCGCCAAGACCTCCACAGAGTACAAAATGTCTGCAGCTCAGCAGAGAAAGAGATGAGATACGAACGGGACAAGAACCTGGATATCAAGAAGCAACATATCCTTCTGCAGAAGGAGAACACCAAGGTAGAAATGTAACACTAAACTGGGCTGGCGTAATGTGGTAAGCTCGGTGCGGTATATTCTCTTGGTGTCCCCCATATATTGTATGGTTACATTGTGTATAAATAACCATACTATACAGTAGGCGGCCCGGATAACACTTCCATGCAGTTGTCTATAATATTCATGCTATATATATGCCAGACTACCATATACACCTAAAAAGCATACTATACTGTAAATAGCAGTGCAAAGGACAAAACAGTGCTCAAATAATACCAGCATACTGTGACCAAGCAGCAGCTTCACACTAATCTAATAACAGCGCTATACAATGACTAAATGTCACTGCGATAAATTATTACTGTAGTCCCGAGCCTGGAAATATTGATTCGGGTAGTAGTAAGTGTGTATTACAGCTCATCTCTGTGACCGTGTACCCTCTGCTAGCGGTAGGCTGCTGGCATTTGTAGGGAGCAGGAGACTGGTAATGTTTTTCAGCAACTAGTATACAGATTTAGGCTATGTTCACACTACGTATATTTTCATAAAACTACAGCCATTGTTGCTAATTGCAACAATGGCCGTGGTTAATACGAAAATATATGTGACGTTGATGCCTATGCAATCCCGGACGGAGTGTATACACATAGTATACACTCCAGATGGGATCCCTAGCGGTGCAGCGAGAAACTGACATGTCAGTTTTTTGCGGCCGCTATTCATTGAATAGCGGGCGCAGAAAACCCTGTCAGTGCACACAGTGGAGCGAGCGGATCCAGCCGCTCGCTCCATAGTGTGCTGTGGGGAGTTCTTATGCGGGCGCGCACGGATGCGCTCGCATCAGAACTCAGCAGCCCAAAAGATCTTCCAACTAGTACTGCAGTACCGGCCGGGATGATCTATTCTGAGACTGGTTGCTCCGTGACCCAGCCAGTTCATGGAACGGCCGGTCTCTTACAAGGTCTGAACATGGCCTTATGGTGTACTATACACTAAACAGGGGTACATGGGAGCTGTCTATGGTGCTGGAGGAGGCTGTTTATGATGTCAGCTCTAAAGGGGTTGTCATATCAAAGACGTTTTCTCATTAGTATGTATTACCTTTCCAGAGGATTGGTGACAAATGTGTGGTTGACGGATGCCTGACCAGTGGGACCCCTAATGGTCCGTGAGTGCCCCTGGGAAGCATGCCTGCATGGCCAGGGCACCATTTACTGCTATGGGGATGGCTGAGATGACTGAGCAATTAATGTGAATAAAGCAGTAGCCATGCAGGCGCACCCCACACTATATTCTCTATACACACTATATGAGTTTATGAGGGGCCGTTACATACATTAAATGGATTTATAGAAAGCTTCAACAATACAAAATACAGCCAAAATGCAGCTTATATACACATATATCATTGGCATGTATATCCATCGCTAATGGTGTAACCCTATACACTCATTTCTATCCACCCTCAGCTAAGCGCAGAGCTGAATCAGGTGAAGCAGAAGCTCGCCTCCATGACTGCCACCTGCACCGGGCTTGAAGTTGATCTTGAGCAGCGACAGCATATGATGAAGGAGATGGAGCTGGAGCTGCTTAAGAGGAACCAGACTGCCAAAGCATTGAGCAGCTGGCAGGAGAAGCTGGAACATGAGAAGTGCCGATCTGTGGAGGCAGAAAAAATGGTAAGGTGGATGAATCTACCAGATGTTATAGCGTTTATTCTAAATCCACTAAGGATTATCTGCCAAATGAATGGGTCTGTCTGTCTGAAAACGTCTGAATAGGGTTACCTGGATCTTGTCAAGCTTGTCATTCCAGTCTGTCCGGAGTATGAAGGGAAACCTGAGATTTCCTTGTCTAGTTTCCATGTTACCATAACACCTCGCTTTGCCTCTATGTTTAGCATGTATATAGCCCCTGATGTGCACACTATACGTGAGTATATGGTCTGCTGTGATATGGAAGTCAAAGGAGTGTTTGTTTGCCTCTGTCTGAGCAGTATACTGTAAAAAATGATGAGTTAAATAGCATACTAGACATATTTGGATCCTTAAAAAAATGTGTGTTTAAGAGATACCACATTAGACTATAGGTGTCCTATGTCGTACACAGGTATCTCAATGTGGTGTGAACAGAGCCCTAAATGAACTTTCCCTGTGGCATGTAAGTTTTGTTTTTCCTGACAGGTACACTTTAACTGTATTTCTCATTGGTTTTTAATATTTGTAGGTGGTGGAACTAGAGCAGCAGCTGCGAGCCTCTCAGCATCAGGTCTTACTGCTGGAGACCCAGAACGCAGACAGGCGCCACCTGGAGGAAGAACTGAAAAAAACAAGAGAGAATGAAGCCAAGCTAAAGGTGCAAGTACAGGATGAACAACTCAAAAGGTAACAAAATACAGGAGGATTGAAGGTTTTTTGGGGACGTGTGAACAATAGGTACGTTAATCCAGGGATTATTGTGATTGCCATTGGAGTCGGGAAGGAAATTTCTCCCTGTGATGGGGCAATTGTCATCTGCCTCATAAGGGTTTTTGCCTTCCTCTGGATTAACACACTAGGATTTCCCTTGGTTGAATCTGATGGACTCTTGTCTTCTTTCAACCTTATTAACTATGTACTATGTAGGGTCCAAGCTGTCAGACCAAAACATATATAAGTTTATTATCCCTTGTTCTCATTTCTAGGAAAATTTTGGATCAGAATTTTGAGGAATTGCAGATAGAAATTAAAGCCCTTCATGACAAAGAGGTTTTACTCACTCAGAACAATTGCGCCCTTCAGCTGAAACTTCATCAACAAGAATCCCTCCGACAACATATGGATGATGAGAAAATGTCCACCACTGCCGAGGTCAGTCCGTGTATCTTTATGGGGCAATTTACTATTTACCAAGCGGACTTACATGCACCACATTTTTAAGTAATTTGAAAGCTTTTTATACACCCCCATGCAGTCTGCTGGATTTAATAAGAGGTGCACGCCTCTTACTGACTCCTGCCAATCTGCGGGTTCTATACGTTCGGTACAGAAATGTATACTGGCTGTGGAACAGCTACTATGTTTTCATGATAAAGGAGATGCTGCGCCCCCGTCCTGCCATCAGGTGAACAGGGTGTGCAGATTTGTTTTGCGCAAAAATGTGCACCTTTTTCATAAAGAACACCTGGGTGGGCTATGATAAATCCCCCCCCCCCCCCCCCCCCCCCCCCCCAATGTGGCTCACTAGACAAGGGGGTGTGGCTTAGTGGGACAATGGGTGTGGCTTAGTAGTGAAAACTCATGGCTTGACCGTGAACAAAACTGAAATTTGACACTCTAGGGAGTCAGTAAATTTATCAAACTGTCTGATGGTGCGTTTACACAGACAGATTTATCTGACAGATCTTTGAAGCCAAAACCAGGAACAGACTATAAACAGGGAACAGGTCATAAAGGAAAGACTGTGATCTATCCCCTATTCAAATCCATTCCTGTCTTTGGCTTCCAAAATCTGTCAGATAAATCTTTCTGTGTAAACGCACCCTGAGCCAGGTTGGTCCTGTGGGGCCACTAACAAGTATTAGAAGTTGGGGTGTCTTAACTATTGCATAAATAGTAATATAAAGCAGATATGACCTTGTCTTGGAAAAGTCAGGGGTCACTGTCATAGTCTCCCGCACAGTACCCCACAGTCAGATAGTAATTTAAAGGGGGGCTCTTTATCGTGTTCTATATACACATGGTAGAAACACATTGGCAGGAAAATATCTTCTCACATAATGTGATGTTTTCCCAGCGCGTACATCTGGAGAACACGAACCAGAAGCTTATGGAAGAGCTGTCACAGGTACAGGAGGAGAAGGAGCAGTTACACAAGGAATATGATAAACTATCCAGACAGCTGGATGACTATATCAGGTAAGATGGACGTAATGGATCTCAAGGAGAGCTGCTGATCTATGCAGACCACACTACAGCAGTCAGCTCTGCTATTCCACCATAGTCCTCATAGAGGGAACACATTCCTACAGCAGCTGGCACATAAACTATATCTTAAGTATGGGATACTAGCATTGACATCAAAGCTATCATATTCATTTTGGTCTCCATTTAACCAGGAAGTATAATGAAAGACAGCTTCGATATAAGGCCAAACTCAGCCAAGCAAAGGAGAGTCACTTAAATGAAGTAAACCAGAGGGACCTGCACATTAAGCAGCTGGAAATGGAGCTCGCCTTCAGCCGGAGCCAGGCAGAGAAGGTAAAGAGGAAGCTGCTGTCATCCTAAACATTCTCTTAACCACAATGTATTACATTATGAATAATGCAATCTAATGACTCAGTCACATCACCACTAGGAATATACATTGGAATCAATAATGGATGGAAAGGTTTAACACAAGCAAGGAGAAATGAGCTTCACCTATAGCAGCTGCCTTTCCTGGGTCATAACTGTTCCTCCCTGTACTCAGATGCCCCCAGGGCTTACAATAAAGCCAACATAGATTGTAAGGGCCCAATTACACCAACAGATTATCTGACAGATTTTTTTTAGCCAAAGCCAGGAATGGACTATTAAGAGAGAACAGGAAATAAAGGAAAGACTGAGATTTCTCCTCTTTTCAAATCAATTTCCTGGCTTTGGCTAAAAAAAAAATCTGTCACATAATCTGTTGGTGTAATAGGGCCCTAAGCCCTCGCAGGCAGGGTTCTCTTTCCCTATGAACCAGTCTGCCATTAATCTTACTTGTGTAAAGTGTTTTTTTTAATCTTGTAATATTACTGTTTGTTAACCCTTGTATAGCGCTCTGGAATCAAGAATGTTTTATAAATAATAATAAAGCAAGTAGTCACAATAAAAATAGGTAACAAGAAATAGAATAGCAACTCATCAATGAACAACAGGAAGGAACAGCGGATGATGTAATGGATAATAGCACAAAGGGATGATGATGATCATAATCAGAACTGCAGCAGAGATGATAGATAGGAACAAATACAAAGACTGCCCCTAATTCACTAAAATGTAACAGAACACCAGAAAAACGACGCCATACTGTCCCTGTAAAGTCTCCTAACAGAAACTACATGCAGGCATTAGGTCACTGGGACAAAGGCAAAAACTGATAAAACAGAAACCTGCGACAGGATAGACCTGGATAACACAAAAAAAGGACCAACTAAAAACTGAATAACTAGGAACAAGGTTGAAACACCCAGACTAAACACTATGGCGCACATTTATCATATGTACGCCCTGGAAAAGCCATATGCCCCGTTCGCCTGATGGGTGGACAGGAAGAGGCGTGGCAATGCAGAGAGGAGGCGTGGCCTCCTCCTGTGTCTACTTTTTTGTGGTTTACACCTGCAAATCGTAAATCATGGCAGAAATCTACACCTGTTCCAGATCAGGTGTAGATTTCTAGGCCCGTCACTTTATTCCAGTATACATTTTATTGAAGGGATGGAAAGTGTAACTTTGGCTGTCTGGAAGCACCTTAAGTGATTACTAAACCTAAGCCTTATAGGGTGTCCCAACACCATTGGTTACATTATTACAGGGCTCTGTAGGCTGTGAAGGGTTTTCCCGCTCTTGGACTCTGCAGCAGAAAGTGGAGAAAGGGTCATTCCAAAGGTCAAGCCAACGCTGTCTGCCACAGCCAGTGGATGCTTACCTATGTATCCCTGCAGAGAAGCTAAAGTCTTGCCATTTCCTTCCATAAGGAGCAGCAGTGGATCAGTAGAATCACAGCTGACAATGACCATCTACATGAGGAGAAGAGACATTTGCTCCAGAAGATCACAGAGTATGAAGCCTCAGACAGGAATCACAAGTGGAAACTGCTATCAGTACAGAACAGGTACAAATCTATGTCATGTATGTAGATAGGATAGCCGTACACGTGTGACGGAGAGGGGGCGCGCGGACTGGGGGGGTCCTTTTCCTCTTGACATTGATCTATGATCACACGTGGTATGAGATCGGCCATTCTGTGACCCGCCCGGTCTCAGAAAAGTTGATCCTGGACGGAACTGCAGTACCGGCCAGATGATCTTTGGCACCACTGAGTTCTTATGCGGGCGCATCAGGGCGCGCCCACATCAGAACTCCCCATAGCACACAGCCGGGGCCGCTCGCTCCATTGTGTGAACTGACTGGGTTTTCTGCGGCCGCTATTCACTGTATAGCAGCTGCAGAAAACTGATGTCAGTTTTCTATGGCGCCGCTAGGGATCCCGGCTGGAGTGTATACCATGTGTATACACTTCGGCTGGGATCCCCTCAGCCTGCAGCACTACGTATGTACCGTAGAAATCACGGCCGTTGTAACAACGGCCGTGATTTCTGCGGAACTTTTGTAGTGTGAACATTATTCTTTATGGAAAAAAAATGGAAGGAGTAGATTATTTTGAGAAAAGATGGTGGATAATGTCTGCATACGCTTGGGATTCTCTCTCCTTACATAGTCTCTGTATGCTTCTTTTGCAGGGCCGATATTCTAGATGAAGAAAACCGACAACTACAGGAGAGTCTGCTCCAGCTTTATAACCAAGTGGCGTCCCTGGAACGAGTGCTAAAGAAACTGCAGTCGCTGAACCTTGCTGTAAGAGTGATAACACAAAAATGAGACCGTATAACCCATAAGGCCAATAGCCCATCTCCTTTTTGTATATATGGCTCTGCACACTATACTGCTCCATTAGCTACCATGTACCTGTGATATGGAGTCAATGCCGTGGTCCTCTGCAATTTTATTTTCTGAACAAAACGTTGTTTCTCAACTTGCAGATCTATAAATTTAGTCACGGATCAGAACACTAAAAACACATAGAAGAGGATTTATCATGTGCTCATTTTTGTGTGGTGGCACCTATGCAATTATTCTTTCAGCTTTTTCTTTGAGCTGTATAGTTACACGGCACTTATTGCGCAGATACATTATGTGTGACATGGCAGATATGCTGACCTTCAGCGTATACATCCTAAAAAAATGTATTATTTTTTCTTTTTTTTTTTTCAATGTAATTAAACATAATAATAAAGGGTTTGCCTGGCCCCACAAAATGTTTGTACTCCACCTGGGTGGATGTGATGGGAGATCAGGGCAGGTGACTAAAAGCTTTTCTCCCCTTCCATCCTGAGTCCGGGCTGGACAGACCTCTAAAATAACAGCAGACGATAAATTACAGTGAAGCTAATAAACATCTATGGTTATATAGCATTTGCGGGATCACTGACACGTTCTGTGGTCATTTATACATTATGGTGGTAAAGAGGGCAACATAAAAGGGGTTTCTTATGTCTCACCAAGCTTGTTTGGGCTATAATACTTCTCTTGTATCATAGGATATCACAAAGGTAATGTCACCTGAGTGTCTGCTAAAACCAGAAGCAATAATAAATCACAGGTAAGAAAAAAATCTATCTATCTCTCTATCTATCCCCTATATATTTATCTATCTATCTATCTATCTTTCTATCTCTCTGTCTATCTATCTATCTATCCCCTATATATTTATCTATCTATCTATCTATCTGTCTATGTATCTATCTATCTATCTATCTATCCCCTATATATTTATCTATCTCTCTATCTATCTGTCTATGTATCTATCTCCTATCTATCTATCTATCTATCTATCTATCTATCTATCTCCTATCTATCTATCTATCTATCTATCTATCTATCTATCTATCTATCTCCTATATATTTATCTATCTATCTATCTATCTATCAATCATACAGTATATAACAGTGCACATATTCTTTGCATTAGATTTATCTTATAATTTACATTTTCATTTCAGTTCTTCAGAAACTGAACCAGCAAGTCCACCTGTGATGTCAAACCTCATTGACGTTACAAAGCTTGAACAATCGCCAGATAACCCCATGAACCTATCACTATCACGCTCAGACACACTGGAGGTCGGCTATCTCAATGTAGCTTCCCCGGGAGTTCCTATACCTTCCCTTGAACTATCAATGTCTCCAGAACCTTGCACTGACAACATATGAGAGATGACTATTTGGTTGGGTCCTGACGTTTCATGAACAGTTTAACCCTATACTTACCAATGAGTATGAATAATGACAGTTCTGATTCACTCACTGTAGTGATGACAGAGTTAGAGGTTTGCACCTTTTGGAAATAATTGTGATGGATTTAGGTGCCTTCCCTTTAAGAGTATTACTCCTCATGCTGCTACCTGTACAGAGATGAATCACAGCAGTGACCCAATGAGGCTGCAGATATTTGTATTTTTATATTAGTTTAATAAAACCTTTATAAAATCCACCTGTGATTTGTGATTTCTTCTGTGCTTCTGTATGTGGCTTTATATTTGGTCTTCGGATAATGAAGCTGTAAGTAACGTCAGGTTTGATGAACATAAATTATATGAAGGGTGCCTGTTACGTCATGTCAGAAGTAATGGTCAGTGGGGGTCTGGGTGCTGAGACCTCCTGTAATTACTAAAATGAGTGGCATGAGACTCTATATAATCTATTTATATATCCTATCGCTGCATCAAACTTCTTCAGCCACCAGTAATCACATGCTGAATGCTCAGACAAGAGCGTGCTTGAGTTGCGCTCATCGCTACTTGATAGGTGATAACTTCTAAACAAATAGACCCCTACCAATACAAACCTCTGATATGTCGCTATGACATGTCAGACGTTTGTTTAAATGATAGGTGCACTTTAAGCGGTGTTTTTGTAAGAAGCTGTTACAAACTATCAGCAGACTCTTTGAGCTGGCTGAACATTAGCCTTACATGACATTAACTCCTTCCCGCCAGTAACATGTATATTTACGTTCCTACAGCACATACTCCGTGCAGTAGGAATGTATATAAACATTCCTGCATTGACGGGGCTTCTGATATGTGCAGGACCGCTTCAGTGAGAGCGATCCCGCACACATCAGTGTGTCCGGGGCCGGCGGTAATGAGAGGCAGCTGTGATCCCGCAGTTGCGTCTCATTAACCCCTTAAACGCCGCAATCTATAAGCATCAGTCACTGGGTGATCGGGACCCCTGCAGTATGGCTGCCCGATCGCTTGTGCCGACAGGCGGGGGTAAGTCACTTACCTCTGTCCTGTTGGTTCAGGGATCTGTGCATAGACTGTGCTCTCAGGCAGGCGCTATCCATAGATCGCTGATAACACTGATCTATGCTATGCTATGGCACAGCATAGATCAGTACAGGCAATCTATAGATAAAAAGAAAAAAAGTGTAATAAAAAAAAAAAAAAAAAAAGTTTTTAAAAGTATTAAAAAACTCTTATAAACCCCCTCCCAATAAAAGTTTAAAATTCCCCCTTGCCCATTATAAAAATATAAAAAAATAAATAAACATATTACATATCTTAGCGTGCAGAATTGTCCAATCTATTAAAATATAACATTATTGTTCCCGCGCGGGGAACGGCGTAGACAGAAAAAAAACACACCAAGATTGCTGATTTTAATAAATTATATAAAATTAATATAAAGCGATCAAAACTTTTCTGTTACACCAATATGATATTAATAAAAGCTAGAGATCATGGCGCAAAAAATGACGGGTTAAAGAGGTTATCCACCTAAGAACTAAAAAATTAAATGCTCCCAAACCTAGCTGCTCTTACTCACAAAGTCCCCGAGTATTTTGAGCCGTCTTCTGTCTTGCTAGCTGCTGCCATTCCTGAGTTTTTCTAAAAGCCGATCTATAACCAAGATGGCGCCGGCCAGGAAACTACATTTCCCATCATGCACCTTCCTGCTTTCTTTCCCGCCCACTGCTGTCATTACTATTGCACAGTAAACACAATACTGTTTTTTTAACTGATTTTGTATCACATCACCCCAGTATTTATTCCATACTAGCTAATGATGTAGCAGAGCTGACCTGGCGCATGGTATAGCTATGTGCTGCATAATGACATCTGTTTACCACCGGTGTACAGTTAAATGTCCTCAAATGAAAACAGATAATGGGTGATGGTTATATTATAAATATTATAAATATAAATATATTTTTTTTAATCATGTAAAAAGACAGGTAAAATATAGTACTCCCCCTAATAGTATGGCGTACACCACAAAAGGAAATTAAGAAAATGGTAAAAAAAAAAAGGTACCATTATTCTTTCTATCCCTTTGGGTATAAGGGACATCTAAAGATAACCTTGTTAGACACCTCATAACAGTAGAGCTCGCACTACACATTGATGGGAATGAAAATATTCTAGCTCCATCCAGACTCTAAGAACATCCATAACACTTACACTAGGTATATATGGCTGCATTCAGTGACAGCAAGCAGAGAAAGATCTATAATGTTCTATATTACTGAGACCTAGGCACAGGGACACATGCAAGTCTATAAAAGCAGCACTTGGACTTTCACTAGCAGTGATCAGGTGCAGATTGTCTCCTGTGGGCCAAGTTACCAAGTCAATAGACAGCTAACCTGCCCCCAGAGAGGAGATCACATGTCCTGAGTCTGCAAAGGGAGGGGGGAAGAGGGGGCAGCGTGTTGTCAGAGTGCACCCAGAGAAGATGTTTTTAGACCTCCAGAAAGGGTAAATATAAGAAGAAAAAAAAACAGGGAAAGGGTGCAAGATAAGTTATACATGTATATTAGACATAGGGTGGTATTGGGAAGGGAGATTGTTAAGAATATTGTTTTTTTTTTTTTAACCCTGATAACCCCTTTAAAGGGGTTGTCCAGCGAAAATATTTTTCTTTCAAATCAACTGATATAAACTTATACAGATTTGTAATTTACTTCTATTAAAAAAAATCTCAAGTCTTCCCATACTTATTAGCTGTTGTATGTTATGCAGGAAATGATGTTTTATTTTCAGTCTGACACAGTGCTCTCTGCTGCCATCTCTGGCCAAGTCAGGAACTCTGTCTCGGTTTCCTATGAATCCTTATAATAAACCTCTCCTGCTCTGGACAGTTCCTCTCTCGGCCAGAGATGTCAGCGGAGAGCACTGTGTCAGACTGGAAATAAAACATTTCCTGCAGGACATACAGCAGCTAATAAGTATGGGACGACTTGAGATTTTTAAATAGAAGTAAATTACAAATCTGTATAAGTTTCTGACACCAGTTGATATGAAAGAAAAAGATTTTCGCTGGACAACCCCTTTAAAGTCTGCTAGAACAGGAGCCTGTCTCTCTACTCTGGATAATAAAGGGGGTTTCAACCAGGAGACCCTCTTCTATCATATGCAGAGGATATTTATATAGATGGGCTGGCATTTAGAGGGAATGGATTTACAGCTTTAATATTTGTATGAAAATGATGCTGCACTCTTCCACAGGTGTCTTTGTCCTCCTTTCTATCGCAACATACAACATAGCACCAAATCAATATATTCTGCACCAGGCAGGCAAAAAAAAAAAAAAAAAAGGATCACCTGACCTCAGAGTCCCGCCTCACAGTCACGTTACTCCAGACCAAGCCGAAATAGCTCAGTTGGGAGAGCGTTAGACTGAAGATCTAAAGGTCCCTGGTTCGATCCCGGGTTTCGGCAGATCATGGTTGTAGTGATATTTTTTTAAGGTTAAATCAGATAAATTATATAATATAATGCAGTATAAATATATTCACTCCTATCATAGTGACAACCATATGAATGTTGCCACATACAGGAAGAGTGAGAACACGCCATGTAGGATTGTAGTAGTGACGCTGTTACAGCACAAAGGTTATAGTATTAGAATAAAAAGAACCAACAAAGTAAAAGTTTATGCACTAAGACTTATGTAAGCCATAACATAGCACCCATTAAAGTGAAGGAAAAACTTTCTTGTTCTCTGGCTTTTTTTTTTTTTAACCTCTTCAGCCACATAAACGGTAGACGTTTACATTCATTACTAATGAAACAAATAGAAAATTCACTAATTCATCCGATGAAAAACAGCGCCACCTAGTGGTCAGTATTCTCAGTGGACGCTTTTTTTTATATATATATATTTTATTGGCCTGATATTTTTAACATTCTGTAAATTGATTCTAGCAGGAAACATTCTGTTATTGTAATAATAAAGCACAAGGTGAGAAGAATAAAATGATAATTAAAAAATAAAAAGTTAATTGGCAGCGGTGGGATTCGAACCCACGCCTCCAGAGAGACTGGAGCCTAAATCCAGCGCCTTAGACCGCTCGGCCACGCTACCATATGGGAATATCACAGGAGTGACAATGACTGCTAGAGATTATTTACTGTGTGACATCCCTGTCCTGTTATCTGAGGAGTTTAAAGGGGTACTCTTTTTTTTTTTTTTTTTTTTCTTCCTTTCAAATCAACTGGTCAGAAACTGGTCAGTAATTTAAAGATAACCTATCACCCCCCCGGCTCCATTCATTTTCTATTAGCGTCGGACTCCTCTCTGATGCGCGCTCGCCCGGCTTCCCACGGTGATAACTCGGCAAAGGGAGCGGGACTTCGTGCACGGGGTAAGTATAAGGGTCTCTAGCGGGGGGGTCAACCCCGACACGGGGGGTAACAGGTTCCCTTTAATTCTATTAAAAATCTTCTGTCTTCCAGTACTTTTGATCTCCTGTATGTCCTGCAGGAAGTGGTGTATTCTTTCCAATCTGACACAGTGCTCTCTGCTCCCACCTCTGTCCATGTCAGGAACTGTCCAGAGCAGTTTCAAATCCATAGAAACCTCCTCTGCTTTGGACAGTTCCTGACAGGGACAGAGGTGGCAGCAAAGAGCACAGTGTCAGACAAAAGAATAGAACAAGAAAGAACACACCACTTCCTGCAGGACATACAGCAGCTGATAAGTACTAAAAGTCTGGAGATTTTCAAATAAAAGTAATTTACAAATCAATATACCTTTCTGACACTAGTTGATTAAAATCTTTTTTTTTTTTTTTCTGGAGTACTCCTTTAACCCCTTTTTATTATTATTATTCAATTTTAAAGCTCCCTTGATTCAAAAGCAGTTTACAAACTATACCACACGAGAATACATACTCGCAGCGAGTATGTAAATTAACCCCCCGGCGGCCGGAGCATACATCACCTCCTCCCCGCTCCGGCTTGCTTCAAGGGTTCTCAGCAGGACGTCCCGCTCAGCCAATCAGTGGCTGCGGCGGGGCAGCGCACTGATTGGCTGAGCGGGACTAGCAGACGCCGGAAACCCTCAAAACTGACACTGGATCCGCAGTGGATTTCGCTGCGAATCTGTAGCGTAAAATCCGTAGTGTGAAATCCTCTGCGGATCCGGTGTGTGTGAAGGCATCCTAAGGGTAGCTTCACACGTACCGTATCGCAGCGGAATTAGATGGTGTGATCCGCAGATTTGATCTAAATAACTGAACACAGCATCAAATCTGCTGCAGATCCTGTACGTGTGAACGCACCCTTAAAATGGGATGTAAATGCAGCCTAATGTAAAGCTGCCAGATGCTACTGATGGTGTCTGCACTATCCCCGCCCTGTCTGGGTCACCCATCCCCCCCACTCACGGTCTCTCCTGTTTGTATAAGATGTCTATAGGAAGGCAGGGTTTCCCTGTGCTGCTCGGCCACATGCCATTGTTGTGTGTATTAACCTTTGCTTCATCCACTAACCCTGCCGAAATAGCTCAGTTGGGAGAGCGTTAGACTGAAGATCTAAAGGTCCCTGGTTCGATCCCGGGTTTCGGCAGATCATGGTTGTATTATTTTTACAATCCAATTCTTTGAGTGGAGAGAAGAGGCGCATGAGAAATCCCAGGACAGGCAGAATGATAAGCGGACTCCGCTTGTAAATTCCACCTCTTTTACTCAGTGTGCAAGGGCCCTTAGGATACATGGCCCGATAATAACTGCAAACGAGTGCCGATCTGCTAGATCAGCGTTCGTTTACTGGGCCTATTACACAGCCCGATATTCGTTTAACAAGGGCTGCATGGACATCGTTACCAATGTCCTTGCAGCCCTTGTTTAAACGGTATACATTACCTATCCATGCTGCAGGGCTCCTCTTGCGGTCCGCTTCTCCGCGGATCCCGCTCGCTGCAGCTCCTGAGTGGCCCACCTTAGCTGACAGGCCGCTCAGCCAATCACTGGCCCCGGCTGTCCCGGGCAGTGACTGGCTGAGCAGCCTGTCAGGTAAGACAGGCCACTCAGAAGCTGGAGCGCGCGGGACCCGGGGAGAAGCAGACCGCAAGAGGAGCCCTGCAGCATGGATAGGTAATGTATGCAGTCTAAACAAGGGCTGCAAGGACATTGGTAACGATGTCCATGCAGCCCTTGTTAAACGAATATCGGGCCGTGTAATAGGTCCAGTAAACGAACGCTGATCTAGTAGATCGGCGCTCGTTTGCAGTTATTATCGGGCCCTTGCACACTGAGTAAAAGAAGTGGAATTTACGAGCGGAGTCCGCTTATCATTCTGCCTGTCCTATTGCTTCAATGGGATTTCTCATGCGCCTCTTCTCTCCACTCAAAGAATTGGACTGTAAAACTTAATGCCGAAACCCGGGATCGAACCAGGGACCTTTAGATCTTCAGTCTAACGCTCTCCCAACTGAGCTATTTCGGCAGGGTAAGAGGAAAAGCCAAAGGTTAATGTCAGCCGCCGGCCGCGCACCGCTGTTACCCGTAGCAACGCGACAATTATAGGTCCAAACCTATATCAACAATCAGCCGATGATCCTTGTGTTTATTACACAGAACCATAATTGGCTGGATAGGGCCGATTATCGTTCCGTGTAACAATAGCCTTACTCCCGACCACACTATGGCAGTTTATGGGGAGTTTTCTATAGATTCCACTCCAATACAGCCTCATCATGCATACATACATACATACATACATACATCACTTACTGACACATAGGGAGAAAGTTATTAAGGCTTTGTGCCTATTTGTAGGTGAATAATTGCATTTTTCGCCTATTTTTGGTCTAAGTTTTATTAATGAACCAGTATTTGACGGGCAAATATTTATTAGATGCAACTTTTTTAAATTTGTCTGTTTTGAGTACTTACCCCAAAAATTTGCATAATCCGGGATTAGCGCCCAATTTATCATGTGCGACTTTTTAAAGAGTCTCACAAATAGGTGTAGGCCTACGTCTGGTCAGTACCAGGTGAATATGCTTGCGCAATTATTGCTTTTTTGCGACTTTTTACTTAGATACTTTCACTATGGCAGTGCTACATTTTAATAAATCAGTCACTAAATATACACTGATCCCCATTAGAGGAGTCACACACATGAGACTGCGTAGTAAATCTCCCTTATATTCTCATGGCTAATGCTGCGTTTAAACGGAACAATTATCGTTCAAATTTTCGCAATAACGATCGCATTTGAGCGATAATCGTTCCGTGTAAACACAGCGAACGATCAAGCGACGAGCGAAAAATCGCTCATTGTGATTTGTATTCTCAAATCGTCATTGGTCGTTTGCTAAACCTTCGCTTCGTGTAAACAGTCTTTCAAAGATTCACCCTATGTGTTAGATGGGCGATCTTAAAAACGATCGCAATAATGACTTTTCTAACGATTTTTCTCTGTCTAAACGCTGATCGTTATAAAAAACAAACCGTTGCTTCAAAATCGTTAAACGATCGATCGGCCGAATTATCACTTCGTGTAAACGTAGCATAAGGCTGTTATCTGACAGATTATTGAAGCCAAAGCCAGGAATGAATTTGAAAAGAGGAGAAATCTCAGTCTTTCCTTCAAGACCTATTCTGTTTATAGCCTGTTTCTGGCTTTGGCTTCAAAAACCTGTCAGATAACTCTCTCTATGTAAACACACCCTAAGGCCACATTCACACGTTCCTTGTTCTGCATGGAACGCCTGTAACGGACATCCCCCCCCGGCAGCATCTGTGGTAAGATGCTGGGGGGGGGTTAATGTAGGGGGGGTCAGTGCAGATCTTTTGCCAGTTCCAGTTGACGTAAATGGAGCATAATTGCAAACCACACCTGACCTGGAGACAAGAGAGGGGGAAAAGTGGCCATGTTTTTGTAGCGCTGGATAACCCCTTTAACAGAGCAGCAGCAAATCAGAAAACCTCATAGAAAACCTCTCCTTCTCTCCAAACTGGAAAGAATACACCACTTCCTGCAGGACATACAGCAGCTGATAAGTACTAGACGACTGGAGATTTTTGCATAGAAATAAATTGCAAATCTGTATAACTTTCTGACACCAGTTGATTCGAAAAAAAATTTGAAAGTACCCCTTTCAATTGATTTTTAGCTCGCTATCTGCAAAAATGCATCCATAAGGTGTCCGTATTTTTTGTGTGGATCCGTAAAAGTGGTAAGTTACTTGTAAAAAACAAACAAGCACGTAAGTATGGCCCCGTTTACACTACGGCCCTAAGGCTTGGTGCACACTGTGTTTTGCTGGGAGTGTAATGTATCTGTTTTTAAAGGGAATCTGTCAGCTCCTATGGAGGGGGAGTGGTGATGGCTTTGTTCCGCACTTCGTGCCACACTTTGGCCCGCCTCACCACTACCTCCTCCCAGTTTGTATTGAATATTCATGGCGCCCGTCCCCCGGCCTCCTGGCGACGGCATCTGTAACTTCCTGGTTCAGTGTAGTGCGCGCACACTCCCACGGCATGATTCGTGCATGCGCCGTAGTGCGCCGTAGTGGCACTGAGCGAAGCCATTGAGGGCATAGGCTTTGTCCCTCAGTGTGCCTGCGCCGCTCCGACACACCACGGAAGCTGCAGATGCCGTCGCTAGGAGGCCGGGCGCCATGAATATTCAATACAAGGTGGGAGGAGGTAGTGGTGAGGCGGACCAAAGTGCAGCACAAAACCATCACCACTCCCCCTCCATAGGAGCTGACAGATTTCCTTTAAATGATTACTTTCAATGTTAAGAAACACGTGAGGCTGGGTTCACACTACACTTTTGCAATCTGTTTTTATGCAAAAAACGGATGAAAAACAGATGGAAAAAATGGATGTATGTGTGAGCATCCGTTTTTCCATTGAATTCCATTATAAAAAAAAAAAAAACAGATTAAAGCAAATCCATTTTTTTTTTTACCTACAAAATTTTTTTTGTTAACCTCATTTTTGTGTCCGTTAAAAAAAAATGGATCTGTTTTGATCTCTTTTTTTATAATGGAATTCAATGGAAAGAAAAACGGATCAAAACAGATGCACACACAAGCATTTGATTTTTGCAAAAAAACGGATGGAAAAAAAACGGATTGCAAAAACGTAGTGTGAACCCAGCCTGATCAACCGTGTTTTTGGGAACACTAAAAACCCCCCCACAGATCCAAACAGATGCACACATGCATGTTTTCTCCACAAGGGCCTGTTCACACTGAGCAAAACAGCCGGAAGTTCTGATTGGAACCCCCACCGCAGACGCTGCTCAAAATCCCGCCTGCCTCACCATCCCAATGTTACGTTTTTTCCGATCAAAGAGCTGACATGCCTCACCGCAGCGCACCGATTGGCTGAGCACTGGAAGCCCCCAAAGCAAGCCACAGCGTGGACCCAGTAATGTATGTACCCGGGCCGCGGGGGTTAAGGGGCTGACTTTTCAATACTCGCAGCGGGGTGACAATAACGCTGCGAGTATGTCATCTCATTGAAGTTACTGGGAAGGTATCCGCAGCTGGGAACTCGCAGCGTGAAATCCGCTGCAAATACAGTATATGTAAACCCTAAGGGCGGTTTCACACTGCTTTTTGTTGTCCGTTGAATGGATCCGGTTTTTAAATGGTTACTTTTAACGTACACAAAAACATGATTGTTTTAGCGTATTGAAAACAAACAAACAAAAAGATTTGTTTTCATCCGTTTTTTTTAAAACACTGATAGTCAATCGAAAAACGGATCCTAACAGGTGCACACAAGTGCATCTGTTTTTTTCCCCATCAACGGATCTGTTAAATGCAAAAACGCAGTGTGAACCCAACCTAAGGCCAGGTTCACACTGTGTATGACACCGGCCGTGCCACAGAATGGCCAGTGTCAACGAAGTTCATCCCGGCCGGTACTGCAGATGAACCTTATTTCAATCTGATCTGGAATGCGGGTGCATTCGGGTCTGCCCACATTCCAAATCACCTTAGCCGACAATGTAAAGTGCGTCCGGAGCCGTACTTTACATTGCTCTGTCAGTCTTGTGCGGCCCTTATTCAATGAATAGCGGCCGCACAAACCTGATGTGTCAGTTTTCGATGCAGCCACAAGGAATCCCGGCGGGAGTGTATACAGTGTGTATACAGTGTGTATACACTCTGGCCGGGATTCCATAGAAGTAAATGCAATGTATCTATTCAATTATTAACAGCCTGTGGCAACAACTGACGTCACAACCTCCATACGCGAATAACCAGTGTGAATATGCCCTAAAAAGTCAAAATTTCCACTAGGTTCCAGCTCTGTGTGTAGTACAGAAGGAGCCCGTCACCTGACCGGCCGCCGACCACGTGTCCTCGCCGGCTCCACCCTCTCAGCAAAACCCGCGCGTGCGCAGAACCTGTCAGGCGTTCTGCAGGAAGTGACGTCATGTAAGCGGTACACTTCCTCTTGTGCCCGAGTCAGAAATGGCGGTACCGGCTTCCAACACCAACAATCCTATCGTGTTCTTCGATATCAGTATCGGGGGGCAGGTAATATTCTGGACAAGCAGCAGTAGACGCAGCGGAGTGCTGGCCCCGGGAGCCCTCTGTAATAACGGCAATGCTGCGGTGCTGTTACCCATGTGCCCCTTAGCGACACGTGTGCTCCTCAGACTGCAGTAATCTCTTCTATATAATATAGGGAATAATAGTAAACACTTGGAAGGGGGGGCCTTAATTCATTTATTTATCTATTGCGGGGGAGAACTACAAGTAGCAGCACACAAGGGCCCCGCCTCCTTTTCCTGACCTATCACAATTAGTTATGTTGGGAAAATGGGCGGGGCTCAGTAGTTTACTCAAAGTTCTACAAATAAGGAATGGAGCCGTTGCCCATAGCAACTGGTTTTAGTTCTTATTGGCTCAGATTTGATTGTAATGAAAGCTTCAACCTGATTGGTTGTTATAAGTCATACCTTTATTTGTTGCGTTATGATTGGTGAATTCCCGTGTCTGGCAATGACGTCACCTGTCAAAACAAAAACTGCATGTTAAAAACACACAGTGTGAACATGCCCCAAGTCTCCCCTGCTGTGGTGTGATCTGGCCTCCTATATTGATGAATTTCCCCTCTGTGTGAACAAGCACATAAGTCAGTACTGGTCTAACACTAGTGGTCATTTATTGTAGGATTTACAGACTTACAGTCTGCAGTCAGTGGTATATGCAGTGATACCCTAGTACAGGGGTACTCAACAACTTTTAGTGAAGGTTCACTTACCGGGGTCTATTGTCAGGTGAAGGTCCGAGCTGAACATCAGTAGTATATAGCTCCCCCAGTAGTATATAGACCCCTGTGCACTCCTCAGTAGTATATAGACCCCTGTGCGCTCCCCCAGTAGTATGTAGCCCCCCCAGTAGTATATAGACCCCTGTGTGGTCCCCCAGTAGTATATAGTCCCCCTGTGCACTCCCCCAGTAGTATGTAGCCCCCCTGTGCGCTCCCCCAGTAGTATGTAGCCCCCCCAGTAGTATATAAACCCCTGTGTGGTCCCCCAGTAGTATATAGACCCCTGTGTGGTCCCCCAGTAGTATATAGACCCCCTGTGCACTCCCCCAGTAGTATGTAGCCCCCCTGTGCGCTCCCCCAGTAGTATGTAGCGCCCCTGTGTGCTCCCCCAGTAGTATGTAGCCCCCCCCCCCCCGTGCGCTCCCCCAGTAGTATATAGACCCCCTGTGCTCCCCCTCCCATATAACATTAAAAAAAAACACATATACTTACCTGGGTCCGGGCGTCTCCTCTTCTCTTCCCCTCCTGTGGCCGCACTGCAGCAGTCATAAGAGGCCGCTCTCCCCTTGTCCTGGTGCCGGCTCTCCAGTGACGTCACTCGAGTGCTAGCACCAGAGGCAGGACAGAGAGGCCTCTTGTGACCGCTGCAGCCACAAGAGTGACTGACAGGGAGGGAGCCAATGGCTCCCTCTCGGTCAGTGCTGCTGCTGCACGGTAACTATGAGCGCTCATAGTTACTATGCAGAAGGGAGCAGCACTGCTCAGTATACAGGTAACATCTGTTGTAAAGTGCCTATTTCATATGTGTAGAACACTTGTTTTAATATATTTTTTACTTTTAATGCATATCTAATAAAAGTTAGATTTTATACGTGATTCTGGGAAATTATACTTAGCTGCAGCAGGGGTCCGGACAGCTGGACCGCGGTCTGCCAGTTGAGGACCCCTGCCCTAGTATTACATCTATTGCATGGGACTGACATGGTCTCTATTGGATGTTTCCCAGGGAGACCTGATATAGAGAGCAGATGTACAGATCTATTATGTTCTCTATATATCACATTACTTTATATTATGCTGTAGTGATGTGTTATATCTTTTCTAATCCAGGAAGTCGGGCGAATGAAGATAGAGCTTTTTGCAGATGTTGTACCAAAAACAGCAGAAAATTTCAGGTATAATTTCTTATATATGACGGATTATACGTGCATGCTTAGTCAGATTGTTGTCACCTCTAGAAACATTGGGGGAGATTTATCAAACATGGTAAAGTGAAACGGGCTCAGTTGCCCCTAGCAACCAATCAGATTCCACCTTTCATTTTCCCCAAAAAATCTGAGGAATGAAAAGTGGAATCTGATTGGTTGCTAGGGGCAACTGAGCCAGTTTCACTTTACACCATGTTTAATAAATCTCCCCCATTGCTTCCAGGGTACAGTATCTCCATAAGTCAAAATCCACACAAGCGTTTATTGTGTTTTTATTTCAGCTGTGACATGGAGATAATGTTAGGGCCCTATTACCTGGGACATTTATCGTGGAAAAAATCGCTATGTCGTTTGAATTTAAAGAATAATTGTTCTGTGTAATTGCAGGCAATGAACGAAAAATCATTCGTATGTCATTGATCGTTGATTTAGATCTGAAACTAAAATTATTGCTAATCGTTCGCTGTAATTCCACATTCATTCGCTCCAGTTCCGAATTTTTCCGCTAATCGTTCAGTGTAATTGCGCATTGTTCATTGTTTTGCTGGGATGAGAAGGAATAAACGATCATAGTAATGAATCTAACTAACGACCATCGTTCTTTGTAATATGGTGAACGATTTCAGGTTAACGATAAACAATCTCGTTTGCGATCATTTATCGTTAACCGTTAACAATCGCTCTGTGTAATGGGACGCTAAGGGCCCTAATACACAGAGAAATTATCGGCAGAATCAGGCTGATTTGTCCGATAGTTGTTTCGTGTGATAGAGACAACAGTCAGCTGATGAGACGATTATTGGCTGATCATATCTTTAGGCCCAGACCTAAAATCATCGGCCGTCGACCACGCATCGCTGCATGTATTAGCAATGCATGGCTGATGATTGAATAAATTGTTCATACATTATCTCTCCACACTCCCAGTCTTCTCCTGCACTCTGCTTTCCCTCCCAGCGCTGTGGATGCGACTTCAGAGTGACCTGTTTGAGCTCACATGCTGCTCAGTCAATCACTGGTCCCAATCTGACGCTACAGCAATGGTGCAAGGAGTGAAAAAAGAGGGCAGGAGAAGACTGGGAGCATAGAGAGGTAAGGTATAACAACTTAGGCCAAGGACTGCACAGACATCACTAACAATCTATACACAGCCTTTGCTAAACAATCATTGAGCAGTGTAATAAGCTCAGTACATTAGATTGTTTATGGTTGTCTTGAAATCGTTCCCCATATTACACAGAACGATAGTCGCGAGCTACGACAGTTACTTCAATCGTTTATTCCATCTGATCCCAGCAAATGAAGGAACGATGTGCAATTACACTGAACGATTAGTGACCGAATGTGGAATTGCAGTGAACAATTAGCGATGATTTTAGTGTCAGAAATGAACGCTTTTTCGTTGGTCGTGATTGTTACGCGAAACGATTATCATTTAAATTCGAACAATATAATGATAATTTGCACAATAATCGTCTCTTGTAATAGGGGCCCTTAGGGTCCTATTACACGGGACGATTATCGTGCGAAAAATCGTTATATCGTTCGAATTTAAACGATAATCGTTCTGTGGAGTTGCAGGCAACGATCGAAAAATCGTTTGTATGTGGTTGATTGTTGATTTAGATCTGAATCTTAAATTATCAGTAATCTTTCGCTGTAATTCCACATACGTTCGCTCAAGTTCCGCATTTTTTTTACTAATCGTTCGGTGTAATTGCACATTGTTCATTGTTTTGCTGGGATCAGATGGAGGAAACGATCATAGTAACGATCACAATAACGATCATTGTAACGTATGTGTAATATGGTGAATGATTTCAGGTTGAGGATAAACAATCTCGTTTGCAGTCGTTAATCGTTAAAAATCGCTCCGTGTAATAGGACCCTTAGTCTATAGGGCTATTCACATGGCTGTATCGGCGTCACTGTATATGCTGTATGTGCACGCTTACTTTTATCAGTTTGTTGATAGTATATGCCCATGAAGTCTATGGAGAGGGATCAGATTACAAATGGATCTCTGTACAGAAGACGCTTATCAGAATTTACTGTACAGTAATACAGATGTCATACCGGTGACCTATACATATAGATATGGTATTTTCCTGTTATACCTCTGTAGTTTGCATGTGTATTATAGACCCATACAGCAGCTTACTTACTGTATGAGGCCTGCATATATATCTAGCAAGACAATATATAATAAACCAACAACATAAATGAATAGATGTGACTAAGCTTTGATTATTGACTTTGACCCTTTAACAGAAGTCATTTCTTCCATTATCTTTTTCAGGCAGTTCTGCACCGGAGAGTTCAGGTTTGTATCAGAAATCTCTCATCCACCAATGTGTATCATGTCTGTCATGTATCTTATAGAATAGATATTCACCAGATACTTCTCATTCACATTTGCATCGGGGGAGGGGGGAATGAATTTTAAGACAATCTGTGCGCCCAAAATCTACAGGTAGGATGTTATTAGGGCAATTTACAGCCCAAAATAGGTCCCATGTTATCAGGCAAAATCCAGAAATAGCTGAAAGGAGACCTGACTATGGCTAAAAAATTTTATACAAAGAGTCATATTGAATTCAGCACTGTTGCTGTTTTTTTTTAAGTTTTCCTCTTTTCAGCCATAAAACTCCCATGTTATGGCCTAAAAGATGTAATGTGCACATTGCCATATAGATAATACCATCTTCGGTTCCGTCAATGATAGCGGCACTTGGCCAGGTTTGGGTTCAGGCTATGTGTGCTTGTTGAGATTATTGGTTATGTATTGGTCTTTATATTAGACTGTAAACACAATGGTAAACGTATATCACTTTATGTTACAGAAAAGATGGCGTTCCGATTGGGTATAAAGGAAGCACCTTTCACAGGTATGTGCCTGGCCAGAATGTCTGTATGTGTCTGATACCTATTAGATTTGATCTGCTCAACAAGAATGGTCTGTAAATACTGTTAATCTGGCAAAATATTCAGGTTTGACAACATAGTCTGAACCCTCTGGGGGAGGTTTATCCAACATGGTGTAAAGTGAGACTGGCTCAGTTGCCCCTAGCAACCAATCAGATTCCACCTTTCATTCCTCACAGACTCTTTGGAAAATGAAAGGTGGAATCTGATTGGTTTCCGGGAGCAAGTGAGCCAGTTTCACTTTACACCATAAGTGTCTTTTTTGACAGTCTCCATGGTGTGGGCCTGACCCCAGTACCCTGGTGATCTGCAACATGAAGGGAAGTGAAACTAAGCTATTGTGCCAAGCGTATTTTCCATACAGAGGATCTTCTGTGTCTTTGTATACATATAAAGAAGATGTGGCACTCTAAAGTGGAGATTGATCAAACATGTTGTAATATGAAACTGGCTCAGTTGCCCCTAGCAACCAATCAGATTCCACCTTTCATTTCCAAAAGAGTCTGTGAGGAATAAAAGGTGGAATCTGATTGGTTGCTAGGGGCAACTGGGCCAGTTTCACTTTACACCATGTTTGATAAATCTCCCTCTTAGTGTCCTGATTGGGGGGGGGGGGGGGTATTGGCAATAGGACCCCAATCTATCCTAAGGATAGACAGGTCGTAGGGGCCCATCCGTGCCAGCCATAAACATTCAGTAATTTGGTGATTGACACAATCCCCACTAGTCTCTCCTAACCTCCAAATATACAGGCCATGGCTGCCATAAACCTGCCCCTAACAGCCAGTGCTGGACAGGGGGCCTGTATGGAAAACTGCCAGCAGCCCTCTACTGAATAGTGGGTGGGGAGGTTGTCTTGACAGTACAGGCATTACATGCTTGTAGTGTACATGTCATGGTGAGAGAAGAAATGCCTAATATAATGTCATAACCTGGCCCCAGGAGCAAGCACTGTAGTGATAAGTGAACAGATCGGTCCCTGTAGAGACCCTATGCAAGGCTGTGGATTAGTGACTTATCATTTCTCTCCTTATTCCTATACTGTATTCTCTCTGTTCATCCCTGCAGGGTAATAAAAGACTTCATGATCCAAGGAGGAGACTTTGTCAATGTAAGTTCCCTGTGGTGGCCATGGCTCCTGCTCGTGTGAATCTGTCAGGTTATTAGATCAGCGGTCAGGCCGGGATTGTGGATGTAGAGATGTGGCTGTATTTCATTTCACTAAAGGATATGCTTACGTATACCCGATCAAGTATAGATCACCAATATCCTCTGACCAGCCATCTAATCCTTACATTCAGATTCTCTTCTTCCTGCATGATATTACACTGCAGTCTAGGTAGCATCTATAGCAATGCTCATCCTGGGCTTCCTGGTACATGGTTATGATAGAACTACTAGACTAGTAGCATAGAGGATGGGAATATAAGCATGCACAGTCCATTTGTAGGCTATTTAGGGCATGTTGATAGTTGAATGAGAATTGTATATAGACACAGTTATAGTTATATTCAGGACCTGCACTGTATATTATAATGTTCTGATGGTTTCCCTGCAGGGTGACGGCACAGGGGTGGCCAGCATTTACAGAGGACCGTTTACAGATGAGAACTTCAAGCTGAAGCACTCGGCACCCGGTCTGCTCTCCATGGTATGTACTGTGGTCATGTGAATAAGGAGGAGGTATACCTGACATATGTACATTGTATTGGCTGATATATTAAATGGGTTGTCCAGCAAAAATCTTTTTCTTACAAATCAACTGGTTTCAGAAAGTTATATTTGTAATTTACTTCTATTTAAAAATCTCCAGTTTTCCCAAACTTATCAGCTGCTGTATGATCTGCAGGAAGTAGTGTATTCTTTTCAGTCTGACACAGTGCTCTCTGCTGCCACCTCTGTCCGTGTTGGGAACTGTCCAGAGCAGGAGAGGTTTTCTATGGGGATTTACTACTGCTCTGGACAGTTCCTGACACAGACAGAGGTGGCAGCAGAGAGCACTGTGTCAGACTGAAAAGAAAACATTTCCTGCAGGACATACAGCAGCTGATAAGTATGGGAAGACTTGAGATTTTTAAATAGAAGTAAATTACAAATCTGTATAACTTTCTGACGTCAGTTGATTTTAAAGAAAAATATATTTGCTGGACAACCCATTTAATAGGCTTCTAAACATAGAATTAAATTTAGAGGAAATAATCATTTTAATCGTGTATAAAATTTAATATTTTTGCCACTTTCTGCAAATGACTAGGAGATAGAAAGTAACTGTAACCCTTGTAGGTTTCTTGTATTACCATGTTGTCTCTGGCAATAACATGATCCAGTACTAGAGATGTCACACCACCATAGTTATTTCTAGACATGGCATTTGAACAATAAAAAGCGAGGATGGATCGCTCACCCTGTGAGTAGTTTTTTACATGCTTAAGATTCATTTTCTCTTCATAAATGCAGTAGCTTCTTTCAGACTGTAGGTGTCACTATTGAGATGTATAATAAATGACCATTCAAGGTTGGTTCATTTGCTGAGGGTTGTAGCTTTGCAGCGGTTGGAGAGCTACAGACTGGAGATTGCTGTATTAAAGGAATAAAAGTACTATTACATGGCCCGATGGGGGTCTGATAACTGTAAACGAGCGCCGATCTGCTAGATCGATGCTCGTTTACTGGGCCTATTACACGGCCCGATAATCGTTTAACAAGGGCTGCATGGACATAGTTACCGATGTCCTTGCAGCCCTTACTTAAACTGCATACATTACCTATCTATGGTCCAGGGCTCTTCCTGCGCTCTGCTTCTCCCTGGGTCCCGCACATTGCAGCCCTGGAGCGTGGATAGGTAATGTATGTAGTTTAAACAAGGGCAGCAAGGACATCGGTAAGGACATCTAGCAGATCGCTGCTCGTTTACAGGTATTATCGGGCCCCCATCGGCCCGTGTAATACCACCCTAAAGTGTGAGACATACAGGGTTGGCACAATTCTTGCATTATGTTAGGGATCAGGTGTGGTGGAATTTCACTGCCTGACCCCTTTGTTCTCAGAGAGATAAGCCGCTACCAGAGCTGTCTCAATGTAGTTTACCCCTACTTCCCCATGCTTGAACTTGCCGAATGTTCATGTGTAAGGGGAGAAGAGAAGCCGACAATTTTTGAAGGTGTGGGGGCACCTTTAGCTTCTCAGTACTGAAGGGCAATAGCTTCACCACCTTAAGCGTCACCTTCTGAGTACACCTTGCTGCTATAGGTGGGCATACCTTTTTGACGGGTTGCTGGCCTATACCAGGTTTCTGTGCCCCAACATGATGTGACATGAGCAGATATGTCTGCATTTCCCTGGGATCCATAGAGCCCAATGTTGTGTCCTGTACATTTCCATACAGGATGATGCATTGAAGAGATCTCTGCATTTCAGTGGAGCGTCTCTCACTTCCAGCATTGTAGCCACCTTTTTATTTTCATGCTGCTCTCTCCTTTGAAGCGCTGTGATTTCTGCTCTTGCAGTCATGATAATATATATTGCATTTCCTTAGTACCTTCTATGGTAAATAGGCAGATAGGCAGACTAGCTGAAGCCTGAAGACCATAAGGATTGTTTTGACTCACAGTAGGGGCTCTCCTTGGTTCCCGGACCACCTGCTGGGTGCAAGGAAAGTAATCAGGCCTGTTCTCAGGTATCCATACACACTGTGTGCTAATGCCAGTTTCTTGCATACAGATGTTTGCATACGATTAGTCTACAAGACCCTGGCTGGACCTACTTAACACTTTCTCTACTCACTAAGGGCCCTATTCCACGGGACGATTATCGTTCGCATAATTGTTAGCGATAAACGATCCAAACGACCGCTATTGCGAAAGACCTTGAAATCGTTCATCCATTTACATGGAACGATAATCGTTGCATATGATCATTCTTGCGGTCGTCTTGTCGTCGCTATTGCGTTCATCGCTACTGCGAACGACCGAACGACTTCTTATTCAATGTGAACGAGCAACGATAAAAATAGGTCCAGGTCTTATTTAGCTATCAGTGATTTCTCGTTTGGTCGTTAATCGTTTAACAATTAACGCTTAGATTCGAACGATTTAACGATAATCTGAACAATAATTGTCCCGTGGAATAGGGCCCTAAGGGCCGATGGGGGTCCGATAATAACTGTAAACGAGCGCTGATCTGCTAGATCAGATTACAGGGCCCGATAATCGTTTAACAAGGGCTGCATGGACATCGTTATCGATGTCTTTGCAGCCCTTGCTTAAACTGTATACATTACCTATCTAGGCTGCAGGGCTCCTCTTGCGCTCTGCTTCTCCTCGGGTCCTGCACGCTCCAGCTTCAGAGCGGCCTGTCTCCGCTAACAGGCCACTCAGCTAATCACTGACCGCGGTGGTCCTGGTCTGTGATTGGCTGAGTGGCCTGTTAGCTAAGACAGGCCGCTCTGGAGCTGCAGCGCGCGGTACCCGGGGAGAAGCAGAGCGCCAGAGGAGCCCTGGACCATGGATAGGTAATGTATACAGTTTGGAAATAGTCAGCCGCCGGCCGCAAACCGCTATGACACGTAGCGATGCGCGGTCGACGACCGACAATTATAGGTCCAAACCTGTATCAACTCTTAGTCGATGATTGTTGTCATCAGCTGATCGTTGTGTTTATTACACGGAGCGATAATCGGCCTGATAGGGCCGATTTGGATGATTATTGTTGCGTGTAATAGGGCCCTAAGAGATGATCTTATTGTTTAAATCTAGTTTTTATGTTGAATGATTCATTCTCAATGAATTCTAATGGAGCCATGTCATATAGGGGAGGAGATATGATCCCACTGGGGGGCTACAGGCCTGTCCCCAGTACATAGAGCCAGGCCAGTGCACCACAAAAGAATGGTGCCGAACGCAGGAATTGGGCGGCATTTAAAAAAAAAAAAAGCAATATACATGATAGTACTTCTGCTTTATAGGGGTACTCTGGTGAAAATCTATTTCTTTCAAATCAGCTAGTGTCAGAAATTTATATAGATTTGTAATTTACTTCTATGTAAAAATCTCAAGTCTTCCCACACCTATCAGCTGCTGTATGCCCTGCAGGAAGTGGTGTATTCTTTCCAGTCTGACACAGTGCTCTCCGCTGCCACCTCTGTCCGAGAAGTTTTCTGTTTCAATCATTTTATTAAATTGTCATATAATAAATGTCAAAATTACAACATCATATTTAAGTTGCATCAAAAGCAGGAAAGGTTTGCTATGGGGATTTGCTACTCCTCTGGACAGCAGAGAGCACTGTGTCAGACTGGAAAGAATACACCACTTCCTGCAAGGCATACAGCAGCTGATAAGTAATGGAAGACTGGAGATTTTTAAATAGAAGTAAATTACAAATCTATATAATTTTCTGAAAACCAGTTGAATTGCAACAAAAAGATTTTCGCCGGAGTACCCCTTTAAGGAGCCCTAAATCTAATATCTGATCCTGTTTCTACTGTTTTTGTTATCAGACATGTTAGCTGGGGGAGGGGTTCACTGAATGCCCAGCAGGATCCCTGCCCCAGTGATCAGTATATTAGGTCTCATATCCAGTCCTGATCCATAAACCCTGTGTTACTGGTCCCCGTGACCTGTGGCAGTATGGCGTACAAGCTGCTGCCTTTGGGGTTCGGACCCCTTTAATAACATGGGTTGCCTTTGTCCTTTCTGCTGATGTCTCTGCACTATATGTAAACATGCCCTGTGTTTTCCTCTGCAGGCCAACAGCGGCCCCGGGACGAACGGCTGCCAATTTTTTATCACTTGCTCTAAGTGTGATTGGCTGGACGGGAAGCATGTGGTTTTTGGTGAGTGTTGGGTTACACAATAGCTCAGACCACACAAACACATTACATTCTCCTAAGATCTGGAACAAAGGCCTGGGTTGTAAGGCAGATCCTACAATACAGCTGTTGTTATCTCTTCATGGCCATGTGCGGAGGCTTCATGTGAGATTAGGGCTAAGCTCTAATATTATGGTGTATAGTACACTGGTTATCATAATCCTTACTCTATGGCCTTCATCCAGATTACTTCTCCACAAGAATGTAACCTCAACCTGACTGTACACCATTGGTGGAATCATAAAAGTGAAGATCTGCCCCCAGCCCTGCCAAGACTGGCTAGACATCCATCTTATTAAGCAACTACATAATTCTATTAAAACTTAAAAATGTAATCGTAATTAACTTCTATTAAAAAAATCTTCAGTCTTCCAGTAGTTATCAGCTGCTGTATGTCCTGCAGGAAGTGGTGTTTTCTTTCCAGTCTGACACAGTGCTCTCTGCTGCCACCTCTGTCCATGTCAGGAACTGTCCAGAGCAGCAGCAAATCCACATAGAAAACCTCTCCTGCTCTCCAGATTGGAAAGAATACACCACTTCCTGCTAGGCATACAGCAGCTGATAAGTACTGGAAGATTGGAGATAAGTACTGGAGATTTTTAATAAAAGTAAGTTACAAATTAGTGGCACTAGTTGATTTGAAAGAAAATTGTTTTTGTTTTTACCCCTTTAAGGGTACGTTCACACTTACCGGATCTGCAGCTTATTTTCTGCTGCGGATTCGCAGCAGATCCGCAGCAGATTTCATATAAATAACTGAACACAGCATCAAATCTGCACCATCTAATCTGCTGCGGATCCTGTAGGTGTGAACGCACCCTAAAGGAGTATTCCAGCCTCTAACACTTAACCCCTAGTGTTTGATGGGGGGGGGGGGGGCTATATTTTCTGATCGCAGCAGTGAGACCCACTGCAATCAATGATGACATATCAAAAGTTATTTTTAATGCCAGTGACTCTTTGAAGGGAACCAATCAGCTTGGGCTAATTTGGTTTCCTGGAGCACTGTATAAAGTTCCTGTGCAGCTCGCGGCGTCAGCATTATACCCTAGAAAATAAAGTTTAATCCCATGGCGGGGAGGTAGTCATCTGGGTGGCTCCCCGCCTGTGTACAGTCACCTCTCTCTGCCTGTCAGCGCGCTCTGCGGGGATGATTGACAGGGAGACACGCCAGTAACAGGCCTCCCTGCCTGTCACTTATCCCCGCCGATCTTGCTGACAGGGAGAATGAGGTGACTGGAAACGGGCAGGGAGCTGCCCAGATGACTACCTGCCACCCCTCTCCCTGCCGCGCGGCCGGGGATTAAACAGTAGCTGATAAGTACTGGAAGTACTTAAATAGAAGTAAATTACAAATCTGTATAACTTTCTGACACCAGTTAATTGGTAAGAAAAAAAATTCTCTGGAGTACCCCTTTAAAGAATAATGGAATAAGTTGCCACTTAGGAATAATATCAGAGATCCCCTTTAAAGTAAATGTTACAGTAGGTACACTGCTTTAAGATTTTAACATCAATAGACCGGTGCCGGCACCAGAATGTCAGTGCTGCAGTCCTTTTCTTTAACCGCGGCCCAGTTCCTGTGCACAGCAGCGGTCTATTCCCGGTCACTGGCCCAATAGAGCTGCATTACAGAGGGGAGGGTGTTTCCTCCCAGTGAGGGTGGGCCGACCCGCCTAAAGTGCTTCGGGCTGATGACCAGGAATAGACCATGCGAACTGGGCCGCCGTTCAAAAAAAAGGACAGCGGCACCAGCATCCCCGTGCCAGCCCTGGTCTAATGATGTTGAAATCTTAAAGCAACGTACCTGCTGGTACAGTTGCTTTAAGTAGCTGCTTCAAGAATGTATTCAGTACTGGTTAGATTATGTTTTAATGATGTTTTTTTTTCTTCAGGTAAAGTCATCGATGGACTTCTAGTAATGAGAAAAATTGAGGTAATTCCATGTTCCTTGTCATAATATATATGTATATGTATGTATGTGAGTGTGTGTATGTATATACAGTGGTGCCTTGGATTACGAGCATAATTCGTTCCGGGACTGCGCTTGTAATCCAAATCCACTCTTAAACCAAAGGAATTTTTCCTATAAGAAATGATTGAAATGCAAACAATTGGTTCCACACCCCAAAAGTAATGATTTTTTATTCTGAATAACATGTAAAACTAATGAAACAAACAATGAGAAGCAGCTGAATTTGTGATATTATAAGTTACTGTACAGTAATGGAGAGGATGGAAAACACAAGGACAGACTGCAGGGAGCATGGAGGAATGAGCAGGGCAGATGTGGGCACATACATGCAGCGCTCTCTGTCCGGGGAGAGAGGGGTTACAGCTATGGAGAGATTACCTCCACAGTCCTGTCCCCTGATGTAAGCCCCAGCCTAAAGTGGATCTGCTATGATTTGGAAGGTGAGGGAGACTTCCTGGGTCAGAGTACAGGGCTGTAGACCACGCTATTCAGACCATACCCCTCCCCCACTCGCACTCCCGCCCAGTACAGGGAGCTCTTAAACCAAAGCAATGCTCTTACACCAAGTCACAATTTTGAAAAACTGTGGGCTCTTAAACCAAAACGCTCTTAAACCAAGTTACTCTTAAACCAAGGTACCACTGTATATATACATATAGCTGAAATACAACCACAAATCCATCATAGCAGGGCTGAAATCCATACTGTGTCTGCAGCGCAGCCCACATGGCACACGTGCAGGCCTTGCTGTGTGTGAACCTGCCCTAAAGCAACATGTAGCGTATGAATGAAGAAATCATTTACTAGTAACACTGGGTGTGACCACAGACTTTAGAATGCCGGACGGGCAGGAAGCGAATGGAGATAAGGACGAGATTATAGGCCTGTAATAAAATGACATTATGAAGCTTAGCGCCCTATGCTGCTCTCAGCAATTGTCTCATCTAACCCAAAGCATGGAGTAAGGGCCGCCATACTGACTGCTGGGGGAATACAAGACAAAACAAAGCCACCTCTGTCACGGTGCGTCCAGCTGTGCCGCTGTGTTTACCCAAGGAGGGAATTTGCTTATCTTATGTAAAAGGCAAATTCTATCATCAGCCAGACGTCTGCTTCAGTCAGGTTAGTGTGGAAAGTAAGGGAACCCATTGATTTACACTACAGAGCTCTAGTACAAAGCAATACACTGAGCTTTGTGCCATCAGTCTCAATAAAATGCAGTGTAGCCCAGGCCTAAAGGTCCTATTACACCAAGTGGTTATCAGCCGTTACAGCCAATAATCGCTTGGTGTAATAGGACATGTTAAACGGAAAAATCTTTTTCTTTTAAATCAACTGGTTTCAGAAAGTTAGATAGATTTGTAAATTTACTTCTATTTAAAAATCTTCCAGTACTTGTCAGCTGCTGTATGCTCTGCAGGAAGTGGTGTTTTCTTTTCATTCTGACAAAGTGCTGCTGCCACCTCTGTCCCAGACAGGAACTGTCCAGAGCAGGAGAGGTTTTCTATGGGAATTTGCTCCTGCTCTGCACAGTTCCTGATATGGACAGAGGTGGCAGCAGAGAACATACTGTGCCAGACTGAAAAGAAAACACAATTTCCTGCAGAGCATACAGCAGCTGACAAGTACTGGAATATTTTTAAAAGATTTTTAAAAAGTAAATTTACAAATCTATCTAACTTTCTTACACCAGCTGACTTAGAAGAAAAAGATTTTCGCCGGAGTACCTCTTTAAAAGGCAACGATCAGATGACATGCACAATGTTGGCCGATTGTTTTCAATAGGCTAAATTAAAACAATACCGATGGTCTGCTGCAATAGACCACTGCTATCTTCTGAATTTCTCAGCTGCGTTCACCTTTGCTGCTAATTTCCAATGCATCTAAAATAAACAGAAATGAGGCGACTTTGTAAATCTATCGTATTGTGTCTACAGCTTCTGTTCCCATGGTAACAGACAGCAAACAAACCCAGAGTAGTCTGATCCTGCAGTTGTATAAGAGATTACGTACCCTAGGTATACAGCTTGAGCTGATAACCTCTAAGTGGCAGAGGTGTATGGGTCACTTAAGAGCCCTATTATC
Organism: Dendropsophus ebraccatus; assembly: GCF_027789765.1. Taxonomy (NCBI): domain Eukaryota; kingdom Metazoa; phylum Chordata; class Amphibia; order Anura; family Hylidae; genus Dendropsophus; species Dendropsophus ebraccatus. The sequence continues at coordinate 23,051,560 of NC_091465.1, forward strand.
TGCTAAACCAGGCACTGTGTAATAAAGGCCACCATCTGCAGAGCAGCTGATCTTTGGCTCATCATTGTTTTTCAGCATGTTAAGAAATCGTCGGCCACATGTCGCTCCGTGTAATAGCTGATGCATGGCCAACGACTGATTGGGTATGGAAAGTAATAAAGATGTGCTTACCCACCCAGACCCCCCCATGATTGGCTGAGCGGCCCTTCACGGCTGCGACGGGCTTGCACATGGCTGTCGTGAGCTGGAACCTGTTATAGGTTTTATTAAGCAGAGGTTTTATTAAGAGTTTCCTTATGTACGCAAAAAAAAAACAGTTTTCATATCTCCCCCCTCACTTCAGAAGAAGCAGGAATTTTGTGTCCATTATGCTCTATGGAGAGGGGAGGGGCAGAGGGGGATGAATGAGCATGGAGAGGAGAAAAGCAGGGCTGTACAAAACAAAATACTGCAATCTTCTCTCACCGAGCTCCCAGATAAGCACTGACCTTTCTGGCATGTGAATCCAGCGTTTTATGTGCCCAGACAGTCTTCAAACTGTACAGCTTCTTCTCTGCTCTTCCTGATTATTCATCCCCTCCGCATAGGATATAATGGTCTCAGCAAACCCATCTTCACTTTGCTCCTCGTTGCCTGAAAATGCATAGACAAGAAGTGTGGGTAGAGGCTTGAAAACAGCTTTTTGAGTACAGACTGAAGCTTTTTTTTTTTGCCTAATTGAACCTATTACAGAGTCCGTACAACTAAAACCTATTACAGAGCGTGTACTATTGAAAAAAAGTGCCAGTTACTATTATTAGTTATTAGTAAAACGCAAGACTATACAAATTGGCATTGCTGTAAGTATTTTTTACTATAGAGTTTACTCTGTAAACAGGTAACCTAACAAGGTTTAAAGGGCATGTATTGCCTAGATTTTTTTTCCTTATTAGATTCAGACACTGAAACATAATTTGTTTTCTCTAATATTTTTCTATTTTCTCATTAAAATGTGTGTGTTTTCTTTTTCTTCATGTTTTTTGTATGTACATTATGGGGGCAGCCATTTTGCCTGAACCCGTTTTTAACTGCATTTAGTGATATGCTTTATTGCAATCCCTATGTACATAGGTGACAACAGACAGGACCTGTCCAGTTGAGATGAATGTAAAACATTACTGTACGCCAAAGGGAGCTGCTATTGTCATATACTGGTGCTATCTGTCTACTAGTGTCACCTGTTGCTGCAATACTGTACAGATCACCCCTGTTTACAGTTATCTCTCCCGTCCTTTCTATACACATGAATGTTTGGTACGGCCCAACGTTTTTGTGTCCTCTATGGGGAGGGGTACGTATCCCTCCAAGAACAAATTCCATCACTCCCGACTTCTATCTGCACCAACATCATCTATAGGTGGAGTCTCGGGAGCCCCCCATACACTTATTTATCCTAATGTAAAGAAGCCAATCTCAGACCAATAGCCTTTCCAAAATCTATTTTTCAGAATTAATTGCCCATAGGAACCAATCATCTTTTTACTACTTGTGTTATGAATATTACAAGGGCCCTTTCCTTTCTCCTCTTGGCTACATTTACCCCTTGAAACAGAGATTCCCTGTTGGAAGAGAACCGTGAGATGCTTTATTTAGTGATAATTCAGCTATGTCATTGACTCCTCCAACTATAGGATGGATCTTAGTAAGTTTAGGTAGCGGGCGGTGTCAGAAATGCCATACCCATTGACCTCCTCCTCACACCCAAAGTACTAGTTGTAGTGAGTCCGAAGGGTGGGGAGATGCCAGAAAGTGAGCCCTGGCGGAGAGCATGCGGTAAGGGGCGAGGTGCTGCCTATGCTTATAGTGTGCGCTTAGTATCCACCCCATTGTTTAGTTAGTGGGAATTCTCTGCAGAACCAGCAATGTCTGTATTACTTCTAGCTAGAGGAGTTGTATTAAAAGGGATTTGTCTCCTAAAGACAACCCCAATCCAGATGTTCTATTAGGTCCATTCAGGATCCCCCCTCCATGACCCATTACAGGCGGAAACCTAATGCTCCATTGCCGCAACAGAGAAAATATATATAGATAGACCCAGATGGAGGGTAATTTATTAGGACAGGAGTATGTATACATCAGTTTTGTACACCAAATGCACGTCTGTCAATGAACATGGTGTATCCGAGGCTAGTATAGCAGTCTACACCAGGTCTGTGATGGCCACTATTTATAACAAAAACCGTGATGCAGATGTGAGCAATGCCTTGCTGCAACATGACTGTTTTCCATAGGGCCTATTCCACGGATTTGACCGATTATCGTTCTGTGGAACAGAGACAACGATCAGCCGATGATCGTGTCATCGGATAATCGTTTATTTGGGTTCCAACCTAAAATCATCGGGCACCGACCGTGGAATAGCTATAGCGTCCGACCGACAATTTCAGAAGCTCCTGCGCTCCTTCTGCCTCCTGGTCCCGCGCGCAGCAGCAGCTTCGGAGTGGCCTGTCTTAGCTGACAGAGCGCGCAGCCAATCACTGGCCAGGACCGCCGCAGCCAGTGATTGGCTGAGCGGTCTGTCAGCTCAGACAGGCCACACCGAAGCTGCTGCTGAGACCTTGAGACCTTTGAATAAAAAGTGACCTGGCTAGATGTTTCTTCTTCCCCCCCAATTTAATAGATGTTTTTTTAATGATTTTGTGACAATGTATTTAAAGCGAATGTACCACTAGGTACAACACTTTGTGTTTTTTACATGAACAGATCGGCCCCGGTGCGTGGATGCCAGTGGTGCAGTTTTTTTTTTTTTTATAAAATGATGCCTGACACCCGCGCACGGCGCCGGTCTGTTCCCAAGCCCCGGCGCGGCATGAATCACTAAGGTCAGACCCGCCGGCCTCCAATGTGATGAAACCCCCGCCCCTTTTTGGAGCGGATTCATTAGAATCAATGGAGCTGCATCACAGAGGGGAGGAGAGATCATCACTTCATGCCAGGCCGGTGCTTGGGAACAAACCGGCGCCGCGTGTGGGAACCGTGCGGTGGTTCAAAAAAAAGACTGCATCACGGGTATCCCCACGCCAATATCTGTCTGTTTGTGTAAAAAACACAAATCGATGTATCTAGTGGTACATTCGCTTTAAACTCGAAGCTGGGTGCAGACTGCAACAATGGCCCAATTGGACTGGTTCTGGGTATGTAGACCCCAACTTATCGCTGGAGAAGCGATTGGCTAAGCTCTTAACTCACTGGTTTTATTGTAAGGGCCCAACTAACTGCCAAATCAGGCTGATTCAGACAAATATTATTCCAGGTAATAAAGAGTTCAATCAGTTGAGGAGCCGATCATTGTCTGTCAACATTTTTAAAAAATCATCGGCCACTGACCGCATATCATCAATGGTAATAGTGATGTGTGGCTGATGACAGTGTGAAGAAAATAATACAGGTTATACTTACCTGTCCAGGCTCCTCTGGTGTCCTGCTGCCTTTTCCCCACATTCCCCACTCACCGCAGCCGCTCTGAAGCTTCTAAAGCTGTGCTTGAAGTGACAGGCTACTCAGCCAATCACTCGGGGCACAGGCAGCAAGACAGGTAAGTATAACTTTATTATTTTCTATATAAAGCAAGGGCTGAATGGACATGGCTAACAATATATACAGTCTTTGCCTCACAATTCTCGAACCATGTAATAGGCTCTATAAGCAAGTGCCGACCTAGCAGATCAGCGCTCCCTTACAACGATCATCACTATTACACGGAACGATTATCAGCCAATATCAGCCGAGCGGGGAAAGAGGAGCAAACGAGCGCTCATTTGCTCCTCTATGTCCCTCCGTGTAATAGGGGCTTATCCTGCAGCTAGCCAGGGATTCATAAGGCCTAGATATGAGCCAACCTCAAGCATGCTCATCCTTTTTTGACTTGTCCTTATTAGAGATGACTGACATTGGGTGAAGAATTGGCTGTCATCTGTAAGTCTTGTGGTGGTAACTTTCCTAGATCTTCTGTTCAGTTAAAGGTGTTGGTCTCCTTAATGCCTTTTATTGCAGGCAACTCGGTTCCACTGGGCAATGAAACTTATCAACAAGTACTTGAGAAATTATAGGGTTCCAGTCATTTGGCTTGGATCCACCTCTCTATATAAATATAGCGTAAATGAGGGTACTCCTGGGTCCCATCTCCTCTGGCTCCGAGCATGGTGATAACCAGTTTCCAGCTGCAGCCTACAGGACGTGTTTACCAGGGAGGCTGCCATGCTGTGCCGTCTCCTCTTTCATCATCTTATATTTGTAGCAATCTGTTGTTTTTTTGTTTTGTTTTTTTCTTAAGAAACCTTGCAAAATGTTTCCATTGTGCAATCTTTTGTGCCATTCCTGGTAGATACATGGGTACTGTTTCACTTGTCATAGAGGCGTGTGAAAAGTTTTAAATGGCCGGGGCTTGAGTGCTTAGCAGAAGTGTGCAGCTAAGTGTCTCACCCCCTGACTTCTGCAATAAGTCATAAAGATCAGCAAGCTGGGGAGTGAAGCGCTCAGCAGTGTGCTTCTAGTGATCGGTGGGAGTCTGAACACCCAGACCCGACATATGTCTGTGTGACAGCTCAAAGGTTTTTTTTAAAGTGACAGTAACAGTTTAATGTGGTAGTTCACAAAAAAAAAAAATGGTCCTAGAAAGTGCCAGAGATTTTAATTTATTTCTATTAAAAAAATCTCTAGTTGTCCAGTACTTATCAGCTTCTGTATGTCCTACAGGAAGTGGTATATTCTTTCCAGTCTGACACAGTGCTCTCTGCTGCCACTGCTGTCCATGTCAGGAACTGTCCAGAGCAGTAGCAAATTTCCATAGAAAACCTATAGAAAGAATACCACTTCCTGCAGGACATACAGCAGTACTGGACGACTTGAGATTTTTCAATAAAAGTAAATTACAAATCTCTGGCACCAGTTGATTAAAAATCTTTTTTTTTTTTTTTTTTTTTTTTTGGGTGAACAACCCCTTTAAGTTGTGTGACTTCATTACAGATTTTCCCTGTAAGCGGAGGTGCAGGAGAAATGGGAATGATTGCCCTGTATTATGACCAGCCTTGGTTTGTAGAGGTCAGGTCCTCAGATGGGAATGTTATATTTGTCCTTACAGTAACCCCATATGGATAACAGCAAATTATTATTCAAGAGAGAGAACCTGCTAAAACACATAAAGATTCTATTCAACTTAAAATGTACATTAAAAAAAAAAAGTCTTGGCATCGAAGAACTGTGTATAAAAGCAGCTGTGGTTATTGTATGTGGTCGCTAAGTGTTAGCGCCTCAGGGTGAGGAGAATAAATCCGTCTGAACTGGTAAAATTGGGGAAATCACAGCTATTGTCCTCGCGTGACACAGGAACTAGGGTGCTGACCTCAGACTGAGCTGTGAGAAAATCAGGCGAATGGGCTGTAATACAATGGTTACACTACACTAGTATGTGGCGTCATTCCCACCGCTCTGTAATACAGTCATTTGTACACACGTACATAATATGATGCTGATTTTATGCTGTGCAGAGCAGCATGCGATTATCTATGTGTGAACATACCCTTAAGAGCTACAGCCTATAACATGTACCCCTATCTAGAAGATGGGGGAATAAAGGCCCTATTACACAAAGCAGTTATCGGCCATTACGGACAATAAACGCTTCATATAATAAAAGGCAATGGACAATGTTGGCTGATCGTTGTCTTTTAACATGTTGAAAGACAACAATAGCAACGATCTGCAGCTGTTGCTCCGTGTAATAGGAGTGGCTGCTTAGGGTCCTATTCCACGGAGCGATAATCGGCCGAATCGGCTCTGTGGAATAGAGACAACGATCAGCCCATGATTGTGTCATCGCCTGATTGTTTATTTAGGTTCAAACCTAAAATCATCGGGCACTGACCGCGCATCACTACGTGGAATAGCAATGCGCGGCGGGCAACCGACGATTTCACAAGCACCATGCTTTACCTAGCCATGTTGCAGGGCTTCTCCTGCGCTCCTTCTTCCTCCCGATCCCGTGCGCAGCAACAGCTTCAGTGCGGCCAGTCTGAGCCGACAGACCGCTCAGCCAATCACCGGCCAGGACCGCCGTGGTCAGTGATTGGCTGAGCGGTCTGTCAGCCCAGACAGGCCGCACCGAAGCTGCTGCTGCAAATGGGACCGGGAGGAAGAAGGAGCGCAGGAGAAGCCCTGCAACATGGCTAGGTAAAGTATTGTGTTTAAACAAGGGCTGCAAAGACATTGGTAATGATGTCCCTGCAGTCCTCGCTAAACAATTATCGGGCTGTGTAATAGGCCCAGTTTACAATATTGATTAAGCCCCCATCGGCCCGTGGAATAGGACCATTACTCCCTCTGATCGCCCCATGTAATAGGGTGTTTAGTGATTACATGCAGTCTGACTTCTGGGACCCCCCCCCCCCACGATCAGCCCCAGCAGTCGAACTCTGAGCAATCTATATGTTACGCCCTATCTTGTGGATAGAGCATAACCTGTCCAGATGTGAATACCGCTCTTAAAGGAGTTATCCGAGGGGAGGCTACAGTCACATGTTCGCAAATTTTTTAGGACTGTATAATTTTTAGTCCACGGGCCGCAAAAATGCATTCACTTAAACACCACACATTACAAAGTTGTATAACTTAGTAATGTGTGTTATTTAGTGAAATAATGCTTTACGCCGCACTACCCCTTTAAGATTTGGCTGTCAAGGCATGATGTAGTTGTAGTTTTGCAACCGCTGGAGAGCCAAGGTTCCCTACCCTGCCCTAGGAGAACCAAGTATGATATGACAACGTTATAGCAGCTGCTTATAGCCTTATATGCATTATATTAATGTTTGGTTCCCTTTAACATGATTTTTTTTCTGGCTTTCTTGGATTATTTCTTCTAAATTGTATAATCGCAGCAACGAAGTTATAAAAAAATGTTTGTGCCCTATTTAATGTATATGGTGCACACTGTATGCTGCACCAGCTTTAGGATATACTGTCATGTTACATCTCTTTCCACAATGTGAAAAATACTGGACACGCGGGAGGTTTACGGGCCTCATACCGCCGGTCTCACTCCTGGAAACATCAGCATTGTCTTACGGGGAGACCGTAGTAAAGTGTCTTTGTACTGACAGACTAGACTGTGAGAGCGCCAGGAACTGGGCAGTGAATGAAAGCGATGAAGCTGCTGACTGGACTTCCAGGCTTTTATGGCAGTGTAAACCCCAGGACATGACCCACATCTTTCTCTTCTTCTTCTTTTTCTTCACAGAACGTCCCCACCGGCCCCAACAATAAACCTAAACTTCCTGTGGTTATTGCCCAGTGTGGAGAAATGTGATCAGGTGAGCGGGAAATGTGAATGGTGACTTATTATAGGAACAAGATGAATATATAGTATATATTGTATAAACTGCATAACAGTGACACTATCTGTTGCTCGTAGCAACCAATCACGGCACAGCTCTCATTTACAAAGCTGCCTTGGAGAAGTGAAAGCTGTGATCTGATTGGTTGCTAGGGGCAACAGACTGTTTGATGTATATATGTATACGTGTGTGTGCAAACTATTCTAGGCCTCATTTGTGGCATCTAAAAGAACAGAAAATCTATGGCCATAGCAACCGCAGCTCAGCTTTCACTGTTTAATGTAATTTGGTAACATGATTGGTTGCTGTAGGTAACAAGGACGTCTGGCCTACTTTCATTTAGGGCCCTATGACGTGATCTGGAGGAGCAAGAGAGCGCCGACCTGTTAGGTTAGTGCTCGCTTGCTCCTCGTTCCCAACTCCCTGCGCAGGGAGCTGCAGGTGAGGGTCTCCGCACGAACTTTAGACCGTCCGGGGAGCCCATAGGAGATAGCGTCGGTCTGCTGCCGCCACTCTTGTTACACAGAGCGACAGCCAGCAGACCGTAGCTACCCTTAGGCTCTGTTCACACAGTGCTTGATGGACGATTGCTTGATTTTAGGCCTATGCACTGAAAAAAGTTTTCTTCACATACACCAGACACATAACCATAGGCCCTCATTCACTGGTTGCGATACGCCTGTACTTTCATGTGTAATATAGTCTTATACTTTTGTATACGTAATGTTCTTAAAGAAGTAGTCCAGGCTAAATTAAAAATCTGCTGCAGGCCGGGGACATAATAAAGAAGCTTTATTTACCCGTGCCCCTGCAGCGCTGTGTCACATGCTCACTGACCGACAGCGGTTCTTGGATCTCCTGCAACGTCACGACCCAGTCCAGGGATGCCCGCTCAGCCAGTCAGCAACTGGGACGGGACATCACTGCAGGCGCTTCCCACCAAGTCATGACGACACCGGAACACGGCAGAAAATGGAGCCCAGTGGCGCTCTGTGAGTCTGTGACGCAGCACTGCAGGGGCACAGAAGGGGTACGTAGAGATTATGTTCCCGCACCCCCTTGTTTTTCCCCAGACTTAAATTTCTTCAGTCACCAGTTTCCGGGAGACTTCACCTCATGCAACTTTTCATTGCATGTTCCTGTATTAGCCTTATTTAGGTGGAAAACTCTCTTATGGGGAGTTTTTTGCCGTAAACATTTAGAACCCCTTTATAGCCTGATCCTGAGTCCTCTTCACCCTATCTGCAGAGGAGACAAGGCCGCACATGTTGGAAGCATCTGTTTCCCTATCCCCCCACAGAGAATAGTGGAGAGCGTCTGCACATGTTTGGCTCTATTCTACAAGATGCAAACATGGGTTGGGACCCCAGGAATAAGCCACAAGAATCCTATCAAACATTTATGGCCGTTACTATTTAGAGGAAAAGCCTTCTTAGCTTAGGGCTACACAGGACGCAGGCTGCACCTCCGCAATTTGCATCAACCTAAATGGCAATCTTTACATGCGGTGACGCAGTGCAACATTGCGATTTTCATTTAATGCGACCAGATTTGTTGTGTTGCCCTAGCATAAGTCTAATAGGTTTTGGGGGAGGTTCCAGAGAGTTTGCGGCTCTCAGGGCATGATGGGACTTGTAGTTTTACATTGTAGGGGGACTCCGATGTATGTTCTGCTGCAGATCTTACTACCAATATACATTCACTTTGTCACTTTTATTATTGCAGATTCCCTTTCCGGCTCCTCGTTTTGTGTCACAGGAGGAATGAGAGGCCTCTATTATATTTATATATGGAATACAGCCCATGTCTACATGCAGGGAGCTTTCCATGAGGTTCTGGAGACGTCTTGTCTGATGGACTACTCTGCTGTGAAGTAATGGACCTCATGTACAGAGTCGTGAACGGCAGCGACCGTGCTTATTGTTTTCTTGTTAAAATCCGATATATTTTGTATATCTTTTTCTAATTAAAGAAAAAAAAAAACTTACTGTGTTTTGTGTTTATATGGACCTGGTCAGCTTTCAGCCATAATATTAAAACCACCTGCATAATACCGTATTATGTCTGTAGTGTGGTCCCTCTGCCACGACTTGGTCTGTATTATGGTTAGGTAGGTGGTACGCATCCCAGTAACATCCACATAATGCCACAGTAGCACAAGCAAAATGTGGCCTGGCATTGCTGTGTTTAAAAATGGCTACTGGGACATCGAGAAATAGCTGTAAAACTGGTTTCACGACTAAATCAATGTAAAGCAAAGCTGGAATAAAGAGTAGAGGGGTCTGGCTACCATACATCTTGTGATCTCACGTCATAATCCTGTGTAACGTTCCCTCCGCTGCATTGAAACTGCAACGCCAAAAAGGACAAGTCGTAAAGTTATTGTGCAGAGCAAGGCTATGTTCACACTACGTAACAGACCGGCCGTTCCGTGACCCCGGCCGAATGATCCGTCCGGCCGCAGAGCTCTGATGCGGGCGCATCAGGGCGCGCCCGCACCAGAGCTTCCCATAGCCCACAGTGAAGCAAGTGGCCGGGGCCGCTTGCTTCACTGTGTTAACTGACAGGTCTTTCTGCGGCCGGAATTCACTGAATTCCGGCCGCAGAAAACTGATGCTTGCTGGAGATTGATCTGGAGACCATGGGGGCAACACCATGACGAAACCTTCACAAAGGAACGTCACACTAGTGGTTCTGTACAGTAGCCGGATGCCACTAGTCTTCATCCCAGGCACAATTGGGCTGATATGGTTCCCTGGAGCGGCTGCAGAAGAAGCTTTATACTGAGAAAAATGAAGTTTTACTACCCGGGCGCACGGCAGGCAGAGGTGGGGAGGTAGTCATCTGGGCAGCTCCCCGCCCGTGTGTAGTCACCGCTCTCTGCCTGTCAGATTGCTCGGAGGGGATGAGTGACAGGCAGTAACTGGCCTCTCTGCCTGTCAATCATGCCCGCTGAGCATTGAGCATATATGGGACGTCATTGGTCGGTAATTGCAAACAGAGCTACCAGCAGCGGATCATGATGTTTTGCATGCCCAAGTGCATTCAGCGTGGCAGAACAATGCTCAGACAATGCCATGGCCTGTAAGTGCCTGTATTTCTGCACATGACTAAATTGAGATGTTTTGCATATTTAGTTTTAATTGTTTAATCATTAACATGTCTATCAATCCTATGATTTCCATAAACCACGACTTTTCCTTCTTGGAACGTTGAGGAGTATATATCTCCTATATCTGTCTGCATGATATTCTGATTCAGAGAATTGTCCTGAAGCATGCTATTATACTTCTGTTGCACCATGTACAGTATAAACTAGATTGGCGCTTACTTACAGAGCCTATAACACGGCTGGATATTTGTGTGGCCAAGGCTGCACAGACATTGCTACTGATGTTCGTGCAGCCCTTGCTTTAATCAGCCATCAGCCATTCATCACTTATTACACAGAGAGGTATAATGATTTTTTGACATGTTAAAAGTCAACAATCAGCCGACAAGTCAGTGTTTGTTCACACATCATCTGATCTGTCACTATTAGGGTGGGTTCATACTGAGGAATTCTCGCAGATAAACTCCGCGAAATTCTGCAGTATGTCCGCGTGCACGGCCGCGCGCCTTTCCGCCGGCTCCATAGACACCATTCTATGGGCCGGCGTTTTCCGCTATCCGCCGAAAGAAGTGACATGTCACTTCTTTCGGCGGATAGCGGAATACGCCGGCCCATAGAATGGTGTCTATGGAGCCGGCGGAAAGGCGCGCGGATATACTGCGGAATTCCGCGGACATTGTATGAACCCACCCTTACATGGGCAGATAATTGACTTGGCAGATAATTGCTCTGCGTCCTTTTACACACACAGATTTATCTGACAGATTTTTAAAGCCAAAGTCAGGAATGCATTTGAAAAGAGGAGAAATCTCAGTCTTTCCTTTATGGCCTGATCTCAGTTTATATTCTGTTCCTGGCTTTGGCTTCAATAATCTGTTGGATAAATCAGTCTGTAATCCTACATAAGGCTCAAATAGTGCGGTCTATGTGCACCCAACACTGTCCAACACAAAACCAAAAAAACAATGAATGCAAGACCAATATATATAAATTTACTTTATTATTTGAATATCAAAATGAAATAATTTAAAAATACATTACAAGGGGGCTAAAGCTGATACAAATCCCCATAAAAACGATGGATTAGCTAGGTTCTTACACACAAAATATAACATCACAGAGCAAATGACAGTAAAAAATGAGGAACCTATATATACTGGGCACTGGGCTGGTAGTACATGCAATAAATAAATACAACTCACAGTGAGTATATAGAAATAAATACCATCCTCCTATACTAAAACATTACCCATAAGTGTCCTTAGTATATGAATCCACCTCACCGTACACCCGACGCGCGTTTCGCGTGTTGCTTTATCGACTTGTGTCAGAAAGCCAGAGATTTGTTATTTACTTCTATTTAAAAATTTCCAGTCTTCCAGTACTTATCAGCTGCTGTATGTCCTTTAGGAAGTGATGTATTCTTTCCACTCTGGCACAGTGATCTCTGCTGCCACCTCTGTCCACTTCTGAAACTTCCCAGTGCTGTAGCAAATACCCATAGAAAACCTCTCCTGCCCTTTAGACTGGAAATAATACACCACTTCCTGCAGGAAATACAGCAGCTGATAAGTACTGGAAGACTGGAGATTTTTAAATAAAAGTAAATTACACATCTCTGGCAGCAGTTGATTTCAAATTATTTTTTTCCCCCTGGTGTTCCCTTTGAATCTCTAAAGGACTCACTGTTAGCATCTTGGTCCAGGAAACCCTCAGACACACTGTGCAGGTCAGAGGTTTTTTTTAGTCCACACATATGTTGTAGCTTAGCAGCATATGGAGAAGGAGAAATAAGTGACAACTAATGCACAATACTTCAGTTCTCAAGTGCCATTTCTACACTTGAGGGACAATACCGGTTTGGCAACTTCACAAAGAGACAAGGGGTAAGTGAAGAATGGGTGCTGCCTTTGCATGTAAGAGGCGGGGTGGTGATTCATATGCTCCATGGTGAATGCCCATCCTTATCTGTGCAGCCCTGATCATGCCTGAACAACCGAAAAATAATGTATTCAATAAGGCTCCTTTGGTTACTTGATCTGTGCCCATTGAGCACTGCAGTGGGTGAGATAAGGGACATCATTACACTAACAGTATATTGGGCACTTCTAGTTCTACTGGTCAGGACACAACTTATACAATATCCTTGACTTAAAGGGAATCTCTCCTCTCTATATCGTGCTCAGAGCTGCAGACGTGGACTGATAGCTGATAGGGAGATACGTGTACGTCTACTACAGATATAGAAACAACCAAGCAAGCTTTGGGACCCCCATTCCTCCAATAGATGGGGGTACTAGAGGTGAAACTCCACCGAGCAGATACTGAGGTTTCCTGAGGTTATGCCATACATGTTTTTGATAGGAAATTTCCATGAATGTATGTTTATTAAAACATGTGGACCTTCTAGTTGTGGGATCCCCCAACTCGCTGGTACAGAGAGGCACTCTGGTGGTCCTAGACCTTCTATACCAGGGGTGTCAAACGCAGGCTCTCCAGCTGTTACAAAAGTACAATTCCCATCATGCCTGGATGGTTTTGGCTGTCCAGGCATGATGGGAATTGTAGTTTTGTAACAGCTAGAGGGCCTGAATTTGATACCAGCGCTCTATTATATACAGTGGTGTAAAAAAAGTGTTTGCCCCCTTCCTCATTTCCTGTTTTTTTTGCATGTTTGTCACACTTAAGTGTTTTGGGACATCAAACCAATTTAAACAATAGTCAAGGACACAATAGTCAAGTAAACACAAAATACAATTTGTAAATGAAGGTGTTTATTATTAAAGGAGAGAAAAAATCCAAGCCATCATGGCCCTGTGTGAAAAAGTGATTGTCCCCTAAACCTACTAACTGGTTGGGCCACCCTTAGCAGCAACAACTGCAACCAAGCGTTTGCGATAACTTGCAATGAGTCTTTTACAGCGTTCTGGAGGAATTTTGACCCACTCATCTCCGCAGAATTGTTCTAATTCAGTTACATTAGAGGGTTTTCGAGCATGAACGGCCTTTTTAAGGTCATACCACAACATCTCAATAGGATTCAGGTCAGGACTAGAGATGAGCGAATTTGCTGAAGTTCGGGTTCGTATGAACCTGAACTATCGGCTTCTAATTCCCGCTGTCTGCAGCCTCCATGAACAGGGTGGATTCAACCTTACGGACCGCCTGGAAAACTGAGATACAGACATTGGCATAGGCTGTATCCCAGTTTTCCAGGCGGTCCTTACGCTGTATCCACCCTGTTCACGGAGGCTGCAGACAGCGGGAATCAGAAGCCGATAGTTCAGGTTCATGCGAACCCGAACTTTGGCAAATTTGCCCATCTCTAGTCAGGACTTTGGCTAGGCCACTCCAAAGTCTTCATTTTGTTTTTCTTCAGCCATTCAGTGGTGGACTTGCTGGTGTGTTTAGGATCATTGTCCTGCTGCAGAACCCAAGTTCATTTTAGCTTGAGTTCACAAACAGATGGTCGGACATTCTCCTTCAGGATCTTTTGGTAGACAGCAGAATTCATAGTTCCATTTATCACAGCAAGTCTTCCAGGTCCTGATGCAGCAGCCCCAGACCATCACACTACCACCGCCATATTTTACTGTTGGTATAATGTTCTTTTTCTGAAATGCAGTGTTCCTTTTACCCCAAATGTAATGGGGCACAGACCTTCCAAAGGGTTCCACTTTTGTCTTATCAGTCCACAGAATGTTTTCCCAAAAGTCTTGGGGATCATCAAGATGTGTTTTGGAAAAATTGAGACGAGCTTTAATGTTCTATTTGCTCAGCAGTGGTTTTCTTCTTGGAACTCTGCCATGCAGGCCATTTGTGCCCAGTCTTTTCCTGATGGTGGTGGCATGAACTCTGACCTTAAAGGACAACTCCGGCGGGACCCCCCAAAAAAAAAAAACACAGACACACACAGACACCATACTCACCATCCCTCCGGTGACGATCGCCACTCCATTCGGCCGCCGTCCAGCGATGTCTCCTTCTTCCGGGTCCATGAGAGAGAAAAGGCTGCCAGCGCGCTTGCGCACCGCCAGCCTTTTCATTGGCTGGAGCGCATCACATGGCTTCCAGCAAGCTCAGCCAATCAGGGCTGAGCAAGCTGGAAGTCATGTGATGCGCTCCAGCCAATGAAAAGGCTGCTGGTGCGCATGTGCACCAGCAGCCTTTTCTCTCCCATTCACTCTCAATGAAGACGCCGAGGAGGAAGAAGACCCGGACCGCCCCCAGCTCTGACATCACCCGACACCAGAGAAGAGGACCGTGACGACCGTAATAGGTAATGTATATATTCTTTAACTTCCGGGGTGGGGGGTCGGGGGTCGGAAAGTGGGGGAAGGGGGCCAGACCGGGTATTTAACCACATTACAAAGTTATATAACTTTGTAATGTGTGTTAAATAAGCCAAAAAAAATTTTCGCCGGAGTTGTCCTTTAACTGAGGCAAGTGAGGCCTGCAGTTCTTTGGATGTTGTTGCGGAGTCTTTTGTGACCTCTCGGATGAGTCGTCGCTGCGCTCTTGGGGTAATTTTGGGCGGGCGGCCACTCCTGGGAAGGTTCACCACTGTTCCATGTCTTCGCCATTTGTGGCTAATGGCTCTCACTGTGGTTCGCGGGATTCCCAAAGCTTTGGAAATGGCTTTATAACCCTTTCCAGACTGATAGATCTCAATTACTTTCTTTCTCAATTGTTCCTGAATTTCTTTGGATCTCTGCATGATGTTTAGCTTTTAGGGTATATTCACACGAACGGGCTCGCAGCGAGATTCTCGCTGCGAGCCCGGCAGGTCCTGGCAGTTCCCATACACTACATACTTGCTGCGGTCTAAACGACCGCAGCGAGTATGTAATTATACCGCCCTTAACCCCTTCTGCTCCCCCGCTGTAAGCATACTTTACCTATCCTTGCTGCACGGGTCCGGCGTCCTGCTCTCCCGCCCGGCCAATCAGTGGCTGCGGCTGGGCAACACACTGATTGGCCGGACAGGAGAGCAGGACGCCGGACCCGTGCAGCAAGGACAGGTAAAGTATGCTTACAGCGGGGGAGCAGAAAGGGTTAAGGGCGGTATAATTACATACTCGCTGCGGTCGTTTAGACCGCAGCAAGTATGTAGTGTATGGGAACTGCCAGGACCTGCCGGGCTCGCAGCGAGAATCTCGCTGCGAGCCCGTCCGTGTGAATATACCCTAAGGGTACAAACCCACACACCGTATACGCAGCTTATTTACTGCTGCGATAAGCAGCAAATACGCAACAAACACGCAACAAATACGCAGCAGTTTAGATCTAAATAACTGGATACAGCATCAAATCTGCACCACCAAATCTGCTTCAAATCTGCTGCGTTTTTTCTGCGTATCTGCTGTGTATACGGTGTGTGGGTTTGTACCTTAAGGATCTTTTGGTGGACTTAAGGGTCCATTTACACAGAAAGATTATCTGACAGATTATCTGCCAAAGATTTGAAGCCAAAACCAGGAACAGACTATAAACAGAGAACAGGTCATAAAGGAAAGCCTGAGATTTCTCTTCTTTTCAAATCCAGTCCTGGCTTTGGCTTCAAATCTTTGGCAGATAATCTGTCAGATAATCTTTCTGTGTAAATCAACTGTTACTGTGTCAGGCAGCTCCTATTTAAGTGATGTCTTGATTGAGAACAGGTGTGGCAATAATCAGGCCTGGGTGTGGCTGGAGAAATTGAACTCAGGTGTAATAAACCACAGTTATAGTATGTTTTAACAAGGGGGGCAATCACTTTTTCACACAGGGCCATGATGGCTTGGATTTTTTTTTCACCTTTAATAATAAACACCTTCATTTACAAATTGCATTTTGTGTTTACTTGTGTTGTCCTTGACTATTGTTTAAATTGGTTTGATGTTCCGAAACACTTAAGTGTGACACAAACATGCAAAAATACAGGAAATGAAGAAGGGGGCAAACACTTTTTCATACCACACCACATATGAATGTGAATTTATGTGAATCTCCTCCATGTATGGAAAGCTGGATCCCTTACTTTGTGATGTCCCAGCCTTGAGGTGCTTTTCTCTTGGGCTTCTCACTTTACTTCATCTTCTTTGACGCCAGCAACATTTGCATATGGGAAATAAGTTGTGTCCATATATTCATAGAGGGAAGCCATGTCCATTCACAGGCGGTGCATTTACAGTAAAGGTGCGTTTACACGTAATGATTATCGTGCGAATTTGCGCGATAACAATCGAATTCGAACGATAATCGTACGTGTAAACGCAGCGAACGATCAAACGAAGAACGAAAAATCGTTCATTTTGATCTTTCAACATGTTCTCAAATTGTCGTTCGTCGTTCGCAAAAAATTTGCAAATCGTTCCGTGTAAACAGTCGTTCGCCGATTTAAGCAATGTGTGAGATAGGCTTAAGCGATCGCAAAGTGAATTTTCCGTACGATATATCGTACCGTCTAAATGCTGATCGTTATGAAAAAAAAAAATCGTTACTCCGACATGGTTAATCGTACGATCGGGCCAATTATCGTTTCGTGTAAACGCACCTTTAGTTATGTGCATAATAATATAACCCATAATAAGGAGTGAGGGGCTTATGTCTGTTCCCGGTGACACCCCCCTCCCCCCTTGTGATGACCACATTAGCATGTGAAGCCACAGGATGAAGTGATTCACCTCAATTACAAATTATCTTATTTGTTGTTAGCCGCTTCTTCCTGAACACCCCGGACTCTGCGGATATTATATCCATGTACACCGGACTCTGCGGATATTATATCCATGTACAGTGTCAGATTTCAACATGAAATGTTCTTAAAGGGTCACTCCACTTTCTGCCACATGGTAGTAATAATAAGTGGACGCCTCTTTACACATCTAGGTCTCATCAATTGCTATATTTAGATTACAAAACATATGTAAAAGCTCTGCGGAGGGATCCCATTGTTCTCAATGTTACTATTGTTTCTACATGTGTACAGAGCAACCCAAAACACAAACTGGCTGCGGCCGGTATCTATAGGGGGCAGTGCACTTTGGATTTTGCATTCTCTATGGATGTGCTGATGACTAGTGACTTCACCATTGATAACTTTACATGGAAGATATAAAATCTGTTAGAGGAGACAATGACCCTGTCTCTTCCTGCTGAGAGTCTGTATTTAGTATTTAAAGGGAGCCCGTTACCATGAAAATGCTACCTAAGCTATCGGCATCATATTATAGAGCAGAAGGAGCTGTATAACTTGTAATTTATTGATAAAAATGTCTGAGGTTTTCATGGTAGGGAGTCCAGTCCCACTGGACTCCTTAACACAGAATGTGCAGGAATTTCAATCAACATTATAAGTTATACTGACTCTTTTCCCACAAAGATATATAACAATCTGCTCAGATCTTCCTGCTCTATAACATGATGATGATAGATTAGATAGCATTGTCTTGGTGGCGGGTTCCCTTTAAGAGAACCAAGCAGTAAGTGTTCCCCACAGTGCCTCCGCAGGAGAAATCAAGTATTGCACAATTATCATTGAGATCAATTGGTGCCCACACCACACACATACATTGAACTTCAGGTTAATGCTGCTTTTACACGGAACGATTATCATTTGAATTTTCGCAATAGCGATCACATTTGAGCGACAATCGACTCATGTAAACACAGCAAACGATCAAGCCACAAGCGAGAAATCGTTCATTTAGATCTTTTAACATGTTCTCAAATAGTCGTTCGTCGTTCGCTAAAAATTCGCAGATCGCTTCGTGTAAACAGTCTTTCAAAGATTCACCCTATGTGAAAGATGGGCTTAAGCGATCTTAAAAACGATCGCAATAACGATATTTTTTACGAATTTTCTTACGATTTTTCTAACGATTTATTTGTCTAAATGCTGATTGTTATAAAAACCAAATCGTTGCTTCAAAATTGTTAAACGAACAACTGGGCGAATTATCGCTTTGTGTAAACACAGCATAACTTGCTAATATTAGCCAGACCAGTCCATTATCAGAAGTGTAAGGGGGTCTCCCAATTCTCTCCCCACATTGGGGAAATGGAGGATTGTGCATGTTGGACAGGATGCCTGATCCTTTGTTCTCATAGGAGATAAGCCAATGCCTCACTTGTCTGACAGAGAATGCAAGTTGTATGGGCATCTTTATACCCGCTAGTGCACTCTCTGACATATTGTATGTATGAATGAGCCCATCTATAGATCTCTCATCTCGAGGGTCCTCCATACAATGGACTAATAGCTGACTAGTCACGCTCTGCGGGGTTGAAT
This sequence comes from Dendropsophus ebraccatus, assembly GCF_027789765.1. Taxonomy (NCBI): domain Eukaryota; kingdom Metazoa; phylum Chordata; class Amphibia; order Anura; family Hylidae; genus Dendropsophus; species Dendropsophus ebraccatus. The sequence continues at coordinate 23,070,311 of NC_091465.1, forward strand.
GCCTCCGTGCAGCAACACTTTGTGATCAGCCTTTATAGTGTCTTTGCCCCCTCCTGTGAGATCGCCGCCGGACAATATGGATTCTTTCTGCTATTTCTCCCATTGTTGCTCTTGATTTATCAGGCACAATTTTGATACGTTGTATCAAGGTGACCAAGATAAAAAAGTTATTCCCTATTCACAGGACCGAGCATAACTAGACTGAGATCAGAGCCGAGACCCCCCACTGATCATGAGGGTCCATTGTCCCTCCAGTGAATGGGGCCACAGTGCATGTTTGGCCGTCGCTCTCTTTACCGTCTATGGGGCAGAGTTCAGTGCTTGGTAAAGTCCTATAGTGAGTGGAGTCTGCTGCTATTCCATTAACTCAGGGGACATCTGACCTCCACTTCTGTAATTCCCAGCAGTCAGACCCCATCGATCAGTCTGGTATCCCCTATCCAATCTTGGGATAACCCCGTCATTGGGTTTGTCTGACGTCTATCTAATGCAGCGTTAGGGAACCTTGGCTCTTCAGCTGTTGCAAAACTACAACTCCCATCATGCCCGGACAGCCAAAGCTAAAGCTTTGGCTGTTCGGGCATGATGGGAGTTGTAGTTTTGCAACAGCTGGAGAGCCAAGATTTCTCATCCCTGAACTAATGGGTATGGACACCTTAAAGGGGTTAACCAGCGCTACAAAAACATGGCCGCTTTCTTCCAGAGACAGCATCGCTCTTGTCTCCAGTTTGGGTGCAGGTTTTGTAATGCTGCGTTTACACGGAACAATTATTGTTCAAATTTTCACAATAATGATCGCATTTGAGTGATAATCGTTCCGTGTAAACACAGCAAACGATCAAGTGACGAGCGAAAAATCGTTCTTTGTGATCTTTCAACATGTTCTCAATTCGTTGTTGATCGTTCGCTAAAAATTTGCAGATCGCTTCGTGTAAACAGTCTTTCACAGAGTCACCCTATGTGTTAGATAGGCTTAAGCGATCTTAAAAACGATCACAATAACGATTTTTCTAACGATTTATTCGTCTAAATGCTGATCGTTATAGAAACCAAATCGTTACTTCAAAATCGTTAAATGATCGATTGGGCGAATTATCGCTCCGTGTAAACGGACCATTACTCGGTTCCATTGAAATGAATGGAGCTCAAAGGGAACCAGTCATCTCTCCAGGCCGGGGTAGAGCCCGGCTGACCCATCCCCCCCCCAGAGACCCTGAGGGTGGGTTTACACTGAGGAATTCTCGATGATAAATTCCGCGGAATTCCGTCGGCTGTACGCGCTCACGGCCGCGCGCCTCTCCGCCTGTGCCATAGACACCATTCTATGCACGGGCGGATTCTGCATTCCGCCGAAAGAATTGACACGTCAATTCTTTCGGCAGAATGCGGAATCAGCCGGCCCATAGAATGGTGTCTATTGAGCCGGCGATAGGAGCGCGGCCGTGAGCGTGGACAGCCGACAGAAATCCGCGGAATTTATCCGCGAGAATTCCTCAGTGTGAACCCACCCTTATACTTCCCCCCGTGCACGCAGACCCGCTCCCATTGCCGAGATATCACCGTGGGAAGCCCGGCGCGCGCTCATCAGCGATGAGTCCGACATTCATAGAGAATGACGGCTCCATTCATTCTCTATAAGCGTCGGACTCATCTCTGATGAGCGTGCGCTGGGCTTCTGATGAAGATTTCTCGGCAACGGGAGCGGGTCCAGGAGCCGGACTTTGTGCATGGGGTAAGTAAAGGGTCTCCACCGGGGGGTCGGCCGGGCTCTGCGCCGGCACGGGAGGGTGGGGGGGACAGGTCCTCTTTAATTACAAACCACACCTGACCTGGAGACAAGAGTGGTGCTGTCTCTGGAAGAAAGCGGCCATGTTTTTTGTAGCGCTGGATAACCCCTTTAAGGCATTTTTTTCTCTATGGCAGTCTCCATGATCCGCTGAAGCTCACAAATCACAGAATGTCTGATTTCCATTAATTTTTACGTAATAATGGACAGAATAACATAGTGACCAGCGTGTAAGAGCTTCCCGTCCACCCGACCACCTTCATCGCAGCTCATGGGAGTGAATGTGGTTGCTGCAATCAGGGATGCATCCGTGATGGGCAGAGGAACTGCGCCGGTACGGTCTGACGTGCAATATATCTGCTGGCGCCGTTTTTTTGTTGTTGCACTGCACCGATAACAGAGCAGGTGTGAACTGCGCCATACTGCGATTTTACGCTGCACCACTAGAAACGCTGTGTAACGATATACGTTTAACGATTATACGTTTCCTAATAAAATTTTCTGTGAAATTAAGGGAAAGAAATAGCGCAGGGAAATACAATAGTATGAACAGGGACCTAATCGTGAGAAACGTGTGCCCTGGCAGCCATAGCAGCCCTATTGTGTCTATGGGAACGAATGGGCAGGTTTATTCGCATATTTATTGTGGTGTAAATGTGGGGTCCGCTGACTGCAGCCCCGCACGTTGTCCCCGGCTCCCCTCCCCCTCTATAGCGCCGTGTGTTAGTATTCAGAGCAGCTATGGTGCCGTCTGAGGCCACGGTCGAGACTAATCCCACCAATCCCAGTGATTGACACCTCTCTCTACCAATAGCGGCCATCCGCGAAAACCTTCAGCCAATCACGGCGCGTCGGGGCTTAACTGACACCCCCGCCCGCCTGTGAGAGCGCGCGGCTGCGGACTGACGAGCTCGCGGGCCAATAGGAGCGCGACAGGGGCGGGCAGTCTGCGATGATTAACCCGTCTGTAACGTCATTCTAGGCAGTTCGATCGGTAGCGGGAGCGGAGAGCGGACAGCAGGGAGCTCGAAGGCAGCAGCCCCCCACCGCCGGCCTAAGTTACCATCAACACCCGGGGTCAAAGTAAACAGCGAGCCACCGCCGGCCCGAGTCACCACCTCTGAAGGGAACCACAACCGTCTAATACCACCATGAGCAGCGACGTCGAAACCCAACAGCAGCAGCAGCCAGCCGCCTTGGAAAGCAAGTCGAGCCCGGAACCGGCGGCCACTGTGGGGGAGAAGAAGGTCATCGGTAAGTATCGGTAACGGGAGGCCGAGCGCCGCCGAGGAGATGGGTGGGGGAAGGGAGGGGTTAACGTCGTGTGTGTGTGTAGGCAGGTAACCGTCTAGTGTGAATCGGCTGCCACGCGTTGTGAGTGGCGGTTTCTCTCCCCCCCCCCTCTCGTGTCTCCCTCCTCCTCCTTCTTTCTCATCCGCCCGCCCGCCTCACGGCTGTGACGTCATCACTTCCTGAGGCCTTCAAAATGTCCGCTGTCTGCGGCCTAGCCGCCCCGTCTCCCTGGCTCCCTTTGTGTCCTAGCGCCGCCTGCTCGGCTTTCTCCGCAGTGGAGCCGGGTGCCGCTCTGTGGCCGGAGCCGCCTGCCCGTGTGTGGGGAGGCCCGGAGCCTGCAGGGGGTGGCCGCCTGGCGGTTTGGCCTCGCTCCAGCCACGTGGTGACTGAGTGCCGCTCTCCAGCAAGGATCTGCTGCTCCCTGACCTACAGGGCTGCCATACCTCCACCCACCACTAGGGGCGCACGGTGCTTATACACATTACTGGCTCCTAGGGGGCTGGGAGGCAATTTTTCCAACTAAATGAGACACGTGACCAGTTTGATGCAGTGTGGTTTTAATTATACCTTTTATATCAGAGATGGCGAACCTTCGCCCTCCAGCTGTTGCAAAACTACAATTCCCATCATGCCTGGACAGCCGAAGCGTAGCTTTGGCTGTCCAGGCATGATGGGAATTGTAGTTTTGCAACAGCTGGAGGGCGAAGGTTCCCCATCCCTGCTTTATATACTTATTATAAGAGCAATTAGGCAACATACAAAAGAAAATACCCTTATATCACATCTTAAAGGGGTATTCCCCTACCTGTTACCCCCCCCCCCTAATGCAATCACCATGTGGCCAGTGCTACACATCCTCTATGTGTTGATGCGCTATGGAGAATGTTGCACTGATCACATGGTACCTCCCAGTCCCTGTTATTTGGCCGGGGTCCTTACTGATTAGGAGGTAACATGCCGATGGGTCGGAGTCCGATCAGTGACTCCTCTCTAGAGATGAGCAAACCGGGTTCGAGTCGATCCGAACCCGAACGATTAGCATTTGATTAGCTGGAGCTGCAGAACTTGGATAAAGCTCTAAGGTTGTCTGGAAAACATGGATACAGCCAATGACTATATCCATGTTTTCCACATAGCCTTAGGGCTTTATCCAAGTTCAGCAGCCACCGCTAATCAAATGCCGAACGTTCGGGTTCGCATCGACTTGAGCATGCTCCAGGTTCGCTCATCTCTACTCTTCTCCTCATCAATAAAGGAGCCGGCCCCTTGCTCATTGTCTGGGCTAGGCAGGAGCGTCATAGTTGCAGCACATGGTGGGTTTGTTATGGCTAGAGATCACCCTTATATGCTGCATTGAAGTTTGAGGGTCACACCACAACCTCATTCACTATACGCTGGCCATTGGCCATGTCACCTGTCATAGCCAAAAAAAATTATATCCCTAGTCTAAAGGTACAGCTTAAAAGGGTTATCCAGCGCTACAAAAACATGGCCACTCCCCACCTCCCCCCTCTCATCTCCAGTTCAGGTGCAGTTTGCAATTGAGCTCAATTTACTTCAATGGAACTGAGTTTGAAACCCCACCCAATTTGGAGATAAGAGAGGGAAGTGGCCATGATTTTGTAGCGCTGGATAACCCCTTTAACTTGGCAAATTGGCTGTGGAATATACAGATTAAGGGTATGCTCATATGGAAATTTGCGGCATGTGAACATACCCTTAAATTGTATTCAATGTACTTAATCTACAACGCTGGTGACAATACGGTGTATACTACCTATGTCTGTGCAGCTAAGTGATTATCGGGCCATGTAATAGCAGATCTGCGCTCACTTACAGCATTGTCCTGTGTGGTAGGACCCTTACACTCATTGTGACGTTTGCACTACGTGTTTCTCATCCACCTTGCTGCAGGGTTATGCCTTGTGGCTGTGCTGTATATTGTTACCATAACTTGGCATGTAGCCTGAATAAAAGAGAACTGATCCCAGTGGTTTAACCCAACAAGGAAATGATCCCCCCCCCCCCCCCCAAGTTGCAACTGCACTACAGCTCTTAGCATGCTTAGGGTTGTAGTTCTGCAGCAGCTTGGGCATCCCATCGCTAGGCCATGTGCCTAGTAGATATAAGGTAACTAGTTTGTTTCATCTATAAAGATGAGTCCAATGAAGCTTCTGTGTCATACCTTATGTTTCCATTGGAATGAAGGGCGGGTTGTATGGAAACAAGTCCTGTTTCCACCGGCCGCTCTCCCAGCCCACATGTGCAGTGTGACGGCAGTCATAGTCCAGTGTGTTATCATAGACTTTGTCCTTGTCTTGGTGTTTGCTCTCTACCCCCTATAACTGACTTTCTTTTCTTTCTCTTTGCAGCAACCAAGGTTTTGGGCACTGTGAAATGGTTTAATGTGCGTAACGGATATGGCTTCATCAACAGGTGAGTGCCGCATCACAAGCCTGGAGTACCCCTTTATACAGTGTCCCCCAGAAGCATGTTTATAGAGCTCGCCATAGTCACCTGTGTACCTGTCTTATGTAATCTCTATAGGCATGTAATGAGGTACACGAGTGGAGTGCTGATGGTATATTGGGGACATAAGGCCTTGGATGTTGTCAGAAAAGTAAAATGGGGAAGTTATCACGTAATTCTAATGTAAATAGTTAAATGGGTCATGGTGTGCATTCTTATAGGCTTGTTCTCATAATAAACTCTTCATACCCAGTAGTAAAGATCTATTCTAACACCGAGTATTTTTCTCTACATAAGCTAGCGTCATCTTTTACATTGTCAATGTACAACTATAGAATACAAAACTACTGTTGTATGACATGGTTTTTTTTTTTAGGAACGACACCAAGGAAGACGTGTTTGTACACCAGGTGAGTACAATTCTTAAGACGGAAAACAATCTGACAATTTACTGTAGTTACATGGCTAGATCTATGGCAGCTATTTCATTCACAGACTAGAAAAATTGAGTAGATTGTGCCAAATGTTGTTGTTTTTTATTTACCCTAAATATTTTTTATTTAAATTTTGTTTAATAGTCATTCAGTAAAGTTTACTATAAAGCTATGAGCAGATGTATTTGTAACAGACTTGCTTTGGCGTATGATATTTTGAACAGAACATGGTGGGGGGTGCACCTTTATAGAAAATCTGTTCGGTCTGATGTAAAATCTGTAAGGAATACATTTGAACTTCATCTTCTGGACACAAGCAAGTCCTGTAATTAAGCGTTATTGCTATCTGAACATATGAGTTCGTTACATCAGTGCTGCGGACTGTCATAAAGAGCTTGTTTTTTAATTGCCTTTTACTTTAAAAAAAAAAAAAGCCTTGCAGAATGTGTTTTTTGATGGTTACGATTTCTGATCCACATTGATATCAATGGAGTTTAAACAAATTGCATAGACCCACCAGCTTAGCTTCCGTGCCACCACAGGCATGCCGGATGGTACCGGAGGCTATTGCTCTTGACCTGCATATCTGTGACATCCTGTTTTACTTAGGGGTACTCCCATATGGTAACTTATGACTTGATAAGTAGTTGCATTTGTCCTTTGTTAATCTTAAGGTAACTCCTCCACATGTCAGAAAACTAAATATAATCTCTTTAATTTCTAGACTGCCATTAAGAAGAACAACCCAAGGAAGTATCTTCGCAGTGTGGGAGATGGGGAAACTGTGGAGTTTGATGTAGTGGAGGGAGAGAAGGTAAGGCCTTTTTGGAACTGGATGTGTGGAGTTTGCATATTTCTAATTTAAAAGGGTTTTGCCAGCCACAGGATACACCATTGGGCACCCCAAAGACCATTGAGAGGATTCATGACCCATTTTGAGTGGAGCAGCTATTGGTCATACATGCTGCTGCTCCCTTCAAAGTGTATAGAACAGATGGCTTGGTATAATGCTCAGTCCCTTATGGCCCTATTCCACGGAACGATTATCGTTCGTTTTCGTACGATATCGACCGCTACGGACGATAATCGTTCCGTGGAATAGAGTGCAACGATCAGCCGACATCGTTCATGTCGGCTGATCGTTGCAGTCGCTTGTTTTTCAACATGTTGAAAAACAAGCGACTGATATAGCAGCGATCTGCTGCCGTCGCTCCGTTGAATAGGAGCATCGGCAGCAGACGCTGCTATATCCTATGGGCTGCCCGGACGATCAGCGATCCTCCGAGCAGCCTCCCCGCCGCCCCTCCCGCACTCACCCGCTCGCTGCCGCCGCGTTGAATAGCGGCGGCAGCGAGCGGCGAACGAGGAGCAAACGAGCGCTAATAGCGCTCGTTTGCTCCTCTAAAACTACCCGTGGAATAGGGCCATTAGTCTCTGATCCAATGCTGTTCTTAAACTGAGGACACTGGACCCCGTTGTGACTGACACTGGGGGCATATATTGACAAAACATTTATCATTCTGTGGATAGATGATTCTCCTTAGGAAAAAATAATTCTTCTGTCAGCTTGTCATAAACATAAATTTGACTTTAAATGATTTTGTCTTGGCAGGGTGCAGAGGCAGCAAATGTAACTGGTCCTGGTGGTGTTCCAGTGCAAGGCAGCAAATATGCAGCAGATCGCAACCATTACAGGCGCTATCCACGCCGCCGAGGTCCTCCACGTAACTACCAGCAAAATTACCAAAACAGTGAAGGTGGAGAGAAGATTGAAGAAAGCGAGAGTGCGGCAGATGGAGAGGGCGCTAACCAACAACGCCCATACCGGAGGCGTCGTTATCCTCCATATTACTTGAGGAGACCATATGGGCGCAGACCACAGTATTCTAACGCCCCAGTACAGGGTGAAGTAGTTGAGGTAAGCTAGCCTTCATTCTTCAGCATAACATGTTGTGCTTTTACTATAAAATATTGTGCAAACCTTTAAACTTTTGTTTTCTAGGGAGAAGGCCAAGGTACAGGCGACCAAGGCAGACCAGTGAGGCAGAACATGTACAACAGAGGCTTCAGACCACGATTCCGCAGGTATGTGTAAGTGATTTTATTTTCTGAGTAATATCTTACAAATTGGAGATGAGCAAACCTGCCGAACTGTTCGACAAAGTTCTCAGAGCCTGGACACTGTATTTTTCAGGACAAGTTGGATGCTGTCCAACTTCTGGCAGCAAGAGTGAAATGCCAGTCGTTCAGGTTCCGATAATGTTGCCAACCCCAAATAGTCTTGCATGTTTACTCAACACTGCTAGTAGCAGATCTTCCCAAATGTTAACCAGAGTGGCTGTAAGACACTGGAATATTGTCCCTTATCCAGAGCCTGGTCCACATTTTAGGTGTAATAGCGCTCACTAAGTTTAGAAAGTTGTGAAAAGAAATCTCTATCTGATCTGTTACTATTAATGGCTTTTGTAAAATGGTTCTCTGTACTTCTTTCCAGGGGACCTCCTCGTCAGAGACAACCGAGAGAAGATGGAAATGAAGAAGACAAGGAAAATCAGGGGGATGGAACCCAGAGTCAGCAGCCACCTCAACGTCGGTACCGCCGTAACTTTAACTACAGACGCAGACGCCCAGAAAACCCTAAACCACAAGATGGTAAAGAGACCAAGGCAGCCGAAACATCAGCAGAAAACACGTCCGCTCCCGAGGCTGAGCAGGGCGGGGCTGAGTAAATACCGGCTTACCACCTCTACCACCATCCGGGTTAGTGTTAAAGCCTGAGCACAATTTTATCATTTCACAGAGGAATTTTATTTAACTTTTTTATTTTTATATTTTTTTTCTAAATGTTGTAGGGATTTTTTTTCCTTCCAGAGCTTGTAGCATGAAGTGCTAAACTTAAACTTTTTTTTTGCACCTTTTTGAAAGTTTACATAGGACTTAAATCCTTTTTCTTCAAGGAAAGTGTGAACCAAAAAAATGCTAAAAATGATTAAGAAAGTTATGTTTTTTCCTTACAGTTTTGTCATCAAAAAAACAAGATTGAAATTCCAGCAATAAGAAATTGAACAAAGAATTGGAACTGAAGACCTTAAGTGCTTGCTTTTTGCTGTTGACCAGATAATATCGTTCTGCATGATTTCTTGCAGCGATGTTTTTATTTTTTATCTAAGATCTCCTTTTGGGAATGACAAGTTTTTTAAAAAAACAAATGTTTTCGCAGTCTTGCCTGCAAAGGTTTTTAAATTGTTTCTTATCTGGTCAAACCAAGATTTTTAAGAACCTCATTTTTAATTTGTAATAAACGTACACCTGATTTTTTTCAAACAGTCAACAAATTGCAAGCATCTATTAATAAAGGTCTCAAAGTATCTCGTGTGTCCTGTGTGATGGTGTAATACTTGGTAAAGCCCAGGCTCAGTAGGCATGAGTGCAACTTCTAAATACACTACATATACTCAGTCTTTTTCATTGGTGGTCCTAGCAGCCAGATGGTTCGACTTCCCAGACATCTTCTCAAAGCCCCCCCCCTCTTTTGTCCCCACACATGATAGGGAAAAGCTTTTAGCTGGTAAAGATCTGAATGCCCACTATAATGTAACCCACAGGTGTCAAACCTGGGGCCATCTAGCTGTTGCAAAACTATTAAATCCCATGTCCAGGCATGATGAAACAGTGTAGCACTGAGTGACTCTCTGATCTAAACTTTAGGGTATCTTCACATGTACTGGATTTGCAGCGGATTTCATGCTGAGAGTTTGCAGAGAAATCTGCTGCGAATCCTGGTACAGTGAATTTCAAAAGGGTTACATGCAGTGGAATGAAAACTCTGCTGTAAGTATGTAAGGTAGCTTCTGTAACGACCCAACCACCACCCGCGCAGCATATGTTACCTTCTCGGCACCATGGCTGCATGTGAGGCTCCCGTTGGTCCTGCTCGGCTGCTGCAGTCACTGATTAGCAGCTGCAGCGCCAAGCATGTAATGTATGCTGCGCAGGGTTAAAGGGGCCGGGTTACAGACGCGCAGGAGAATGAAAATTCCACTCAGAGTATATAACCCTATTGAAGTTGACTGTACCAGCTTTTGCAGCAGATTTCGTTGCGAATCCGGTACCTTTGAAGCTACCCCCTTTTTTTTTTTTTTTTTTCTTTTTTTTTTTATGATGCCCATAAGTCACCAGGCTCCCGTGCAGTTCCTAGTGTGTTCCCTCACTGCTAAATCTTGCACATTAGGTTCCATCCAGTCTTATAAATTTAAAATCTCTCCCTACCACAACTCCTAAGGCTGCAACTGAGCATGTGCGATGTTAGCTTATCCACAGGCCTAAGTAACCAGCTATAAACTTCACATTTTGGGCCAATGTGGTTATGGATTATGTAGGTAGCTACTGGACGTATATGGGACAAATCCTCAAAGGAAAGTCAATTTTGTGTACTGGTCACCATTTTTAGATCTTTAATGGTATAAAAAAACTAAATGGTGACCAGTATGCAAAATTGACTTTCCTTTGAGGATTTTTTTTATTTTTGTCCCATATACGTCCAGTAGCTACCTACATAATCCATAACCACATTGGCCCAGAATGTGAAGTTTATAGCTGGTTACTTAGGCCTGTAGATAAGCTCACTTGGTCGCACATGCTCAGTTGCAGCCTTAGGGGTTGTGGTAGGGAGAGATTTTAAATTTATAAGACTGGATGGAAACTAATGTCCAAGACTTAGCTGTGAGGGAACACTAGGAACTGCACGGGAGCCTGGTGACTTATGGGTATCAAAAAAAAAAAAAAACTTCCTCCCCTTGATAGATGAACATCCAGGAGGGAGCCTGGAGTAGACGGTGCATGATGGAAACTGTGCTACCCTCACTGACTGACCCTATCCACTCATGCTGTGCTGAGAAGGAGCTTGTGGGGAGCAACATGTGACCAGACAGTATTGGTGGCGTGCGGCTACTGTGTATAATCCTGCAGGCGTCTACATTTTTCTGATATTGAGTACTGCTTTAAAGATTCTCCACAACCAGCTGTGTCTAACAACCAGGTGTTTAATGGTCTAAAATGTACAGTGCCTCAATATTGCTAAATAGCAGTGTGTAAACTTGGTGTGGTGGTTATGGCTCAACCAATGTGATAGTGGAAGTGCGTGGGTCACATTTATCCCTAGAACAGGTGTCCCTCTTCCCACTTTGTCCCCTAAACATGTGGAGATCAGTTGCTGCTGGCTGTATGACAGGGCCTCCTGTAAGCGAGCACCGATCTGCTTGCTCAGCGCTCGTTTTCTGAGACTAATTCACAGCTCTAATCTAGGAAGGGTTGCATGGACATGTTAGCGATGTCTGTGCAGCCCTTAACTGTATACATTACCTCTCCAAGGCCCCCAGTTGTGGACTGCCCTCTGCTTGCTCCTGGAGCTGCCACTGTAGCTTCAGATCAGGTCTCTGGCTGAGTGGCCTGTCAGTTCAATCACTGGCTGGGACTACCGCAGCCAGTGATTGGTTAGTGGCTTGTTTGGAGACCCGCTCTGAAGCTACAGCGGTGGCTCTGTGAAGCGAGCAGAGGGCAGACTACCACTGGTGGCCCTGGAAAAGTAATGTATATAGGTTGTATTTGCACTTTTTTTTTTTTTTTTTTTTGGCTGATCGCTCCATGTAATAAGAACTGAGTTTAGCTATAAACAATCAGCTGCTTCCCTTATTGGGATGTGTTCATATACCCTGTTATATAAACAACTACTGTACCATATATATTTTTTCCCCCTTTTTTTTTTTTTTTTTTTTTTTTTTTTTTTTTTTTTTTTTTGTAAATTCATGGAAAAATAAGGCCTAGCACATCTTTAGGAGCAAAAATGAATATAAGATGGCTGTATGGAAACACAGTATGTATAGTATGTGTCTTTTCTGGCGGGTCTGTTTCAGAAATCAAGGCTGAAGCACAGTGATCTGTCCACACAAGGGCTAGCCTCACTGTGTCATATCTCATTATGTGACTACATAAAGGCTAGGCTGATGCCCACAGCACAACATCTAATTATGTGGTGAAAAGGCATTGGTTTTGAACCACCCACATCCCTAGTGCCATCAGTTTAGTATAAGGGCAGAGATACTGAACCCACAGTGTGGGAAATGGAGACTTGAGGCACAGAGAGGCAGCAACACATTTTAAAGGGGTTGTCCAGCGCTACTAAAACATGGCCACTTGCTTCCAGATCAGGTGTGGTTTGCAATTGAGCTCCATTCCCTTCAATGGAACGAAGTAGCAAACACCACCCAAACTGACAAGCGGGGCTTTCTGTGGAAGAAAGTGGCCATGTTTTTGTAGCGCTGGACAACCCCTTTAAGGCCCATATGGCTCTTTTTAAAGCCAGTGGAGACATAATGACTGAAAGTGTGCGTTGTTTGGGAAGAAAATAAATCTTTTTCTTCCATCATATTTGCTGCCTCTCGTCTCTACGTCAGATACTGCAGGGTTGGAATCTCTGCACTACTCTGCTTTTCCATGGGACTAAATGACGCATGTCCAAACTTTAGTCTCCGTCTTTTCCGCTGCATGTGAATAGGGTCTCAAACATCATTCACCGACATTGGAGACATAAATTGCAAATTTTGAAGGAATTTTGGCATATTTCCACACGACCCCAGACGATGGACCAAAATGTTTGACGAAATCCTTGAATCTGCCAATCGGCCTGGATCTAAACTCCAATCTGCTTTAATTTCTCCATGAATATCTGTCTCCACTTGTAAAGTCCAGAGCATGTTCTGTATTATCCCCATCTGAAATCCCTGCTTACATCCCTAAAGAAGATAATCCCATTATGCCTATGTGCGGCCCAGAGACACTCGTCTGTATGTCCAGTGGTCATTACCTGTATAACTGTCCAGGAAGTAGTATATTTGTATACTAAATACGCAGTGATGGGTAGCTGCTGAATGCAAGAGCTTGCAATCAATATACCGAAGGTAGATATGAGGTCTGGATGAAATATTGCTTTAGGAGAATTTACGGTGCATCTATTCCTGGATAGTGTTAAAGGAGAAGTCTTAAAATTGTATTACCTCCTAAAAGTTATACAAATCACCAATATATACTTATTACTGGAAATGCTTATAAAGTGCTTTTCTCCCTGCCACAGGGATGTCACAGCATATATTGAGGGGAAAACAGCTATCAAAAAATTCTATGTAACCCTTAGTGGTACTGAGAAAAATGATACAAATAATACGTCTGTATTAGAGATGAGCGAATCGGGTTCGAGTCGATCCGAACCCGAACGTTCAGCATTTGATTAGCTGGGGCTGCTGAACTTGGATAAAGCTCTAAGGTTGTCAGGAAAACATGGATACAGCCAATGACTATATCCATGATTTCCACATAGCCTTAGGGCTTTATCCAAGTTCAGCAGCCACCGCTAATCAAATGCCGAAAGTTCGGGTTCGGATCGACTCGAGCATGCTTGAGGTTCGCTCATCTCTAGTCTGTATACAACCTCATAGGATACATACATGAGCGGGGAGACTCCTCTGGGAGAAGGTTATAAAGGATTAGAAGATGCCTTTTTAAGGGGTTAATGATTTCTGGCCACTATAAATGACATGATCTGCAGGGCGAGATCACAGGGATCCACATTCAGCATAATTCCTAGTAGATGTCATGTAGTATGAGCTATATACCAATGCCCTCAGTGTATACATTCGGTCAACCTGACCTTTTGGATAGTCATATATCACTGTCTGATGGTGGGAACCCGGTGACGTTGGCTGCACAGACTGTATTGTACTACTGTACAGCAGTATTCCTGTACCGTCCATTTGCAGGATATGTAGTAGACGTCCTGATCTTATTTGGTGGTGACAAATCCTCATTGTATATTCTTACACTGCACACAATTTCTCCAGGTTTGCCTGGGAGGGGATGCTTTTCGGGACGTTGTCATGGAGATGTTAGGAGGGTGGGTGTTATTTTAGGCATGACGCTATAATGTCCCTTTTAAACATCTTGTAAGGCAGCAAGGGGATTTATATGTGTGAATGGGTGAGAGTCAGTGCATCAGATCATTAGATTAACACTGAAGGCCCACCGGAGGTCCAGAAGACCCTCTGGTGGTCCCCGACGGCGGCAGGGTCATCCCGCGAATCCAGGACACCTATCCCATATTCTCGGGATAGCAAGTCATTCAATTGTGTGTGCGCCTTTAAGAAGCACACACATTTGAATGAGCGCAGGCAGCCTGGACTTCCGGGTCAGGCAACATTTCTCACGCTGCCTGTGTTGGAAGATACGAGAGGAATCCTACAACTGTGGTGGAGTGCGGGTTAGGTGAGTTGCTCTTTTTTCTGATGTGCACATGAGGACATTAATGTAGGGGATATCATAGAGGGGGCCATTACTATAAGTGAACTACTCTGGGCAATTACTATGGGGACTGCACAGAGGAGGGTGCCTACTATAGGGACTGGACAGAGAGGGGTGTCTACTATGGGGACTTCACAGAGAAGGCATCTATTTTAGGGAACTGGAGGGGGGGCAGTCTTTACTATGGAGACTACACAAAGGGGGCCACCAATTATAGGGGACTGCATGGGGGTCACCTACTAAATGAAGACTGCAGAGAGGGGGCCACTTACTATATATGTGCTTCACAGAGGGGCCAAACTACTATATGTGCTGCAGCACAGAAACTAAAATGTTTATCTGGCAGACTCTAGGGGAGGATTCACGGCCAAGTTTTAATGGCCCAGGTTGAATGGAGAGAAAACGTTAAAGGGAATGACTGATCAGAGAAGATGCCCCTTGTGAGTCACTAGATGTAACTGCACTTTCTCATAGGGTTTGTAATGAGAGTGGTCATGGTGTGGCCATTTTATTCAGGTATTATTTGGTGGTATCATTGGTAATGTCTCTGTTTTGTTCAGTAGCAGTATGAAGGCAATATGTACGATGGTAATAATGTTACATAACCATGTATGTATTGGGGCACTTTAAGGTCATTATAATGTTTGTGGAGCATTATATTGTGTCGGGAGACTGAGAGTGTGTCCTTAATGGGGTTTACAGGCACTCCCTGTATACATTCTGGCCTCATATCCTGTTGCGCTCTGTCAAAGTGTGCTCTGCAGCCTGTTTTGAGTTTTCACCCAAAAATTTGCATAATCTGGGTTTTGCACCAAATTTTTGACCCCCAATGACCCTTGAGCTGGTTGCCCTCCATTCTAGCTATCTTTGCTAAAGAGTAGTGTTGAGCAGACTTGCTGAACTGTTCGGGTTTGTCAACGTTCTCCGAACGCTCGGTGACTGATTGCCGGCAGCTGGAGACGTTGGATGCCACTCTAGGGCTTCTCAGAGAACATGGATACAGCCTATGGCCTATGGCTGAATCAATGTTTTCATCCAACGTCTCCAGCTGCCAGGAATCAATTGCAGAGCGTTCGGAGAACGTTGACAAACCCGAACAGTTCAGCAAGTCCTCTCACCCCTTTCTTCATGTAGCTGCTTTGGTGTACAGGATCTCCTTTTGCTGAATGTTTCCCCCAATCCTACCATTCTCTGTATACGTTCCACACCATTGTCCAAGGTTGGCAGTGATATCCTGCCCCCAGTCAGTCTAGCTCCGGTCTTGTTCTGCTTCACTCTGATCACTGGTTTTTCCCATGTAATGTGGATTTACACTGAAACCGATCCCTTGATTTCTGGAAGCTCTGTGGGGTCAGCGTCATCCTAGTTTCCTTTGCGCTCAGTCTCCTGTCTGTATCCATCGGATATGGTGAGAGTGTCGGAGTGTTTGTCTCTCCCCTGGGATCCTCAAGGTGGCATTGTTTCTCCAGACACAGAGATGTAAACACCACACAACAAATACGTTTCCCAAGTTAATATATAGGGCATACGTCCCTGTATACACAATGTCAGGGTGCTTCTTAACGTTTATATTTTATAGATTATAATGTACTATATCGATCTAACCACGTTCATGTCTAAATGCATGATCAGGGCTAAAAACTAAAAAAAAAAAAAAAAAAAAAAAGATTAAAGTGGTATTCCGGAGGAGAAAGAATGTTTTAAAATCAACTGGTGTCAAAGTTTATACAGATTTGTAAATTACAGTGGTACCTTGGTTTAAGAGTAACTTGGATTTAGAGCATTTTGCAAGAAGAGCTCACAGTTTTTCAAAATTGTTACTTGGCTTAAGAGCATTGCTTTGGTTTGGAGCTCCATGTGCTGGGGGACTGGGGGAGGGGCATGGTCTGCATAGTGGGGTCTAAAGCCCTGTGCTCTGACCCAGAAAGTCTCCCTCACCTTCCAAATTATGGCAGATCCACCTCAGGCTGGGGCTTACATCAGGGGACAGGACTGTGGAGGTAATCTCTTCACAGCTGTAACCCATCTCTTCTCGGACAGTGAGTGCTGCTATACTGTGCCCACATCTGCCCTGCTCATTCCTTCATGCTCCCTGCAGTCTCTGTCACCCCTTGTGTTTCCCATCCTCTCCATTCCTGCTAGAGGAGTGCCTGCACTTACACTCAGCTATACACCCTGCTGCTATAATGTGCCTGCACCTACACTCAGCTATACACCCTGCTGCTATAATGTGCCTGCACCTACACTCAACTATACACCCTGCTGCTATAATGTGCCTGCACCTACACTCAGCTATACACCCTGCTGCTATAATGTGCCTGCACCTACACTCAACTATACACCCTGCTGCTATAATGGGCCTGCACTTACACTTAGCCCTTCACACTGCTGTATGGAAAAGTTTCTGTCACTGTCCTCCTGCACAGCTCTGTGATTCTCACTTCCTGATTGGTCCATGCTGAACACACCCCATTCCCAATTACTGTTATGTGACCACACAGACCTCTGACAGCAGCCCTGCTTCTCTATTCTATCCTGTTGTACTACGCTACTGCATTATGGGGATCTGCATCTCCATTCTGTATCTACAAACTGCTGCTGTTTTTTCAGGTTTATGCAGTTACTATACATTATACACATGCTAATTGCTATATTGTACAGTAACTGATAATATCACATATTCAGTTGTTTCTCATTGTTTGTTTCATCTGTTCTACATATCACTCGGATTAAAACTCGTTATTTTTGTGGAACCAATTGTCTGCATATCAGTGATTTCTTTGGTTTAAGAGTGATTTAGATTACAAGCACAGTCCCGGAACGAATTATGCTCGTAATCCAAGGCACCAGTACTTATCAGCTGCTGTATGTCCTGCAGGAAGTGGTGTATTCTCTCCAGTCTAACACAGTGCTCTCTGCTGCCACCTCTGTCCATGTCAGGAATTGTCCAGAGCAGCAGCAAATCCCCATAGAAAACTTCTCTGTATACTTTCCACACAGCTCAGTGATTGGCCTGTCACTTCAGACACTGGCTCTGCAGTTCATGCAGCGACTGTGGGGAGCAGGAGAAGCCAGGAAGACGCCGGGAGTGGGCAGAAGCATCAGGGAGCGCCGAGAGGTAACATATATACTTTATTATTTTCTTTGTGCATTCGTCAGCCTCCCATCACTATTACACGCAGCCATGTGCAGTCGGCGGCCGATGATTTTAAAGACATGATCGTTGTCATTATTACTCGGAGCGATAAACTGCTAATTCAGCCGATCATCGCTCTGTCTAATAGTGCCTTAACTTTCCAGTACCAGTTTATTCGATTTCTCTGGAGTTTCCCTTTAAGGGGACTTTTTAGTTTCCCTTAGAAACTGACTGCACCCAACCCCCCTACTCCAAATAGCTTGCGATATGAGGGGGCCCTAACACATGGGTGTTCCGGAGGTTCTGGTTATGCCTCCATATAATCGCCATTGTCCTGATATAAGCGGCTTCTTGTTGATTGCCCGGCCGACACCTTAAATAAACGTAGACATCACTTTCTGTGAAAATCTAGGAAGCAAAGAGCAGCCAGGCACAGCATGACCTCCCCACCGCCACCGCCAGGGTTATTTCCCAGCGTTTCGCTCTGTTATTCTTCAGAGGTTTTTCCCTTTAGATGGAGGCGGTGAGGGTAGAATGGGCAGCAGCACGTCGCTGCAGGTCCTGAGCCTGCTCCTGGCGCTCCTCTCCTTCATATCTCTTATTGTCTGCAGCGCTACAGACTGCTGGAGGGTAAGAAGTCTCAGGACTTTCCCTAGCGTTAAAGGGTTTCTAAAAGCTTTAGTAAATAAGGCAAAGCTAAGCGCGTCCACAACATTAAGCTGATACAAGAGCTTACAGCCATAGGGCAGGGGTGAGAAACCTCCGGCCTCCCTGCTGTTGCAAAACTAGTGTACCCATCATGCCAAGCGGTGTAACTTTTTTTATTATTCCATCAACATTTTTTTTTTTTTTTGCAGAAGTTGTCCTTTTTATTGGTACCATTTTAAAATATGTATTATTTTTTTTTATAAAATACGTAAATTTTTTCACATGTTCATTCTTCAGCACGGAGAGAGGAGGCGCGTGAGCCTCCCATAGACTGTCATAAGGACATGGAGGCTGGCGGGATTCCGCTGCAGAGAATTCCACCAGTGTGTGCACGGAGCCATACCCCGCAAGGGAGACCCACACCAACTTACTCCAGACTTTCTATTTTCAGGTCCGATGAAATCCTCCTGGACAGATCACTGATCCTCCAGCAGAGAGATGCACACAACAAAAGGAAACATAGGAGAACCATCCGCTCTCCTATTTTCCCTTTTGTTGTATGCATATATATATATTTTTTTTACCATTTAGAAACGTTCTTTTTTTTCTAATTAGCTTCTATTTTGTTTATGTTGTTTTTATGTTATTTTTTGTACAATATTATGGGGGCAGTCATCTTGCCTGATCTGTTTTTAACAGCATTTACAGATGCGCTTTACAGCAAGTTCCATGGACATAAGCAACAATAGGATCTGTCCTGCTGACATGGATGGGAAAAGTTACCCTGTGGCCTTTGCAGGGATCATGCCACAATTGATACTGGTTGATAATTGATACTGTCACCTGTCACTGTACTTCTGTCTGTGTTATCTATATACTGCTGTCACTGTACGCCTGTCTGTATTATCTATATACTGGTGTCATCTGTCACTGTACTCCTGTCTGTGTTATCTATATACTGGTGTCATCTGTCACTGTATTTCTGTCTGTGTTATCTATATACTGGTGTCATCTGTCACTGTACTCCTGTCTGTGTTATCTATATACTGCTGTCACCTGTCATTGTATTTCTGTCTGTGTTATCTATATACTGGTGTCTCCTGTCACTGTACTCCTGTCTGTGTTATCTATATACTGGTGTCACGTGTCACTGTACTCCTGTCTGTGTTATCTATATACTGGTGTCACCTGTCACTGTACTTCTGTCTGTGTTATCTATATACTGCTGTCACCTGTCACTGTACTTCTGTCTGTGTTATCTATATACTGCTGTCACTGTATGCCTCTCTGTGTTATCTATATACTGGTGTCCCCTGTCACTGTACTCCTGTCTGTGTTATCTATATACTGCTGTCACCTGTCACTGTAGTCCTGCCTGTGTTATCTATATACTGGTGTCACCTGTCACTATACTTCTGTCTGTGTTATCTATACACTGGTACCATCTGTCACTGTACTCCTGTCTGTGTTATCTATATACTGGTGTCACCTGTCACTGTACTCCTGTCTGTGTTATCTATATACTGGTGCCACCTGTCACTGTACTCCTGTCTGTATTATCTATATACTGGTGTTACCTGTCCCTGTATTTCTGTCTATGTTATCTATATACTGCTGTCACCTGTCCCTGTATTTCTGTCTATGTTATCTATATACTGGTGTCACCTGTCATTGTATTTCTGTCTGTGTTATCTATATACTGGTGTCTCCTGTCACTGTACTCCTGTCTGTTTTATCTATATACTGGTGTCTCCTGTCACTGTACTCCTGTCTGTGTTATCTATATACTGGTATCACGTGTCACTGTACTCCTGTCTGTGTTATCTATATACTGCTGTCACCTGTCACTGTACTCCTGTCTGTGTTATCTATATACTGGTGTCATCTGTCACTGTGCTCCTGTCTGTGTTATCTATATACTGGTGTCACCTATCACTGTATTCCTGCCTGTGTTATCTATATACTGGTGTCACCTGTCACTGTACTCCTGTCTGTGTTATCTATATACTGGTGTCATCTGTCACTGTATGCCTGTCTGTGAGGATAAGGAGGACACTCCTGGGAAATTACTTGTACAGAACATGAAGTCTCAGCTTGGTTTTAGGTATAGTGGTCACAATGAAAACTGCAAAATATCAGGATTATTTTGTAATCCCTTAATTTAGTTCTGCACATCCTATACACTGAACTTTTCAGATGGACTGGAAGCATGGGAAAAAGTAGGGACTGTGCTTCCAGAACAGGGACAACTGTAGTTGTACGCCTGCACTTTATATGTCCCTGTCAGTACTGTATTCATCTATATACAGTATTTGTATTCTGTTTGAGCTTTCCTCCCTGTAATAATCGGTAAGCACCAAATATACTCAGTACTGGGAATAACAATGCTGCTCAGTGCAGTGTAAATGTCAGATTCCCAACTGAGAAATAATCTCATATGTGAACTCAATGCGGCTTACACGGCCCACCGGACTGTTAACTCGCTGAGATGCTTAACCATTACTACTCCCCTTGTGTATGGTGAACACATGAGCTCAACTCCAGTCCGATCACTCGCCATTTGATTACCGGTGGCTGAAGAAGTTGGCTGCATCCCTAGAGAGTCCTTGAAAAACTGGATACAACCAAAGACCATAGGCTATATCCGTGTTTTCATGACAGCCCTAGGGCAACATCCAACTTCTGCAGCCTCGATGAATCAAATGTCAAACGTTCAGGTTGCCACACCCGAACATTTTGACAGGTAGCGCTCAACACTAGTCAGGAGTAACCCTAAGTGACTTGGATAGATAGTCATAGCCCAGTATAACACAAACGATATAGACAAGTCAGTGATTGAACAATCCAGATGATGGTTGGTGAGTATGTTTTGTTTTCTTTTTTTTTCCTGCTTTTTCCACTCTATACAGTGCAAATCTTGATAAACTTGGTTGCTGATAATAAAGTAGACTTAGTGCTTTTCAGGAATAGGTGCTTGGTAGAAGTGCATTGTAGAGAGAAGAGGAGAGGAGTTGCCAGAGGAGCCTTGCCCAATGTAGATCCTGTACTCTGCCAGGAACTGTAGTGTATATATAGAGGTAGATAAATGATACTCGTACTCACGTTTAGAGTAAGTGTGACCGCCTTCTGCCCCCTAGTATCGTAGAACCCATCCTTGGTGGGTAGCATGAGCCCCAGTCATTGATTATCTGGGTGTCACAGACTTCCAAGATTACCTGGTTGTCTTGCACTGCGCAGTAAGATACGTAGACCTTTATTTCTGGTAGATTTGTCCTACTGGGGTTGATTCCTCTGACTTTTAGGAGATCGCCCTGCACTTTTCTGAGAGATTCCTGGCCTGGGCTAGAGTGAACCCTGGTGGCTTCTCTCCTATAATTTGGACTTGGCACTGCATAACTGTAGTGGTAGCTTGGATAAAAAAAAAATATCTCTCAGAGCTAGTCTCTCACACATCTGTCCCTTGGACAGAAAAACGACTAACTCGCTGTCGGGTCCTGGCCGGAGCCAGGCCCTGGCTTTACTTCTGCAGGAACTGTTTCGTGGTCTGTCCTCTCTCACTGAAAACTAAGTCTGAACTGACTCACTTCCTCCACCAGTTTAACTCCTCCCGCAGGGGCATTTGTGTACCCTCATGGGATTGGTGGGGCTGAGTGTGGGTAAGAGAGAGGAAGAAGAGGATAGGAGGGATAGAAAGAGCACCTACTACAAACACATGACTTAAACAATTAACCCTTCAGCTCTGCAGCCGTGCATACTAGACATACAAAACAGTAGCGACACCTTGTAGGGAACACAAGGCTCTTCATCTCCCACTTTAACCTGAGTAAAAACTTTAGAACAGATGCCTAAAGGAAAAAACACCAGTTGTGGGACACCGCATCTATCTTATCACAAGGAGATGCCTGTTAAGTTGGTCAGTGTCTGTGAGGTGGGTCACCAATAGGGTTCTTCCATCCTTTAGTCAAGCTCCACCCCGCAGGCATTGCATTAAGCATGTCAGTTCAAGTGCCCCTTTAAGATTGTGTTTTGCTTTTAGTTTTCATTTTTTAGATAAAACGGGTATTCTTTCTGTTCTAATTACTGTGACTGAAGCTTTGCAACTTTTAAAAAAATTTTTTTATACTGACTTGAAGAGATGCCCAACAACGTTACACATTGGTGTTTACATAGGAATAGATCAGTGCGTAATCTGGGGTGTGTGCCAGGGATCACACTTCTCTCATGCTGCTGTCATGCTTTATATATGCGCCTTCATTTTGGTGAAGAGTCTATATGTGACTCACCCACTTTCATCCTCTACTTTACCTTTAACCCCTTCATTTATATATATATATATATATATATATATATATATATATATATATATATATTTATATAAATATATATATATATTTATTTATTTCATGTTATTTGTGCCACTCAATGGATGCTGTAAGAAAATCTGAGCAAAAATAGCTGTTTTTTGGTCACCTAAAACTTTACCTGCGAAAATAAAAACTTATGACTCTTGGAAGGTGTGACGACTGGAGTCTTGGATCCACTGGACCACCACCAGCGATGGCATAAGCCACACCAGGGACAGGGGCGGTCTTGGCATTTCTGGGGCCCCAAGCGAAGTTATGTCTGGGCCCCCCCCCCCTCGACATGCGTTCCAAAACAATAGACCGCTGTGTGTTGCCCCCAGTAGTATATACCCCTTGTGCGCTACCACCAGTAATATATACTCCTTGTGTGCTGCCCCCAATAGTATATACCCCTTGTGTCCTGCCCCCAGTAGTATATACCCCTTGTTTGCTTCCCCCAGTAGTATATAGACCCCTGTGTGTTCCCCCAGTTATATATAGCCCCCCCGTGTGCTCCCCCAGAAGTATATAGACCTGTGTGCTGCCCCCAGTTGTATATACCCCCTGTGTACTCCCCCACTAGTATATAGGCCCCCTGTGTGCTCACCCACTTGGATATAGACCTCCTGTGTGCTCCCGCCACTTGGATATAGACCCCTGTGTGCTCCTCCAGTAGTATATAAACCCCCTGTGTGGTTCCCCCAGTAGTATATAAACCCCCTGTGTGCCCCACCAGTATTATATAGACCCCTTGTGTGCTGCCCCAGAAGCAACAGACCCCTGTGTGCTCCCCCAGTTATATATAGACCACCTGTGTGCTTCACAAGTAGTATATAGACCTCTGTGTGCTCCCCCAGTAGTATATAGCCCCCCTGTTTGCTCCCCCACTTGGATATAGACCTCCTGTGTGCTCTCCAAGTTGTATATAGACCCCATTCTGCTGCCCCAAGTAGTATATAGACCCCCTGTGTGCTGCCCCCAGTAGTATATAGACCCCTCTGTGAAGCCCCAGTAGTCTATAGCCCCCCTGTGTGCTCCCCCTGTTATATAGCCGCCCTGTGTGCTCCCCCCATTTATATAGACCTCCGATGTGCACTCCCCCAGTTAAACAGACCCCTGTGTGCTCCCCCTCCCATATAGTATATAACACAATAAAACAAACACTTATACTCACCTGGGTCCGAGCGTCTCCTCTTCTCTTCACTCTTGTTGCCGCAGGAAACACTTCCTGCGGCCACAAGAGTGACTGACAGGAAGGGGGCCAATGTCTCCCGCCCTGTCAGTGCTGCTGCATGTAACTATGAGTGCTCATTACGAGTGCTCATAGTTACAGTTCAAATGGTAGCAGCGGTCTTGAGCACAAGAGCGGGGTGTGGGGGCCCCCCTGGATGTTGGGGGCCCCAAGCGATCGCTTGGGGTGCTTGGTACCAAAGACCGCCACTGCTGAGGGACCGCTCATCAGTGCCCACCGCAAGGTGGGAAGGACTTGCTGCGGCAGGCGACCCCCAGGTCGCTACCCCTGGCTTGGCTTGCTAGTGGCAGAGGACGAGGTGTAGCAGGAACCAGATAGGAAGGCAGGAACACAGCAGAACTCACGGCATGAACTGGAATAGCAGTCACAGACTGGAACCGCAGAGGGCAGGAGTCACAGGCAGGAATCAGGGAGAGCTGGGACCACACACTAGGAAGCATGCAGAGGCTCCAACAAGGCAAGGGCAGGACAGGTGCGAGTATTTACTAAAAGATATTTGTCAAGAGAGTAAACTGTCCTATTTTAAAGGGGTACTCGGAAGATTTATTTTCTTTCAAATAATCTTAAAGTTTTATATAGATTCAAAATGTACTTCTATTTAAAAATTTCCATCCATCCAGTACTTATCAGCTGCTGTATGTCCTGCAGGAAGTGGTGTATTCTTTCCAGTCTAACACAGTGCTCTCTGCTGCCACCTCTGTCCATGTCAGGAACTGTCCGGAACAGAAGAGGTTTTCTATGTGGATTTGCTTAGTTTGTATGTGGTATTGCAGCTCATTTCCATTCAAGTGAATGGGGTTGTAATACCACAACCAACCTAGGGACAGGGGTGTTGCTTTTTTGGAAGAGGGCAGCTATGTTTTTCTAATCCTGGATAACCCCTTTTAGTGACTAATGACAACAGTGTGGCTTTTAATAACATGCAATTTGTGATCTAGGAAGATGCAAAGGATCCTTACTCCTCCGTAGGGTTGAGCTCTCGGTGCCGGGGCCTGTGGAGTGAGTGCGTCTATGACAATATGGCCAATATATGGACTTGTGATATTCCCATCTCCTATCTCAGCCAGCACGCAGGTGAGTACACAGATGTCTTAGGGCCCTTTTACACAGGCAGATAATCTGACAGATTTTTGAAGCCAAAGCCAGGAATGGTTTTGAAAAAAGAGAAATCTTAGTCCTTCCTTTATGACCTGTTCTCTGTTTATAGTCTGTTCCTGGCTTTGGCTTCAAAGATCAGTCAGATAATCTGTGTCTGTAAAAGGACCCTTACTTTGGATATAGATTATCTAAACTCGAGGTTTAGTCCTTGTTCTTATCCTTACAGTGGTGCTTGTGGTCACACGTGCCCTGGTCATCATAAATGGTATGCTAAGCCTTGCTGCTACTCCAGTACTGATCCTGGGGATGAAGTGCACCAGTATTGTCCAATGGGGAGGTGACTACAAGATGCGGCTCTGTAAAGCTGCTGGCATAATGCTACTTTTAGGAGGTATGTTATCTATTCATCCATCTATCAAAAATGTGTGCGGCACTCAGAGGATAGATGCGTGCTGGGTGCCAGCTGCCAGACCTTGGTCCAAAGGGTCTATACGTATATAAAGAAAAATAAAACTGCGGCACTCCACGTAAGTTTCCGGACCTTGCGCGTTCCGTGAATAAGCGTCTGGAGATTTACGTAGTTTGCGTACAATGGAAAGTATACAATGTACGGCTGCAAAGTTCACACTACGTAAGAACTTACGCCAGGATCGTACGCGGCGCCATAAAAAAATGAACCAGACCATTGTTTGAGGACGAAAATGCCGTAACTTACGCCCGTAGCGTAACATGCGGTCCCGTACGTAGTGGTGATTTCTTCATTTTTGCACTTTTCTTTGCCGATCCAAAAGGTTCTGTGGGGTGTCCGGGGCTAGCCGAAGATTTCCAAGTAAAAGACCGCTGTCAGATCGCTACGTACGGCGCTCGGGAAGCGTAAGTAGACTACGGGCGTAAGTTCGCGGTCCGTACGTAGCCGGCCACAACTTACGTAAATCCCCGGCCGGAGTTTAACACGTATATGTCCGGCCGTGAAAATATGCGGCCGGACATATACGTAGTGTGAACATAGCCTTAAGGTGCAAAAATGTATTCCATAACTGGAAACACACGGAAAAACAGCAGCAACGTTTCAGTCCTTCTATTTGGACCTTTCTCAAGCTCAGTGATTACACACAATCAGGTGAACTTTATACCATACATAATTAACTCATTAGTGACGTGTACAAAGCAACATGTGCAATATCAAAGACGTGATACAATTCAATACATGTTGTGATAAGGGAAGCCATATGGCTCCAGAGGAATCAAGTGCAAGTAAATAATAGTATAAAAAAGCAATATGTAAACATATCAATGCGGATCGAAAAGGTAATTCACTCATCTAAAGCATGACCTTGGAAAATGATGACCGGTGATAGTTGAACCGCACGGTCATCTTGCTAGATGCTAGGATGAGGTGTAGCGTCCTGGTTGCCATGGGAGCCAACTACGCTAGGACATGGCCCGCATTGATATGTTTACATATTGCTTTTTTATACTATTATTTATTTGCACTTGATTCCTCTGGAGCCATATGGCTTCCCTTATCACAACATGTATTGAATTGTATCACGTCTTTGATATTGCACATGTTGCTTTGTACACGTCACTAATGAGTTAATTATGTATGGTATAAAGTTCACCTGATTGTGTGTAATCACTGAGCTTGAGAAAGGTCCAAATAGAAGGACTGAAACGTCGCTGCTGTTTTTCCGTGTGTTTCCACTTATGGAATACATTTTTCACCACTGAGTTTGCACCTCGAGTCTGGAGTGCCGCAGTTTTATTTTTCTTTATATTCATCCATCCATCCATTATCTATCTATCTATTCCAAAAATTCCAACAGCACTTCCCGATATCTTCAAAAAAGTGAAATATTTATTCAATCACATCCAAAAAAACAAACAGTGTGGCATAGCAAAAAAATCAAGCTTGGTTTGATTTTTTGCTATGCCACACTGTTTGTTTTTTTGGATGTGATTGAATAAATATTTCACGTTTTTGAAGATATCGGGAAGTGCTGTTGGAATTTTTGGAATATATCCTCCAGGATCCTAGGTCAGGATCATCCAGCCGACACGCACAAGACGTTTGAGCTCCAAGCTGTGCTGCTTGCAATACTTTTTGCATATCTATCTATCTCCTATCTATCTATCTATCTATCTATCTATCTCCTATCTATCTATCTATCTATCTATCTATCTATCTATCTATCTATCTATCTATCTATCTATCTATCTCCTATCTATATATATCTATCTATCTCCTATCTATCTATCTATCTATCTATCTATCTATCTATCTATCTATCTATAATCTATCTATCTATCTATCTATCTATCTATCTATCTATCTCCTATCTATCTATCTATCTATCTATCTATCTATCTATCTATCTATAATCTATCTATCTATCTATCTATCTATCTATCTATCTATCTATCTCCTATCTATCTATCTATCTATCTATCTATCTATCTATCTATTATCTATCTATCTCCTATCTATCTATCTATCTATTATCTATCTATCTCCTATCTATCTCCTATCTATCTATCTATCTATCTATCTATCTATCTATCTCCTATCTATCTATCTATCTATCTATCTATCTATCTATCTATCTATCTCCTATCTATCTATCTATCTATCTATCTATCTCCTATCTATCTATCTATCTATCTATCTATCTATCTATCTATCTATCTATCTATCTATCTATCTATCTATCTCCTATCTATCTATCTATCTATCTATTATCTATCTATCTCCTATCTATCTATCTATCTATTATCTATCTATCTCCTATCTATCTCCTATCTATCTATCTATCTATCTATCTATCTATCTATCTATCTATCTATCTATCTATCTATCTATCCTCTCAGTAGTGGGAGTTATAGCCCATAAAGTTATGTAATACTGTCACACCCTTCCTGGTTACCCTCATAAATCTCATCTTACAGGACGAATCTAATGTCCCTTTTATATCCCATCATTGTGTTCTTCTCTATCACCAGGTGTCTCTGGAGGAGTTGCAGTTTTCTGGTATGCTATAGACACTGCAATAAAGTACAGAACAGAGGTGAGTTGTTGCTTCTATGTTTTTGCACCATTTGCCCCCACAACGGTGCAAGAGCTTTTTACCCCTTATCATTACAGGTATAGGATACCTTATTTCTACAAGAGAAGCCATTTTAGTGCATTTTAAAGCACATAGATATTGGTATATTCATTGTGTTTCGAATATATTTTTTAATATAAGGTTGTAAATCATATTAAAGTTAGAGGAACAGATTATTAGATTACATGAAAGGTCCCAATTTTCAGAATGTCCTGTTACCTTCTTCTGAGATACCTTCCTCATGTATAGCTGTAGTGTCCCAGTACAGGATTCACTAAGTTCTAACCGCCTGGCAGAAGACAGACCAAAATCCTAGTGTTCCTGCTGCAGTGACTAAGCGGGCCTGGCTTAGGCAAGAGCCCCTTACAGGGCCTACACTCGTGTTCAGTCTAGGCTCGACTTGCACCCATTATGCAGTGCTACGCCAAGGTTTTTTTTCAGACACGACAATCACCCCCTAAGGAGAGGCAGAGGGACTGATCCCCAGTAAGGC
This sequence comes from Dendropsophus ebraccatus, assembly GCF_027789765.1. Classification (NCBI taxonomy): domain Eukaryota; kingdom Metazoa; phylum Chordata; class Amphibia; order Anura; family Hylidae; genus Dendropsophus; species Dendropsophus ebraccatus. The sequence goes on from NC_091465.1 coordinate 23,098,716, forward strand.
AAAGTTGCCATGGGCTGAAGTACTTTACTCACTTACGAAATCTTCAGTTCGAGCTCCACCCAGAGACAGAGACCAGGGACTCATACTACCTCACATGGCGGTCTCTGATCTTGTGTAGGCAAAAGGCGGTCAGATATACACATATATTTATACATGATTACGAGAAGTTCTCTTCTCAAGTATTCTTCAACACACATCCCGGCAGAGTACTGTCACTAGTTAGGCAAGGGCTCCTATCTGCCCCTATTCTACCTTTGTACACCAGTTTCTTCTTCTTTCAACTGTCTACAGTCTACCTCAAAAGTCAATCTCCACTGTGTATTTTTGCACTATAACCTGTGAGCAGTTGTCTGTGTGTATTGTGTATTGCACTGAAGATATTTTCAGTAAAGTTTAGCTTCTGATTAAGCCTTGGACTCTGCCATCACTTGCACAGCACCTGTACTCCCACACCCATCCTACCAAGGTCTGGTGCCTGTGTGTCTTGGGGTGGGTATTACCACTCCTGGCCACTGTGAGAAGTTGCCCCAAAACATCATAGTCCACCAGCCACACAACAACACCTGCAACCAGCGTCTCGGGCCACGGCATAACCATTAGTTGGATTAGAGAGCTGCTATAAAGAACATCTCTTGCTATTGAGGACCCGGTATGTCCATGTATTGCATAAGATAAGATGTCATGTAATACCTCTTCTTCCCTGTGGAGGCACTGTAGGATACTAGCATACTTTCATCAAGGTTATTGGCAAATGAAAAATCTAATTGCTGGTCCCAATAGGAGGACACCATCTAATCTACTTTGCTGTTCTAAACAAAGGGTCACATAAAGTGAGCAACCAGTTCCAGTGTGATGAATTCATTAGTCCCAGCTCAGTCACCATTCCTGTATGGAAGCACATATAGCTATCAGGTAACTAATGTATGTTGTATTTCCCTGCTTGCAGGTGATTCTGGCGGTCCCAGGAATAACATATGAACTTGGATACTCCTATTGGTTTGCTGCTGCTACAGCCGGGTTCACCAGTATTTCAGCTTTACTTATTATTTGTATAAACTCTAAAACCAAGACCAGGAGGGTGGCAAAACCCTGCAGTGCTGGCGTATGTAGGAACCCCGACAATGCCATGACCTATCTATAACTATGTGCCTATCTGCTGGGTATGGACTCTATCCAAGTGCTGGTCACTGCCAAATACAAGAAGGAGTATGACTATGACACAATGACACAACAGTATAACTGCACGCTGCTGGAGGATATATATGTATGTTACCATATAGATAGGATTCTATACATATAACTAGACAGATTTTCTGACTTGTGATGGTTGAAAAAAAACAGATTATCACAGGAATTCCGGCCAGTACAGAGATTCACGGCTCAATATGTCCATCAGTCACATGACTGCCTTCTCTCTGTGAGCGCTCTGATGGCCTGGGATACACAGGACTTCCTGTTTTCTGACTGGTTCCTGTTCTTTGAGAAAAAGAGTCAGAAAACAGGAAGTGCCGTGTTCTCCATGATAACTAAAAAATAAATAATGAATGTAAATTACAAACTTGCTTTATATCACATCTACTGCTGTTTTAGATTTTAAAAGTTATAACGACAGTGACACTTTAAGACCGTGGTACAGTTATCTGTGATATAGTGATGTCTGTGCTTCTGATGCCTAGTACCACCCATGGATAATCCCGAACCTCCATGGTACATGCTTGGAGACAGAATAAAGTCAAGTTTGTTAGGTTGTGTAGACAGTAGCGATGTGTGGCATGCACAAGTCTCCCATCTTTCTGCTATTCCCCCTTCCAAATCTAAAGCTTAAAGGGAAACTATCAGCAGGTTAGAAGTCACTATAGGGCACGGCACAATCCTCAGCATATTTCCGTGTACTTTGTAGTTTAATTCATATACTTATGAGGTGGTTGGTGCACTGGGGGCGGGGGTACCACCCTCAATCAGCCCCAGCTAGACCGCCCTTCCCTAATAAATATTTATTCGGTGCTCTGCAGTGTGACTTCACTGAAGAGCGTTGCCCTAGTATACATTAGAAATGACGGGCTGGCCGGGAAGAATCGGTGCACAAGTTCAATACATATATACAGCACTGGAACAAAACTTTTACATATATAAAGAACCAGAACAAAGCTCATAACTTATACACAACACCATAAGCTCCTAACCTAAATCCAGCACTGAAATATATGTGCCTTATTTGTGCCCCATCACTATATAGGTGCCTCCTATTTGCCTCTTCGCTGTATAGATGCCCATTAGTGTGCCCTCAAGGTATAGATGCCCACTTTGTGCCCCTTTGTGGTAGAGGTGTTCCCCTTAAAATAACAAACTTTGTACTTTCCTTGCTCCATTTCTGGTTAGCATTCATTTTACAGGCCTCATGCAGCCAGTGCATTTGGAGGCTTAGCACAATGAGGCACGGTGACGCCACTGGCTGCATTGGTGCCTACACAATGGTGGCTCCGGCACAGGTCACCACGATGTAGTGATGTAGTCATTGTGCCTGTTAGGCTGATATAGCCTTGGCTTATTATTTATGGACGCTCCAGGCTGCATCTTCCTCCCTGCATTGTATATGTAAGATTTCTCCATCAGTTTAGTCGCAGGGTGCGAATGTTAATGAAATATCACATTTACATTCTTCTGTAAGTCCCATTTTTTTATGACATCTTTGAAGTAATCGGAACAGACGAATTAGATGGATTCGGGATGACAGGAACAAATTTTGAGTCTCCGGGAAGACAATGACTCCAGATTAGCGGCTGATCACCATGCTGGGAATAAATGGGCATCCTTATGATTGCGGCCCTCCTCCTGCTGGGAGCTGTCAGGCTGAATCTGGCGGATTCCTGCCGAGCTCCATATACAGGAGATTAAGGAACAATTAGTGAGCGCACTCTGGAGTTTTTATAGCTGTATTACTCTGTAGCCAAAATGATTCGGATCAAAGAAGCAGTATATTTCACACCCACTCTCCCTAATTCATGGTGAATGGAGCATTCGAGTCAGTGCCGGCCCTGGATATGGCTAATGCCAACTGAGAGAAGTATTACTGTGACACAGGGACCTGGACTTATGACCCTAAAATCAGTGACGCTCTTATAGGAAACAAGGCATCATTCTCTGCAATATTAAACAATACATATTTTTTTTATACAGGGCTGGGGACCTTTTTGGCCGCCTCATGGCCCTGGTGTGACTACAGCATTGCACACCTTATATTATTTCCCTACTTATAGTAATTTGCATGCTATGCTTAGTATCAGAGTACAAGTGTCTCTAATTTCACTGGGTGTGATGTAAGGGACACACTTAGGGTACTATTACACGCAACGATAATCAGCCAAATCGTCCCTAACCGGCCCATTATCGTTCCATGTAATAAACACAACGATCAGCCGATGATCGTTGTCATTGGTTGATCGTTGATATAGGTTTGGACCTATAATTGTCGGCCACTGACCACGCACCACTACATGTAATAGCGGTGTGTGGCCGGCGGCTGACGATTAGCAAAGTAAATACATTACCTATCCATGGTCCAGGGCTCCTCCTGCGCTGTGCTTCTCCTCAGCTTCAGAGCGTCCTGTCTTAGCTAACAGGCCGCTCTGCCAATTACAGCCTGGGACCGCCACAGCCAGTGATTGGCAGAGCGGCCTGTCAGTTAAGACAGGACGCTCTGAATCTGCAGCGTGCGGGACCCAGAGAGAAGCACAGCGCAGGAGGAGCCCTGGACCATGCATAGGTAATGTATGCCAGTTTAGCAAGGGCTGCAAGGGCATCGGTAATGATGTCCATGCAGACCTTGTTAAACAATTATCAGGCTATGTAATAGGCCCAGTAAACGAGCAACGATCTAGCAGATCGGCGCTCGTTTACAGTTAATATCGGGCCCCCATCGGCCCATGTAATAACACCCTTAGGAGCCTATTCCACGGAGCGATAATCGTCCGAATCGGCCTGATTCAGCCAATTATCGCTTCGTGGAATAAATACAACGATCAGCCGATGACAACGATCATCGGCTGATCGTTGATATAGGTTTGAACCTATAATTGTCGTGTGCCGACCGCGCAACCCTACGTGCAATAGCGGTGCGCGGCCAGCGACTGACGATTTACATTACCTATCCAGGCTGCAGGGCTCCTCTTGCGGTCTTCTTCTCCCCGGGTCCCACGCGCACCAGCTTCAGAGCGGCCTGTCAGCTCAGACAGGCCGCTCTGAAGCTGGTGCGCGTGGGACCCGGAGAGAAGAAGACCGCAAAAGGAGCCCTGCAGCCTGGATAGGTAATGTATAAAGTTTAAGCAAGCGCTGCAAGGACACTGGTAACAATGTCCATGCAGCCCTTGTTAAACGATAATCGGGCCGTGGAATAGGTCCAGTAAACAAGTCTACAGTTATTATCGGGCCCCCATCGACCTGTGGAATAACACCCTAAGTGAGGTTTTTACACAGCTCATTTTGCTCCCATTTTTTTCAGTAGTGCTTGCCCTGATCTACCACCTTTTATCTGTGATATCCAAACTCTGCCTTACCCGACCTACCACCTTTTATCTATTATATCCAAACTCTGCCTGCCCTGACCTACTACTTTTCACCTATGACAACCAACAGATGAACTCTGTCTGTCCTTACCTCTACCTGTACAACTACATTCTCATCCTATTGCTACAAAATTGTACCATCCATTACTTTTAGAGACTACATTGGGAATAGCAACTAGGGTGTTCCCTCCATTGGAGCTCAAGTTCCTGCATTGTAGACGGGTACAGAAGACAGATGCCACTCCCCGGCCTAGCCCCACTCCAAACCCAAAGCAACCCAGTAGATTGACCACCACAGCCAGGTAGATCTTATGTGAAATTGAATGACAACTAACTAACCCGCCTTGGACACCATCAGAGTATGTCATGCCTATATAGTATTAAGACCTAGCTACTATCTTTCTTTTTCTTCAGACCAGGACCTGAGGTACTACTGGTGGTGGGTCGTATGAACGATTGACAAAAGTCCTTCTCCTCTGTCAGGACGGGGAGGTAGGGACAAGACGAGACAGTGGGCCCTAGGTCTGAACCCACCCACTGTCCCTACCTACTTGCCTCAATCGGCCCTAGGCAGCCGCGGACAACCACAAAGACGTTCCCTGTACTGTATAAGTGTAACACAAAACAAGACAGACAAACACAAAAAAAGGAGAGTCAACAAGCCAAGTCAAAACCAAATGGGCAACACAGTACAAAATCTGGGATCAAACAGATAGTCAGGTAAGGTAATGAGTCAAGCAAGCAGAGGAATTAGGAACGGGGATCGCAGGAGTAGACGGGGGAGCTGGGATCAGGGTATGAACCTTAATTGTGAGCAGAGAATAACTGGCTCTGCTTTCAGTTATGAAGATCAAGATCCCGGTCCGGATCCCCATTGGACCGTTGCTCTGATCCTCAAGGTTCGGCACAGGCAGAGTCATCTGTCAATCAAACAACACTGCTCAGCTGCAGTGATCAAGGCTAGCAGTGAGCAGTGTAACTTCTGCATTGCCAGGAGGCTGAAAGAAAAGCAGGTGTGTCAGACAAAAAGTAAAAACAGGCCCAATTCACACCAGGCTACTGCACATTCATGACATCCTCAATATGGATCTCCCCATGTGCATTGAAATCTCATGAACCAAACTTATATAGGACTCTATTTAGGAAACAGTCATCAGGAAGCCTGAATGATATGAATAATTACTATGGGAAAATCCTTGTTGTTAAGCTTCCCTTTAGGCCATTACCCTTCTCTAATGTCTATCTGCTGTGGGAATAGGGTGATAGAAGGCATCCAGTCGTATAGGAGAGTAATCACTGTAATAGTTATCGGTTTGCCTTGGAATAATTTCCGAGCCCATTAAGAAGCTGCTTTTAGTGCCGCCAAGAGGAAAGTGTAAAGACTTCCATCTTATCCATGGCTTTGCGGATATTAGTGCATCTCTGTCTGAGAATAGCAGGCAAGGATATAGCACTCTATTTTCAAGTGGACTTCTGTGTAGATAATGGATCGTCTTCCTGTCAGGAAATGGCTGACCGTGCTCCAGGATAAATCTCTGCATGACATACCTATCATCTAATGCACTTATGTACCAACTGGTACCATGTCGGCACGCGCGCCATCAGCCTGCGGAGGAAGACCGGATGCTGCCCTGTCATCACGCCAGGCGTTCTTGTTCCTGATTAGAAGTGAGAGTATTGTAAGAGTGATTGTGGTGACACAAACATGGGGGCCTGCAGGAGGACAAACTCAGTTGTTGAGTAAATTCCCCTTATTTGTTTGTGATGTGATTAAGAATGAAGCTTTTCATCAAGGTCCATTCTTGTGTATGACGCACCGGGAGACCGGGGCACACCTCACCGGACGTTACACAGTACCACTTCCACAGGGCAATCAACTCACCGGACATTACACAGTACCACTTCCACATGGTAATAACCTCACCGGACATTACACAGTACCACTTCCACAGGGCAATCAACTCACCGGACATTACACAGTACCACTTCCACAGGGCAATCAACTCACCGGACATTACACAGTACCACTTCCACAGGGCAATCAGTGAAGATTATACAGTATACCACCCTGTGTTATGACGGCCCTCTGTTACTTCTCCTGGAAATCTATGAATAAATTGATAACTAGGTGTTACTGTGGACAATAAAAAAGGCTGTGCGACATTGCGGGACACTTGGAAGTGATAAGGGCAATTGAAAAATGTATTTATCTACTTATACTTTTCCAGGAAGAATAACAGAGGTGAGGTATAGTGGAATAAGGTTACCTATGCTCTTAGTACCATAATACAGCAGTGGCCGTGCGAGTACCCTACCACTGGGGTACTCAGGGACCTACGTGAACTTTGTGAACATTACAATAAATAACATGGCAACAGCTTCAAGGCCCACTACCTGAGAGGGCTCGTTGGTTTGGGAACTCCTCTGTCCTTTAGGATTCTGGTTTGGCAGATAATCTCTAGTCATGTTTTAAGGCTCTCTTATTAGTCAAGCATTACAAAGTCAGCTCCTTTCCTTCCAGAGGTGTATACTTTTTCCCTAGGAGGATTGCCTCTGTACACCAGGAAAGTGATCTCCCCAAGTAGACACATTACCCCATCCATGAAATGCCTTGCAGTGTCCTAGTACAGATCCTGCTGCCTAAATTGTATTGGTTGTAGTCTGGTTGCAGTGTAGTAAAACTCATCAAAGCTACATCATGAAAACCTAAGCTTAAAGCACATGGGGTTAACTTGTGAACTCCAGAGTGATATATCCTGCTCTTCCTGAGAAGGAGAGATTGTCCAGACACATAAGTTTCACAGGTGCCCTTTAGTTTTGCCTTGTACCTGTGCCTTGTCCTCCACCTAGAAATAGTGCTCATTGCTACTGCATCTCCATACAGACCTGCATACTGCCATAGGAAACTGGAGCTCACCCCACAGCCCTAATTCTAATTATTGCCTTGTAGACTGGAAGAACCTTGTTCACAATCCATGATCCATCCATGATTTAATTTGTTATGCACCCAACAAAGTTTTCAGAATTTCTTTATAACACAGGATACAATACATGTTCTTCATAACAAGTCTCTATAAAAGTCAACTATACAGATGGGAGATGAGCTATTTACACAGTCCACATGTACACAGCTGGAAGCAGAAGTAACACTTAGCGCTCAGAGAGGTCATCGTAGGTCACACTCTGGAGTCCATGGCGTACATCTTCCCAGTGGCAGTTCTTCCATACTTGTATACAGATCTTTGGTTCCTAGAAGATGATCCTATATCTAAGAAAAATTTAACATTTTTATATCTATCTATGTATCTATCTAATATATATATCTAATACTAGAAAATGTACCCGGCGCTGCCCAGGTATAAAGTGTCAGTGTGTTAATTAGATTTGTTTTAAGGTGCCCAGGAGGCCAAGCTAAAGGTATTGTTTCATCTGAGTTAATCAGTGGAATTAGTGTATACCTGTAGTGCATAGTTGGAGGGGTTCTGTATACCCACAATGTATAGTTTTTAGGGGTCTCGCATATTTGTAGTGCATAGTTGGGGGGGCTGTATACCTATAGTGTATAGTTGGGGGGGTCCTGTATACCTGTAGTGTGTAGTTGAGGGGGGGCTGTATACCTGTAGTGTATAGTTGAGGGAGGTCCTGTATACCTGCAGTGTACAGTTGGTGAAGGTCCTGTATACCTGTACTGTACAGTTCGGGGATCCTGTATACCTGTAGTATATAGTTGGTGCTGTATACCTGTAATGTATAGTTGGTGGAGGTCTTGTATACCTGTAGTTTATAGTTTGAGGGTCCTGGATACCTGTAGTGTATAATTGGTGGAGGTCTTGTATACCTGTAGTATATAGTTTGGGGGTCCTGTATACTTGTAGTGCATAGTTTGAGGGTCCTGTATAACTGTAGTATAGAGTTGGTGGAGGTCCTGTATACCTGTAATGTATAGTTTGGGGTCCTATATACCTGTAGTATATAGTTGGTGAAGTTCCTGTATACCTGTAGTATATAGCTTTGGGGTCCTGTATACTTGTAGTATAGAGTTGGTGAAGGAGCTGTATACCTGTAGTAAAGAGTTGGTGTAGGTCCTGTATACCTATAGTGTATAGTTTTGAGGTCCTGTATACCTGTAGTGTATAGTTTGGGGTCCTATATACCTGTATTATATAGTTGTTGGAGTTCCTGTATACCTGTAGTCCTCCTTATAGATTGCCCGCTGTGTTGTTCCCCTTACAAATGGCCCCCAGTGTTGTCCCTCCCCATATATATAGCCCCCAGTGTTTTCCCCATATATATAGCCCCAAGTGTTGTCTCTCCCCATATATATATATATATATATATATATATATATAGCCCCAAGTGTTGTCGCCTCCCCATATATATATAGCCCCCAGTGTTGTGCCTCCCCATATATGCAGCCCCCAGTGTTGAGCCTCCCCCATATAGCCCCCAGTGTTGTCCCTCCCCCATATATATAACCCCCAGTGCTGTGCCTCCCCCATATATATTTCCCCCAGTGCTGTGCCTCCCCTATATATATAGCCCCCAGTGCTGTGCCTCCCCCATATATATAGCCCCCAGTGCTGTGCCTCCCCCATATATATAGCCCCCAGTGCTGTGCCTCCCCATATATATACAGCCCCCAGTATTGTGCATCCCCCATATATATAGCCCGCAGTGCTGTGCCTACCCCATATATATAGCCCCCAGTGCTGTCCCTCCCCTATATATACAGCCCCCAGTGCTGTGCCTCCCCCATATATATACAGCCCCCAGTGCTGTCCCTCCCCCATATATACAACCCCCAGTGCTGTGCCTCCCCCATATATATATACAGCCCCCAGTATTGTGCATCCCCCATATATATATATATATATAGAGTACAGAAACTCTGCGGCACACAAATAGTGAAAAAAACGTGTAATACGTGGATTTATTCCATCAAAAAGTATACAGCAACAGCATAAGTGATACACGACGTTTCGGCGTCTTCTACGCCATTTTCAAGTGCAAATACAACAACAACTCACTCAGGTTAAATACATCACACTTAATTATAGCAGGGCAGTGATTGGTGAAAAAACATATCAGACGTTCAGAGGTTAATCTATTGTTGCTCCACCTTCCGAAAGTCCATTGGTGTAATCTAGTGTCTCTCAAACTATTATGAGCCCGAAGGCACATCTGTGTATAATCTCATAGACGACGTCTTCATGTTGTGGGGTGGCAACATGGAGGAATTATGTGACTTTGTCAATACATTGAACACTATCGATGAGACAATAAAATTCGTGGCACATATGGACTACAAAACTATCAATTTTTTGGATGTACAGGTGACTATTGAAAATAGTCGACTTACCACTGACCTTTTTACAAAGGCAACAGATTGTAACAATATTTTACACTTTAACAGCTGTCACCCTAATAACATGATAAAATCACTTCCATATTCCCAGATGCTGAGAGCCAGGAGGGTGATACAAAAAGAGGAACATCTGGAGAGAGCCTTGAACAAAATGGTAAAGGATTTCACTGAGAGGGGATATCCTAAAAAATTATTACAGGAATGTACATCACGGGTAAAAGATATTGATAGAGAGAAATTATTAAAACCTAAATCTAACGGGAACAAAAGTGAACGCATACCATTTGTCAGTACCTACTCACATGTATCCAAGAAAGTCAATCAAATTATCATGAAACACTGGTATATTGTACGGCAACAACATAACAATATACCAGAGTTTCAAGTACCTCCACTTTTTTCCTATAGAAGGACTGGAAATGTTCGTGATAGAATAATCTCAAGTGATGTAAACAGGAGAGAAGGAGAAAAACAACGTACACTGGCCCCAGGGGGTAAGGGCTCTTACCCTTGTCGGGTTTGTGTAAATTGCAAACACATGATTAAGACCAAAACATTCATACATCCAACTACGAAAAAGGAATATCCAATTTCTCAATACTTTACATGCAATACGGACTGGGTAATCTATGTATTGAAATGCCCGTGTGATAAATTGTACGTGGGTGAGACCACACTAGATGTAAAAACCCGGATTACCCAACACAGATATAGTATTAGAAAGGGCAGGATGGACCTACCAGTGTCGAAACATTTTGTTGAGGCAGGGCATGGTGAGAGAGATTTAAAATTTCTAATATTGGATCGTATTACTGTACCGAAGAGAGGTGGTAATAGAAAGATGCTATTATTACGTAAAGAGCTATTTTGGATTCATGAACTTCAGTCCCTAGCCCCGTATGGGCTGAATGTTGAGTATAAAGTGAACAATCTTATGTTTAAGTAGTTCCCACGACTAGAGTGCAACCATTTTCCTGTCTCAGAGACTAAAGTGTAAGAATGAATTAGAACAACTCACGCATTATTTATGTAAATTTTTATGTTTTTATTTAATATATATATGTACTAATGTGAGATTCTCTATTTGCAGATTATTGCGTTTATCGTGATTGTGACACGAAAGACAACTCCACCGAATTGCTATTCTACAAGCCGATGCAAAAATAAACTCGAAAAATGCGATCTAACTTCAGTTATTGTTCAGATGCAGCGTCTTCTAAGCGGTATATCCGAACCTGGAGAGGCAACCCTGGGGGGTGGATCCCGATGTCCATGGGGGCGGTTGTGCATCCTGTGGATATGCCGGGTTCCTGTTGGTGATTCCTTGTCCGGAGGGAGGAGGATCGTCGGCGGCTCCAAAGGGTTCTCCTTACGATTAATGTGATGACGCGCTAAGCACCTGATCTCTGACATATACGTCATTTCGCAAACAGCATCGGACTTGAATTAATCTACATGCGGTGGAGATGCCTTTTGTGAAAATATACTTTTTTATATATATCTATCGTATATACATCTATCGTATGAATATGCCTATTCAAGTCTTTCACTAAAAGTTTTTTATAACACTTTGTGTTTGCACTCCTACACTGGGTGTGTGTGAACTGCATCTAAGGACACTAAAAGGATATGGAAGGACTTGGACTGAGATTATACACAGATGTGCCTTCGGGCTCGTAATAGTTTGAGAGACACTAGATTACACCAATGGACTTTCGGAAGGTGGAGCAACAATAGATTAACCTCTGAACGTCTGATATGTTTTTTCACCAATCACTGCCCTGCTATAATTAAGTGTGATGTATTTAACCTGAGTGAGTTGTTGTTGTATTTGCACTTGAAAATGGCGTAGGAGACGCCGAAACGTCGTGTATCACTTATGCTGTTGCTGTATACTTTTTGATGGAATAAATCCACGTATTACACGTTTTTTTCACTATTTGTGTGCCGCAGAGTTTCTGTACTCTATGTGAACTGAGCCTTGGTCTGGGACCCGTCTGCAGGCACCTATTCGTAGCTTTTGGGAGTGCTGCATATCTCAACTACATATATATATATATATATATATATATATATATACATACATACAGCCCCTAGTGCTGTGCATCCCCCATATATATATATATATATATATATATATATATATATATATATATATATGGGATGCACAGCACTAGGGGTTGTATATATATATATATATATATATATATATATATATATATAGGGGATGCACAGCACTAGGGGCTGTATATATATATATATATATATATATATATATATATATATACAGCCCCTAGTGCTGTGCATCCCCCATATATATAGGCAGAGCCACCACTGAGCTCAGTGTGCGCCGCGGCGGCTGGGACTTCCGGTACAGGGTGCGCGTCACTTCCGCGACATCAGTGATGTCGCTGCCTGGGATTTCGCCTGGAAGCTGCTGATGGGGCGGGGGCAACACTCTTGTGATCGCAAGCAATTGCTGCTTGCGGTCACAAGAGTGATTGACAGAGCGGGAAGCCTATGGCTTCTCGCGCTGTCAATCAGAACACTGAACACCCGGGAGGCCCACTCGGCCACCGGGTGTTGTAGGCAGTAAGCTCCGGGGGCCCAGTCCACGGGCCCCCCGATGCTAGGGGCCCCGTAACAGCCGCTACGGCGGTAGTTCCGCCCCTGACTGTATAGATGGAGTAGGGGGTCCTGTATATACATGTACTGTATAGATGGAGTAGGGGGTCCTGTATATACATGTACTGTATAGATGGAGTAGGGGGTCCTGTATATACATGTACTGTATAGATGGAGTCGGGGGTCCTGTATATACATGTACTGTATAGATGGAGTAGGGGGTCCTGTATATACATGTACTGTATAGATGGAGTAGGGGGTCCTGTATATACATGTACTGTATAGATGGAGTAGGGGGCCCTGTATATACATGTACTGTATAGATGGAGTGGTGGGTCTACCAGTTATTACTGTGGATGTTGTGAGGCAGCTTCCCTAGCAACCATTGCTCCCTGTGAAAATGAAAGCAGTAATCCTATTGGTTGCTAAGGCTCCAACTGCCGTTTACTGCTGGAGACATGCAGCTAATGTGTTTGCAGTGAGGAGATTTTCCCATTCATCTCTATGGGGCGCTCTTTCCCCTCCCCCTCCCCTCCTGTACATCTGGCGGGGACTGGACCTTCGCAATAACCTTCCCGGACACCCTATGTATTTGTGTGCCAAATTTGGGGTCAAACGATTCAGGCGTTTGGAAGTCTATTTGGGACAGACAGACAGACTTTCATTTTTATGATATATATATATATATATATATATATATATATATATATATATACTAGAAAATGTACCCGGCGCTGCCCAGGTATAAAGTGTCAGTGTGTTTATTAGATTTGTTCTAAGGTGCCCAGGAGGCCAAGCTAAAGGTATTGTTTCATCTGAGTTAATCAGTGGAATTAGTGTATACCTGTAGTGCATAGTTGGAGGGGTTCTGTATACCCACAATGTATAGTTTTTAGGGGTCTCGCAGTTCGGGGGTCCTGTATACCTGTAGTAAATAGTTTGAGGGTCCTGTATAACTATAGTATAGAGTTGGTGGAGGTCCTGTATACCTGTAGTGTATAGTTTGGGGTCCTATATACCTGTAGTATATAGCTGGCAGAGTTCCTGTATACCTGTAGTATATTTGGGGTCCTGTATACTTGTAGTATAGAGTTGGTGAAGGTGCTGTATACCTGTATTATAGAGTTGGTGTAGGTCCTGTATACCTGTAGTGTATAGTTTTGAGGTCCTGTATACCTGTAGTGTATAGTTTGGGGTCCTATATACCTGTAGTATATAGTTGGTGGAGTTCCTGTATACCTGTAGTGTATAGTTTTGGGGTACTGTATACCTGTAGTGTATAGTTTGGAGTCCTGTATACCTGTAGTATATAGTTGGTGGAGGTCCTGTATACCTGAAGTATATAGTTGGTGGAGGTCCTGTATACCTGTAGTATATAGTTTTGGGGTCCTGTATACCTGTAGTGTAAAGTTTGGGGTCCTGTATACCTGTAGTATATATTTTTGTGTTGGTCCCGTGCACCTGTAGTGTATAGTTTTGGGGTCCTGTATACCTACAGGGTTGTATTTACCCGTATGGCAGTGTTATTCAGTCACAGTGTGTCGGTATTGGTCATGTCTGGTATGGCGGTGTTATCCAGTCACAGTATGGCGGTATTGGTCAGGTCTGGTGTGGCGGTGTTATCCAGTCACGGTATGGTGATATTGGTCAGGTCTGGCATAGCGGTGTTATCCAGTCACAGTATGGCAGTATTGGTCAGGTCTGATATGATGGTGTTATCCAGTCACAGTATGGCGGTATTGGTCAGGTCTGGTATGACAGTGTTATCCAGCACAGTATGGCGGTATTGGTCAGGTCTGGTGTGGCGGTGTTATCCATTCACAGTATGGCGGTATTGGTCAGGTCTTATATGACAGTGTTATCCAGTCACAGTATGGCGGTATTGGTCAGGTCTTATATGACAGTGATATCCAGTCACAGTATGGCGGTTTTGGTCAGGTCTGGTGTGGCAGTGTTACCCAGTCACAGTTTGGTATACCTGTCGTGCCCTGTATATATATGTACTGTATAGATGGAATAGGGAGCCCTGTATATACATGTACTGTATAGATGGAGTAGGGGTCCTGTATATACATGTACTGTATAGATGGAGTAGGGGGTCCTGTATATACATGTACTGTATAGATGGAGTAGGGGGTCCTGTATATACATGTACTGTATAGATGGAGTAGGGGGCCCTGTATATACATGTACTGTATAGATGGAGTAGGGGGCCCTGTATATACATGTACTGTATAGATGGAGTAGGGGTCCTGTATATACATGTACTGTATAGTAGGAGTAGGGGGTCCTGCATATACATGTACTGTATAGATGGAGTAGGGGGCCCTGTATATACATGTACTGTATAGATGGAGTAGGGGGCCCTGTATATACATGTACTGTATAGATGGAGTAGGGGGTCCTGTATATACATGTACTGTATAGATGGAGTAGGAGGTCCTGTATATACATGTACTGTATAGATGGAGTAGGGGGTCCTGTATATACATGTACTGTATAGATGGAGTAGGGGGTCCTGTATATACATGTACTGTATAGATGGAGTAGGGGGCCCTGTATATATATGTACTGTATAGATAGAGTAGGGGGCCCTGTATATATATGTACTGTATAGATGGAGTAGGGGGTCCTGTATATACATGTACTGTATAGATGGAGTAGGGGGTCCTGTATATACATGTACTGTATAGATGGAGTAGGGGGTCCTGTATATACATGTACTGTATAGATGGAGTAGGGGGCCCTGTATATACATGTACTGTATAGATGGAGTAGGGGGCCCTGTATATACATGTACTGTATAGATGGAGTAGGGGGCCCTGTATATACATGTACTGTATAGATGGAGTAGGGGGCCCTGTATATACATGTACTGTATAGATGGAGTAGGGGGTCCTGTATATACATGTACTGTATAGATGCAGTAGGGGCTCCTGTATATACATGTACTGTATAGATGGAGTAGGGGGCCCTGTATACATGTACTGTATAGATGGAGTAGGGGGTCCTGTATATACATATACTGTATAGATGGAGTAGGGGGTCCTGTATATACATATACTGTATAGATGGAGTAGGGGGTCCTGTATATACATGTACTGTATAGATGGAGTAGGGGGTCCTGTATATACATGTACTGTATAGATGGAGTAGGGGGCCCTGTATACATGTACTGTATAGATGGAGTAGGGGGCCCTGTATATACATGTCCTGTATAGATGGAGTAGGGAGCCCTGTATATACATGTACTGTATAGATGGAGTAGGGGGTCCGGTATATACATGTACTGTATAGATGGAGTAGTGGGTCCTGTATATACATGTACTGTATAGATGGAGTAGGGGGTCCTGTATATACATGTACTGTATAGATGGAGTAGGGGGCCCTGTATATACATGTACTGTATAGATGGAGTAGGGGGTCCTGTATATACATGTACTGTATAGATGGAGTAGGGGGTCCTGTATATACATGTACTGTATAGATGGAGTAGGGGGTCCTGTATATACATGTACTGTATAGATGGAGTAGGGGGTCTACCAGTTATTACTGTGGATGTTGTGAGGCAGCTTCCCTAGCAACCATTGCTCCCTGTGAAAATGAGAGCAGTAATCCTATTGGTTGCTAAGGCTCCAACTGCCGTGTCTGCTGCAGCTAATTATATCACCTGTGTTTGCAGTGAGGAGATTTTCCCATTCATCTCTATGGGGCGCCT
This sequence comes from Dendropsophus ebraccatus, assembly GCF_027789765.1. Taxonomy (NCBI): domain Eukaryota; kingdom Metazoa; phylum Chordata; class Amphibia; order Anura; family Hylidae; genus Dendropsophus; species Dendropsophus ebraccatus. Next base: position 23,114,986 of record NC_091465.1, read on the forward strand.
CTCTTTCCCCTCCCCCTCCCCTCCTGTACATCTGGCGGGGACGGGACCTTCGCAATAACCTTCCCGGGCACCCAATGTATCTGTGTGCCAAATTTGGGGTCAAACGGTTCAGGCGTTTGGAAGTCTATAGAGGACAGACAGACAGACAGACAGAAGGACAGATAGACAGACAGACTTTGATTTTTATGATATATATATATATATATATATATATATATATATATATATATATATATATATATATGTAAGAGATTCTCTTCCATTGTCTTTTATATGGAAAATCACATAAAAACACCACAGTTAAAAATTTTAGAATAAAAACCTGATTTCAATAACATGTAATTTTTTTGTGATACATTTCCTGTATGGGCTCTGTAAACTAATAGAAATGAATTACTATATTGTTTCTTTTTATATATGCTGTAGCACATAGTGATAAATGTGGCCTTTTCCTCTCCATGTTTGAATTTCATATTTTATAAATTTAATAAAAATGTAAATAATGAAAAAAATGAATGCCCACAAACCTCTGAATATGTAAAGACAGCAGGTGAGGACTATTGATGCCAGAAAGCAGCCAGAAGATCCAGCCATGCCCAACCAACAAGACCATCCAAATTCATAGTGGATGCCCAAGAAGACGTTCTTTAACACCAAGGTGGCTCTCTCCACGTAGACGTCCACCGCGTACCACACTGAGCCGATCATTCCTGGGATACCTGTTAAGGAGAATTTTGGTAGTGGAAACACCCTCTAAGTGCAGACTTCTGTGTTTCTGTGTATATCACTTAAGTAAGGAAGAGGCCCATTCCTAATACAGGGCAAGGTGGGACTTCCCTGGGCATCAAACCCTTTGGCAAAGTGGGGGAGGGGGGCAACAATCTATTGCCACAACCGGTGGGGCAGGTTTGCAGAACTGAGAATATATCTGGTTTGTGGTCTATACGTTGGTGGTTTGGTCTGTGGTCTGGTTAATCTTGGGGTCTAATGTCTGATACATTTAGTAATTTAGTGTTCTCATCTGGGGTCATAATTAATTATGGGGTCTAATACACTTACGCTTCTCATCTCGGATCTGGGGTCTGAGTTATTTTGGGGGCCAATATATTTAAGGTAATGAAGAAGGACATAAATATACATGGAAATATTGAGTTTGGTGTGGTGGTTGGAAGGGGGATTGATGTCTGCTCTGTTGACCTGGTAAGGAAAACTCATACCTCCAATTCCGAATATGAATCCAGCCATATAGCACATACGCAGCTTAATATGAGGTTCTTCCCTCAGGAACTTCACAGAGTCCATTCCAAGCACCAATATAATCAGTGCAAAACTGGCCAGGATATCGGCTGTGATCATAAGGGCTCGTGCGAGGACTATCTTCACTGTGGGATAAAGCAGCATTGTATTATTAGAATATAAAGGAATATATTGGCCTGTCAGGCATGTAATAGTGTATATACTATAGGTGACCTCATACAGCTCTGATTTACAAGGGATATGATCATGGAGGCAGCAAGGCATCTAGTGTGATAATGGTGGGTGGCATGATCCAAGAACAGGAATGGCACCCTTCATAGTAGGGTTATTATGTATGCACATTGCTTACTGGCACTCTCAAGTCTATCCTAGGCATAGATATGAATTTTTAGGTGGAGGACCATGATGACCATTATAATATTACCAAAGCTGATCGGTACTCACATGGGTGTTCGGCCAATATGGTGTCATACTGATCGCATGTTTTGATTCCATCCTGAGTATTGGTCACACATTCCCACCAAAGTCCTCGACATTTTTGACTGACCTGAGAAAAACAGTAACGTTTGTTTTACTTTAGAAAAAAAAATCTGGTTTCATGAATTTAACATTTTGTAGAAAACTAGAGTTGGTTCAAAGACCAAGGATAAAAACCAGGGACTCCTTAGTCTCTGCGCCCAGCCTGGTCTGCCCTGAACAAGCTTATATTTCCTACTCACACCAGATGTCCTGTCTAGTAATCTCATTGAGAAGAGTCCCTGCCAACCTAAATGGGTGATCATGCGGAACAAATCACATATGCGAATAGTAAAGATACAGATACAGGTGGCAGATGTCTCACGAGCTCCTGCCCAATAGATAACCGGTGGTAACATGTTGTGGGTATTTCTATAAATTAATTCATAATTACATTGGGCAAAATCATTGCCGTCTCGGGGTCTAAAATCTGAATTCAACCTGTTTTTTTTTCCCCTTGACCATGGTACAGGTGGAAACATTGAATAACTAACATGGTTGCAAGTACCCAGGACAAGGCAAGTGTTCTGCCCTCTATCCCAGCCTGACAAATGTAAATTTATTAGCAGTGTATACAGTGTATGCAGGCTCGGACTGGCCCACACGGGAGCAGGGGAATCCCCGGTGGGCCCTACCTCTTAGTGGGCCCCTGAGCAAAAGGTGGGCCTCCCTGTTTATCAGCTCCAGTATATAATATCCCAGCACTGCTGCATACACCTTTGAGTTATGTACACTCTTTTGTAATTCGCCCTATTATAAGTAAACCTGCTGACACGTTACGAGCAGTGCGCTAGCATTGCTGGTCACATAAACAGGTCTGTGCAAAGATGCTGCAGTAATGTGAAAGATGTGGTGCTTGTTATAACTGGTGTATGTAGTGTGGGCACCTAGAATCCAATTCCCTGGTGGGTAACAGAACAGAAACACACACCTTAAAGTGTCACTTTCAAACTCTAAATAATCAACAGATGTGATATAAAGTAAGTTTGCAATATACATTCATTATTGTTTTTGTTGTTCTCATGCTATAACACAAAGCTGTACTTACCAGAAATCCAGGTCCAGTCTCCTGAAGGCAGATTTTCTGACTTGTACTGGTTGAAAAAAACATACTAAACACACAAATTCCGGCCAGTAAAGAGAGTCACGGCTCATTGTGTTTTTCAATCACATGTCTGCCTTCTCTGTGAGCGCTCAGATGGCCTGGGATACACAGGACTTCCTGTTTTCTGACTGTTTCCTGTTTTTTGAGAAAGAAAGAGTCAGAAAACAGGAAGTGCCGTGTTCTTCATGATAGCTAAAAAAAAATGTATATAATGAATGTAAAGGGCAAACTTGCTTTATATCACATCTACTGTTGAATTAGATTTTGAAAGTTATAACGACAGGTACACTTTAAGTGAAGCCAGAAGGGGATAGTTGGAGGCATACACTGGCTCTTTAAAGAGATTCTTTTAGCTGGTTTATGTTCTCCTACCTAAGGGTAGCATAAACTAGTGACAGAGCAGCTGAACAGAATGATGTATCACTTACATTGTTCTGTGCAGCTGATCCAGAGATCTCCTCCTCAATAACATGGACAATAAGTAGTCCTCGCCATTGCGTGCATGAGCCCAGTAGTCCTTGATATTCATGAAAAGCAGAAAACTCCACCCACCAGCTGCTGATTGGCAGTTATCTATCCATGCTGTGTATAGGCAGTCACCTGTCAATCAGCAGCTGGAGGGCGGGGGGAGGGGTGTGGAAAGAATCATATTCTCCTGCATATTGGGAGAATGGCTGAACAGAATGATGTAGGTAATACACCGATCTATTCAGCATTTCTGTCACTAGTTTATGCTGCCCTCATTTAAGGCATCATACACCTAGTGACAGATTTCCCTTAAGTTGTAGCCAGTGCTTGCACATGGCCCCTAGAGGGCAGAACTGTAACTGCTGCCATGTTGGAAGTAGCAGGAGAGTGACCGGGGAGGAAGTGCAAGGAAAATGGCGGAGAGGTGGAGCAGAGAATGCAGCATGGCAGTGGTGAGTGTCTGGACATGTTGCCTGTACAGGGTGGCACCTACCAGTGTTATAAATGCCAATAACATATTGTGCCCCATTTCTGTACAGTATTGAGTACACTGTATGCATTGCCGCTCACTTCACAGTCATTGGACTGGAAGCGAGAGCAAGGTGACTGTACACTACTGTAGTATAGGACAATGCTTGCACTGTATAATTCCCACTTTATAATGGCCGGTAAGGTTAGCTGGCATTTGGTCTCTGGGCTGCCACTTGATATCACTGTGCTCTATGCACACTGCAGGACTTTTCCATTTCCTCTTGATATCTTCTTATTTCTAGTGTCGTTTACTTTCAGTAGCTAAATTACCATTTAGTATCCTGCAGTCTGTATGTGGAAGGAAAAATATCCTCGATGACATCAATCAGACCCATAGTAATCTAAGCGAACAATGTAAGTGAACAGGAAATGGGATGCCTGTCACGTACAATACGGCCTAATGGAACAGCGGCAGATAATAGAGTATTTCCAGTAGACGGAACTGTCTGAATTTTATCAGCAGAGACTACAAGCTGTGATTTATACAGTCATAAGGAACGCTGCCAAGAAAGTAGATCATAACACTAGTTGTCCTCAGTGTGCCATTCTGCTGTGAGGGTATTGCCAGGAATGTGGAAGTCATTTATTTTGCTTGTGCTGACTGGACCAAAAACAGATACGGCGGCTGTACCATAAGGGATAACGTCCCCGACATCAATCCTGGGCGGCTGATAGTGACAACTGCGGCAGCTTCATTTTCAGCATTATCTTATTATTATATTCTTGTAAAAATATTAGAAAACATTTTTCCTAAAATTAGAAGTTTTTCCTCTAAAAATGAGCTTCAGGGTCAGACTAGTCGACCATAGTAGCAGAGGACGTCTTATGGACCATCAGAGATCCTGTGGCACTATGGTGGACCAATCCTATGGCCCCATTGGTATGCCCTTGCTTTCACATAGGACAATGGTTCTGTTTTTTTCCCCAAAAACTCTGGCCATGCAGATTGGGTTGTTGATGCTCTTTGTGGCACCCAAAAGGAGGTGTATAACCAGCTATGCTCCAGTAGCAGAAGACAACCCCATTTGGACACAGCATGGAGGTCAATCACTTACCACTATGGCGTAACTTGCATTTCATCTTCAAAAGGAGAAGGCCGGTGTCCGGCAGCTGGCAGGGGGGAATTTGATATAGAGTACAAACTCACCTCTCCCCATGCTAGCAGTGAGCAGTGGGACCAGCCTCGGGACCACCACCAGAAGGCATTTACCCCAAGTTGCGATGACGTCACGACTTGTGGGAAAGTGCCTGTGTCGGCTGATGGACTAGACTGGCTGCTCAGTCAATCAGTGACTGGAGCAGCGTCTCACCCCAGTCACTGACTGGCTGAGTGGCCATTCCATCGGAGATCCTGGAGTCGGGTGAGGGTCCTGAGGCCGATCCCGCTGTTCACCGGGAGAGATGAGTTTGTACTAGTTTAATTCCCTCCGGCCCCTGCCGGCTGCCAGATTTAAAAAATGGCTGGACAACTCCTTAAAGAGAACCAATCACCTGAAATTAACTGTCCCTATAATAAAAGATTCTCTGTCCCTAAGTCTATTCCTGAAGATATAGATATTGATGACGTCACAGTGGTGCGTTCCAACGCTGGAACGCAAGGGACATAATCAAGATGGCGCCCGGCTTTACTGCACCGCTACAGAGGAGTAGGTAAAGTATAAGATACAGACTGCAAAGGCAGTCTGTATCTTCATGAAGTTTATTTCACCCACTCCTCTGTAGCGGTGCAGTAAAGCCGGGCGCCATCTTGATTACGTCCCTTGTGTTCCAGCGCTGGAACGCACCACTGACGTCATCAAGATGGCTGCCCCCGGCCTTACTGCTCCGCTCCGCTATACAGCTATAGGTGAAAGCATAAGATACAGACTGCACAGGCAGTCTGTATCTTCAGGAATAGCTAATAGGCCCAGTTAGGATATTCATACACAGCGATCTCACGCTGTATAGCGCGGGATCACTGTGTACATACAGAGCGGCGGCAAAGGCTCATGGGAGCCCTTCCTGCCGCTCGGCATGCCGGGAGCTTCCTGTCGCGCCGGCTCTTTTCAAAAGAGCCCGCGCGAGACAGGAAAAGAAAATAGGTATATTGCGAAAACGCGGCCCTAAAAGTAATTAATTCAAATTACAAATATTAATAAAATAACAATATTAATCTAATTATCGAAAAAAACATTTTTTAATTTCCGCCCATGATTGGTTCTCTTTAATGATACATTTTGTCTGTGCAAGAAAAGGCCTTTACAATTTTTTTTTTTCCAAACAATTTTGTTTACTCACCTCTAAGCTGTCATCTGCATTCACCATCCAGCAGTCAGTCCAGGTGGCCACAACCAAGAACAAGGTGGACACAAGAGCCAGGCACAGAGCCATGAATTGTAGCACCACGGTCAATCTCAAGCCTGGAGGACTCCAAAACACAAACAACTCTTTACACATCAAGGGGGAAAGCAGAAGTCATACAGGCAAATAAAAAGTCTAAATAGCCATATCTGTTTCATATGACCCATCACTATTATAAGTTCCAGATACTATGACTCTCTTAGTATTACACCTCTGGTCAAACTCCATTGTCAGAAAGGTCACACCAGTCAGGTTTTCAATGCAGGATTACATTGAACGATAGTAAGAACATTAAAGAAAACTCCTTGCAGAGTTCAAAACGCGTTGTACTGTATATAGCAAGTTATCCTGTTAATTTTTCTTTTTAACTATGTTCTTGCTTTTTAATTGATCCAAAGATATATTTTAGAGACGGGATTCAGTGGATGCCGGATTATCTCCCAAAGGCGAAGATGTTCTTACTATACTTACCCATGGCGGCACTTTCAGGAGTAAGTTGCATGTTGTTTTGCATGCACTAGCACTATAGGTGGAAGAAGGATTGGAGGCCACAACTAATACCCCTTTGATTAGCAAAATGGATCAAACTGACCTTGGATTATTTTCAGAATTCAAAGACCTGTCCACTGTAAGGGACACACCAAGGAATTATCGAGGATAAATTGAAGCAGATTCTGCTGCTCGTCCCCGCGCTCTCCTGCCAGTCCCATAGACTCCATTCTATGGTCAGGCAGATTCCACCATCCATCCAAAGAATGGACACCTTCACTCTTTGGGCGGATGACGGAATCTGCATGACCATAGAATGGAGCCTATGCGACTGGTGGAAATTCAAGTCGGAGCCTGTGGGGGTAGGGGTGGCGGTGGAGGTTTGGGGTGTGATTTAGCAACGGAATCTGCGGCAAGTTGTCTGCGTGATTTCCGTAGTGTGCACATACCCTTATGACCCAGGACTCCTTTTCTCATCAATGCCTCGTCTTTCCTAGAAATGTTCTCAGTAATGACCCATGTAACTTACAATTTTCTTTAATAGTGACCCCGAATGCTCAAACATGTTCCCATGACCCAGAGACCCTAGAGTGGGTCCCCAGTAATGACCCAAACCTCTAAGAACCGTCAAGGATTTGCGTAGAAGTGATAAAAACTTCTAGAGGGTGAATGATTCTCAGTTGATGGCTTTCGGGACATTTGCATTCACTCACAATAGATAAATGACTGTATTGTCCTCAGTTGGGATTCTACTGAGAGGATCATTTGTTCCATTATAATTTAATTTTCACTGTCTCCTATTGCTGCCTGGCTAACAATGAGTTGGATATCCATAAGAGGCGAATATTCATAGACTGAGACTATTATTTTTATTACTTTTATTATGCAGACAATGTATTCTGCAGCCATATACAAAAAGCTTCATCAGGGCTCAGAAGTGGTGAGAAGTGAGGCATAAGGGGAGAAGGAGAGGGATCGGTGAGTACAAATGAATACACATGGTCATGACACCCTCTAGTAGAGAGGTTAAGGTCACATCCATGGCCTGGTGGCTGATGGGGTCCAATGGCTCTTGGGTATAGGCAAGGCATTGAGGCCCTGGAGCTCCGCGTTACCCTTCTGGGATCACTATACATGCAAGTAGTTTGGATTTTGTATGACAGTTGCCTGGCAACCTAAAGGGGGGTAACTACCTATATGTACTGGGGGAAGATCGCTACTGTGGGAGGAGCAAAAAAATATATCTACTGGGAGACGTATACCTACTGGGAGACGTATACCTACTGGTGACGCATATCTACCTATGATGGTGAACCTAGCTACCTTAGGTGGGTGCAACTATCTACTAGGACCATCAGATCTGTACTAGGTGGAAGCTACTCACTGGGGGAGGCACCTAAGACACCTAGTAACCTACCGAGGGCACCAGCTACCTACCTGGGGGCACTTATGTACTTGGGGGGGGGGACCTGGTGACTACAGGGGAGCAATTACTTGCTTGGGGGGGCATTGATGTACCCACTAAGGGTGTATACCTACTAGATGCACATATTTAGGTTCACCTATCTTCCAGTGAAGGCCTCCTAGCTACCTAAAGGGTTGCCAAATACCTTCTGGGGGAGGCACTTATATACGTACTGGGGGGCAAATACTGGAGAAACAAATGCTAAACTGTATGAAACAAAAATGAGACACATATTGTATGGCGGTATTATATCCCCCTTGCATACTGCTATTATTGCTAATGTTGGTCTCTCTATACTGGTTTAGGTCACTAACAGTATGATGTGATAGCTGTATCACTATTATTCATCTCTTTCTATATACAGTATATATTTATATGTGTTCATGCTGTGGGTAGGGTAAGTCATTTATGCTACCTGCCTAGGGCTCCATAATGGCCAGCAGCACATATGATAATATTCCTCCATTGACCCTGTATAGTAACCCATGGTGTCTGTCTTCTGCTGAAAGCATCTGAGATTTTGTGCTTCCTCTCAGCCATCTTTTCCAGTCACCCCCATTGCTTCAAATAGTAGAGGAGGGAATCACTTAGATCAGTATATCAGGAAGGTGCTGTATGTACCAACCCCAACCTACAGGAAAAAGGGTCCAAAAAATACTTTACACATAAATCCTGGATAACAATGAAGATCAGATGAGAATTTGTAAAAGTGAGAAGATAAGAAATACAAGAAGTGCGAGACGTGAATGTTTGGATTCTGAGCGTCGCCCTCCTCCCTGGGGACGGATTTTAATTACTGTGATACTTAATATTCAGAGACATTTTTCCTCGCAAAGAAACAAAAGAATGGAAATGAGCTGAAGTCCCGAGGTAACTTTCCCAATCTGCATATCCTCTCATGTTAATGATCCCAAATTATTTGCTGTAAATCTCTCCCCAATGTTTAGTCTCAGTGACAAACATATTTCATCTTGTTCTCCAGCACGGAATATAAGTCATAAGTTATTTGTATAGCATCAACGGATTCCGCAGTCGTTTTTACACAAAATACAGGCGTTACATCACATTTACACATTACAGAATTAAATAATTAAAATAAAGAAACAAAAGGAGTGAGTGACCTGCTCAAAAGAGTTTACAGACTAGGAGGACTGGGGGTGATACAAGACCTTACAGACTAGGAGGACTGGGGGGACACAAGGGCTTACAGACTAGGAGGACTGGGGGGACACAAGAGTTTACAGACTAGGAGGACTGGGGGGACACAGGAGCTTACAGACTAGGAGGACTGGGGGGACACAAGAGCTTACAGACTAGGAGGACTGGGGGGACACAGGAGCTTACAGACTAGGAGGACTGGGGGGACACAAGAGCTTACAGACTAGGAGGACTGGGGGTGATACAAGAGCTTACAGACTAGGAGGAGGACTGGGGGGACACAAGAGCTTACAGACTAGGAGGACTGGGGGGACACAAGAGCTTACAGACTAGGAGGACTGGGGGGACACAAGAGATTACACACTAGGAGGACTGGGGGTGATACAAGAGCTTACAGACTAGGAGGACAGGAGGGGGGACGACTACACAAGAGCTTACAGACTAGGAGGACTGGGGGGGGGACAACGACACAAGAGCTTACAGACTAGGAGGACTGGGGGGGGGACGACGACACAAGAGCTTACAGATTAGGAGGACTACAGGGGGGGACGACGACACAAGAGCTTACAGACTAGGGGGACTGGGGGGGACAATGACACAAGGGCTTATGCAGTGTCCCAGAACAGCCCTTCTTATGCTCATACTTTTATTATAACCAGTTCTGCTATTTCATTCATTTATTGCATGTATATTCAGGTATCAGTGCCTAATGGTATTATGTCGCCTCCTAGTGTTCAAGTATGGTACTTCTCATGTATATTTCTCTGTATATGCCTAATGGTGTGATGATGCAATGGCTGGATGTCACGTGACTGTGCCCTGCTTCCATGGTAACACCAATGGTCATCAAGCTTTTGGCTGGGGTTACCATGTGACTTCCTGTTCTACCTCAGTCTTGTTTTCCACCTTAAGGAGACAAGTTCACAGTCTATTCCCTACCACAAAGGGGATAGGTTGTGTGTTTGTCCTCTCTCCCTGCTAAGAGAGAGGCCTGCGCGTGCTCTGCTGCTCCAGTCCACTGGCTGTGTTCCTGTCTCAAGTCTCAAGATTCTCATCTGGGTGTTGATTCTTCAGTCATTCTTCAGTTCCTCTCATCATCATCTTCTCTAATCATCCACAGCAAGTATTTCATTCAAGTCTCATTCCACCCAGCATCTCAACTTCAGTATCACTACTACTCCCATCATTCAGCACGCTACTCTCACAGCCTATTGCAGCATCACCCATTACTCTGCTTTATTCAAGATTGCCTTATTCCCGGTTGCATCCGGAGAGACTGTTGCTACCAGTTACCACCGTTACAATAAATATACAACTACCGTTGTTTCTGAACCTTGGCATTGGTGTGATAATTGGTGCCCTGACTAAGGACAACGAAGAATCGCATGCCCAGTATTCCCGCATGGTCAGGAGCCCGGTTTCCAGCTGTATCACCCTCGTGCCTAAACCGTGACCACATTATCCTACAGCTGCCCCGGTTCCTGCCTGTTAGCACCATCTATACTGCGGAGTGGCCCCTAGGGGCCAGGGCATAGCGCTTACAGTCTAGGAGGACTGGGGGGGGGGGGCAACAACACAAGGGCTTACAAACTAGGAGGACTAGGGGGACACAGGAGCTTACAGACTAGGAGGACTGGGGGGACACAGGAGCTTATAGACTAGGAGGAGGACTGGGGGGACACAAGAGCTTACAGACTAGGAGGACTAGGGGGACACAGGAGCTTACAGACTAGGAGGACTGGGGGGGACACAAGAGCTTACAGACTAGGAGGACTAGGGGGACACAGGAGCTTACAGACTAGGAGGAGGACTGGGGGGACACAGGAGCTTACAGACTAGGAGGACTGGGGGACACAAGAGCTTACAGACTAGGAGGACTGGGGGACACAGGAGCTTACAGACTAGGAGGAGGACTGGGGGGACACAAGAGCTTACAGACTGGGAGGACTGGGGGGGGGCACAGGAGCTTACAGACTAGGAGGACTGGGGGGACACAGGAGCTTACACACTAGGAGGACTGGGGGGACACAGGAGCTTACAGACTAGGAAGAGGACTGGGGTATGATACAAGAGCTTATAGACTAGGAGGAGGACTGTGGGGATGCAGGAGCTTACAGACTAGGAGGACTGGGGGGGGGGACACAAGAGATTACAGACTAGGAGGACTGGGGGGACACAAGAGTTTACAGACTAGGAGGACTGGGGGGCACAAGAGTTTACAGACTAGGAGGACTCGGGGACACAATAGATTACAGACTAGGAGGACTGGGGGTGGTACATGAGTTAAAAGACTAGGAGGACTGGGGGGCACAAGAGCTTACAGACTAGGAGGACTCGGGGGGACACAAGAGCTTACAGACTAGGAGGACGGGTTGACACAAGAGCTTACAGACTGGGAGGACTGAGGGACACAAGAGCTTACAGACTAGGAGGACTGAGGGACACAAGAGCTTACAGACTAGGAGGACTGGGGGACACAAGAGCTTACAGACTGGGAGGACTGGGGGGGACACATGAGCTTACAGACTATGAGGACTGGGGGGACACAAGAGCTTACAGACTAGGAGGACTGGGGGGACAAGAGTTTACAAACTAGGAGGTCTGGGGGTGGCACAAGAGACAGTAAGTGCTGGTCCAGCCATTGTGCATAGAATCAGAAAGTGCCTATAAGTGTTGGGTAAGCCAGTCACCCGCCAATCTCTACAGTGTAAAAAGTTAAAAGTGCAGGAAACCGTCTGAGAAATAAGGGGGACATTTATTACGTTTTTTTTGCCAGGCTTAAAAATGTCACTTTAATGCTGAAGCTCACCAGATTTATGTAGAGGTGCAATGCTTAGTGCGTATGCAGTGAAACCTAAACCAGCTAAGAGCCACTAAAAAAATGTTAACTGCGGCTGTGCTGCCCGCCCCCCTGTTACACCCTTTTCTTGCCCATCTGGAGCTAGTGGGGCAGAGAGACCGCTTGTGCATACATTTTTCACAAAACAAGCACTTGCGTATAGATTTATGTGCAAATGGGCTCTCTGCACCAAAAATGGTCAGTGCTCCACTTAATAAATGTCTCCCATCAAGTAGAAGGTGAGGAGACAGCAGAAGGGGAGAGACGAGTTTAGGGAATATTATAAGCCTGAAGAGATGCGTATTTAGGGCACGTTTGAAAAGTTTTGGGTATGAGTCTGAGGTTTTTGGGTAAAGCGTTCCAGAGAACTGGTGCAGCACAAGAGAAGTCTTGAAGGCCGGAGTGAGAGGTTCTGATTAAGGAAGATGTAAATGTAAGTGTGGTACTCGGCCAGTTATCGTAGATGTTGTTTGTCGTGACGCCAGCACTATTGTAGTGCACAGATGATGTTGGTACCTGCTTTGTATATGGCCGGTTTATGTCTAGAGATGATCGAACATCGGGAATTTTCAAGTTCGATTGAACTCGAACCTTCTTGAATTTTCGTCATTTGATTCCCGATGCCTTCCCGTTCCATGATGAATGTAGAAACAGCCTGAGTACCGCCTGGAAAACAGGGATACAGCCTATTACCTAGGCTGTGTCCCTGTTTTCCAGGCGGTTCTCAGGCTGTTTCCCCCTTCCCCACGGAACGGGAAGGCATCAGGAATCAAATGATGAATGTTCTAGAAGGTTCGAGTTCGATCGAACTTGAAAATTCCCGATGTTCGATCATCTCTATTTATGTCCCCAAATGGTCAGTAACCTCCGAGCTTGTTACGGGTCCCTTGGGCTCTTGTTACGGTAACCTGGAGTGGTAGTTGAACCACCCAGGATGTCGGTACCGCCACCCACAGAGAAGGGGAAAAATAACCCAAGGTGAACGGTGGTGTGTATGGTGCAGGTGCTGATAATGTTACTGGATAACGTTGCAGGTGAACAGTACACACTCACTGAAAATCTTGACCCAGACTTAAGTGCTGAATATGCTTTAGAAGTAGGTGCTTGGGAAAAATGAGAGCTTTGGTAGAAATAGTAGTAGTGCTTTGTAGACGTATAGAGAAGAGCAGAGGAGTTGCCAGTGGAGCCCTTGCCCAGTTTAGATCCTGTACCCTGCTGGAACTGTAGTGTGGATATATAGGTAATGAAGTGATTCTCGTAATCACATTTAGACCTATGTCTGACAACCTCCTGCCCCTTAGCTTCGTAGAAGCTGTTATAGGTGGGTAACACAAGCCCAAGTCATTGGTTATCTAGGTATAGCAAGGTGCCCGAGTTTTACCAGTCAACCTGCACTGCATAGTAGGATACATAGACCTTTTTACACTGGTTGCTTTGTCCTACTGGGGTTGATTCCTGGCGTGGGCTAGGGTATTCCTTTGTGGCAGCTCTCCCCTATGGTAGCTTAGCCCTGCATAGTAGAAATAGTGGTTGCCTCTCTGAAGGAAGTAATCTTTAACTGAGCTGATCTCTAACACATCCATCCTTATTGACCTCCAAGGACTAACTCACTTCCTTCACCTGTGTAACTCCTCCTACAGGGGTACTAAACCCTCCTGTGAGTGGTGGAGCTGAGTGTGGGTGAGAGAGAGGCTATAAAGGATAGAATAGATAAGAAAGAGCACCTCCTAGTGGTCATCACAAAATAAATGACACAGAACACTTAACCCATGACCTTCACCTGTGCATAAGAAATGGTACATACAAGAATAGTGACCTAGTGGGCAAACAAGGTACTACATCCACCACTTAACATGAGTGCGAATTTTAGGGCAGGGGCACAAGATAAACACCAGTGGTGGGACACCACATAAGATCATTAGCAGAACGCAGAGCACAGGTAGGATGGTAGGTGGAGATGAGGGAGGAGATGTATGGAGAGGCAAAGTTGTGGAGAGCTTTATGGGTGACGGTGAGGTGTGAACTGAATTCTGGACTTAATGGGTAACCAGTGTAGTAACTGGCACAGGGGGTATACATCAGTGTAACGGCTGGAGAGGAAGATGAGTCTGGCTGCCGCATTCAGGATAGACTGGAGAGGGGAGAGTGTAGAGAAAGGAAGGAAGACCGATTAGTAGGGAGTTACAGTAATCATGAAGAGAATGGATCAGGGTGACAGTCAGAGTCTGAGCGGTGTCAGTGGTGAGAAATGGGCGGATTCTGGAGATGTTTTTGAGATGTAAATGACAGGAGTGTGCTTGGATATATGGGGGTGAAGGATAGATTAGAGTCTATCTAGTCAGAGATAAATAGATGGATGGATGGATAGATGGATAGAAAGATAGATAGGAGATTGATAATAAATAAATATATAAAAAATATGGGAAGATAGATGAGTTGGTTTGTCCTTTACTGGGCTGGAATACATTGATATACTCTTTGCTGCTGTAATGAGTAGCACAGTAGACTGTGCTGTTACATATAAAGGCATTCAGTTAAAATGTATAGGCATATGCAAGCCTTTTTTTGTCTATAGGTAATATATGCCTCTGTATACTGTGACATCCAATAACCTGGCATCAAACCCATCAGGAAATCCTTCCAACATACAGTATGTCTCTGATGGACATTGCAAAACATATAGCTAGTATATATAGAGAATATCTCTGAAATGAGTAGGGAGAATAGATAGATGTCAGCGATATATTTCCATTTGTAAGTTGATAAGTTAAAATAATTTACATAGTAACATAGTATTTCCTATATTTTACCTTTGTTACATAGTTTGTAGTAATTTCCCTTGGAATAAAATGGGATGTGTAAGGTTACCTCCACTTTCTGCTCCCAGTACTCATGGTCGCCGTCCCGTGCAGGTGAAGTCCGACGCTCTTGGCCCCTCAGGACGTACTGACCTATAATAATGGACTATTTAAAAAAAAAAAGTCACTAGTAACCAGAGTGATCAGGTGAGGCCGGCCGCAGGTCCAAGTCACCTTCCAGTATTGGAAAGAAGGAGAAAGTGTAGGATTGGGGAAGGTGGAAGTCAATATCCTTGTTGAACTATTATAAGTCTTTCTAAGTCCAGTCAGATGTGCTTTGCATTCTTCAATGTGATTTGCGCAGCCATTAGCATGGTAATGGGGTGGAAACTGTGTGCAGTATCCAGGAAATCAGGTGTGAGCGTCTGTAAATGCTGTGGTTACTGCAGGACCGCGTGTGATGGAATACTCTACAGCAGGGTTAGGGAACCTACCTACCTGCAAAACTACAACTCCCATCATGCCTGGGCAGCCCGTTGCAACTGACGACCAATGACGTCCCAGATGAGTTGGATGGGAGTCCAACAACCAGCAGGCCACGGTGGAATGTTTAGGCCAAAGAGGCTGCTCATAGTAGTACAGGCAGCACCCATTCATTGGTCTCCCAACCCGTCGGCCCAGTAATATTGAACAGTGCTGACATCTCAGCTCATGCACATAGTGATCTGCCAGCGTAATGAACCAAGGTGTCTCAGGTCAAGGATTCTGTCCTTCTCAGTGTGTGACATTTGTATGGCGATAATGGGCATAGTGACAAAGAGTAGGCATCACACAATCAAACTGTATTGACTTGATTCAATTTCTGAAGTGTCACATGGATAAAATTTTATACCATTAAAGCCCCTGTGACACAACCACCCACATGCGTTTCATGTCCTTGGTCGTGCACGCCACCCATCCCATAAGGTGGTTTATTATTTTTGCCGGTATTAGATGGATCCTTCATGCCCAGAGCATAGGCGTATTACATGCCATGGAGAGGCCATAGCACAGTGTAGGGTCCATCCCGGGCATGAGGCCACCTTCTTGTGGTGGGATGGTTTAAACAATTTGCAAATGATATGCCAAGAGCCTCGTTATTTTTATGGATATTTTGGCGGTCTTTTTGGCGGATTTTATGGGCTGCTTTTGGCGATTTTCATGTCTGTAGTGGGTCTGTATCTTGCCATTGCGGTGAGCTGTTGCATTTTTTTTTTTTGGGTTTTTGTGTTTTTGCAATTTCAGCCATAGCAACGTGTTCCTGCCCTGCGTGAATGGTGTTGTAGAAGAGGTTGCCGAGTTTGTCTTTTTTGCCGATATTCTTTGCATCATGCTGTGATGTTATGTGTAAGGTTTTTACCATTATCATTATTTTCCCTGGGACTGCCATCATGTTTTTTTTATGTTTTTTTTTTCTTTTGAAGTAATTTTTAATGGAACCATGTAGTTATAATAAAGTTATAATTTTTTGGCTACAAATAGCTCAGCTTTTTTTGTATAGGTTTAATGTATTGTTGAGGTAGCATTACGACTTTATACACTAGAGAGGATGGTAATTGAATTAATCAGATGTAGGAATTGTCTGGGTATATAGTGGTTAATGCTATATTGGCTGATACACTCAATATAAGTAAGTATAAGTAGAGTCAGTCCATTTCTGAAAAGTTGATAAAAGGTGTAAAACTTTTCCAACAAATAGTCTTGACAAAAGTGGTTCTCCAGTTGTTATGTCTATGGATACCTCTGAATGTATTGTGCTTTGTTCATATTATGGTCCAACAACAAAAACTAATCAAAAACAATTTGCTCAGCTTTTCTTCTGCAGCCTACTTGTTTTCACATGTGAACACAGCCTCAATATGGTTGTAAATCAGCTTAGAAGAAAGTTCCAGAGAAGGGTAATAAGGACTGGAGACTGAGCCGTCACATAGCCTTTTTGATAGGGCTCCATCACTGGCATAAGTCAGGATATATTCAAAGAGGAGTGGCAACAGATATACAGGTATACAGCCGTACAATTCAAAAGACTGGACATAGTCTACTACTGATTTGAATTTTATCTGATGAATGTACATTTTGCATGTGGGGTGAAGCCACATGTCTGTGTCCTGCAAACAAGATGTGTATGTTTGTGAACCAGACCGTACCTTGTCGTCTTTGGCCTATTAAAGTATATGGTTGCTGTAACCAGGGGCGTAGCTAACGTCTCCTGGGCCCTGGTGCAAGAGGTCAACTTGGGCCCCCCCCCCCCCTTTCATGACCAAGTGATGCTACTGGTAGGTGTATGTGTGTGTATGTATATATATATATATATATATATATATATATATATATATATACACACTCCAAAACAGATATTACCAATAACACCAGCATATAGGAAGTGAAAATATTATCACCATATATATTACCGTCATACTGTTACTGTATACTGAGACCAATATTGCCAATAATACAAGTATACAAGGGGCAAATATTAACGCCACACCACAACCACTACCATTACCACCTTATTGTTACTGAGCAAAACCAGTATACTGAGACCAATAAAACACAGTACCAGATAACAAGTAACAAATATTACCACCACATACTGACTAGCACCACTGCTGCTACTGAATAAGATCCACTGTACACAGATCACTATCACCTCATACACTCATATAGAGGTGAAAACAGCTGTACACAGGTTGTATACACAATATACATTACAGCGCAGATATATCAGGTGACTCACAGGGGACGTCTTCTCTGATCGGAGTTCTTTCCTTTTCATCTTCTTCTCCATCTGCCCTGGGCCATTATGAGAATTTCTCCGAGCCACAAATCCACAGAATCTGCCAGACAGACATATTAGTCTTCTCACACTGACACCACCCTCATCTCTATACACACTGCACATCTGTACTGTCCCCTTTACACCCTCATTTAGTAGGTATAGTATATATAGATGGCCCCCTCTCCCCCTCCCCTTATAGATGACCCCCTCCCCTTATAGATGACCCCCTCTACCCCCATTATAGATGCCCCCCCTCCCCTTATAGATGACCCCCTCTACCCCCATTATAGATGCCCCCCTCCCCTTATAGATGGCCCCCACTCCCCCCCTTGAAGATGGCCCCCTCTTCTCCCCCCTTATAGATACCCCCTCCCCTTATAGATGGCCACCTCTCCCCCCCTTGAAGATGGCCCCTCTTCTCCCCCCCTTATAGATGCCCCCTCTCCCCCCATTATAGATGCCCCCCTCTCCCCCCATTATAGATGGCCCCCTCTCCCCCCCTTGAAGATGGCCCCTCTTCTCCCCCCTTATAGATGCCCCCCTCTCCCCCCATTATAGATGCCCCTCTCCCCCATTATAGATGCCCCCTCTTCTCTTCCCCCCTTATAGATGCCCCCCTCTCCCCCATTATAGATGCCCCCCTCTCCCCCCATTATAGATGCCCCCCTGTTCTCTTTCCCCCCTTATAGATGCCCCCTCTCCCCCCATTATAGATGCCCCCCTGTTCTCTTTCCCCCCTTATAGATGTCCCCCTCTCCCCCATTATAGATGCCCCCCTCTCCCCCCATTATAGATGCCCCCCTGTTCTCTTTCCCCCATTATAGATGCCCCCCCTTCTCTTCCCCCCATTATAGATGCCCCCCCTTCTCTTCCCCCCATTATAGATGCCCCCCCTCTCCCCCCATTATAGATGCCCCCCTGTTCTCTTTCCCCCCTTATAGATGCCCCCCTCTCCCCCATTATAGATGCCCCCCCTCTCCCCCATTATAGATGCCCCCCCTTCTCTTCCTCCCATTATAGATGCCCCCCCCTTCTCTTCCCCCCATTATAGATGCCCCCCCTTCTCTTCCCCCCATTATAGATGCCCCCCCTTCTCTTCCCCCCATTATAGATGCCCCCCTCTCCCCCCATTATAGATGCCCCCCTGTTCTCTTTCCCCCTTTATAGATGCCCCCCTCTCCCCCATTATAGATGCCCCCCCTCTCCCCCCATTATAGATGCCCCCCCTTCTCTTCCCCCCATTATAGATGCCCCCCCTCTCCCCCCATTATAGATGCCCCCCCTTCTCTTCCCCCCATTATAGATGCCCCCCCTTCTCTTCCCCCATTATAGATGCCCCCCTTCTCTTCCCCCATTATAGATGCCCCCCTTTCTCTTCCCCCCATTATAAATGCCCCCCCCCCCTTTCCTCTATGCTAAGCAGTATTAAAAAAATAAACACACACACACAAACTCACCTGACAACCCGCTCCCCCGGCGATCCTCTTCTTCTTCAGGTGCTGTCCCCGGCTGATGTGCGGCTGCCGGGGGTGTCCCGTCCTATCCCCGGCAGCACGGCGCATCAGTGTGCTCCCTGTACGCCAGGGATGGGACTTCTGACACAGGAAGCGTCTCTGACGTGCGCTTCCTGTGCCGGAAGTCAGGGCCCCAAGCAGCTCACTGATGCGCCGCGCTGCCGGGGATAGGACGGGACACCCCCGGCAGCCGCGCATCAGCTGGGGGCCCGGACGAGCACGCTCTTGTGACCGCAAGCAAATCAATGCTTGCGGTCACAAGAGTAATTTAAGGGGTGAGCGGGCCCCCCCTCGTAGCGGGCCGGGTCGCAGTGGCAACCGCTGCGACCCTGGTAGCTACGCCACTGGCTGTAACAACTGGGATTGTGTGTATCCACTGGACCGCCTCTGAGGGGCCGCTGGTCTTCATCAGAGCTCACCGCAAAGAAGGATCGACTGCAACCCCTGGTTTAGCTGGGTAGCAGTGGTGGCCAAGGTGCAGCGAGGTCAGGGACGAGGTACAACACAGGGACGAGGTACAACACAGGGACAGACAGGCTGGTCCAAGAAGATGGCGGAAGACTAGGACAAAAAAATGGAATCACTGGCTGGTATAACAGGTGTAACAGGGCGACACTATACAACAGGCTAGGGCACAAATAGAGTCAGCAAGGGACGCAGAAAGGGCCTGGCTTTATATGTATATTGTGTCAGGTGTAACACATCTGGGGCTCATTGGCCCTTTAAATTTTACTGAGCCAGCGTGAATGCACCTTAAGAGGCAGGGACGCATGCCGGGGAAGTGAAAGCTTGACAGGAGTGGGGACAGGTCAGGCGGACCCATGTCCTGACATCTGGGATGTGGCACCTGCCATAGCAGAAGGCAAGAGAGAATGTGTGCATATGCAGACCGCAATGCGAGCCACGACCATGACGATTGTGGGAACACCATGTTATATGTCACATATATGTATTTTGATGTATAAGGCCATGTTCACACAATGTATGAGACCGGCCGTTCCGTGACCAGGCCGGGTCATGGAACGGCCGGTCTCTGAAGAGATCATCCGGGCCGGTACTGCAGTACCAGCCTGATGATCTTTAGGCCCACAGAGATCTGATGCGGGCGCATGCCTGCGCATCATAATCAGAACTCTCCACTGAACGCTATGGAGCGAGCGGCCGGATCCGCCTGCTCCACAGTGTGCACTGACAGGCATTTCTGCGGCCGCTATTAACTGAATAGCGGCCGCAGAAAACTGACATGTCAGTTGTTTGCGGCGCCGCGAGAGATCCTGGCCGGAGCGTATACTATGTGTATGTGCTCCGGCGGGATCCCATAGACGGCAAGGTAACGTATATTTTCGTAATAATCACGGCCGTTGTACAACGGCCGTGGTTTTATGACAATATACACTGTGTGATGAAATGTGACGCAAATAAGGCCTAAAGGGGTATTCCACTCATTTAAAACTTTTAACATGTTCCTGCCCTGGTAAAGAATATAACAAACATGCTTTTCTTACCTTTTCGCACTCCCTGCTGCATCTCCGGGTCCTCCACTGAACGATCCTGCTTCCAAGACCAAGATGGACACACAGCCAATCACTGATGGAGACAGGACAGCGCTACGACCATTGATTGGCCGAGCGGGCTGTCTCTGCTGAGACTAGTCAATCTCGGAATTGGGGGCAGGAATATTCAGTGGAGGACCTGGAGATGCAGCAGGTGGACACTGGAGGAGCGTGGAAAGGTAAAAAATAGCATGTTTGCTATATTCTTCTCCAAGGAAGCAAAATATTAAATGTTTAAAATCAACAGAATTCCCCTTTAAGGAACAGATTTGGCACCTGCATGGTCAATAGCAGATTATGTAGACCGGACTGCTTGAGACTGAAAACTGTCTAGGAAGAACCCACCATACCGAGCCAAGGAGAAAGTGGACTGTAGGCTGAGAAACATGATGGCAAGGCCTTTGTGGTTCTGAGGAGGAAGCCTCAGAGAAGTGGGGAACCAAGCATGAAAACAGATTCTGGGGCTCCCCAACACTAGATACACACATACACTGTCCACTATATAGGAAACACAATGAGGGAGATTTATCAAACTGGTGTAAAGTAGAATTGTCTTAGTTGCCCCTAGCAACCAATCAGATTCCACCTTTCATTCCTCACAGATTCTTTGAAAAATGAAAGGTGGAATCTGATTTGTTGCTAGGGGCAACTAAGACAATTCTATTTTACACCAGTTTGATAAATCTCCCCCATAATGCTGTGCTTTTCTATACAATTTAAAAGGAACACTAGTGCATACTATCTTGAGAGAGACCAGGTCAGATGAAAAAAACTTCCTTGTGCATGTACTAAAGCAAGGATAGGGAACCTTGGCCCTCCTGCTGTTGCAAAACTACAGTTCCCATCATGCCCGGGCAGCCAAAGCTTTAGCTTTGACTGTCCAGGCATGATGGGAATTGTAGTTTTGCAACTACTGGAGGGCCGACGGTTCCCCATCCCCGCTTTAGCACATGACCAAGGAAGTTTTTACAGCACCTGCTAAATGTGTCCTCCAAACGCTGTGTGAACAAGGCCTCAGCCTGACCCCCGTCTTCTACCCCATTCACCATAAAATGTGACACTGTGAACTATAACAACACATTACCTTCGTTTTATTTATTAGTTGACAACAAGTTACATTTACAGCAAAACATTGTAAATGTTCTTTAGAGTTCATTCAATGTCCAATATGTACAATTCAATACGAAAAAATAGCTGGATGTTAGAGTATTACTAAATAAATGACGACCATCTCCTCAGACTCTTCGCGGGAAAATCCTCTAACACATTCCTGGTTTAGTTTGTTAATAGGAAAAGACAATGGCGTATGCAGTATAAGCTACAACTCACAAGAATTTGTGTGGCTCGTCCGGGGATCCCAAATACTAACCAAAACCTTTAAAAATATCAAGATTATATCTTAGAAACTGGGCAGCCTTGGTTATCAACAATTCTGTGGCTGCTGAGGTTACCATCTTAGATGAATGGAGATACAACGCCATCCCACGGACACTATGCGCATTATCAGAAGGGAAGGATCTACTTGAAACCATTTAGGGGTACAGGACGTTACTGGGAATTAGATACAGAGAAGGATTTGTAGGACACTAGATGGTAGTAGGGTTCAAAGGACAACACTAGGATTGGGATTCATAGGACACCACAATGGAGAAAGATTTTTATGTTACCCATGAGGTTTATAGGATACCACAAAGCAGTAGGGCTTATAAGACACAACTAGACAGTGCGGTTTTATGATACCGGAGGGCTCAAGGGTTCATTGAACACTTATAGAGAAAGATTTACAGGATACTAGAGGGTTTAAGGGTAAGCAATATATTTTTGTCACCCCTGAAGAAGTGGCAACTACAGCCTCAAAACACGTTGAATTCGACATTACTTATAGGATCACTCTTTCACTCTCCGATTTTGTACTCTCTACTGGAATAGAGGAGGGTCATCGACTCTACAGAAGAGAAGGCTTTATAGGATGTAAGAAGGGGATGGGAATGAAAGGATACTAGACGGGAGATGGTTTATTAAACACTAAAGAAAAGAAGTCTTTATAGGATATAACCAAGGACTTGGGTATATAGGATGCTAAATGGAAGAAGTATCATCGATCACCACAGAAGAGAAGGCCAGGCTGTAAGATATAATCAGGGAGTGGGGTATATAGGATGCTAGATGGAAGAAGAATCATTGAACACTACAGAATAGAAGGCTTTATGGGATATAACCAGAGACTGGGGTATATAGGATACTAGATGGAAGAAGATTCATTGAACACTACATAATAGAAGGCTTTATGGGATATAACCAGGGACTGAGGTATATAGGATACTAGATGGAAGAAGATTCATTGAACACTACATAATAGAAGGCTTTATGGGATATAACCAGGGACTGAGGTATATAGGATACTATATGGAATAAGGATCATTGAACACTACAGAAGAGAAGGCAAAGCTATAGGATATAATCAGGCAATGGGTTATATTGTATAGTAGATGGAAGAAGATGCATTGAACACTACAGAAGAGAAGGCCAGGCTATAGGATATAACCAGGGACTGCAGTATATAGGATACTAGATGGAAGAAGATTCATTGACCACTACAGAAGAGAAGGCCAGGCTATAGGATATAACCAGAGACTGAGGTATATAGGATACTATATGGAGTAAGGATCATTGAATACTACAGAAGAGAAGGCCAGGCTATAGGATATAACCAGGGACTGAGATATATAGGATACTAGATGGAAGAAGATTCATTGACCACTAAAGAAGAGAAGGCCAGGCTATAGGATATAACCAGGGGCTGAGGTATATACAGGGCCGTATTTACCACTAGGTACCCGTGGTCCGGTGCCCATGGCAGCACCTTGCAGGGGGGCAGCACCAGGGAGCAGGGGAAGGAAAAAACTATTTTTTTATTTTTTTTTAGTCTCCCACCTCCTGTTCAGACTTGTCAGTAAATCTGGTGTCTTTTCCAGGGGGGTAGGGGGTATGGTGGTATTGGTCAGGTCTGGTAAGGCCAATCGGTATGTGAAGATGGGGCGTCTTCAGGTTTAGTGCCTAGGGCAGCAGCAGTTGTTAATACGGCCCTGGGTATATAGGATACTAGATGGAAGAAGATTCATTGACCACTAAAGAAGAGAAGCCAGGCTATAGGATATAACCAGGGACTGCAGTATATAGGGTACTAGACAGAAGAAGACTCATTGAACACTACAGAAGAGAAGGCCAGGCTATAGGATATAACCAGGGACTGCAGTATATAGGGTACTAGATAGAAGAAGACTCATTGAACACTACAGAAGAGAAGGCCAGGCTATAGGATATAACCAGGGACTGCAGTATATAGGGTACTAGATGGAAGAAGACTTATTCAACACTACAGAAGAGAAGCATACAACGAGGAGATGGGGTTTATAGGACACAGTAAGGGGGATTGTTTATAGGATACTAGAGGTGAAGAAGGTTCATTGAACACTAATGGAAAGAAGGGTTTATAGGATGCAACCAGGAACTGCAGTTTATGGGAATGGGGAGTTTGGAGGACTGTGGTGAGAGAGGATATCGGGTTTGTAGAGGTAGAACACAACAGGGATTGAGGTTTATAACAGAGCTGGAAAATGGGCTTGATGGGATAATAAGGAAGGAAGGCAGAGTCTATAGGGCAATGGTGGGAAAGGTTAATTGGTCACCGTTACATTGTGGGACATCATAGTTAGGTAGGTGGGGGTAACGTTTATAGGACACCCCCAATTCTCTATAGAAGGTGCCTCTACTTCAGAATCCTCACAGTTACAAAAGATCTGCCACGTTTTCTTTAAAGCGAAAGTCTCTGACTAAAGCAACAGTCTTTATGTAGGAGGAAATAATCCTTGTTCAGTTTCCAGGATCTTCCACTGTTTCCTTTGCAAAACATATGTAACATGGAGGTCATGGCAGGCTCTCACATTAACTGGTCTCTTCTTTTTTCTTTATGGGGACTTTTGTAATTCTAGATGAGAGAATGATCGCATTACAAAACAAGATTATGGATGCTTTACGATATTCACAAGTATATTCATTTCTCTAGTGATAAATAAATGTGATTTTAAGTAGCTTTATGAATTACAAACATTTTTTTGTATTTTTATGTATGCAGTACCTCATTGTAGCCTGTAGAGGTCGCTGTTAAAAATGTATATTTAAAGAGACTGTCAGCAGGTTTCTACCATCCTAAGGGTAGCATAAACTAGTGACAGAGGAGCTGAACAGTATGATGTATCACTTACATTGTTCTGTGCAGCTGATCCAGAGATATCTTCCTGAATAACATGGACAGTAAGTAGTCCTCTTCATTATGTGCATGAGCCCAGTAGACCTGGATATTCATGAGAAGCAAAAAACTCCACCCACCAGCTGCTGATTGGCAGTTATCTATCCATGCTGTGTATAGGCAGTTAACTGTCAATTAGCAGTTAGTGGGCGGGGGAAGGGGTGTGGCAAGAATCCTATTCTCCTGCATATTAGGAGAACAGCTGAACAAAATGATGTAAGTAATACACCGATCTGTTCAGCATTTCTGTTTATGTTGCCCTCATTTACGGCAGAATAAACCTAGTGACAGATTCCCTTTCCATTTCAATTTAATATTTCAAATGTACCTACCAGCTATTGGGCCCTAACATAAAATTGGTGACAGGGCCCTATCTACCGCATGTCATTGATAATATTGGTTTAATGTGGTAGAGGGGTCTTTGGACCCCCTCATTCTTAAACACCTTGGCAACATGCCACCTCTGCACCACCTACTACTATTCTGTAGATACTTTCTTGTAAACCAGTTATGTACTCTCTAAAGAACATTTTACCACCAGTGAACTCCATTGCCAGAATAAGGGTAAGATGTGAGCTGGTATCATATTGGGAATGCCCACTATAGATTCTTTTTTGAAGCAATTCACAGGAGTACAATTCATAGTATGAAGGACCAAAATTTAGATTTCCAAAATCAAACCTCATAGTCCATCAAATCAACCATATTTTTACATGATTTACTCCTTTAAAGGGGTACTCCAGCAGAATTATTTTTATTTTAGATTAAATGTATCAGAAAGTGCAAGAGATTTGTAATTTACTTCTATTTAAAAAAAAAAAAAAAACAACTCTCTGGTCTACCAGTACTTATTAGCTGCTGTATATCCTGCAGGAAGTGGTGTATTCTGAGAGGTTTTCTATGGGGATTTGCTACTACTCTGGGCAGTTCCTGACATGGACAGAGGTGGCAGCAGAGAGCACTGTGTCAGACTGGAAAGAATACATCACTTCCTTTTGGGCATACAGCAGCTGATAAGTACTGGAAGATCTGCAACTGTACCACAGCCCATACAATATAAATGTTTAATTGAAAGCTTCATAATGAATAAACTATGTATTTGACTGATGTCAGCCATACAATTGCAGCATTGGCCACCTGTATATTACAATGTTTTCATTATTGCTTATTGCCTTGGTAAAGATGGCCATACACACTGGATAGTTGTCAGGAGAACCTGCCCTGTTGATGGGATTGGTGGATTGATTTTAGTAGGATCGGTCTTGTATGTATGGAGCCTCCCGACTCCCTAAAAGATGGTGTTGGGGGAGAGAAGGATCAGGCATGTTGAACTAAACTGCCTGATCCTTATGTTCTCAGAGAGATAAGCCACCACAAGAGGAATCTGGCAGCGGCTTACCCCTATTCATTCAGAACACATAAACGCTCGCAATTCAGGGGCCATCAGAGATTGTTCATTGTAAGTAGTGTGGTGCCTCTATCTTAGTCTGAATGGATCCACTTCCTGTGGTGGGGAGGCAGGGGGCTATTCAGAGCACCCATTACAGTACCTAAAACTGCTATTACCATTGTGACGGGAGGGCATCATGAATGATCACTGGATTGTTGGTGAGGTCATTTGCGTCATTCGTTCATTGGCTACACATCTACAGGTATTATGGCCAACGAACAATGAAGGCAAAAGGCCACATCAGCCAATGAACGAGCCTACGCTTGTTTGTCTGCTGATCGCTTCCGATACAGAGGCACATGATACAAAGGACGCCCTCTACCCATCTTTGTAGTGATAATGATAATAATTGATGGAATATTATGTTAAAATTTATTTAAAAATATAATAAATGAATAATGAATAAAAAAATTTTCAACTAAAACATAAACATGAAATGTATATAAAAGCCATAAGAAATAAGTGATGTATTGTCATTTTGCATGGCTGGCATGAGGACCTGGTGATGCCGCTGACTAGGATGTGTAGGAACGGGCTGGGGGTTACACATACTCTCTGGTTGTGCCTGATGGCTGGGATTGTCTATAATATTGTTGTCCTCCTCTCACTTCATTGGGACATGAACAGCACAGGAAGGATCCTCCCAGCATGGTGAGACTGGCTGCGGCCCACCCTACGAACAATGCTGAGCCAAACTCATACCTGCAAAACAAGAATGGATTATAGTAAGGATTCCATGGGCCTATGTAGTATAGTCATGTTCGGTTATGGTCAAGGCATGTTATAAAGTGAGCAACTGACTATACATGACCTCACTATATATTCAGCTTGACCAATGCTTTTTATGATTTTTCATCATATTTACCTACCGTGTTTCCCTGAAAATAAGACAGCGTCATAATAACTTTTGTGCCAGTTCTTATTTTCAGGGGATGTCACATTATTCCATGTAGAAGAATTTACATCACATACACAGCAGGGACAGAGCGTGCTGTATGGCGGCTTCCAGCCACTAGGGGGAGCTCACTACAGCAGGGACAACATATAGTATGACAGCAGGCGACGGGATAACGGCAGACTGTGTGTAGCTTTACATAGGGTATAATGGGGATGGAGGCAGGTGATGGGCCTCTTGATGGCTTGCCTATTTACAAGTGATGACCGCGGAAGGGAATGATGGGGGTTGGCGGCAGGTGACGGTTTCCATGTCCTGCATGCAGCTGCTCTGCAACGGATGGTGAAGGTAGGGAACAACAGCAGCGAGCTAAAAAGAATGACAGCTATATGCCCTGGTGTTCTGTTCGATGGCCATGCTTCCAAACAGAAACTTTGCTAGGTCTTACTTTCAGGGGAGGCCTTATATTTAGCAATTCGGCAAAACCTCTACTCAATCTAAAAATTTTCAGGGGATGTCTTATGTTCGGAGAAACAGGGTAGTGGCATGCACAAGGGGTGGAGGTTGCAGGGTTAAAATGCATTCCCTCTATTTCTCTGTGAATGTTCTCATGCCTCTCTTCCTCTGGTGGTTATACATTTACTGGTTTATTAAGGGGAGTGGGGTTAGGGGGCAGATGTACACAGCTCTAGCTTCACTGCTGGCTGGAACAGTCCTGTTCTGCAAAGCCCACTTTCTTTACTGTCATAAGAAAATTGCAGGAGAGAAGTGTGTAAGGGCCCTATTACTCCAACAGATTTCTGACCAATTTATCTGACAGATTTTTTTTAAGCCAAAGCCAGAAATGGATTTGAAAAGTCTCAGTCTTTCCTTATGGCCTATTCCCTGTTTATAGTCCGTTCCTGGTTTTGGATTTAAAGATCTGTCAGATAAATTGGTCAGATATCAGTGTGTGTAGTAGGGCCCTAAGTGTATATGTGTCACTGTGTGTATGTGAATATATATATGTACAGTATGTGTCACACTGTGTATATGTCTGTGTATAAATGTGTCACTGTGTGTATGTGAATATATGTATGTACAGTATGTGTCACACTGTGTATATGTATGTGTATATGTGTCACTGTGTGTATGTGAATATATATATGTACAGTATGTGTCACACTGTGTATATGTCTGTGTATATATGTGTCACAGTGTGTATGTGAATATATATATATGTACAGTATGTGTCACACTGTGTATATGTCTGTGTATAAATGTGTCACTGTATGTGAATATATGTATGTACAGTATGTGTCACACTGTCTATATGTGTCACTGTGTGTATGTGAATATATGTATGTCCAGTATGTGTCACACTGTGTATATGTATGAGCCTGTGTATAGTATGTATCAGCCTGTAGATCAGGCCCTTGAGTTCAATGAGACATGATTCTGTGTTGGAGGTTCTACTGTTTAATGATACTAGAAATCTGCTATAGTACTATACGGTGTGCATGACAATTCCCCCCTTCCCCCTCCCTGTTTCCTTTTTGAACTATTATTTTGGGAACATGGAGACATTCCAAGCACCTTGTAAATTTTACTGTCTTCCAATACTTGGCAGCCCCTTCTCTGTCTATTGCTCTGAATGGCACAGGCTCTTAAAGTGTGTCTGAATGTAGGACTTTGTGTAAATTACATTACAGAATAAAGGTGTGAGGCGGATTTTTGGCAGTTTCCCAATGGTATAAAATGCAAGAGGCGATTGCATTATTGCCTATTATTCACTTGTGTTTAACCCCTTCCTGCCAAGCCTCCGTAAGTCTAGAGTATGCACAGAAAAAAATAAAATAATGGAAAATGATCAAAATATTATAAAATTATATTATATTATATGGTGCCAAGAATAAAAGATAGTTCTGTCTCTCAGGAGAGAGTTCCACCAGGGAGTAAACAGAGGCATTGAGACAGACTGCACTTAGCACGGTGATTTTAGTATATTTAGTTGTTTTATATCCAAAGCAGGCTGTATTTTTCTTTTAAATGTGGGCAGAATTAGAAAAACATGGCTGCTTTTTTTCAAGAACAGCACCCCACAGTCCACAGGTTGTGTGTCGTATTGCATCTCAGCCATTGACGTAGCTACCATGGAGGCAGACCACTCAAATGCTATGGGGCCCATATGGCAGGGGGCCCGGGCCCCATGGCAAAATGTGGTCTGCCTCTATGGTGGCTCACAACACCCACTGACGGGGCTCCCGGAGGCAGCATTACACCTTCAGCCACAAGAGCATACGATGCACATACTCACATGACCCGGTGGCTGGCGCAGTCCCTTGTCATTCTGTTCTCCCAGCTCCCTGGCAAGCTAGTGAAGTCACTAGCATGGTACGCTGTGGGACTGTGCCAGCCGCCGGGTCATGTGAGTATGTAAATCAAAGGGGGAAGGGGGTGGTGTATTTGGGCCGTACAGGATTCATGGGGCCCCGTACAGTTTCTTGCTATGTGGCCCTAGCTACGCCCCTGATCTTAGCCCCAATCAAGTTAGAAGGACACTGCTCACATCCCAGCATAAGTTTGGTGAGGGTAAGAGGCTGCTCTGCTCCCTCCGCTAAAAAAGCACTTTGTTCCTCTGATACAGAGACACTTCTGGTCTCTGCTTCTGCCCAGTGTGACCAGCCAATTCGCCCTAAGGTTTGTGGATGGACTAGAAGTAACTTTCCTAATATACATGCAGTGTCCCACACCCATGCGACACTGCTTTCTGTGTATGTATATAGTCAGCACTGAGGATTGTGTATTTTACAGGGTTTTCTATGGGAGGTGTCTTACTGCTTTCTGGCCACAAGATGGGACTGTTTCTTTGCCACCTCCCTATCTATGGGCCTATTAGAGGCCTTTTCTGGAAGCTTCTCCCCAGATTCTGCCCTATCAGGTACCTCAGTACCTCAGGCTGCTCTCCACCAATAGAAAACAAGTTCCAGCCTGTAGTTATAAGTCTGGTGGAGAGAGCCAAGCAGTCTAGTCTAGTGTGGAAGAAGAAGCAGTAAGCCAGCACTTCTTTTCTCTAGGCTTCTGCAAGCCAGGCAATAGCCTGCTGAACTTCTAAGGGGGTGGCTACCAAAAGCGAGGGGGCCACACCTGTTTACTTTGCGAGGGACTGTCGCTCGTATTCCCATGCTCCGTAATCCTCAGAGTTTATGGTGCATGAATCTGCGTGATGGACTTGCAGTCATGTATCAATATGGTGCCGGGAGAGCCGCAAATGTTTAAATATTCGTGGGAATGTACTGATACAACCGTGCGAGTCCACCGCGCAGCTTTGTGCTCTGTAACCTCCGTGGATTATAGAGCATGGGGATAAGCCTTAAGCGGTTAGAAAAGTTGCTACTAGCCGATGCGCCCTGTTGAAACCTGCCTAGTCTAAAGGAGAAGTCAGATAGTGACCTCTTCTCAGTTGTTTAAGCCTTGTACTACTAGATTTTGGCACTCTGGGATCTCTCCAGCATTGATGGAACGTCACAGGTTATTCTCTAAGTTTTTCAAGTATTCTCATAACCCAGGCAAAGTTTGTTAGAATCCTCCCGAGTGCCATAACTGAACAGGCGCCTCTTTCTTCCCGGTAGCCCCCCCCCCCCTTTAGCTCAACTTAGCGTTATTTAAAACTTCCAGAGACTCAAACCTAACTATTGCTATCAGTTGAAATGGCTTAAGCAACCCTTCTGCAAAACTCACTAAAAGGGAAGCACTGGCAAAAACTTCCTGTCGGGCCCAAGAAACGCACTGCGTGGACTCAGTATTGAAAACACACTATACTGTTTCTTTAAGAAATCTGCCAAGTAAGCCTGTCTGCTGGTAAAGTTACTCTGGACTCCAGCCTGTTTTTCCTGACCCAATACACTGCAGAAGGAATACCAGGGATAACCTTCTAACAGGCATGTGTTGGGACCTAGGAAGGGCTTCTACCACTCCGGGCCTCGTGACAAGTGAGGCAGCTGTACCGTATCATCAGCCTTTGCAAGTAACCCCTAGCCCTACTGTGGTGTCCTATTAGGAGTGTTACTATTA
Organism: Dendropsophus ebraccatus; assembly: GCF_027789765.1. Lineage (NCBI taxonomy): Eukaryota > Metazoa > Chordata > Amphibia > Anura > Hylidae > Dendropsophus > Dendropsophus ebraccatus. The sequence continues at coordinate 23,146,544 of NC_091465.1, forward strand.
TTCACACCCTTCCCAGTATAGCAAAGGTAGTATTAAGAATTGACCACTAGATGCCGCTGTATTGTATATTGTTGTATAGAAGTTGCACAGCTAAAGGATCACAAAGGAGTATTGTATTTATGTGTACCAGAATCTGTGTACCAGTAGGATTTCTGCTTTCTTCTCTCCTATCACCTCTTCTCTCTATTCTTCTGTTGCACTCTTCACCCAATCACAGCGCACCCCACACGCGGTAGAGGAAGTGAGTCACGCGGGAAAGAGGAAGTGAAGTTCCATCTTAGTCAGTACCCCGCATGGGTAGGACGCAGGACAGTACACTGTCACTAACTTTCCCTTACGTATTAACACAAAGCACTATGCAGTGTAAAACCTCTTAGGAGAGGACCAGTCAACAGATCACCTCAATTCATGCCGTAGACAAAGAGAAGTCACAGAGCAGGACAGTATCTACTATAGAGCCACAGAGCTAGGAACTGATCCGAGTGGAGCAAAGTTGTAGTTAGCATATGAACTCTATCTCGTAGTGTCAGCAGGGAACCCTCAGTATTCCGCTCAGCCCAGCTAACAAGGTCTGGGACCTGTGTCACCCATTAGTACGGTTCGGCCAACGCGAGTGGACATGGGGTGGTGTGAAGACTAAAGTAAAGGTCAATACATAGACACAGGTGTTCTTCTTCTTACTCTTCTACAAGTATATCCTCCAACATCCCGGCAGAGCACATTTCTACATGGGTTGGGACTCTCACGGCATCCTCCTCTCTGCTGCTCTACCTCAGCACAACTCTACCAACACAACTATCTCCTACTCAGCACTTATTGCACAGATCTGGTTGTCCAAGTCCAAGATGTTCAAGTCTGTATTGGAACTTTTGTCAAGTTTATATCAAAGTCCTTCTGTATTACCTGCTGCACATTTGCATGTAGTAAACCAACTCAGCGTTATTCCAGAGTCTGATTATTCATCACCACCTACACAGCATATTCACAGCAGCCTTGGGACACTTCCCCTTTCTGTGGGTGGCGGGTCCTACTATCCAGGAGGGTCATTACACTGCTCTGGCCACCTGTAACTATATCATCCGTGACATTATCCCAAGGGACCCAGTAGCAACCCGGCAGGACACTGACCACAGGGGAAAAGGGTACAACTGGCCTTACATACTAAAAGCAGGCGTGCCCTCGAAACTTTGTGCCCACCAGGCACTGGCGTCATGTGACAACACAATAAGGTCCGGCTGTATCTCGGCCATCCACCACCGGAGTGGCGTCATACTAGAAGTGGCAATACTAGAAATACCAGACCCAAAACATGTACAGAGGTGGCGCTCTGGAAGGGAGCAGCCATGTATTTGAAAGGCTATGTTCACTTTTTATTTAAAGAACGGCCATTGTTTTCCATAAAAACAACAGCCGTTCTTTTCATACTGCCATTATATGCATTGAAGTCAATGCAACAATGGCGGTTGTTTTCACACAATACATTGAACAACGGCCATTGTTTTCATAAAAAGTACATTGTGTGAACATAGCCTATTCCTGTACAACCCATCGGCTGCTCTATGGACAGGATATGGCTTTGCTGTCCTGGCTCCTCTTGTGAAAGTGGGACAACTCAGAAATTGTGAGAGCCTGGGGAGGTACAGTATGTAGTACATGTCACCGCTCAGCGTAGGTGCAGGCACAGTTGCTATAGAGACAATATTTGGCCCACATAAGTGACACCTTATTATATCATTAAAATTTCCTAGAAAATCATAAGCGAGGAACCTCCATTTTTTTTTTCGACATTCATTTTGATGAATGAGTCTCTATACTTACCGCGCATTAACTGGAGTATTGGGGTTAAAGAAGTCATGAGTGACCTGGGTGGCGTACCAGGAGACGGCTATTAACGTCAGTAGACCTGGCGATAGAGGAAGAAGAGAAGTGATGGTGCGTATCACATGACTGTACACCTCAATATGTAACATGGCGGATGGGTCATACCTATGTATGTAGGTCATACCTATGTATATAGCAGGAGCTATATCTCAGGAGTATATACATGGTCAGTGTGACTGTAACCATTGGCATATATTCAGTATATTCCCCGAGCTATTCCTTTGATTACTTAGCTTGATGGAAGTGTTGACCAAGACCCATAGAACTGGACACATGGCTCCCCTTAGGGCTGGGATGGGGAACCTTCAGCCCTTCAGCTGTTGCAAAACTACAATTCCCATCATGTCTGGACAGCTGAAGCGTGTCCGTGCATGAAGGGAATTGTAGTTTTGAAGGTACCCTCATCCCTGCCTTTGTAAAGAAGCACTCTACTATTGTTTCACAGATAAAACATGTCATATACATATATACAGTATATATATATATATATATATGTATATATATATATATATATATATATATATATAGATATATATATCTATATATCTATATATATATATATATATATATATAATGTGTGTGTTGCATTACCTGCAAGCAGGAAGAGGACACCGCCTGACACCGCGATTCGGCTTTTCGTGACGGGATTGTTGTCACCCACTTTAGTGCATTTCATTCCAACAACACTGATAATGATTCCGATGAATCCCAGCAGCATGGCCACCACCATGAGAGCCCGCGTCGCCTGGATGTGAACTGCAGGATACATACCGACATGATGTGAATATACATATATTGCTGGTTATACTTCTGTCCATAATGCAGCAGTCTCACATACAGATAACCAGCATTATTACTTTCCCAGGCGGGCTCCCTTCCTCTACACAATAAAGCATACAGATGAATAAAGATACATGCATTTGTAGTTCATCTTTCACTATCCTGTCTAATGGCGGCAATGCTACTGCTGCGAGGTTGCCAGTTTCCAGGGCCGGCGTCAGCACAGTGCTTACCTGGGCAAGTGTCCCACAGCACCTCTAAGGCTGGTATTATACGGAGCGATTATCGTTCGAAAAATCGTTAAATCATTCGGATTTAAACGACAATCGTTTCATGTAATAGCAGGCAACGATTAAACGACCAACAAGAAATCGTTGATCGTTTAATAGGATCCGGACCTACTGTTATCGTTTGATCGTTCGCACATCATTCGCACATTGTTCGGTGGAATAAGAATTCGCAGCTGAAATGTACGCAATACCGACGACTAAACGACCGCAAGAACGATCATAAATAACGATCATCGTTCCATGTAATTGGGCGAACGATTTAGGGTCGTTTGCCTTAGCAGTCGTTTAAGATCGTTTATCGTTAATCGTTAGTCGTCGAAAAATTGCTTGGTGTAATAGTACCCTAAGGGCCCAGAGAGGGAGAGGGGCCCGGTGTTCTATTGTTGAGCGGACTGAACATCAGAAGACACAGGAGAGTGAGCAGGACCTGCACAGAGAGAGAAAAGGGTAAAGGACCTGATCACATGACCTGAAGGTCCTCAACCTTACAGTGTGGAGAGCAGCAGGACAGAGGAAGAGGGAGAAGACTGAGCTGTAAGTGTAAGGGCCCTATTACATGGGACGATTATCGTGCAAAAAATCGTTGTATCGTTCTAATTTAAACAATAATCGTTCTGTGTAATTGCAGGCAACGATTGAAAAATTGTTTGTATGTCGTTGATTTACATTAGAACCTAAAATTATCGATAATCGTTCGCTAATTGTTTGCTGTACTTCCACATTCGTTCGCTCAAGTTCCGCATTTGTTCACTAATCGTTCAGTGTAATTGCACATTGTTTAATGTTTTGCTGGGATCAGAAGGAATAAATGATCATAGAAACGATCACAATAACGATCGTAGTAACGATCATAAATAATGACCATCGTTCTGTTTAATATGGTGAGCGATTTCAGGTCTCGTTTGTGATCATTTATCGTTAGACGTTAACTGTTAAAAAAATGCTCTGTGTAATAGGACCCTCAGTCAGTCAGTGTCTGTGTCAATCAGTGTCAGTCAGTCAGTCAGTGTGTCAATCAGTCCGTGTCAGAGTCAGTCAGTCAGTCAGTGTCTGTGTGTATAGTGTGTGGTTGTGTATGTTAGTGGTGTCTCAAGTGATATAGTGGTAAAATACAGAATGTATATTGTTTAATGTAATGTATATTTGTATAGAGTGACAGCATCAGCAGAATAGTGAGTGCAGCTCTGGAGAATAATACAGGATGTAACTCAGGATCAGTACAGGATCAGTAATGTAATGTACACAGTGACCTCACCAGCAGAATAGTGAGTGAATCTGTGGAGTATAATACAAGATATAACTCAGGATCAGTACAGGATAAGTAATGTAATGCATGTACACAGTGATCCCACCAGCAGAATAGTGAGTGCAGCTCTGGGGTATGATATGGGATGTAACTCAGGATCAGTACAGGATAAGTAATGTAATGTATGTACACAGTGATCCCACCAGCAGAATAGTGAGTGAAGCTGTGGAGTATAATACAAGATATAACTCAGGATCAGTACAGGATAAGTAATGTAATGCATGTACACAGTGATCCCACCAGCAGAATAGTGAGTGCAGCTCTGGGGTATGATATGGGATGTAACTCAGGATCAGTACAGGATAAGTAATGTAATGTATGTACACAGTGATCCCACCAGCAGAATAGTGAGTGAAGCTGTGGAGTATAATACAAGATATAACTCAGGATCAGTACAGGATAAGTAATGTAATGCATGTACACAGTGATCCCACCAGCAGAATAGTGAGTGCAGCTCTGGGGTATGATATGGGATGTAACTCAGGATCAGTACAGGATCAGTAATGTAATGTACACAGTGACCTCACCAGCAGAATAGTGAGTGAAGCTGTGGAGTATAATACAAGATATAACTCAGGATCAGTACAGGATAAGTAATGTAATGTATGTACACAGGGATCCCATCAGCAGAATAATGAGTGCAGCTCTGGGGTATGATATGGGATGTAACTCAGGAGCAGTACAGGATAAGTAATGCAATGTATGTACACAGTGAGTCCATCAGCAGAATAGTGAGTGCAGCTCTGGGGTATGATATGGGATGTAACTCAGGAGCAGTACAGGATAAGTAATGCAATGTATGTACACAGTGAGTCCATCAGCAGAATAGTGAGTGCAGCTCTGGGGTATAATACAGGATGTAACTCAGGATCAGTACAGGATAAGTAATGTAATGTATGTACAAAGTGCCTACAGCAGCAGAATAGTGAGTGCAGCTCTGGATATAATATATAACTTATATATTATTAAAAACAGTGGCAACAACCATATTACTGTGCAGAAAATACTCAGCAAGAGCAGCAGCAACAAGCAGTAAGCAGCAATATTACTATAGTGTACATGTATAGTGTAGTGAACCGATTAGGCCGTCCAGTCTGGTTCAATGAGTAATATCTAATGTCACATGCTACAGTTATCACAGGGGTTCAGGGCGATATCGCTGCCGGAGAAACTATTCCAAGAATTTGCTAATTTTTATGGGATATGATTAAATTGTGGTTAATTCCGAGGGACTTGTCAACATCAGAGCGCAGAATTAAATAAGGACCGGTCTACAAAATACATTCCACATCTGAAATAATCTCTTTGTTTTCCTACATCTCCTATTAAGAGACGTCTGAGCTTTCTTGTCGAGAGTCGGGGCTAATCTAATATAGAGGGTTCCAGAGCCTCAACAAAGAAGATTGATTGACATGAAAGGATTTTAAGAAATGGGAATGTAACGTAGGGTTTAATGAGTAAATATGGCGTAATTGGCCGATAAAAGCCGTATTGTTGGGGGTCTCATTAGGGAGTGCCACTCAAAATGGTCAGAAAATAACAAAGCAAAGTATCCTTTTAAAGGGGTTTCCCATGCGGACAAGTTTTGCCTTATGCACAAAGTCCACAGGATAGTGGTTATCTATTAGATTGCTGGGGGGGGGGGGGGTGCGACTGTTGGGGTCCCCTGCAATCTCAAGTACAGGGACCTAAAAATCTCTGCTGGATAGAGTTGCAGGCTACCGCTCCATTCATCCTGTATGGAGATAAATGAGTGCAGCTTTATACAAAATAAATGGAGCTAAAGCACGCATTTGCGCCCTATCTTTTGGACTAAAGGGGTACTCCGGCGCTTATAAAAAAACAAACACAATCAAATATAGTTTTTACATTTACAATCCCTCCTGAGTCTGTTTCTGTTTGAATTTCTTGCTGTTTGCAGGTCCCTGAAGCTCCAGTTGGTGTCTTCATTTTTTCTTTACTTCCTGGTTTGGGCTTTCCCATGATGCACTTTGTCTCTTGTGATGTCTAACTGACTCTGTAAAACTCTTATATGGCTTACAGCTTGTTCAGCCAATCAGAGCAGAGCAACCTGTGTCATCTGACAAAGGGAGGCTGGCTTAACAGGGCTTAGACCCGCCTCCCTCTTGATGATAGAATTTAAAAGCATCGGCACTCCGGTAACATCTGTGGTGCAGTGCACGTGGTAATAGTTGAAGCAATGATAAAGAAATCCCGGCACTCGCAACTGTAATTTCATAAGTGATAAATCTTTATTGCGTGAAGGCTGCACGTGTTCCGATCCCACTGGTCTTTATCAAAAGCTGTATAAAGACTAGTGCGGTCGGAACGCGTGCAGCCTTCACACAATAAAGATTTATCACTTATGAAATTACAGTTGCGAGTGCCGGGATTTCTTCATCATTCCCTCTTGATGATGTCATTGTCCCAAAATGGCTTCAACAGAACAGCCTAAGGTCAATAGTGATTAGGTAAGAATGAGTTTACTTAACTTCCTGGTGGGGGATTGAGGGGGGGAAAGATAGGGAAGAGGGGCAGATATGTGATTGAAGCATATTACAAGTTATATAACTCTAAATGTGTTTCAATTACTGGGAAAAAGCTCTTCGCTGGAGGAAATCCCAGTGGTCAGACCCCCTCTCATTACACGGGACGATTATCGTTCGAAAAATCGTTAGATTGTTCGGAAAAGAACGATAATCGTTTTGTGTAATTGCAGGCAACAATTAAACGACCAACGAGAAATCGTTGATCATTTGATAGGATTTGGACCTATTTTAATCATTGATCGTTCGCGAAATCGTTTGGTGTAATAAGACGTCGTTCAGTCGGTGTAATAGCCCTGTCCGAGCGCAGTCGTGATGACAGAACGACTGCAACAACAATCATAGGTAACAATGATCGTTCCGTGTAATAGGGTGAACGATTTGAAACGGTCATTTGAAATAGTTTATCGTTAATCATCGATAAATTGCTTTGTGCCCTATGCCCTATCCTGCGGATATTGTGGATATGGCATGACTTGTCAACAAAGGGCTATCCATTTAGGTGATGTGGTTCAAGGTGGTTCTACAGGGGGCACAAAGAAAAGATTAAAATAGGGCCCCCTTCTGAAGCTGAATAACATTATCCCGTTGCTACGTTGAGTCTTCTATGCTCAACCACATTTTTCCAAACAGATACAGTAGATATTTGGAAGGGGGCTGTAAAGAATGAGAAAATCATGGCCGCTGCCATCCAAAACAGCATAGAAAAGTTTATATTTCAGCTCCGTTATATTTTAGTTCAACGGAGTTAGACTACAATACTGGATGCTACAAATGGGCAGGAGTGGCACCATCTTGGTTACAATTTTTAGCCATGTTCACTACTGTCATTACTGTGATTGGCTGTACGATTAGTGTAATTACGTATGTTACGTATCTGCTATAAAAACGCGACGCTGAGGCAAATTTTCTCATAGTCTTTCCTGATTCTTGTTCCGTTCAGTAGGGCGAGTGACACGAGCAGGGACAGCAACTGAATTTAGTTAGGCAGCAATATTCACAGTGGTAGTTAGTGTAGGGAGGGAGAACTGACTGAGTAGGGTAGAATGTATTATGTAGTATGTATTGATTGATATATGTATGCACGTCATTGCATATATAAACACAGGCTAATAAAAAACACGCTAATGCTGCGCACCTTGTAATTACGCTATTACATATTTTATGCTTTGCACCTGATAATCTTACCGAAATGCACGCTCTTACTGTACGTTCGTTATTAGTTTGTGAATGTTCGTCGAACAAGAACCGAACCGATCAAGATTATTTTTTTTTATGTTCATGTTCGGGATCCAAACCGAACATCGGGATGTTCGCTCATCACTTTTCCCAATACCTGGAAATAGGAACCCCACATTTTTTTTTTTTTTTTATTCCCTACTAGGGGATTGAGAGTTATTAGTGGGGGTGGTCATTTGCTCAGGATTATTATCATTATGTCCTGTTTTACAATGAAAAAGCATTGATTTGTATAAACACTGTGTAAAGTTTGATTCCACCAGTGATGGCGCTGCAGAGAGAGTGAATATTTGCTGCCGTGTTTCCCCACAGATTACAGTTGAGAGGCACTTTGGGGGGACATTTATAAAGAGCTGCATTTTCAGCACCGATCTTAAAGGAGAAGTCTGGGCATTTTGAAAATCTAGCAGCCGACAGGGGCAGGGGGAAACTTACCTCTCCCCGTGCCTGTCGTGAGCTGCAGGACCAGCCTCAGGACCCCGCCGGGCTCTAGGATCTCCGTGGATGTACACGTCATGACGCGGCTGATGGATTGGCCGCTCAGCCAGTTACTGACTTGGGCGGGACGCTGCTCCAGTTGCTGATTGGCTAAGCGGCCAGTTTATCAGTCGGGACAGGCATTTTGAGGTGCAAATAAATTATTGGCAAAGCAAGCATTTGTGAATGTTGATGAAACATGAAGCAGTTGCAGGTGAACAGAATCACTTTACTTTCTACAGCCCGAGTCTAGGGCCAGGAACCTCTCCACCAGGGCTCCCACTAAGTTGGCTTGCACCAAGATGACTGTCGCCTCTCATACTGGGTTGCTGAGGGACTACTCTCTGCCTCTGGCAGCACCATCTTTACAGCCCTTGCATTGGAATTGGCCTGCACCTCCATAGGGCCTGTGCCTTTCAGGGATGGTCCTTTATGAAAGGGGTACTGTCTCTTTAATTGACTACTCAATTTAACATACAACAGCCCCACTGTAACTGTAACACTGGATGCTTATTATGTTGTAGAACACAGAACAACACTTGAACTTTCACCTATTATTCAGGAGGTGGAATAATCCACTTGACTTCATACTGTCCCTCTTGCCCTACCAGCCCATTTACTCCAGAGAACGGCCTTGGGTAACCAGTCTCTCTCCACAGTTCACGTGACTCCCAAACTCTCCCAAGGTCTTCTCACCAATCCACCATCTTAGGCCTACTGCACAGCACCACTCTCAGGGTGGTATTACACGGGCCGATGGGGGCCCGATAATACCTGTAAACGAGCAGCGATCTGCTAGATCGTCGCTCGTTTACTGGACCTATTACACGGCCCGATAATCGTTAAACAAGGGCTGCAGGGACATCGTTACCGATGTCCTTGCAGCCCTTGCTTAACTATATACATTACCTATCCACGTTCCAGGGCTGCTGCTGCGGTCTTCTTCTCCCCGGGTCCTGCGCGCTCTAACTTCAGAGTGGCCTGTCAGCTGACAGGCTGCTCAGCCAATCACAGGCCGGGCCTGCCACGGCCTGTGATTGGCCAGGCGGCCTGTCAGCTGACAGGACACTCTGAAGCTAGAGCGCGCAGGACCCCGGGAGAAGAAGACCGCAGCTACAGCCCTGGAACGTGGATAGGTAATGTATATTGTCAGTTACCGGCCGCACACTGCTATTACGCGTAGCGGTGCGCGGTCGGCGCCCGACAAAAATAGGTCCAAACCTATATCAACGATCAGCCGATGATCGTTGTCATCGGCTGATCGTTGTATTTATTATATGGAGCGATAATCGGCCGAATCGGGCCGATTCGGCCGATTATCGTTCCGTGTAATAGTACCCTGAGTCTCTGTTTCTAGCCCTCTGGCTTGTGTCATGGTGGCTGCACATAATCTCCTACTCGCCACTCACTGAGCAGCCCCTTTAACAAAGTTTAGGACAAAGCGATTTTTCGATAAATGATTGCACACGACCTGAAATCAGTCACCATAATACACAGAACAATAGTTACAATCGCAATTACGATAGTTTCTATACTCTAGTGTACAAACAAACAATGGGGGAGATTTATCAAACATGGTGTACAGTGAAACTGGCTCAGTTGCCCCTAGCAACCAATCAGATTCCACCTTTGATTTTCCAAAGAGTCTTTGAGGAATGAAAGGTGGAATCTGATTGGTTGCTAGGGGCAACTGAGCCAGTTTCACTTTACACCATGTTTGATAAATCTCCCCCGATGTGTGCATACACTGAAAGATTTGATAATGATTAATGATGATTTTATGGTCAACGACATAGGAAAAGATGCTACCAATGACAAACAAACAAATTTTCGTTAGTCGTGTGATCGTTGCCTGCATACACACCGAAGGATTATCACTTAAATTCGAACAATTTAACGATTTTTCGCACTATATTACTTCCGTCTAATAGGGCCCTTACTCCGGCACTAACCAATATCTCCACATTATTCTTCTCAATGGTGCCCCCCCCCCCCTACACAACACCCTGAGCAATACCCTGCACCATCACTGCACCCCAAAATAGGTGTTCCAGTGGGTACTCCAGTGATTTTTTTTTCCTTTTAAACCAACTGGTGCCAGAAATTTGTAATTTACTTCTATTAAAAAGTCCCAAGTCTTCCAGTACATATCAGCAGCTGTATGTCCTGCATATCTATGTCTATGACATACAGCAGCTGATAAGTATTGGAAGACTTCAGATTTTTTTAATAGAAGTAAATTGCAAATCTCTGATCCTTTCTAACACCAGTTGATCTGAAAGGAAGACATTTTTTTTTACTGGAGTTGCCCTTTAAGCCCTATGTGGAGACATGCTGACATTGGAATCCTTCTCTTGTACCATGCCTCCACAAACCCATACATTTACTTTTAGCTTCTATAAGATGCACTGACATGTGCTTACATTGCCATTAATACTTACTCCCAAGGACTCAATAAATGTGCTATGTACAAGAAGTCTACTAAAGGTTTGGTGCAATCCAGCAATGTCTTAGAAAGGTGAAAGATTTCTATTTACGTGGAAAAATATAATTATTTAGTTTTCCTCCATTGATGCATAAAGCAGAATTGAAAATCATCTGGTTTCCTCTAACTAAAGAGCAGTGTATGGTAGGAGCTCAATTGCCAGAGAAATACAGCTGTTGTTAGATCACATGTCTGACAACAAGGCGCTCGTGTTGTCTGTTTCCAAGAGCAACCAGCAAAAATTTTAAATGACCCAAATTATGTGCTGATGTAATTTTTCTACATTTTGTAGCTCTGGATTTCAGTGATAGGGATGGCTTCATAGTCTAGTTTATGTTCATGGTTGAAACTAATGGGGCTGTGTTTGAGTTTGCTGCATGTCCTGGCAGTGCTACTGTCGATGAGAATGAGCTCAGAGACCTCAGTCGACAACAAGGACCCCCACACTGATCATAAACGTATGGCATATCCTAGTGGACACCCCTTTGAAGGGGGTTGGATCACAGCGACAATTCTCTTTTCAGCTGATTGTTATGGGTCTGGCTTCTGATATGGCCAGAAGTTGTGGCCGGCCATACATGCCATAAAATATGGACGCTCGTGTAATTGATGGGCTAGATGTGGCAGTGTGAGAGCTGTTATTTGGCTTCAGCTTCAGCCAACCAAGGGTGATTCCAAGTAGGAGACCCCTTGTATGACATCTCTATGCCATAATAGGGCAGGGTAAAAGGGGGGACCATAGGCCGGTCATTAGGCATGTCAAGCCAAAGATGTCGTTTTTATTGAATGACCCTCTAAGGTGTATGGCGGTATCCCATCTATCCTGGGGGGAGATAATATTGTCCTATTGTTTTTGAGGAGATAAGTCACCACTAGAGGTGCCAGTGGCTTACCCCACCTTTCTCTATTGAGACCACAGTTAAGTGTGTATGTGTATAGGTGGGGGGACTGGATGAGATAGTTATCAGTCCTAGCTTGTTTGGCCAATAAGTATTTTGGGTGCATTGCCAGCTTAAAGTATATTTCCTAGATCATTTTTTCTGTTATCATTTCTTGTGTAATGTTACAATAATTTTTTTTTTACAGTCCTCCATTAATAAATTATTACAGTAACGGGCCATTGGCATTCCCAAAGCTTGAGGACATGTACATTGCACCTTATAAATCTCCTTCAGGCTAATTAGTCTGGAATGTTAAACTCTTCTTTGTCCTTGGATTTCTCTATAAGCAGCGCAGTAAAGCGTCTACACATTAAGAAATACCCAGAACCTTCCTTTACATTTTTTTTTTTAAATTTTACTAAAGTAATGCAAGAGATAGAAATAAAAACTATTCACTATATGATAGCTGACTAGAATAATGAATAAAATACTAAATATCAATATATATAATTCAGGTATTTGTGTGTGATATTATTAGTTATTATAAAGTGATAAATAAAAAAATAAAATAAAATAAAATTTAAATTTAAAATAAAATTTAAATTTAAAATAAATTTTAAAAATATTAAATAAATGATCACAAGTATCATGTGATCACCTGTAGGTAACAAGTGGCTGTGTAAGTGAAATTCTCATTTGGTTTTCAGGGTTCGTCTCCGATAGACCATTATCGTTCCATGGAAATGAGTGAACGTTTTCAGGTCTTTCGCAATAGCGGTCGTTTGAGATCGTTAATCGTTAACGATTATGCGAATGATAATCGTCCGGTGGAATAGGGCCCTTAGTTTGATCCATCAATGTCAATGGACGCACCACATCTCCATGGTTATATACCTTTGAATACTGGTGTCCCAGCATACCGTAGCTCGTGAATGGGTTCTAACAAAGACTCCTGCATCCCATAAGTTATACGTTGTGATTTTAGCTTAGATAGTTGTTTATTCCTACATTTTATTTGGCTTTTTATTATTGGAAGTGCCATTCTTTTGTATGAATTGCAATATCTACTATTTTTATGGTACTCTGTGCAGGAAAGAAAAAAAGTTCCTCCATTTTTTATTAAAGAAAAAAAACAAACACCTGCTTGTAGACAGACACATATACATCACATTCATATAGAACAGCGATGAGGAACCTTTGACCCTCCAGCTGTTGCAAAACTACCATCTTTAGCTTTGGCTGTCCAGGCATGATGGGAATTGTAGTTTTGTAACAGCTGGAGGGCCGAAGGTTCCCCATCCCTGATATAAAACATCAAAGTCATTGCCCAGCCCAGTATATATCATTGCCATGTGTACAGTGTCATAGACTTTTCTTTACCTGGGGCAAATATTACTAGGGTCGAATCTATGGAGCTATGGAACTAGCTTTTTGATACCCCTCCGATACCCTCCGCTTGGGGTACATACACCACCAACTACCCCAACTAGCTATATTGGTGCTATAAATGAATGCATACATTAGGATATATATACACTATAAATATGACGCTTAAATTCTACTGGCTGTCACCTTACATACCTTCCAGGGAGAGAAGCGAGTCGTAGACTTTGCACTGCACCTGCCCAGTACTTTGGGAAGCACATGACATCCACAGTCCCTCATATAGTCCCACTGCTGTGATGATGGCGTCTCCAGCATAGGACGACTGCTTCCACTGGGGTAACGCCGTGGTGGAGATGATTCCAATCCATCCTCCCAATGCCAGAAAATAGCCGAGAAGCTGGATCCCGGAATTAGCCATAACTTTGGGAATAAAGTTCAATGACTTTAAGTAAATCAGATATAATCTCCGGTAGTTCTAGATCCAGAGAGATGATGGTGGTTGTAGTAGTAGTAGTCACCAGTCACTTTGCCTGCAGTTTGGAGGATGGCAGGTGATGGAGCTCAGTAGTCATTCATGGCAGGGCTCTTCCAGGCTGAGATGTGGATGGGACACTTGTCTGTGCAGAACTTCATGTTTTACACTTGGATGAGTCTCTAGGACACTTAGGGGACAATGTGCTAATAAGAAGATGAAAAAAAAAATACATGCACTGATGTGGGGAAGCCGCTCACAGAATGCAAGGAGGCCGGTCCGGAGATTAATGGAATTCATAGGAACACCCACAGAGGAAAAGGCAAGGAATTCAGGATTAACACTTTGTAAACTGGACAGTTACATTGTAATCACTTCTGACCACTTGTAGAGGATTATTGTCATCTGTATAACGGAAACTTAGGGTACTATTACACGGCCCGATAATAACTGTAAACGAGCACCGATCTGCTACATCGGCGCTCGTTTACTGGGCCTATTAATCGTTTAACAAGGGCTGCATGGACATCATTACCGATCTCCTTGCAGCCCTTGCTTAAACTGCATACATTACCTATCCATGCTGCAGGGCTCCTCTTGCGCTCTGCTTCTCCCCGGTCCCGCACGCTGCATCTTCAGAGCGGCCTGTAACAGCTGACAGGCCGCTCAGCTAATCACTGGCCGCGCCGCTCCCGGACAGAGATTGACTGAGCGGCCTGTTAACTCAGACTAGCCACTCTGAAGCACGCGGGATCTGGGGAGAAGCGGAGCGCAAGGGGAGCCCTGGACCAGGGATGGGTAATGTATACGCTTTGCAAACCGTCAGGCGCCGGCCGCGCATCGCTATGTCGCCGCCCGACAATTATGGGTCCAAACCTAAACCAACGATCAGCCGATGATTGTTGTCATCGGCTAATCCTTGTGTTTATTACAAGGAAAGATAATCGGCTAGATAGGGCCGATTCTGCCGACTATCGTTACGTGTAATAGTACCCTTAGAAATCAGGTAAGAATGTGTAAGGGTTTACCCTACTATGGACTATAGGAATTATGTGAAACCCTGGGGGGGAAAACACTCATGTGGATACATATAAAGGGGGTTGTCTAGGTTTAAAGGGGGTCTCCCTATTGTTAAAATGGTCCCATGACAATAAACTTATTACCAAGTTTTTTCCTGTTCGACCCCCAACGATTAGCTGTGATCTGTGGGGAAATTTGGCAGTAAGGGTGGTATTACGTTATCATTCGAAAAATTTTGAATCGTTCGGATTTGACCGATAATCGTTTAGTGTAATAGCAGACAACGATTTAACAACCAATTGTTGGTCGTTTAATAGAATTTAGACCTATTTTTATTGTTAATCATTTGCAAATCGTTAGCAAGTAATAAGACGTCGTTCAGTCGTTCGCAGTAGCAGCGAACGCAGTGGCGACGACAGGACAAATGCAATAACGATCATAAGTAACGATCATCGTTCTGTGTAATTGGGTGAATGATTTCAAGTCGTTCGCCATAGCGGTCGCTTGAGTTCGTTTATCATTAATCGTCAAGAAATCACTTTGTGTAATAGTACCCTGAGTGTTCAATATTCTTGCAGCGCCACCACTAGGGATTACACTGTGCCTACTTAAATCATTGGGTTACCTGTGTAACCCAGGTCAGTCAAGCTGGATAACTGCCTCTTATTGGCAGTAACCCAATCTGATCAATGGAGCCTAGCTTCAACTAACTCCATACAATGACCATGCATTATCCTTCATCTGATGCTGTCTATTACGTTTACAGATGTAGAGCACATGTGTGTCATGAAGGAGTTGCTGAGCTGCAGCATGCATGCCTTCTCTCACCTCCACCCTCCCTACCTTTACTCATTGTGCTAGAACATTAGCCCTGTACCTTTATTATGCAGTGCAGGTATATGTGAAGTGGGGGCGATGAGGCATGCATGCTGCTGCACAGCAAAGCCTTTATGACACCTGAGCTCTAAACATGATGGAGAACTTACATATTCCTTTAAATAAAGTTGCTAAGCTATCTACTGGGGGGGTACTAGATACTAGGGGAGATGTCTAACATAAGAGGGGGGTGACTTGTGGGAAGGGAAATACTAGGGGATATGCCTAATAGATTCTATCTAATGGGAGAAGGGCCAACTAGGGGGATTTCCTAAAGTGAGATGTCTATACTTTGGGGAATACTACATACTGGGAGGGCACTAACTACCTCGGAGGTTTACCTACAGGGGGATGCCTACTGGGGTTGGGGGAGTGCTGTGAGGAAGATGGGGCAATACAAACATGTAGGATGGTGCTTGAGTGAGGAGCCTAAAATGTTTGTCTAACAGATTTTGTGGAGTTGAGTCATGGCTGGGAGAAGAGCTCATGATGGAGAAGAAAGGAAAAAGTGTGCGACTCCGATCAGAGAAGACATCACCTGTGATTCCCTCAGAGTAGTTGCCCCCTGTGAGACACTGGATGTAACTGCACTGTATAAGGAGATATTGGTCTTTGTACAGCAGATTTTATTCAGCAGAGGTGGTATTAGTCAGTGTGTGGTGGTATTAGTAATTATATTGTGGTAATATTTGTCTCTTTGTCGGCAATATGGGTCTTAGTATACTGGATTTGGTCAGTAACAGTATGGTGGTCATTGTGTGGTGGTAATATTTGCCCCATGTATACTGGCTGTATTCATCTTGGTGTGCAGTATTCAGTCATTAAAGTATGGCGGTAATATGGCTAATATTTGCTCTTTAAATACTGGCTGTATGGCTAATGTATGTAGGTATACAGTGTTATCATGTATGACAAATAGTCTTATCTACGGGGCTAAGGGTCCTTTCTGGGGGGGGGATGGGGGGGAGGGGTGGCGCATGTAGATACGGGCTGGTTTGCCGGTTACACCAAACTCATCAGGTTCAGCTAATACTAAAAGGGTTATATCTTCTACAGGATAAGGGGTCCGCAGCTAATCGGTATCCCACACCAATCATCTACTTACCCTTTATCCTGTACAAGTTATAATCTTGGGTTAACCCTTTTAGTTACGCCAGACATGCATAATAGCCAGCAGTGTATGGTAGGATTAGGTTACCTGCTGCTGTCATCTAAATACAATATATTAGCAGACTTGGATCAGACATATACTAGGCTGGGTTCATACGCTGCGGCAAAGATGTTGGCCAGCTGCTTTACCTGTAATACCGTTAAATGGATGCTGTCACTTTAAAAAACTTTTGACATGTCAGAAGTTTTGATCACAAGTATAGGGACTGACTATGTCACTGCTATGTGCTCACTGTGACCCCCGAAGCGTGTAGAGCAGAGGACGCATTGTCTTCCCTCTCCAGTTCAGTGGGTTAATGAACATGTGTGTGGGTCCGGACTCAATCACGTCAGGATTCTGCAACAAAGCCGGTCATTGAGAGTGATTTATTAAGTGTGCTGTGGAATGGACTCACATCCTTATAATCATAGAGTTGTGTGGTGGAGAAACAAAGTTTGGACAGTGAAGACATATAAGATCCATTGTGTGATCCCGCATGAAGGAGTCGCCATTAGTTCAGCGTTATATGTAATACTTGCAAGAAATGCCTTGTTTTTATTTTTTATTTTACATAATGAATTCCAAAATTCCTTATATTGAAATAATTTCATTATGCCTGGCACACGTCAGTGTTAAAGGGGCCCAGGCTGATAAAGTATAGGCTCTACACTCCAAAATAAACTCATTGACAAGATGTCAGATTGCTGCAAACCTCTGCAGTGATGGCTCTGATCTGAACCCTGCCACAAGGGGGCGCAAAGTGCTTCCTGTGGTAGCAGCAAAGTGCTACTGTATAAAAAGGCTCTCGGATATTACTTTTGGGTAGTGTACACCATGGTGGGCGATTGGTGACTGCTAGACATGGCTCTATGATGCACTCAAGGACTTATTGCCCAGTTGACAGACTGAGAGGGGACGCATTACTGTATTGAGATGGTAATTTTAACGAATTGCCCGTCGACTAGGCCATTCGGCCCAAGCTGTTGGGAACAGTGGTTATGTGAGGCCACACACAATGAAAAGGCTCCAGACGACCCAGACAGACACCAAATTATTTGATGCACCAACAAGTACGAGCAGCTCCCATCCAGATGGCCTCTTCATTACACCCCCCTGTCTCAGGCTGGACAATCAGCAGAAGGAAATTTGGGGTCTCATTACATGTCCTGCCATTAAAGGGGAAGTCCAGTGGGGGGCAAAAATTCAGTATGGACGGGGGGAGGGGGGGGGACACCTGTGCCGTTGCCCTCGCAGAGCCACATCCCACTCCTGGACCCTGCCAGCTGTCTTCTGAGCTCCCCTCCGCCTACGTCATGACCTGGCTGACGGATGCCCCTCACAGTTGGTCAGTGACTGGGGCGGCACAATGCTGCAGTCACTGATTGGCTAAGTAGGTTAACGTCTGTGACGTTGAGCCAGGTCTACCCGGAACCCGGCAGACTTTGCCTTTAACAGCCAACCACCACTGTTGCCTTTGTTTACAGGGGTATCGTGAATGGGAAATCTGGACAGCTATGGACTGAAACGGTATCGTCTTTAGCAATAAATCTAGGCTCTGTTTGGGATCCGCTGATTATTGGGCTTGAGTATGGAAGCCTAACGGTAAGCACATCAATCCTACCTTTGCTGTAGAGAGAGACTCAATGCCCCCTTCTGGTGTGATGATGTGGGAAACCATCGCATATGAAAGTCGGTCACCCCTCGTAATACGAGAGACACTAACTTTGTACCAATATGTACAGGACATCCTACAGCCATGTGTGTTGTCTCTCATGGCTTCCAGCTACAGGATAATGTGGTGCGGGATGCCATACAGAACTTATATCTTCCATACCCAAGCCTATCTCATCTTGTATCCAGGCTAGTGGCGCCCACCAGAGGAAATGATCCTGGGGGCCCACCAATGAAGAACCAATGAAGAACATGTTAGTCAGTGTTTGTGCAGGTTCTAAAGCTGTGGGCCCAACAAAGAATCCTTCTGTCTTCCGATGGGCCAGTTCGACACATATATCATCATTACATCATACATAAAAAAGCTTCATTAGATTCCAACGAATCCTTCTGGGTGCGTTATTTTCTTGTCTGCTTATATACAAATATTGGATTTCTTTGTACACATACAAGGTTCTTGTGACTTCTCCTTCCAGCAGGATTAATATCACCATGGGGAACCCCAGTCTGGCCGGCTCTTCAGGCTCTCACATGTTCCCAGCAGGCACCAAGCACTTTGTGCTTCACTAGTTCTTGTATCACGGTTTGCTAGGTTCCAGCTGGTGAACATGACAGAATTTACTTTCCGTGTCTGTATTGTGAGAAAGGGCCAGCCAAGCAAGAACTCAAGTGACCGTAATTACCTAGAGACGACATGGCTCAGTAGTTAAGATCCTTCAGACGTTCATATATGGAGTTTGCCGCCATCCACACTTTTCTTCGTGATGAACCCCAAGATTATAGCCAGATGGCCCACCATATTTTTATTGAAAGTTTATAAGTAACAATATAAGGCTACCAATGCACCCATGCAATGAAAAGGTACAAAAAGTCAGAGCAACCATATTGTATAATACAGAACATATACCAACATAATGCAAAGCTATGCATACTGTAGAATAATGCAGGCAATTGTAGAAAAGAAAGCAAGAAAGCCAAGAGGGAAAAGAATAGAAGCAGGATAAGGTGGGAACAAAGGGAAAGGGAAATGCAAGGTATACGATAATGGAATGTGGCTAATCAGAATGGTAAGGGAAGCTCTCCCCCTCGCCGGAGGTGCTCCAAGCCTCCCCTGGACTCAGAAGATCCAAAGGAAGAATGAATTTTGCATGCAAGGCCATAGAAAGGCCATGCATGAGTGCAAAGATTTTTTGTATCTTTTACTCGCTAAACGTTTCCCACTTCTTAAAGAAAGGGGCTTGGTCAGCATTGCAGAGAGGCTGCAATGCTTGATACAGTCTAGAGAGAGTCTGTAACCCCAATTTATCAGAGAGGAACCATTCACCGAAATCTGAAAGTGTCGTGGGGAGAGTCAAGACTTGAGTTGTTCATACTCAAACCATGAGAGGATAAGCTCAGGAGAGCCTGCCCTCATGGATTCCAGTGTAGGCAAGGCACCTTGCGGGAACACCTGATAGAGGCACACTCCACTATGCCAAGACAAAAAAAAGAGCGTGAAGAAATGCCAAGGGGGAAAGCAGGGTTTCAAAATAGAGGTGTTATCAAGCCAGACTGGGATGAAATACTGCTTTTGAGAACATTTGTCCCATATGCACAATGTAAGTGGAACCAGATAAGGCCAGGAAGTTGGATCTCCTCTCACGCTATTCTAGAGCCAAGGCACCATTAAAGAGGGGTAAACTGACATTTCAAGGGCCACCCACTGCTTCGCCTTGGCACTGTGTGTCCAATTAAATAAGAGTGTAAGGGCTGCTGCTTCATGGCATATTTGAATAGGATACCATTGGCCCTGACCCTGGCACTATGGTCTCCATAAAGCACCATGACCTTATCTAAGAACGATTGGCCGTTGCTGAATTGAACTACAGATATTGGTAATCATAGTTAATTTAAAGGAAATGTCAACTTTAGTTCCCACAATAGGCTCGCGTATGTTACTAATGAGTAAGGTATTAACGCAGCCCGGGGCCATGTTACTCCATATTCTCCACCTGCCCTGTGACAAAGCAAGTCTGGAATGGTCAATGAGGTTATCATTATAAATGTAGAAGTGAGGCTAATGCGACCATTACCAGTAAAATCCAGTCTGATTGATGGTGTTGAAACCAACACTTGACTGGAATGTCTACAGCCAAGTCATAGACTGGACGTGCTCTGATGGATCTGACATGGTGGAAAGTATTGATGTCATAGACTTACAACATTTACAATAATAATACTAACAACAACAACAACAATAATAATAATCCACGACTCCCTGGTGGGCTTCTGCTTATGTTCAAGAGCCAGTCAGAATAAGCAGAGCTGCAGTTCAAGGGAGAAGAACTACATCAAACTACATCAAGAACTACATCAAAACTTCATCAAACTGATGATCATATCCGCACACAACAGTCAGCACAAGAACACAGCCAAAACAAAAGGCTAATGTAGTGACTTCAAGAGAATTTTTTAATGATTTTTTTTTTTACTATATCGTTATAACAGAGCAATGTCCTCATCCAATGGCTCCCTAGGCTATTAAATGAGAAGTCTGATGAAAATTTTTATTAAAGTATTGAATGCCCCCTAAGTTATACAAATCACCAATATACCCTTATTACAGGAAATGTACATAAAGTGTTTTTTTTCCCTGCACTTAGGGTACTATTACACAAATCGATTTTTGGACGATCAACGATTAACGATAAACGAACTCAAACAACCGTTATGGTGAATGACCTGTAATCGTTCACCCAATTGCATGGAACGATGATGGTTACTTATGATCGTTATTGCGTTCGTCCTGTCGTCACCACTGTGTTCGCTGCTACTGTGAATGACGTCTTATTACATGCGATCGATTTGCGAACGATCAACGATAAAAATAGGTCCAAATTCTATTAAACGACCAACGAGATGTCTCGTTGGTCGTTTAATCGTTGTCTGCTATTACACTAAACAATTACCGTTCAAATCCAAACGATTTAATGATTTTTCAAACGATAATCGTTCCGTGTAAGACCACCCGTACCACTGCCTGGAGTCTTCAACTGGATAAAATGGTGACTGCTGGAGAGGATGATGGCAGGAGGATGCTCAGTGTTGGCTCTGTATCCCCTGGTCTTCCTGCTGCAGCTCTCCCCCAACTTGGAGACACCTCCACCAGTGTGCCCGCTCCCCACTCGAGAAACATCTCCCCGCTGGGACTCCCCTGCTCTCCGCCAGCTTGTGCACACCTCCCCCGGCGTGCGCTCCCCACCCCAGGGACATCTCCCAGCTGGGACTCCCCTGCTCTCTGCCAGCTTGTGCACACCTCCCCCGGCGTGCGCTCCCCACCCCAGGGACATCTCCCCACTGGGACTCCCCTGCTCTCCCCAGCTTGTGGACACCTCCCACGGTGTGCCCGCTTCCCTGCGCCACCTGATGGGACCTGCTCGGATGTCCCCCAGGTGGCAGCTAATTCAAACTAACTGGCTAGCAATATCTTTCCCCAGCCGCCATCACTGCTGAACTCCTTGATCTAGGTAAGTCTACCACAATGACTGAATTTTGCCCACCTTGACCTGGGCCTGTCCAACATATTAACTGAACTCTGCCTCTCCTGACCTAAGTATAAGTTGACAGAACCGTGACCTTGGTCTAGCCACCATATTGATTGAACTCTTCCTGGACCTTAGCCTGAACACAATTTCTTTATTCCATGCTTGGATCTAATCCGTTGATAACAAAGACTGTTTTTGTGCAAGGAAATCCCAGGTTGCTACTCTAAAAGTATAAATCCCTGTACAGGGGCTAAAGAGTGAAATCCAGGGAACACTTAGGGCCCTATTCCACGGGAGCGATAATCGGCCGAATCTGCCCGATTTGGCCGATTATCCCTGGGGGGAATAGGGAAAACAATCAGCCGATGATTGTGTCATCGGCTGATCGTTTATTTAGGGCCAGACCTAAAATCATCGGTCCCCCACCGCACATCGCTACAGTGAAATAGCCGTGCGCAGCGGGCGATTTGAGAAGCAGCAGCGTACATTACCTGTCAGGACTTCTCCTCTGCTCCGTCTTCCTCCCCGGAGCGGCCTGACTGAGCTGTGAGACGCTCAGCCAATCACTGGCCGGGACCGCCACGGCCAGTGATTGGCTGAGCTGTCTGACAGCTCAGTCAGGCCGCACCGAAGCTGGTGCTACGCCGCGGGACCCGGGGAGGAAGACGGAGTGCAGGAGAAGCCCGAACAGGTAATGTATTGCTGCAAGGGCTGCAAGGACATCGGTAACAATGTCCCTGCAGCCCTCGCTTAACGATCATCGGGGCCGTGGAATAGGCCCAGTTTACATCGTTGCTGGTCCCGTGGAATAGGGCCCGTAGACATTGCTTTTTAACACCATGTCTGACAGGTAGGTCTCACAGCAGTAGTGTATAAACAGTATGCACTCAGCACTTTACCTCCCCCTAGTGGTGACTGAAGGTGGTCAAACCTTTATTTTTTAACTCAATTTATGCAGGTGATTTGAAGCTCTGTATCAAAAAGCTTCTTGTCATTTTGAGAGTACTTATAGAGTGTAAACGGTTAACAGCAGGATTCCCAGATCTCCAACGATGTCTCCCGCAAGTTGTTAAGCATTAAAATTGGAACGAGAATATGTTTTACTCTTTTTTTTTCCAATACCACTTTGAAAATGAAATTAATCTTTAACTTGGCGTGACAGTCCTAATCTTTCATGGTACATGACCATGTCAGCTGAATCACCATGACAACCTCTGTCTCCTGTTCCGTAGAATTCCCAGGAATAATTGGTCCATCACTTACTACTAATGGGATGACATGCATACAGGCTGTCCCCAAAGCGGATGGCATTACGGTTTCTATTCTTCTTTTATATTTTTATGATGCGGATAAATGCCCTGAAATCATTGTTGTCTGCGTTTTTTTGTTTTCCATTGGGTTCAGACAGAAAGACCAATATGATGTGGTCACATGCTTTCCAGTCACTTGAAGGGGTACTACCACCAATTTTGTTTGCCATATGGCCTCTCAGTGCTCAATACGTCTGCTAGGTGCCTTGGTCACCTCAGCATGTAGCTCCTTGGCACTAGGCCTCGCCACCCTCCCAATACTAGGCCCCTGATCCCAAATATACATGTACTGTAGGACGAGTAGGTACAAGCTCTCTGGGCATCAACAAGTAAAGTATATGGAGTGAGGTGTGACCTGGGAATGTTTAACCTCAGAGGTCTCATTTAGCAGTCACCTCACATACAACAACGTGCTGGAGCAATGTTAGCGTGTTCCACCTACAAAGAGTACAGACACCTACATGAACCTTGTCTAACTACAAATAAACTCAACAATGTGACTGATCCATAAAGAGTATAGGCGCATTCACACTACAATTGTGCCCTACGGGTCGCCAATGTGTTGGCACCTGATTTTGCGTCTGGGCCCCATGTAGCTAATGACTACATTTGGGCATTGAAGTAAATGGGGTCCCTACCAGTCTGTGCACAGATACGTCAGCACCAGATTTTAAAGGCGCAATTTTAATGTAAACCAGGGGTGTCAAACTGAGGCGTTCCAGTCGTTGCAAAACTACAGTTCCCATCATGCCTGGACAGTCTGCACCTGTTACCAAGACAATGCTATGTAATCTATCGCCATCATGTTATAGAGCAGGAAGAACTGAGCAACCTCTGATCATTCTGTGTTAAGGAGTCCAGTGGGTGGTGTCACTCAATGAACTGGACTCTTTAGCCCTGGAGACATCAGAGATTTTAATCAATATATTACAAGCTTCTGCTCTAAAACATGATGCCGATAGCTTAGGTAGCATTTTTATAGTGACGGGTTTCCTTTAAATGTAGAAGGAGCTGAAGGGGAAAGACAAGGTGCCAGATCTCCTAACTCTTACAGAATCCACAGCCATGTCCATAGTGCACAATGCTGGGCTTTATGCAGGCGAGGCGGCGGCGGCAGCGAGCTATCAGACTGGAGAAGGACGGGATTCCCTGGGCTGTGAAGATTTATAATTACATAAAAACCAGACAGATAACAAGAATCCATTTAAGAAGTGAAAGACAAGCCGGCGATGCCAGTGTGTGATGCCATTTAATGTATCACAGGCTAGAGACCACAAATAAAGCCACGATGGGTCATAAAATACTCGCGGTGATCAAGGAGAACGTGTTTATAAGTCATTATGGGCAACATTTTCCAAACAGTGCATATGGGGATGGACGACTGCGCCATTCTTATACAAGATGACTGGGGCAAGCGAGATAGGAGGCAGGAGTGATATATACCATCATTTCAATGGTAAAAGTGACAATACTGGAGAAGGGAAGGTTTTCCACACCCGCGGTTCTCAACTTGGTGCTCCAAATTTTGCATAACTACAACTCCCAGCATTCCTTGACATGATTTGGTCTGGTTTTTCGGCGCCATTTCTGCAGCGTGTGGGTGTACCCGTAGTTTATATATAGTATAACCTGCACAATACGTTTGTTAACTATTTTTATTCTGTATCTTTCACTGCTTCTAAATTGTGTCCTGTGTTATACTCCGGTGCTGCATTCACAATTCTGCCTGTTGTCATTGGAAACTGTCATCATACGTTGTCGGCAACACCCTTTACAGCTTAGGAGACCTTCCATAATGTTTACTGCTGCAATGCATTATGGGACTGCTGTTTCTCCACAAAGCCCCTCATTCGCACAATAGGACCACAATATTATAATGGTAGATGGTAAACTTCAGGAAATCCAAGACAACACCCAGAACCACCATTAGTTTTTGATGGACATAGAAGAATCAATCTATAACACCTACAGTGTAGAATAACTTAAAGGGATTTTCTAAAACACAGCTACTTTCTTGCAAAAACAGCACCACCCCTGGCCTTAGGATGTGTGTGGTATTACAATTCAGCTCCATTCACTTTTATGGAACTGAGCTGCAATACCCAAACTGAGGACAAGATTTGCGCTGTTTCTGGAAGAAAGCAGCCATGTTTTTTTATGCCTTTTGCTCTCATAGCTTACAGACCCTAGTAGAATTTTTTTATGTTACCACTATAAAATCCTCCTGATCTAGTGCCCCTTTTCTCATCTTCACCCCAAACTTTTTCCCATTGTCTACCCTAAACGTCACCTCTGCTATAATACCCCCAAACCTTATACAGTGGATATTTTGATTCTCTGTAAAAAAAAAAAAAAAAATGGTCACACATGTAGCCGACAAGAATTCTTAACATTCTTATGTAAACTCCAACGAAAGGAACACAGCCGCCGTTCTTAGTGTTGTCCTTCATGCAAATCCCAGCTAACAATGGTCACATTAAATGGAAATTTTGGTTCTCCAACGCAGTGTAGGTGGGAGGACGGAGAGAGTGCGACATGCCAGAATATTTACACGGACTCCTCCGGGAACAATGTGCTCACTATGAGCTGCTGTTCTCTATCTGTTACATTGGAGATGTGACTACATTGTAACCCTGTGGTGATGATATGAGTGTCCCCACACTATACTATCACCGAGCGTTCATATGTATCACTGGTATAAAGTGGAATTTACAATCACTGATACAATGTTATCCCCTGCCATAGACCAGCCATCGGTGACCACTCTGGATCTCCGTACTTACATACAGACGGCATTGTCTTACACTGTAGGCAGGGGGCATAACAACAGCAAAATACGGAATGGAAAAAAGAAGAGTTTATGATTGTCTTGGTCTCTCTATAATACACAAGGTGATAATATACGACATGGATAATGTGATGTCCCAATAGGCAGCGATATCACAATAGCGGAATAGCGTGTACAGTGAGGTCACAACATACACATAGTGATGTCATAGTGTAAGTATAATGTACGCAGTGATGTCACAAGAATAGGATGAGCACAGTGATGTAAAAGTACAGGGTAATACATACCATGATGTCATAGCACGAAGAGGCCACTATGTAGGTGGTGACATCACAGTACAGAAAAGAGAACATATAATGATGGTGTAATGTAGGGTACAGGCTAGTGCCGGTGGCAGGCAGACAGTATTGTGCATGTTAAAGTGTTACAGAATTCAGGGCCTAAGGTCCCCTTTCACATTTCAGAGAAATCTATCTGGATTTTTTATCAGAACTCTATGGGGCATCTGGGATTCCTTGCTTGGGAGATTGGGCCAGTGCCAGCATCCAATCAAGTACCGTGGTGTGGTGACACTGGTCCTTTAACTGTACGTACTACTAATAAGCTGTGTTTGACAAGTGCTGGGAGCCATTGACTCCCAACTCTGCCAATCACTTTTTAGACCAGAGGCAGCACCATTTTCCTTAAGTCTCCTGATCAGTGTTTCCCGATGTAAAAACGGCCACTGAACTGTGAAGGGGGCCTAACCTTGGCCATCAACCCATCATTAAGGTCTATCTTCCAGCAATCACAGTTTCCTCTTCATTGGCAAAGGCATAGTTCCATCCCTTTGACAATGTCTGCACCTGGAATTATGGCTCAATCCTGTATGATGATCGGGAAAAAATTAGTTAGGTTAGGCTGTTAGTAAAGGAGCACCGTCCATGGTCCCTTTCATCAGTTCATCACTGGGGATGTTGGGAGTATGGAGCACAGAGCATCAGTATTGTAGTGCCGTAAACCCCCTTGAAGGGAATCTGTCACTAGGTTTATTCTGCCTTAAATTAGGGCTGCATAAACTAATGACACAAATGCTGAACAGATCGGTGTATTACTTGTATAATTCTGTTCAGCCGTTCTCCTAATATGCAGGAGAATAGGATTCTTGCCACACCCCTCCCTCCGCCCCCCCAGCTGCTGATTGACAGTTAACTGCCTATACACAGCATGGATAGATAACTGCCAATCAGGAGCTGGTAAGTGGAGTTTTCTGCTTTTCATGAATATCCAGGACTACTGGGCTCACACACATAATAGAGAAGACTACTTATTGTCCATGGTATCTAGGAGGATATCTCTGGATCAGCTGCACAGAGCGATGTGAGTGATATATCATTCTGTTCAGCTTCTCTGTCACCAGTTTATTCTACCCTGAAATAGGACAGCCTAAACCTGCTGACAGAGTCTTTTTAAAATTATATACACACAATGTTTTTCAATGGCCGTGGTTTAGCATGTTGCGGTCGCCATCCTTGCAATAATGGCCGTTGGAACATTATTCTAGTTCAAAGTCAAAGATGGCCCGTTTGGGTGTGTCTTTAATTTGAAGGTCCATTGACTTTAATACAAATGATGGTAAAAAAAAAAGACTATGTGTGAACAACTTAAAATAATGGCCGCAAATGAATGACACAAACATTAATTATTTAATACATTGTGTGAACCAACGGCCGTTGTTGCCATAGACTTCAATGGAAATCATTAAAGAATGAAAACAACAGACGTTATTTTGAATTCAAAATGGCGAATGTTATTTTACAGCGTATAAACATGGCCTGAAAGCGATGCTGTCATGTGTAGTAACATGACTTTTTATTATTTTTGCCCCCTTTGGTTAAACAGTCGGGTTTGTCAGAAAAACGTTATTATTACGGTAGACTCATAGAGGCCGGGGTGTGATCACTACTGATCCTCCTGGTTATATCCAGCGTCTCCTGCTCCTCAGTATTAGCATAAATCATTTACTTTAGACAAACACAAAAAGGAAGGGAGGAAGACGAGGAGGGAATAGGGAGACATACTTGTTTAGTTTTAATTACTGGAACATTTACTCCCGCTCCTCCACTCGGCCTGAAGCTAAGAAATCTGATTTCCTTCAAGCTCCTTCCTCCATCTTATTATTCTTAATGATAAAAATAGAGAGTAATGTGAAGTGGGCAACAACATTGAAGGGTCTGGGGTCAATCTCATTTATTTTTCACCTTTCTAGGGATCCTAGGGTAGTATAGCGCCATCTGCTGGAAAACTCTGGTTGTGCATGCCTTCCAACTTTTTGGATGGTCTAAGGGCCCTATTCCACGGAACGATTATCGTTCAATCGTTCGAATCTAAACGATAATCGTTCGTTTGAATAGCAGTTAACGATTAACGACCGAACGACAAATCGTTGACCGTTCAATAGGACCTGGACCTATTTTTATCATTGCTCGTTCACAAATGGTTCGCGTTAAATAAGATGTCGTTCGGTCGTTCGCAGTAGTGACGAACGCAATAGCGATGAAAAGACGACCGCAAGAACGATCATAAGTAAAGATTATTGTTCCATGTAAATGGGTAAACGATTTCCGGTCTTTTGCAAAAGCGGTCGTTTGGATCGTTTATCGTTAACGATTATGCGAACGATAATCGTCCCGTGGAATAGGGCCCTAAGAAGGACACTTCAGTAGGTACTAGGGTATACTAAGAGAAATAAGATGGTGGGCCCAGGAGCCTCCATTTGGTGTCATCTTAATCACTTGGGATTCATCGTTCATGTCATATGAGGGTCTGGTCAGGTTATGGAGTTGGCTCCTCTGCCATAGTAACCCCCGGTTAAATGACTGGAATAGGAGTTACTATGGAAGAGGGGCTAAATCCATTAGCCAACCAGACCCTCATGTGACACGATTGCTGCATAGCCCAGTTTCTGTTCATCACAGCATCTAGGGAGTTAAATGACCCAAATTAGGCCCCGTTCCCACTGAGCAAAAGTAGCGGAACATGTTCATTCTTCAGGGCGTACAGAGCAGGAGCGCGCGCCTCCCATAGACTCCCATTATGAGCGGGAGGCTAACGGCATTCCGCGGCGGACAATTCCGTTGCGGAATTCCGCTACTTTTGTTCAGTGGGAACGGGGCCTAAGAGTTACTCTGAGCCCAACCCATTTCAGTGGTTATCCAGGATAAGGAAAAATGCCCCAGAAACACTCCATAATGTATGAGATTCTCTTAGAAACATAGAACATTGTCGGCAGAAAAAGACCACTGGGTCCATCTAGTTTGCCCTTTTAGTATTTTCTTTCTTATTATCTTAGGATATATGTCTATCCCAGGCGTGTTTAAATTCTGTTATTGTAGATTTACCAACCACCTCTGCTGGACGTTTGTTCCAGGTATCTACTACTCTTTCAGTAAAATAATATTTTCTTATATTGCTTCTGATCTTTCCCCCAACTAACCTCTCACTGTGTCCTCTTGTTCTTGAGCTCAGTTTTTTAATAAAAACACTCCCCTCTTGAACCTTATTTAGTCCTTTAACATACTTAAAGATTTCAATCATGTCCCCCCTTTCCCGTCTTTCCTCCAGACTATACAGATTCAAACCCTTAAGTCTTTCCTGATATGGTTTCTGCCTCACACCCTCCACCATTTTTGTAGCCGTCTTTGGACCCGTTCTATTTTATCAATGTCCTTTTTTTAGGTGAGGTCTCCAGAACTGGACACAGTATTCCAGATGTGGCCTCACCAGAGCTCTATACAGCGGGATCACAATCTCCCTCTTCCTACTAGTTATACCTCTAGCTATACAGCGGGATTACAATCTCTCTCTTCCTACTGGTTATACCTCTAGCTATACACCCCAGCATACGATTTGCTTTCCCCACCGCCTGGTTGCACTGGTGACTCATTTTAAGGCTGTCAGAAATCACTACCCCTAAATCCTTCTCTTCTGAAGTCTTTTCCAACACAGAACTGCTGATGTGATACTCGGATAGAGCATTCCTCCTCCCCAAGTGCATTATTTTACTTTTGGAAACGTTGAACTTCTATTCCACTGTTTGGACCACTTATCTAGCAAAGCTAAATCATTTTCCATATTACTGATACCTCCAGGAATATCAATCCTATTGCACACTTTTGTGTTGTCAGTAAACAGGCAACCTTTACCTACCAACCCTTCTCCTATGTCACTTACAAACATATTAAAAAGAATAGGACCCAGAACAGACCCTTGTGGCACACCACTCTTGGTCTGAATGTGTCTCAGGATGGTCACAGACTTCCTCCACTTCACCATAGAGAGAAGTCTCGGTCTTAGAGAATAAAATACTTCCAGACTAAATTATGGCTGCATTTAGTGTTCCCAATCTGTCATTTTCTCTGCTGCATTGAGCGCTGTATGAAAGAGTAACAGAATTATTTTCATCTTAACGTTGTGTCCTGAATACAGACGCCGAATAGGCCTCTTGTCTATTTGATATAGATAATAGTTCCAGGCACTCACCACGTCTAGTATGCTTGTTTATTAGTGCATCGGATACAGGTACAACAAGTATGCGTTTCAGCCAAACACGGTCTTCATCACTTGACGGGCCGAAACATGTACTTGTTGTACTTGTATCTGATGCACTAATAAACAAGCATACTTAAAGTGGTGAGTGCCAGAAACTATTATCTAGATCTTTGGATTTACCTACCATGAGCACCACCCACCCATGGAGTGCCATCTATTCCACTTTACTCATGTCCATTTAAGACTTTAACTGGCAGACATACCAACCAATGTATTTCTTCCCTGTAAGAAAATAGAAAAGAGCAACAAAAATAGTGCAGCAACTAGTACGAAAAAAACCAATGCTACCTCCCATGACAACCAATGAGATTCCCATCCTAGAATCCAAGAACTGACATACACAAAGTGCCAGATGTCTGGAAAAACCGGATGATCCGCGACACCCGATCCTGGTGTTGTGGCTTTCCTGCTCCTCTGGACTAATGCCTACAGATGGGATTGCTGTTTCGGTTTATACACGTTTCTTTTCTCTATAACTGTGTGGAGTTGAGATCAGTGCAGGTCTGGAGTTTTGGACTAGTGTCTGGCAACGCTCAGCAACCAGATTATGTACCATCGGTTACTAAGTTTAGCTTTACCCTGCATTGTGATTGGCTTCTTGTTATTGGTGTTTCAGAAGCTGGAGCATGCGCAGTGCATCTCTACACACACTCACATGCTGATCTGCACACCCAGGGGCGGATTAACTTTACCATAGTCCCCGGGCTGTTCACCCAGCCTGGGCCCCCCCAACCCACTGTAACTATGGCAGCATTAGCGTGGTGTCCATAGTACAGAATAGATAATGTCATGTTGCACTGATTTGTGCAAAATTGTGGTAAAAATGTAATGATTTTTTGGAAATCATGACAGAACTGTAGCCAGGAGACAATACACCACTGAAAGTATAAGTCTTTTTATAATCCACTACTGTGCACACCATGTCCTCTAAGGGCAGGGCCGTATCTGGGGCTCTGCCGCCTAAGGCAAACCTTAGGAGGCTGCCCCTCACTACCACCCCTGAAGCACCAATCCTAATAGAAATCCCCCATCTCTCTCAACACCCCCCACCCCCGTCACCCCAGACCCCCCGCAACCCGGTGCTCCGATCTGACCGCGGCCCCATTCCACCTCATGGCAGAAGCGGCCCTGTCTAAGAGGTTACTATACCTTTTGAAGTGGTGACTGTTTCAGATCCCCCCCCCCACGTCTTTATTGGTTTATGATGTTTTTTTAACCCTCACATCAGCACATATTATGAATGTGTAATTATGTCTCAGTGTATATATAAGCGCTGATATGTATATATACAGTTGCCATTTCTATGCACTGTTAACACTTTATACATTTATTCATTCATAAATATGGATGCATGTTATCTAGTTTCCATCCTATAAATATGGACTATTGACCATCATGCATTGCTTTGGATGGAATGAATCATAAGGGGGAGATTTATCCAGCAGTCCTTTGTTGCCCATAGCAACCAACCACAGCTCCCATAGCAACCACAGCTCACATAGCAACCAATCCCAGCTGAGCACTTATCACTGACTGTAAGCGTGATACATAAACAACAGCGACAGTTATGATGACATCACAAGCATCAGGCTCATGATGTCACACATGGTACGGAGTATACAGATGTAGCTGAGGCTTCTGCTGTTAGTTACAGGTCGGCAGCTAGAAGAAGACACGTCCAGGTAGGGAGCTCTTCGCTGAGGCCTCGTTCACACATGAGTTTAGTAAACACCTCATCTGGGCACATGTGTGAACCTGGCCTTAAAGGGGTTTTCCAGGGAAAGTTGAGTTATGGTCTATGCACAGCATTGGCCATCATTCCCTGGAAAACCCTTCTATAATGGCTGTTCTTATCCTGACAGCCCCCCTCTCTGTTGTATGTCTACTGTGTGGTAGGTTGTATATTAGATTGTAAGCTCCTGCGGGGAGCAGGGTCTCTACACATGTAGCTTGTGTTACCATGAAATACTTTGTCATGTTCATGTTATCACTGGCGACATCTGTACCGTACATTGCAGTGCAAGCTCTTAGGAGTGGGGTATTGTAGTGTACATTAGATTGTAAGCTCTTCGGGGCAGACATGTAGTCATGTACTAAATATAAGCCTGTAAGCTCTTAAGAGGAGGGCCTGTATTACTCTGTGAGCTCTTAGGAGCAGAGACTGTATTATATATTAGAGTGTAAGCTCTGTGGGCAGGACATGTATTGTGAATATTAGCTTGTAAACTCTTAAGGGCAGGTCTCCCGAATCATATAGATTGTAAGCTCTTAGGAGCAGGATGTGTGTATGTGTATGTGTATGTATATATATATATATATATATATATATATATATATATATATATATAAAAAATTGATGTATATGTAATAATAATAGTTATTCTTATAGTGACAGCATATTGTGCAGCATTACTGTCTCTCTCTTTCATTACAGGGTGAAGTCTCCAGATCCTATATACTCCGTACATATATACAGCTGTATGCAGCAGGCCAGTGGTGATCCAGGGAGATCAGATCCGATCGCCACTTGTGGGGTCAGGAAGGAATTTCCCCCCCCCCCCTGAGGTAGAAGTCTCTGGGGGGTTTCTTCGCCTTCCTCTGGATCTTTAGGTCCGGTGACTCTCAGATCAGGATAATAGTGGACGGGTGGCAATGACTGCGGCACATTCTGTGGTCTCCACCAGATCTGACCTGAGAGTCACCGGGTCACCTATTCATTAATAGGCCGGTAATATTTCATTACAATGTTGCATATTGCTATTTTTTTAAATAAACAATTTGAATTTATTTTTGTGTTGCTTCATTTTTGTCTCCATTTCTATTTACTAAATTGACCATGATCTACAGTAGATGATGATGATGATGTGTACCTGTATACCAGTCTTACCTAAACCTTCACAGATATATCCCATTGCAGATTTCTTTAGAGGTGCACGTCTTTCAGCAAATTCAGCGAACTGGTATAGATTTTTATCATGGTAAATCAGGCACACGATGAGGCCATGTTCCCTCTGCGCCCTGTCTAGCCCTTACACTCGCCCATAATGGTGAGCAGGACTAGAAGTCTTTGATTTTTGTGCATAAATCTGCTACTTTCTGTCACTTTACGCCAGGCTTTTGGTAGTACACTGGGGACTACATTACTGGCTGAGCCTGAGAGTGGGAGCCAAGCTGACAGGAGGACGTTGTAGCCGCGAGTGCCTCATCCCGTCACCCTATATCTCGAGTATCTCGAGGAGGCCGTCATAATAGAAGCTGTGTGCTGCCACCTCCGTATACCAGCAGTGACGTCTCTCCCGTCACCCTGTGCCGCCTCTGAGATTCCTATACAGGATGCAGAAAGCGCGTGCGCTTTACTGACAGGCTTAGTAGTTATAGGTATGAAAGTTAGATTTTTCACATGTATTTCTATACGACTAAATATTTCTATTTTATTTTATATGGATTAATTCAAAAAGAATGGCGCAAAATTCTATCGTTGTTAATAACGGAGAGGACATAACACTCATTAACATGAAAAGACATTGTCCGAGCTTTATCTACACAGTACGAATGTTTGAAGTGATTTCCATTGGTGACCATTAGATGTCTAGGCGGTAGCCCACTTCTGTCCAGACGCTTTGAATGCTTTTGCTGGTTAGCAATCCAAAGGAACCCCGTATTGGTTGAGTAAAGTTGGTGTTTTCCTGTCTATGTGAAGTGCACCTGGTGGAGCTACGGCGTTCCGAGATCCTGGACCCCCTCCAGTATTGCGTTTTCCAGTCCAGCACAACTGCCATTGCTGAGCGGTTCCTGTTTGGCTTAAGGGACTCACTTTTCTAACCTAAAATTTATTGCACCATCGGAGTGCTTCTTCCCCTTGCAAAAAAAAAAAATTAAAACGGGGGACCTTACCTTAGAAATTTAGGTCGTCCTCCGATGACTGGCAGATGAAGGGGTTTTATCTATACACATGGCCATCACATTTCCATATAGCTAGGAAATATCATTGCTGGCTATTTGCAATGAACCAGAAGTCATGTCATCAGAACTTCTAATATATAAAAAAGTAAAATTGATATGAAATATATTGAATGTATGCCCAGATGTATGAGGCTGTACACCTATGGATGCACATTACAGAATAGTGTACGCTGTGCATTTTATGTATATATGCAGTTGCCTAAACACATCTGTGCTTTGTTATCCAGTTGAGTTTGCAGATCCAGACATATATAAGCCAAAAAGAAAACACCATTATCATTTTACGACCTCGCAGTACTGAGAAGAGAACAATATTGTGAAAACATCAGACTACTGCCCCCTAGTGAAATGATAAGCAACTAAAAAGATGTTCATTAAAGGAGTGATAGTTTTCTTTTAAAACAACTGGTGTCATGAAGTTATATAGATCTGTAATTTACTTCTATGTAAAATCTCAAGCCTTCCAGTACTTATCAGCTGCTGTATGTCTTGCAGGAAGTGGTGGATTATTTTCTCTGATACCTCTGTCCCTTACAGGAACTGTCCAGAGCAGTAGCAAATCCCCATAGAAAACCTCTACTGCTCTGGACAGTTCCTGTAAGGGACCGAGGTATCAGAGGTGGCAGCAGAGAGCACTGTGTCAGACTGGAAAGAATACACCACTTCCTGCAGGACCTACGGCAGCTGATAAGTACTGGAAGACTGGCGATTTTTAAACAGAAGTAAATTACAATTCTGTGTAACTTTCTGACACCAGTTGATTTGAAAAAAATATTTTCCCCCATTAGGGTCACTTTAAAAGTAACTTATGTCAAGTCCTATGACGCGCCATGAACAAACATAACCCAAGCCGCAAGATTTAGAAAAGAAATATTTTTATTGGGTGTGATCATGAAGTAAGGCACTTAAATAACAGGGAGGGAGATCGGAACAGACAAGTCATTTTAACAGATACAAATTTACACTGGGCATCAACACGGACATTGGGCTGGCAGTGAAATTAGTAAACGGCCGAACAGAAACTCCAGTATTTTATAAGGGAACAAAGTGTCATTGGTGGATTGTATCACCTGGGGAATAACATACTGTATAGTGTAATACAAGGAGCCCCTGGAATACAGACAATGGTAGTAGGACTCTGCACCATTACAGACAGCTGGCGCTAGAAGATGCTGGAGTGCAAGATTCAAGCATCATTAGGTTTCCTGGGTTTTATTTAAAAAATAAAAAAACAACAACTTTTGAATCACTAGGAGGTCCCCAAAATTGAAAATTCATTAGATAAGATAAGGAGCACGGAGAGGACAACTTAAAGGCTATGAACACCTTCTCATTGATTTTTTTTTTTATTGTTGATTTGATTCCTTCATGTAAAATTAAGTAAATTTCTAAGTAGTCTTTATTAGAAATTTCCTACCATATAGCTGCTACTCAGAGCAAAATACAATAAATCTGTCAGACTTACTGTTAGAGATAACAGCAAGGAAAGGGTGACACAAGCTCAGATTGTAGACAGGTGGTATAGGATCCTTGGAGGACAGCTTACACAGGCTGGAAAGAGAGGAGGGCAAAAACAGTGGTACCTCGGTTTAAGAGTAACTTGGATTGAGAGCGTTTTGCAAGAAGAGCTCACAGTTTTTTTTAAATTCTTAATTGCTTTAAGATCATTGCTTTGGTTTAAGAGCTCCCTGTACTTAGTGGGGGGGGGGGGGGGTAATGGTCTGCATAGCGGGGTCTACAGCCCTATACTCTGACCCAGGAAGTCTCCCTCACCTTCCAAATCATAGCAGATCCACTTCAGGCTGGGACTTGCATGAGGGGACAGGACTGTGGAGGTAATCTCTCCATAGCTGAAACCCCTCTCTCCCCGGACAGAGTGCTGCATGTATGTGATCGCATCTGCCCTGCTTTTTCCTTCATGCTTCCTGCAGTCTGTCAGCCCTTGTGTTTCCCATCCTCTCTATTCATGTTATAATATGCCTGCACTTACACTCAGCTATACACACTGCTGCTATAATGTGCCTGCACTTACACTCAGCTATACACACTGCTGCTATAATGTGCCTGCACTTACACTCAGCAACTCACGCTGCCGTATAGAAAAGTTTCTGTCACTGTCCTCCTACACAGCTCTGTGATTCTCACTTTGATTGGTCCATGCTGACCCCCCCCTTTGCTGTCATGTGACCACACAAACCTCTGCTTCTCTATTCTAGCCTGTTGTACTACACTACTGCATTATGGGATCTACAGTTCCATCCTGTATCTATAAAACTTATGCTGTGTTTTCAGGTTTATGCACTTTACATTATACTCCACATGCTGATTGCTATACTGTACAATAACTTATAATATCACATATTCAGCTGTATCTAAATGTTTGTTTTATTTGTTTTACATGTTATTCAGAATAAAAAAAAAATATTTTGGTGATGTAGAACTAATTGTTGGTATTTTAATGATTTCTTATGGGAAAATTTACTTTGGTTTAAGAGTGGATTTCGATTACAAGCACAGTCCCGGAAGGAATTATGCTTGAAATCCAAGGCACCACTGTAAAAGGCACATGGGAGAATCCTATAGATTGTGCACAAGTATATAGAGATAGCAGAGCTGTAGAAAAGAAACTAAGCAAAATATTTCATAAAGATCTAGGGCAAAAATGCTTTTTTTCACCTTAAGTGAAAAACAGATAAAAAAATTGCTTTATGGAGATGTCCACTGCCTACTAGTTGTCCAGTCTATTGTTCCATTAAAGAATACTTCCAAATCACATTTTAACAGCCCTGAAAATAGACATGCCTCCCATCATGGCAGCATACAGTAATACAGTACTGTGCAAAAGTTTCTGGCAGGTACAGAAAAGATTTGGAAAAATATGAAGCCCCCAGGCTAGGTGAGATCTCATTGGCTCCAAATCTTAATTCTGCAGCAGGACAACGAACAAGGAGTCTTGGGAGTGATGATTTGGCTGCCACAGAGCCCTGATCTCACATCATCCATTCTGTCTAGGATTACATGAAGACACAGATGGACGGGCAGCGACATCCCCAGAAGATCTGGGTCAGGTCTCCAATATGATGGGACAACCTCCGAGCTGAGATCCTTCATACATAGTGTATAAGTGTACTGCCAAAGGGCCCTATTACACAGAGGGATAATCGTCCAAATCCGTCTGATTATCGCTTTGTGTAATAGAGACAACAATCAGCCGATGAAACGATCATTGCCTGATCATTTTCTTCAGGTCCACACCTCAAATCATTGGGTGGGCATCACTACGTGTAATAGCGATGCGCGGCCGACGACTAATGATTGTAGTGCAAAATTATAAAGTATTAACTCACCTTACCTCCCTGGTGTCCTCGAGGCCTTCCCCAGTGTCTCCTTTTCTGATCTCTAAACTGACAGGCTGCGGCCTCTCAGCCAATCACACAGAAGTAGGCTTAAGGACACCATGGTAAGGAGGGTTAAAGGGGTAGTGCGGCGCTAAACATTTATTCACAAAATAACACACATTACAAAAGTTATACAACTTTGTTATGTATGTGAATGGCCCCCTTCCCCTTGTTTCCCCCCACCCACGCTAGACCCGGAAGTGTTGGTGCATTATACTTACCCCATTCGTAACGACCCCTGTCCACCATCTTGTGACAATGACGTAGTCTTTGGGAGGCCGGCCGGACCGCTGCTGCCGTCCCTCATGCTGACCCCCCTATGCCGTGCCACCAGCTGCTCAGCCGCGACTGGCTGAGCACAGTTATGCGGCATAGGGGGGCCAGCATGAGGGATGGATGGAGCGGTTCGGCCGGCCCCCCGAAGACGCCATCATTGTCACAAGATGGCGGATGGGGGTAGACACGAATGCGGTAAGTATAATGCACCAACACTTCCGGGTCTAGCGTGGGTGGGGGGGGGGAAACACGGGGAAGGGGCCATTCAAATACATAACACACATTACAATGTTGTATAACTTTGTAATGTGTGTTATTTTGTGAATAAATACTTTATTATGTTACACTAAAGGCAAGTGCTGCATGGACATCGCTAACAATCTCCGGGCAGCCCTTACTGCCCGATAGTCGGCCCGTGTAATCGCTCTGTAAATGAGCGCCGATCTTTATGATTGGGTCGTGTAATAGGACCCTAAGACTCTACAAGCATTGGCCTCTTTCGGCATCAGGAAAAAATAATACTGCCTTCACGTACAGATTTGATGTAGAAATACTTGGCCATGTGTGGACCTGGCCTTAAAGTGTCCCGAGATTTCTGTTGTATAATTTACTGTTTTCAAGATCCCTGCTTGATGTCATTAAACAGAATAGATAACACCTTTAAGATAGGACTAGAAAGTGCAAAACTGAATCCACCAAAAATATCCAAACTTATTGAAAAGCTCCGTGACCCAAGAAGTAAATATACAACAAACAGTTGTATCTATGTACGTTCCATCCATTTTGCGCTGATGTCACGTCCTCTACCTTGATGACATCATGTCCCACTGTACAATCCAGGCCAATGTCAATGCATATGCCACCGGAGGGACAGATCCAAGTGACAGCAGTGGAGTGAAGCCAGGGCCCAAGTCTCTACTACAATCCGACCGAGTCCAAGAAAGCGTCCTTTAGATTTATCTCCCAGGAAGAATATTGCACAGTCGTGATGTCATTAAAGTTAGCACCAGTATTTCTTCTAACATCTTAAATATTCTGCATAAAACAGGGGCCAAAAAAAAAAAAAAAAAGTTTCTCTTCAAACCGACACATATTCCAGAAATGTTAACGTTCATTGCGATGAGTGGGCGGATTCTGTATTTTGGTACCTGAAATTTTTTCATATTTAAAAAAAAAAAAAAAAAAAAAAAAAGGAAGGAAGGGTAAAGAACACCATGGAAATTCCTATGTGGACACCTGAATGGTGGCCGGCTCTGGTTCCGCTCACGTGGAGGATCTGTGGAGATGTGGGTCCCTGATTCACAGATTGCGGATGGGTAGCAGTCCGCAGGACGAGGTCTCTGTTAGTGTTATAATTCCGTTTTTGTTTTCACAGAGTCTACAGGGGGGCTGAGGACGCCTCCTTTGGGGGTGTCAGCATCTGGGGCTGTGGGGGGCTTTGGTGGGGTGACATCAGTCTGTTCTCCCCCATCTCCTGTATCAGATTTCCCCTCGGATCCATTGCTGGGGAATACATTTGTGTCTTCTGGACTGAACAGCATCTTTATCAAGTCGTCTGCTTGAATTCGCTCCTATGAAGAGTCAAACCACTAGAGTCACAATATTGTCCCTTTAGAGCCACTATACAAAGAGTTCTATACATTCACACGCAAACGGGGGAAATTTATTAAACATGGTGTAAAGTGAAACTGGCTCAGTGGCCCCTAGCAACCAATCAGATTCCACCTTTTATTTTCCAAATAGTCTGTGAGGGATGAAAGGTGAAATCTGATTGGTTGCTAGGGGCAACTGAGCCAGTTTCACTTTACACCATGTTGGATAAATCTCCCCCAAAGTTTCAATTGACACTTTTTTTGTGGCCAAAAGTGTCACTATCATTTAACTCTTTAAATGGGTAGTTAACCCAATTTTTTTTTTAGATCAACTGGTCCCAGAAAGTGCCAGAGATTTGTAATTTACTTATATTTAAAAATCTCAGGTATTTCAGTACTTATCCACTGCTGCATGTCCTGCAGAAAGTGGTGTATTCTTTCCAGTCTGACAGTGGTATCTGCTGCCACCTCGCTCCGGTGCAGTAGCAAATCCCCATAGAAAACCTCTCCTGCTCTCCAGACTGGAAAGAATACATCACTTCCTGTAGGACATACAGCAGCTGATAAGAACGCTTTAAAGGGCCAAAATCTTTTTCTTTCAAATCAACTGGTGTCAGAAAGTTATATAGATTTGTATTTTACTTCTATTGAAAAATCTTAAGTCTTCCCATACTTTTCAGCTGAAATGTTTTCTTTTCAGTCTGACACAGTGCTCTCTGCTGCCACCTCTGTCTGAGACAGGAACTGTCCAGAGCCGGAGAGGTTTTCTATGGAAATTTGCTCCTGCTCTGGACAGTTCCTGATATGGACAGAGGTGGCAGCAGAGAGCACTGTGTCAGACTGAAAACAACATTATCTGGAGGAAATACAGCAGCTCATAAGTACTGAAAGACCAGAGATTTTTAAATAGAATTACAAATCTCTATAAAACTTTCTGAAACGAGTTGATTTGAAAGAAAAAGATTTTCACTGGACAACCCCTTTAAGCATGTCATTGCAAAGTACAACTGTTGTCACAATAATAAGAGCTCATGCGGGTCTGTAGGTGGAAAAATGCAAGTGCTATTGTCTTTTAAACACAAGGAGTAAAAACTAAAGTGCTAAAGTGAATATTGGCTGTCCTTAAAGCAAATGTACCAGTTCCAGTAGTGAAAACTTTTTGTATTCACTACCTGGTTGGCACTGGCGCGTAGATCACAGTGGTGTGGTGTTGCGATTCCAGCAATCAGAGATGTTGTCTTCATGTGCACCAGCCTGCTCTGTGCAGTAGAGATAGGCCCAGTGTAACATTCTCTCCCCTGTGAAGCAGCTAGGCTTGATTCTAATGGAGGCATTTCACTGAGGGGAGGGGATATCGTTACACTGGGGGCACTGGTGCATAGAGTGGGCCAACGCACATGTAGAAAATGGCGCCATCACGGGAACAGCCAGTTTTTTAAAAAATGGACTGCACCACCGGGATTTCCGCACCAGCGCCGACCAGGTAGTGAAAAAAAATTTCACTATTGGACCTGGTACACCAACCACATCTGTTGGTAATATTTTCTCACACTGCTTAGGATCTTTCCCCCAACTAACCTCTCTCACTGTGTCCTCTTGTTCTTGAGTTCAGTTTTTTACTAAAAACACTTCTCTCCGGAACCATATTTAGTCCTTTAACATACTTAAAGGTTTCGATCATGTCTTGTATAGTAAGTCTATGGAGCAAGGCGAAATCCAGGGAGAAAAGCAACTAGCTGGGCGCTTCTCCCAGCTTGTGGAGTTTTCTTGTTGAGCCCCTTTTAGCCAGAATGAAGGGACACTGCAAAAAGCAGCTCCCACTCTAGCTGAGCACTAACATGTGTTATATGGTTAAAGGGGTTATCCAGCGCTACAAAAACATGGCCACTTTCCCCCTACTGTTGTCTCCAGTTTGGGTGGGGTTTTGAAACTCAGCTCCATTGAAGTAAATAGAGCTTAATTGCAAACTGCACCTAACTGAAGACAACAGTAGGGGGGAAAGTGGCCATGTTTTTGTAGCGCTGGATAAACCGTTTAACGTCTATCTTAATGGGCACCATGTAATACCAAATTTCACCACTAGCAGGGGCTGCAGTAGAAATGTGCAGGCAGCTCCCCTTGCAATGATCAGTTCAGAGCAGACCCTCAGAGCAGTACAGGGGTAAATGGGCTTCATTCTAAACTGATCAATGTTAAAAAAAAAGGAAAGAAGCTCAGAATGGCTCACAGATGGACAGGGTAGACAAATGTCTCTCAGTGCTCCCTAGTATAATTCTTCATGGGCACGCCATAGATGTTGATGTGACAACGGTGACCGCAGAACAGACTCCCTTCTTGTTACCTTACACTTTTACTTACTCTCTCATTGTGCCTGGGATCCAGCGTAAACCACAACGCCACCGCGCACCTCTGCCCTTTAGTTACAGCTTTAACGCCATGAGGATTTTCGGCTCCTGATGAGAATCCCACCATCCGTCCGCATTGTGGCTGTACCTCGGCCTACAGATAGCAGGATGACAGCAGAGTTAGTTGGGATCGCACCCGGTCGCCCTGCTGAATATTTTACGTCCATTACACTCTTACTTACGGTGACAGTTTTTGCATCCAGTTCTGTGAAATAGAAATGTCCTCCTTCAAAGTCTCCATTTAAATACAAGATGGCGCTGAAATAATTAATAATAATAAAAAAAAAGGGTCAGTAACTCATCTTATTACTATAAAGAAACCTCTTTAGGGTAGCTTCCCACATACCGTATCGCAGCGGATTTGATGGTGCCGATTTCATCTAAATAACTGAACACAGCATCAAATCTGCTGCGGATCCTGTATGTGTGAATGGACCCTTAAAGGGGTTGTCCGGCGATAAAAAATTATTCACAGAATAACACACATTACAAAGTTATACAACTTTGTAATGTATGTTATGTCTGTGAATGGCCCCCTTCCCCGTGTCCCACCACCCCCACCCGTGTACCCGGAAGTGTGGTGCGCTATACATTACCTGTCGCGTGCCGACCACGGTCTCCGATCGTCAGCAGTGACGTCTTCTTCGGGAGGCCAGCGGATCTTCCCGAGTGCCGGCCGCCCTCTGCAGCGTCATCCGAAGCTCAGCCGCGATTGGCTGAGCATAACTGTGCTCAGCCAATCGCGGCTGAGCAGCTGATGACGTGGCCGCGTCATCAGCCGCTCAGCCGCGATTGGCTGAGCACAGTTATGCTCAGCCAATCGCGGCTGAGCTTCGGATGACGCTGCAGAGGGTGGCCGGCACTCGGGAAGATCCGCCAAGCTCCCGAAGAAGACGTCACTGCTGACGATCGGAGACCGTGGACGACACGATATGCGGTGAGTATAATGCACCACACTTCCGGGTCTAGCGTGGGTGGGGGGAAACACGGGGAAGGGGGCCATTCACAGACATAACATACATTACAAAGTTGTATAACTTTGTAATGTGTGTTATTCTGTGAATAATTTTTTATCGCCGGACAACCCCTTTAAAGTCCTTAGAAGCTAAAAAAGACAGGATGGTGCAGCCAGCATGCACTTCTATGCAGCCTGAACAGAACCAGACACACAATGGCGGCTATTTAGGGTCTGCTGTCACCCCCACCGATCCCAACATAAAAGTAAAACTGCAGCCCTGAATGAATGGAGGAGGATGTGCATGCGCAGCCGCCGCTCCATTCAATCTCTACACATGCAGAGCTACAATTTTACTGCTGGAATTGAGCGGGGGGTCCCAGGGCCCAGATCCCCACCAAACTGCAGCTTATTCCCTATCCTGTGTATAAGAACTTGCTGAAGAGAGAATAGCTCCTTAAAGCCTTGTCTGGGATTAGAAGAAAATGTCCCCCAAGTAGCGTCGCTCTTCATTTTAGTAAATGAGGCTGATCTGCAGAACCAGAAATAGACTGTGGACTAGAGAGGCGCCATTTCTAAAGAAAAAATACAAAATCACCTACAAGAGAGAACAAGGCACATGGCTCCCTGCTATCCCCGTCACATGAGCTGCAGTTGTTAATGGTGAAGACCACATATCTGAGGGAATTCGCCTCTGCACGTCAGTAGCCCCAAGGCTACAATCTAGCCTTTATATCATCAGCTCCAGGGACATGACGCTACTTGTATATAGGCCCTAAAACTGAGACAGGAGTCTGAGGC
Organism: Dendropsophus ebraccatus; assembly: GCF_027789765.1. Taxonomy (NCBI): domain Eukaryota; kingdom Metazoa; phylum Chordata; class Amphibia; order Anura; family Hylidae; genus Dendropsophus; species Dendropsophus ebraccatus. The sequence continues at coordinate 23,190,606 of NC_091465.1, forward strand.
TTCTCAAAAAGAGCAGATATGATTAGACTAAGGCTATGCTAATGCTGGGTCTTACAGGGTCCATCAGAGCTATTGATGGGGGATTACCTCACCTAGCTCTATGACAGCTGATAATTACAGCCATCCATCACTCATAGGTCCCAGGTTAAAAAACACACTTATTGGGTGATTGTGTGTGTGTATATAAATATATATATATATATATATATATATATATATATATATATATATATATATATATATATATATATGAATATATTTTATTTATTTATCGTATACAGATCTACGAGACAGCGCATCTCCATACAGCAAATTCTTACATACATCACCCGAGCACAGGCCAGAATGACACTCATCTATTCAGCATATACCGTATTTTCCGGCGTATATGGCGACTGGGTGTATAAGACGACCCCCAACTTTTTCAGTTAAAATGCAGCGTTTGGGATATACTCGCCCTATAAGACTATCCCTCACACAGCAAATAAAAATTTATTCAAAATATCAGACAGCTCTGCCCTTCATATGGTCACTGCATGTGGCCGCTTTTGAGCTCCCCCACCATATGTGGCAACCAGGGATTTTTTTGTATGGTTCCAAAATTTTTTAGTACCCGCCCTATTAGACGACACCCTGCATATAAGATGACCCCTGACTTCTGAGAAAATTTTCCTGGGTTAAAAAGTAGCCTTATACACAGGAAAATACTGTACATCAAGAGTTAAAGTATAGCAGTGTGTACACAGTCTGAGACTCCTCATGCAACTCAATGAAACTGCCGATTTTGATTTTTCCTATTGATTTAAATTGGGAAAAAAAATCGACAAAAAAAAAACAAAACAAAAAAACATCCAGCAAATCTGCAACATTTCATATTCTAAAAGTGGCGTCATCACAAGATCTGTTCACCTGGATCAACACATGGGATGAAGAAATTACACAGTAGGCCACTTTAGGAACAGATAAAGGGTATAAACCCACACACCGTATAAGCAGCGTATTTACTGCTGCGATACGCAGCAAATACGCAGCAAACACGCAGCAAATACGCAGCAAAAACGCAGCAGATTATATCTAAATAACTGAACACAGCATCAAATCTGTACCAACAAATCTGCTGCGTATTTGCTGCGTATTTGTTGCGTATCTGCTGTGTATACGGTGTGTGGGTTTGTACCCAAAGACTGAAATAGAGACAGTGGGGGAAGCTATATCAAACTGGTGTAAAATAGAATTGTCTTAGTTGCCCCTAGCAACCAATCAGATTCCACTTTTCATTTTTCAAAGAATCTGTGAGGAATGAAAGGTGGAATCTGATTGGTTGCTAGGGGCAACTAAGACAATTCTACTTTACACCAGTTTGATAAATCGTCCCCAGTGTGTACAGTGCTATGGAATATGTTTGCCTTATATAAACTATGAGATCTGTATAAGAATGGAAGCAGTGTTACCTGTAATCACGGAAGGTATATGCAGGGTGTTCCTTTATACACATTAATGCTTCAGCGTTCAGGATACAGTTATCCACATGTACAGGGTGGCTCAGATCCTGGCGTTCAGATTGTTTTTCTATGAATGTATAGAAGGATGTTACAGCACTGATCCAATCCACACGTCACTCATTATAGTAACAAGCGTCCTCACCTTCAATGGCTGTACGGCAGACCAGGTGAGAATAAGAGAAGTAAAGAGGGGAATCCAGGCGAAAGTATGACTCGACCACCCGCCTCACTTTCTCTGTAACGTTGTAGTAGAGGTGGGCGCTTCGCAGTGGGACTTTTCCTTCTTGTCCCAGCTAAAAAATTCACATATGTAACAAGGTCAGCTTTGATCAGTAAGGTCTGGGTTCTGAGACCCCCACTGATGGGTAAAATAAAGGAGAACACCACTCTGCTAACACTAAGCCCATTCATGTCTACTGAGATCCATACAACTGAATAAAGACAAGCAGGACGGAAGAGGCCTGGTGTTAAAGGGGTACTCTTTCTTTGATGTCAAAGGTATAAAGATTTGTAATTTACTATTTACAAATCTCAAGTCATCCAGCACTTTTAGCTGCTGTATGTCCTGCAGGAAGTGGTATATTTCTTTCCAGTCTGACCCAGTGCTCTCTGCTGCCACCTCTGTCTGTGTGAGGAACTGTCCAAAGCAGCAGAGGTTTTCTATGGGAATTTACCACTGCTCTGGACAGTTCCTGACATGGACAGAGGTGGCAGCAGTGAGCACTGTGTCAGGCAGGAAAGAATACATCACTCCCTGCAGGACATACAGCGCCTGATAAGTACTGGAAGACTTGAAATTTTAAAAAGTAAATTACAAACGGACACTAGCTAATTTGAAAGAAAAAAAATCCCCTTAAACTGCGCTTCTCTGCTTTTTACTTAAGAGATTGTGGAGGTCTCAGCACCTGTATCCCCACCAATGAAAACTTCTCCCATGGGTAGGGTGCAACCAGGTAATGAATGCATGGCTTACCTTCAATGCTTTGTATACAGTCACTCCATAGAACTTCTCATTCGGGGTATGAGGGGAGGTAGTGCCCCGATATCCATCGCCTGCCGAGGCTGCGGCCTGTGACAAGGGTAGAGATGAGTTTTTCCTTCTACGTGTCACAGCGATCGGTCTTGATCATTTACAATATAACAAGACTTACATTAGTAAGACGTAACAGCTCCCGACATTCGTCTTCGGAGATGACCCCATCGGTCACTACTCTCTGCGATCCGTTCAAGGTCTTGGAGTTCATCACTACACTGACTTCATCGAACAGGACGGGACCACCTGCAGGAGAAGACTTCAGATCAGGGACGGCTCTGACACAAAGGTGAATGATAGCGTTTAGCCCAGGGATGGGGAACCTGTGGCCCTCCAGCTGTTGCAAAACTACACTTCCCTTCATGCCTGGACAGCCAAAGCCAAAGGCTTTGACTGTCCAGGCATGATGGGAATTGTAGTTTTGCAACAGCTGGAGGGCCAAAGGCTTTGGCTGTCCAGGCATGATGGGAATTGTAGTTTTGCAACAGCTAGAGGGCCACAGTTTCCCCATCCCTGCTTTATCCCCATGTCACGGTTTCTGATGACATTTTCCGAAATCAATGCATAAATGCTGCCATTCCGGGAAATCACAGGATCTCACCTTCTCTTACAGTTTTGGATAAATCGAATGTCTCCTTAGTCTTCTCCTCCACCAAATTCTCAATCTCTTTCATCAAGTTGCCGATCTCCTCGGATATTCTGGCTGCGGTTTCTCGCTCCACTCTATAAGCATAGAACAGAATGTAAAGTTTTTATAGGTTTTCTTGGTCGCTCAATCCCCACCAGCTCTGATCTACATCCTACACCAGGCATGGGGAACCTTTGGCTTTCCAGCTGTTGCAAAACTACAGCTTTACATCATGTCCAGGCATGATGGGAATTGTAGTTTTGCAACAGCTGGAGGGCTGAAGGTTCCCCATCCCTGTCCTACACAATACTGGAAATACAGTCAGTACAAATTCTGCCTCATTTGTTATATCCTGTATGTGTATGGCAAACCTTGGTGACTGCTATATTACTGTCTGCACCTAACACAGGGATCGTATCCAGCATTCATATGGAGAAAAGAAGACCACATAGCAAACAAATATTAAGCTGTGTTAGTCCTAACCCCCCACAACAGGAGGGTTGAGTGCCCCCATCCTGCTTTCAGTACAGTTTTACAGTCTTACATGGCAGCATACAATAAGACTATATATCTAACCTGTATACACCAACATTAAACTCTAGAGATTTTTTTTTTTTAATCAACTGGTGTCAGAAAGTTACATAGATTTGTACATTACTTCTATTTAAAAATCTCAAGTCTTTCAGTACTTATCAGCTGCTGTATGTCCTGCAAGAAAGGGTGTATTCTTTTAAGTGTGACACAGAGCTCTCTGCTGCAGTGTCAGGAACTGTCCAGAGTAGGAACAAATACCCATAGAAAACCTCTCCTGCTCTGGACAGTTCCTAAAACGGACAGAAGTGGCAGCAAAGAGCACTGTGTCACACTGGAAATAATACATTTCCTGCAGGACATACAGCAGCTGATAAGTACTGGAAGACTGGAGATGTTTAAATAGAAGTAATTGACAAATCTGTACAACTTTCCAACACCAAATGATTTAAAAACATTTTTTCTTCAGAGTTCCCCTTTACAATGGGAAAACAGCAATGTAAAGGGTCTCACAGTAGTAACAATGGCTGCCTCTATAGTACATATATCCCATGACAGGGTGGAAGTCAGTGCACAACCAAGAGTTAATCATATATACCCCAAAGTATAATAGTATCCAGTGATCTTACTTTTGTTTCTCCCTCAGTCTTTTGGGCATGACACTTTCAGGCGTCCAGGTATCCTGTAAAAAGCAAATACATTATTACACATAAGGGCTACTCAGTCAATTCTCTTCATACCCAGGTCCTGAAATGTTATTTATTTGTAGTGTTTCTAGAATTAATAATCCTGGGGTGCTGGGGTGGGCTGTGGGCAGAATCAGTCTCCTTCTCCCTCTGGCAGCTGACAGTATCGTCCTCTCTTACTCCATCTGAAGGAGTCTTCTGAGCGGCCATGTAACTGCAGAGGGTCTGCCCCTTCCCTAGCTATTTCTGTTTTTTTTGGGACCACTGACCCAGTCTCACCCAGTTCATGGCTGTGTCTCCTGGCAGTAACCAACAGATGGGCATTATAACCATGGACCAAATGAGAAGCATAACCAAGATCCCTGAGCCAGTACTACTGCCACAGCAGAACCAAGAAAGTAGAAAGAAGATGGCTTTAGAGTGACATGTATAAATGATCAGTGAATCCCTGTTCTGGTTCTGTCTGACCCCAGATGTGAGCAGAACTCATGTGTGCTTGGCATTGGGTGGTGGGGGTCATGTATCTTCTGTATCTGACTGCTGTCATCCTGGATTATATTGCTAAGCAGAGCTTGTATACATAGCCAGACATGACCAAGTATAGGTAAAACCTATGTATGTACTGGGGAAGCACAGTCTGACCAACCTATGGCTCCTCTTCTGTTCTTAGGAGACTACAATGTCCAGCATGTCCTGTCCTGTAGATTAGACTGTTTGTCCCCTTAAAGCAGGGAAAGGGGACGTACAGCTCTTCAGCTGTTGCTTTATCTTTGGCTGTCCAGGCATGATGGGAATTGTGGTTTTACAACAGCTGGGGGCTGCATGTTCCCCTTGCCTGCTTTCTAGCTATCATACTACTTTTTTTGCATATGAAATGCAGTAACTGACATACTGTATAATAGATATCCAATCACAATCCAGGATTTATTCCTCCACTGCAGCATTGCAAATGAAAGTTGAGCTCTGATTGGTCTAAAGTTATGTACAGATTGAGATACAGGTACTTTCACAATGCCTCTGTATATATCGCACAACACGTTTCAGGAAATAACCTGTTGAGTGTAGAAGACAAAATAGATTATACGTCAACTTACAGGGTCCACAAAGGGAATGCTGAAGATGTCATAAGCGAAGAAGAGCAATTCCTTCTCCAGCAGGCTTCTCTTAATGTAAGACTGTACGTTCTATAAGAGGAAGATGATGTAAGTGGTATATACACTGCTGCACTCATACAGAGATGTAGCTGACAAGACTGACTATGCTTAACCCCTTACAGATCACATTTCTTGTCTATTCATTCTGCGACATAAAACTTTATCTTTGCACTGATGTAAGTGAATGAGGCCATGGCTTGTAAGGGACATGTGGTCCTCTGTATCTCTATGAGATTGGAGCTTTCTTGTCTGCTGGCAGCCATGACAGGAGGAGGGCGTTATCATACAGCGCTGATCCTGATCTCATAAATATGTTTTAGCATGGCCCTTCCTGCAAAATTCTGGACACATCATGAAAATCAGGGAGTTCCTGCATCAGGATGTTCCCAGAACGTCGTGACGTGCAGGGGCTTTATGAAGCGAGTTCAGGAGCCGGGTTCTCACTTTTAATGATGGGCCGCAGCGATCGCAGCATTGAAGCCGCGCTGTTGTCACTGTCCAATCATGACCCCGGCATTGTGACTGCAGGAGGTCTTACACCTATGGTCTGATCGGCGATATTCTCATAGAGTCTGCCTTAGGCAGACTCTATAAGATCCCAGATAACACTGATCAATGCTGTGCAATGGCACAGCATTGACGAGTGTATGTAATCTAATGATTGCCGGTAATAGTCCCCTAAGGGGACTAGGGGGACTTAAAAAGAGTGAAAAAAAAAATGTAATTTTTTTAAAACTTTTTTTTAAAATAAAAACATGTAAAAAGTAAATAAATAAACAGACATATTATATATTGTAGTATGTGTAATAGTCCAATCAAGTAAAATATCACAATTATATTCCGTGCTGTGAGTGGAGTAAACAAATTCATGTACACAAATATGATACTGATAAAAACTAGAGATCGTGGCACACCCCAACCAGCCCTGTAGGTTGGAAAAATAAAAGCGCTATGGCTCTAAGAAAAAAAACAAAAATGAAAAATGGCGCGGTCCTGAAGGCCAAAATAGGTTGCAGGTTCAAGGGGTTAATAAGAGTGCAACTTTTCCTGCCCCCTCCTTCTTTACTATTGTCATCAGGTCCATAGATTTGAATGATATGTAATGAGCCGTACAATTTTGTAAGCAACCGCCATTCCTCAACTAGTAAAACTATATTCTGCCTTCACAGTCAGGATAACCCCAGCATCTTCCACACTCACCTCTCTTGGTTGTATAAGGGCGGCGCTCTCCTCGCCCAGAACAGCGGTATAATAGACTAAATTCTGGTTCATGACCTCATCATTGGGATGGAATAGCAGGAAGGTTTTGGCGCATTCAATGGCTTTTGTATAATTCTCAGCTGGAAAATAGCAGAGACATCACAGTAAAGGGTTAGCGATCCATGTATACAGTCAGGACGGGGCAGTCCTTTACTATTCAACAAGACCCTTGGTTACAATGGGACTAAGGGGGGCGATCCATGATTTTCTTGAACTGCCGCCATCTTTGCTTTTCAGGCACTTGTAAATGATAGATAAGAGGTACGATGTGACTTACTGCTGTAATATGCAAACTGCAGGTAATTGAAATGAGACGGCAGGAAATCCTCGATGGGCTTGTCTTTGCCGGGTTGTGTGGCCAGCTCGGAGACGCAGCCTTGCCTGCAGCTCATCACCTGAACATAATGGTCTGGGGGACACAAGGCAACATGGTAAGAGATCACAAACGTCTTTCTGGGACAAAGGTATATACAACTTTTTTCTTGCTGTTGTTCATTAAAGGGGAACTATAAGCAGGTTAGACTAATCTAGCCTGCTGATAGCCCCCTAATAAGAATGGGGCGCTGAGGAGGAAAGTCCATGTCCGGGAGTGCCGTTAGGAGCACTGCCCTACCCCCTTTGCGTCGAGTCGGCCTGTCCACTCCATCGATTATCATTACAAGGAGTGGGCCAGCTCAGCCAGATGAGGGCAGGGCTTTAAATACTGATAATTTATAGAGAGGGAACTGCATTGCCAACCAGACTATGCCTGCATATGAGTCTGGTGCGATGTGAAGAGGACATGCTGGGAATTGTAGTTTTATAACAGCTGGACATCCACAGGTTGGAGAACATTGCTATCATTATTTCACATCAGAAGTTTTGATCAGTAGGGGCTCTGAGACCACCGCACACTAAGGGCCCTATTACACCAACAGATTATCTGACAAATTTTTTTATAGCCAAAGCCAGGAATGGATTTTAAAAGAGGAGACATCTCAGTCTTTCCTTTATTACCTGTTCTCTGTTTATAGTCCATTCCTGGCTTTGGCTCAGATAATCTGTTGGTGTAAAAGGGCCCTAACACTAAAGGACAGAAGTGCCTTCTGATCATCTTTCCTCAGTCAGCTGAACATACAGGGTACAACTTCATAGAAAGACTGTCTATGAATCTATATACTTAGCTATTGTGGGGGTCTCAGCACTTATGCCCCTAGTGATTAAAACTTCTAAGTTGTCAGAAGTCTGTAAAAATAATGGGAATCCTTAACTCGGCATACAGGTCACAAGACGAGTTCAAAGTAGGGTGCTATATGACCCAGAAGACTACTCCTCAATAGGCTGAACCACACTATAGGACTGGAGCATTACATACATCCTGGCATGTGGAGACACAAAATTTCTGGTGGATTTGCCGGTCTGGACTAGGAAATCTGAAGCCATGCACCTGTAATACTTTGGAATAAATCGGCATTGTAGTCTAGGTAGTTGTAGCCGTCATAATCGTAGGCTCCTTCACAAAGGCTGCGGCATTCAAGGTCTGCAACAAAATATTCCTCCAAGGCTTTCTCAAAATAGGTAATGGCCGGGCTGGACTCCTCATCTGCGTAATGGCTCACTCCCAGGCGGTAATCTTGCTGCGGAGGAAACACAGGATTGTTATAAGATTATAAAAATCAGTGCAGGAATAAAAGCTGTATTACACGGTACGATGACGAGGGGGAAGTGAGCGCCGACCTGTGTGATCAGAGCTCGCTTCCCCTTGCTGCCTGTGCTATTATACGGACAGACAGTGAGCGCGGAGGAGTGGGACGGGCCACCCAAATGATCCTTAGATTGTCCGGGCTGCCCACTGACATCAACGGTGACCTGCTTCCATCTCTCCTAATACACGGAGCAATGTGCAGCAGAATGTCGCTGACAAGATCAGGATTTTTTAACACGTCAAAAGTCCACGATCAACAGATGTGTCGTGGAAGAGACAATTGCTCTCAGGAAATGTGTCGCCTAAACTTCTCTTTTTGCTGATTAGAGACGGATACTGAAACATGTTCTTTTTTTCTAGTATGTTTTTATTTTCTGATAATAATTTTCTTAATTTCATTATTTTGGAGGTTGCCATCTATCCCGAACCGTTTTTACAGCACTTGGTGATATACTTTACAGTAGGGATGGTACAAACCCGAACTCTCGGCAATGATTCCCGCTGTCTGCCCACTCCGTGGAGAGGGTGGATACAGCGGGAGGACAGCCTGGAAAACTGGGATACAGCCATAGCCATAGGCTGTATCCCAGTTTTCCAGGCGGTCCTCCCGCTATATTCACCCGCTGCACGGAGCGGCCAGACAGCGGGAATCTGATGCGGAGCGTTCGGGTTCATACGAACCCTAACCTAGGCAGTTTCGGACCATCCCTACTTTACAGCAATCCCCATAGGCACAGACAACAAAAGACAATTGCTGTCCCACGGAGATAAATGGAAAACATTTTTCTGTGACATTTGCAGCGGTCATTCTACAGGGAGGGGGAGGCTGAGCTGTGAGCTTCATATTTTTTCTTCTGTATCTACTGGTGTCACCAGTAATCTCTTCCTTATCATAATAGTGTCAGCTTAGTTTTAGACCTAGTGGAGAGACTTAAAATTGCAGGTTATCACTTTTTCTTCTTCTAGAAAGCTATGCTGTAGATTGTTATGGAGTCAGGTATTAGGACAAGTCATGCACTGCCACATAGGAGAGAAAAACCAAAGCAACGCATTTCAGGATTGGACCTCTCTCTTTTGACGTAACTGGTTCCATATTGCCAGGGTCTGGTCCTCGTCCTGGACAGTCTGTGTAACAATCTCGGGTTGTTTCCCTCCATTACTATGTGACAGAGAGCAGTGCTTTTTTTTCCTCCTAGCGCATTTTAAAGATGGCAGTACATGAATAATCAGAGCGGGATGTCTATAAATAAAGCGGCATCAGTATGTGAATACAGAGAGGACGGATGAACAAATGTGTAATGACGACTGAACAAACCCTCGAAGGGGCTGCAGGACAGGACATGCAGAAGGGAGAAGAAAGTCGCACAGGAAAAGCCTCAGGGAGCAGTTTTTGACTGTAAGACTCCAGATAAGGAACATCTCTATATACACAGACTCCTACCCCTCAAAAACAATAAGAATGATGAAGATTGTGGGGCAGCAAAGTGGGTGAGATCTCATCTGCGCATAGAAATGTAAATTTTTTAAATCAATACCCGATTTATTGTTCAAAATCCCCACTCAATGTTCTAAGGCTCCTTGACTAAGCAAGACTTGACTTGAAGGGACATCTCTTTGCTGAAGAGGTGTGAGAGCTATTTGCATATCCTTTCTTCACTACAAATACAACCCCCCCATAGTCACCTCCCCTGGTGGTCCCATCCCAATGCTTCTCTGCCTGCCCACCAGTCTCTATACAACCAGATACCACTGGAATTCCTGCAACATGTGAACTTCAGTCAGCTGACATCCAACATGCCTGATCTTTATCCCACAGGTTGTTCAATTGTTTGAGGGTTGAAACACTAAGGGTCCTTTTACATATGCCGTCTATGGGCCCTAGTACAGGGAGCGATATTCTGCCCAATCAGGACGATTCAGCAGATTATCGCTCTGTGTAATAAAGACAGCGATCAGTCATTGACTGATCGTGTCTTTTGGTCCTGCCTAAAAACCATCGACCACCGTGTGCATGCTGCTATGTGTAATAGCGATGGCGGATAGCTGTATAAAACAAAATATTAAACTTTCCCCAGAGTTCTTCTAGTTTCTGCTCGCTGATCCGCATGTCAGCCAATCACTGGCCGGAGTGCTGTTCCATCTCAGCTACTGATTGGCTGAGCGGCCCCTTACTTCAGAGATCGGCTTAGAGGTTCCAGTGGCGGCTGCAGGGAGTGGGCAGAAACAAAAACACTACCAGGGAGCACAGACAGGTAAGTATAACATTTAATATATTACACCTAAGGCATCACTAACTATGCTGCATGAACTGTGTAACAGACTCAGTAAGCTTATCCAGAATATTGGGCCTTGCATCAGTTGTATTAAAGGCAAAGTCCGGCTAAAATTTTTATTTAAATATTGTATTGTTCCCCAAAAGTTATACAAATCACCAACATACACTTATTAAGGGAAATGCTTATAAAGTGATTTTTTCCCTGCACTTACTACTGCATCAAGGCTTCACTTCCTGGATAACATGGTGACGTCACAACCCGACTCCCAGAACTGTGCGGGCTGTGGCTGCTGGAGAGGATGATGGCAGGGGGATGCTCAGTGTCCCTCCAGTGCCCTGTGTCCCTCAGTGTCCCCTGCCATCATCCTCTCCAGCAGCCACAGCCCGCACAGCTCTGGGAGTCGGGTTGTGACATCACCATATAATCCAGGAAGTGACATCACATTGTTATCCAGGAAGTGAAGCCTTGATGCAGTAGTAAGTGCAGGGAAAAAGCACTTTATAAGCATTTGCTGTAATTTGTGTATATTGGGGATTTGTATAACTTTTGGGGGCAATACAATACTTTAATAAAAAATTTTGCCGGACTTCTGCTTTAACATCCTTGTAGATGCGGTGATGCGTGGCCAACAGCGAAAATTTAAACGGTGGCAGGAATAATCCAATCAGCTGACAAATGGTTGTTTGTCACTCTCCCTTATATATATGCCGATTATTGGGAAAGAACATTCCTAGGAACACTCATTTGCCCAAATCTTATGATCTCCTATATATAAAGTGGTACTAAACCTGAGATCCATCCTGAGAAGGAATAGTTTCCTCTGATTCATATATGATAAGGAACGTCACACAGAATTTTACACGGGCCGACTATCAGCAAAGAGTGTTGCTAGAAACCGATAATCGGGCGATAATCGGCTAATGTAAAAGAGTTAGACATTGCAGATTATTTTCCTGTATCCACATCAGCACAATACAGGCTGCTGTACACCGGGCCTGGATTCTGGTGTCTACAGGAAGGGCTTGGACTTTCCATCAGGTCACGGCTTACAGTACAGATCCCCAGTACAATACACTGAAGACTACACAGGAGAGAGCGCTGCGGCCTCAGCTGTATGTCTATAGGATGAGTCTTCAGAGATCAGCCATATAAAGCAGCAAGTGACACGGAAACAAACTGTTTTCATGTCCTAGACGTCCGGGGACCAGAACGGCCAACCACACCGAGGTGCTTAGTGAGGTGCAAAGATTAGTAATCCCACCTCTACATTCCAGCGCCATGTACACAGCTCCTATACTCACCATATGGGGCTTGGCTTCCAGGTCTTTGAAGTCTGAGTTGGACACGCCGGCCATCATCTTGTAATACTCCAGGTTCTGCCGCATCTCCATGTGGTCGGGGTTCCACACATAAAACGTATGCGCCGCCGCCACTGCTTTATCCAACTTGTGGATCTGAAAGAGGAGAAGAACAAGATGAAGAACTGAGATTGTAGGCAATGGCACCAAACAGAGGACGTCAGTGTCACACAGTATATAGAGGACGTCGGTGTCACACACTATATAGAGGACGTCAGTGTCACACACTATATAGAGGACGTCAGTGTCACACACTATATAGAGGACGTCAGTGTCACACACTATATAGAGGACGTCAGTGTCACACACTATATAGAGGACGTCAGTGTCACACAGTATATACTCTATACATGGAGGAGATATGATTGATAGATAGATAGATTAGATAGATAGATAGGAGACAGAGAGAGACAGACAGATGATATGGTGCGTTTATCTGACAGATCTTTGAAGCCAAAGCTAGAAACAGACTATAAACAGAGAACAGATCATAAATGAAAAGACTGAGATTTCTCCTCTTTTAAAATCCATTCCTGGCTTTTGCTTCAAAAACATGTCAGATAAATCTCTGTGTAAAGGCACTGATAGATAGATAGATAGAGATAGAGCTCCGCTGCACTCCTTCAGTGAAAAATTAGTAGGTGTTTATTTCATAGCAAAAAGTTTACATACTGCAACGTTTCAATCTAGAGATGAGCAAACTGGGTTCGGGTTCGAGTCGATCCGAACCCGAACGTTCAGTATTTGATTAGCTGGGGCTGCTGAACTTGGATAAAGCTCTAAGGTTGTCTGGAAAACATGGATACAGCCAATGACTGTATCCATGTTTTCCACATAGCCTTAGGGCTTTATCCAAGTTCAGCAGCCACCGCTAATCAAATGCCGAAAGTTCGCTCATCTCTATTTCAATCTCATCACGAGACCTTTCTCAAGCATAGTGTTAATGAGTTTCACATCCTATTTATACACACATGCACGTGTATATAAATATGATGTGAAACTCACCAACACTAAGCTTGAGAAAGGTCTCGTGATGAGATTGAAACGTTGCAGTATGTAAACTTTTGAAATAAACACCTATTGGATTTTTCACTGAAGGAGTGCAGCGGAGCTCTGTTTGTTGTTTATGGGAAAACGTGGATTCAGTCTTTAGCTGCTGGCACCCTGATACACCACTGCAGAGTGCACTCCATTGCGGATTTTATTATTAGATAGATAGATAGGAGATAGATAGATAGATAATTAGATAGATAGGAGATAGATAGATAGATAATTAGATAGATAGGAGATAGATAGATAGATAATTAGATAGATAGGAGATAGATAGATAGATAATTAGATAGATAGGAGATAGATAGATAGATAATTAGATAGATAGGAGATAGATAGATAGATAATTAGATAGATAGGAGATAGATATATAGATAATTAGATAGATAGGAGATAGATATATAGATAATTAGATAGATAGGAGATAGATATATAGATAATTAGATAGATAGGAGATAGATATATAGATAATTAGATAGATAGGAGATAGATAGATAGATAATTAGATAGATAGGAGATAGATAGATAGATAGATAGATAATTAGATAGATAGGAGATAGATAGATAGATAGAAGATAGGAGATAGATAGATAATTAGATAGATAGATAGGAGATAGATAGATAATTAGATAGAAGATAGATAGATAGATAGATAGATAGAAGATAGATAGATATGGCCGCTGTGACGCTGTGTGTACTCTCTTTCTTATATAACAGTTCCAGTAGAATTCAGAGAACTAACAGAAGGAAAAATCCATATCTGCGGTGTGCAGCCTACAGCTCCCAGCTACTGGACGTCATAGCTGTGCCTGCTGGGAGTTGTAGTACCATAGCATCTGTCTAGAGTAGTATGGGCACCATTTTCAGTTTTTAGCTATAGGAGGCTGTCAGGGCATGCTGGGAGTTGTAGTTTTGGCAATGCTAGAGAGCTGCAGGTTAGAGACCTTTACCCCAGGAGAACGCTGTCAGCCACCTGTGCGGTGATGTCACTGACATGGCGGTGTGAACAAACAGTCACGTAGGGGTCACTAGCAGTGATGTTTAACTAGCGGATTCCGCGGGGACACGTCACTTCCTGCTCAGTTCTTTTTCTTTGATAATTTTATTCCCTATGATTTCATTAGGAACAGGCAGACGTCTCCTCCAGTCGTCCTCTTCTCTCCCAGCCTCCTGAGCCTGTGCTGCTGTGAGTCCCTGTAGCAGTTGGTTATTACAGCCGCAGCCATATCATTTATCTGCACAGGCAACTTTCTCCCATTCTAAATCAATCCGCAGCAAGGCATGCTGGGAGTTGTAGTTAGGCAATGACGGCACAGCCCCAGGCTGCTGTAGAGTATAAGGGGAGCTGGATGATGACTATTCCAGCTGAGGAGGATGGGGGAGGAATCCTGCGGTGAGGAGGCTGCACACAAGGCAGGGGCTGGAGGCTTTCCCCACCTCAATACGTGGCAGTGCTTTGAATGGGGGAGGGAAAACCTTCAAAAAGCAGAGGAAACTTCTGTAATTCCAGTCGCAGTGCCATGTCTGAGTGTACGGAGTCTGGTGTACAGTGCCAGCGCTGCCCGGCAGCTGCCACACCGCAATCACCATGGGAAGAACTACAAGGACCAGACTAGCCGTGCTGGACCATAGCTGTTATTACCAGATCCTTACTACAGCACCCTGGCCCTTGTAGTGCCAACACAGAGCAGGCTGGGAGTTGTAGTAGATAATAAAGCATGCTGGGGGTGGCAGGTAGTTATAGGGACATGCTGGGGGTTGTAGTGCACATGTTGTTACACCTAAGGAAGCACCACATGATGGGAGTAGTAGTATCCTAAAGTAGGCAACTTGCAGGTAGATATCGGGGCTCCTCTGATACCTACCAGGCTGTCACTGATCCTTGCTAGAGCATGCTGGGTCTTGTAGTACATGTATACATAGAGAGTTGTAGAAAACCAGGAATAAGAACCTTTGGCTCCCATGCTGTAGCAAAACTACAATTCCCATCATGCCCTGGACAACTTTCATCTGTCCAGGCATGACGGGAATTGTAGTTTTGTATCGGCTGGAGGGCTGAAGGTTCCCTGTCCCTGCAGTAGACAGGGCATGCTGGGGCTTGTAGTTCCTATACTAAGATGAAAATGAAGTGCATAATGGGAGTAGTTGTATACTAGAGGGGCTCCTCTTATAACTACTAGACTAGGCTGTCACAGATGCTAGTGCATGCTGGGGCTTGTAGTGCAAGTATACAGAGTTGTAGATAATAAGGCATGCTGGGGCTTGAAGTTGCTATACCACTGCAGTGCATGGTGGGAGTAGTAGTAGCTATACTACTGCAGTGCATGCTGGGAGTAGTAGTAGTTATAGTAATGCAGTGCATGCTGGGAGTAGTAGTAGTATAGTAATGCAGTGCATGCTGGGAGTAGTAGTAGTTATAGTAATGCAGTGCATGCTGGGAGTAGTAGTAGTTATAGTAATGCAGTGCATGCTGGGAGTAGTAGTAGTTATAGTAATGCAGTGCATGCTGGGAGTAGTAGTAGTTATAGTAATGCAGTGCATGCTGGGAGTAGTAGTAGTTATAGTAATGCAGTGCATGCTGGGAGTAGTAGTAGTTATAGTAATGCAGTGCATGCTGGGAGTAGTAGTAGTTATAGTAATGCAGTGCATGCTGGGAGTAGTAGTAGTTATAGTAATGCAGTGCATGCTGGGAGTAGTAGTAGTTATAGTAATGCAGTGCATGCTGGGAGTAGTAGTAGTTATAGTAATGCAGTGCATGCTGGGAGTAGTAGTAGTTATAGTAATGCAGTGCATGCTGGGAGTAGTAGTAGTTATAGTAATGCAGTGCATGCTGGGAGTAGTAGTAGTTATAGTAATGCAGTGCATGCTGGGAGTAGTAGTTGCTATAGTACTGCAGTGCATGCTGGGAGTAGTAGTTGCTATAGTACTGCAGTGCATGCTGGGAGTAGTAGTAGCTATAGTACTGCAGTGCATGCTGGGAGTAGTAGTTGCTATAGTACTGCAGTGCATGCTGGGAGTAGTAGTTGCTATAGTACTGCAGTGCATGCTGGGAGTAGTAGTACCTTGAAGTAGGCCACCTGCAGGTAGTTATAGGGGGTCTTCTTCCGGAACTCCAGCTCTAGCTCCTCGCCGGGCAGGTAGTAGCTGGCAGGGGCCCCCATCTTGTCCCGCTCGCACCTCCTCACACACTCCGCCCTCTCCAGCACCGTGTGGAAGAAGCTCAGGTCCTGCACGGGTCCCCAGCCCGGCGGCTGAGAGAAGAAGTCGCTCCTGTCTGCACACTGCATGCGACAAGTGATGCGGTTGCGGCGCAGGAGCTCCCGGTTGAGCAGCGCCTTCTCCATGGAGAGGATGACGGACGGCCAGTCCTCCCGGTGATAGGCCTGCACGCCGTTAGCATAGAGGAGGTCATAGGGCTCTAGCCGGGCAGCCAGCAGCTGGGAGCCCACCAGGAGGAGGAGACCCCCGGAGAGGAGCACGGAGGGCGCCATGTCTGCTGCGACTACTGAGAGCGGCGCTGCCAGCTGCGGGGACCCGGCCACGCCCACACACGGAGCTCACACCCACTGAACATTCTTCTGGGGATATGTAACCCCGCCCATATATGCAGTAGCAGTCACGCCCATACTATACGACACTCCCATTTATAAGTAACTGCAGCGCCGACCGGCCTGTCAATCCGGCCACAGGACACGCCCCTTTATCACAGCCCCGCCCACAATTGCCTGAGTTACTGCCGCTGCCTGTGTGTACCACGTATCCGCATCTGTACCGCAGCCCGACACGTGACACAGTCATCTCCAACCTGGGGCTCAGCAGCTGGTGCAAAACTACAACTCCCAGAATGCCCCTGCCGGGAATTGTAGTCATTGGGATAGCTGGTGAGCCACTAGTACCACACACCAATGTTGGTGACATGAGAGGTTAATGAAGTAAGACAGGTCATCAGGCCTGGGGTATTTACATAAGCGGGTAATACAGAGATAACACTAGAGTAGACTGGGAGGACTGGGGGACACAGGAGCTTACAGACTGGGAGGACTGGGGGACACGGGAGCTTACAGATTGGGAGGACGGGGGGACACAAGAGCTTACAGACTGGGAGGACTGGGGGGACACAGGAGCTTACAGACTAGGAGGACTGGGGGGACACAGGAGCTTACAGACTGGGAGGACTGGGGGACACAGGAGTTTACAGACTGGGAGGACTGGGGGGGCACAAGAGTTTACAGACTGGGAGGACTGGGGGACACAAGAGATTACAGACTGGGAGGACTGGGGGACACAAGAGATTACAGACTGGGAGGACTGGGGGGACACAAGATCTTACAGACTAGGAGGAGGACTGGGGGACACAGGAGCTTACAGACTGGGAGGACTGGGGGACACAGGAGTTTACAGACTGGGAGGACTGGGGGGGCACAAGAGTTTACAGACTGGGAGGACTGGGGGACACAAGAGATTACAGACTGGGAGGACTGGGGGACACAAGAGATTACAGACTGGGAGGACTGGGGGACACAAGAGATTACAGACTGGGAGGACTGGGGGACACAAGAGATTACAGACTGGGAGGACTGGGGGACACAAGAGATTACAGACTGGGGGGGACACAAGAGTTTACAGACTGGGAGGACTGGGGGGACACAGGAGCTTACAGACTGGGAGGACTGGGGGGGGCAGAGGAGCTTACAGACTAGGAGGAGGACTGGGGGGAACACAGGAGCTTACAGACTAGGAGGACTGGGGGGGGGGGCAGAGGAGCTTACAGACTAGGAGGACTGGGGGGGGGGACACAGGAGCTTACAGACTAGGAGGAGGACTGGGAGACACATGAGCTTACAGACTGGGAGGACTGGGGGGGGGGACACAGGAACTTACAGACTGGGAGGACTGGGGGGACTGGGGGACACAAGAGCTTACAGACTGGGAGGATTGGGGGGGGGGGACACAAGAGCTTACAGACTAGGAAGACTGGGGGGGACACAAGAGATTACAGACTGGGAGGACTGGGGGGGCAAGAGATTACAGACTAGGAGGAGGAATGGGGGGGACACAGGAGCTTACAGACTAGGAGGACTGGGGGGACACAGGAGTTTACAGACTAGGAGGAGGACTGGGGGACACAGGAGTTTACAGACTAGGAGGACTGGGGGGACACAGGAGCTTACAGACTAGGAGGAGTGGGGGGCACAGGAGTTTACACACTAGGAGGACGGGGGGACACGAGTTTACAGACTAGGAGGACTGGGGGGCACAGGAGCTTACACACTAGGAGGACTGGGGGGCACAGGAGCTTACACACTAGGAGGACTGGGGGGGGCACAGGAGCTTACAGACTGGGAGGACTGGGGGGACAAGAGCTTACAGACTGGGAGGGCTGGGGGACACAGGATCTTACAGACTAGGAGGACTGGGGGGGGCACAGGAGCTTACAGACTGGGAGGACTGGGGGGACAAGAGTTTACAGACTGGGAGGACTAGGGGACATAGGAGCTTACAGACTAGGAGGACTGGGGGGCACAGGAGCTCACAGACTAGGAGGACTGGGGGGACACAGGAGCTTACAGACTAGGAGGACTGGGGGGACACAAGAGCTTACAGACTAGGAGGACTGGGGGGCACAGGAGCTTACAGACTGGGAGGACTGGGGGGACAAGAGTTTACATACTGGGAGGACTGGGGGGGGGGGTGATACAAGAGTTTACAGAGTGGGAGGACTGGGGGGGGACACAAGAGCTTACAGACTAGGAGGACTGGGGGGACACAAGAGCTTACAGACTGGGAGGACTGGGGGGACACAAGAGTTTACAGACTAGGGGGACTGGGGGGACACAGGAGCTTACAGACTGGGAGGTCTGGGGGGGCACAAGAGCTTACAGACGAGGAGGACTGGGGGACACAGGAGATTACAGACTGGGAGGACTAGGGGGACACAAGAGCTTACAGACTGGGAGGACTGGGGGGGACACAGGAGCTTACAGACTGGGAGGACTGGGGGGAATGGGGGACACAAGAGCTTACAGACTGGGAGGACTGGGGGGGACACAAGAGCTTACACGCTAAGAGGACTAGGGGACACAAGAGTTTACAGACTAGGAGGACTGGGGGACACAAGAGATTACAGACTGGGAGGACTGGGGGGACAAGAGCTTACAGACTAGGAGGACTGGGGGGGGGACACAGGAGTTTACAGACTAGGAGGAGGACTGGGGGGACAAGAGATTACGGACTAGGAGGAGGACTGGGGGACACAGGAGCTTACAGACTAGGAGGACTGGGGGGACACAGGAGTTTACAGACTAGGAGGACAGGGGGACACAGGAGCTTACAGACTGGGAGGACTGGGGGGACACAAGAGTTTACAGACTGGGAGGACTGGGGGACATAGGAGCTTACAGACTGGGAGGACTGGGGGGGGGGGTGATACAAGAGCTTACAGACTGGGAGGACTGGGGGACGCAGGAGCTTACAGACTAGGAGGACTGGGGGGACACAGGAGTTTACAGACTAGGAGGACGGGGGGACACAGGAGCTTACAGACTAGGAGGACTGGGGGGACACAAGAGCTTACAGACTGGGAGGACTGGGGGGACACAAGAGCTTACAGACTGGGAGGACTGGGGGGGACACAAGAGCTTACAGACTAAGAGGACTGGGGGACCCAGGAGCTTACAGACTGGGAGGACTGGGGGGACACAAGAGCTTACAGACTGGGAGGACTGGGGGGCACAAGAGTTTACAGACTAGGAGGACTGGGGGACACAGGAGCTTACAGACTGGGAGGACTGGGGGGACACAAGAGCTTACAGACTAGGAGGAGGACTGGGGGGACACAAGAGCTTACAGACTAGGAGGACTGGGGGGGACACAAGAGCTTACAGACTAGGAGGACTGGGGGGGGGGACACAGGAGTTTACAGACTAGGAGTACTGGGGGGCACAGGAGTTTACAGACTGCGAGGAGGACTGGGGGGGGGCACAGGAGCTTACAGACTGGGGGGACAAGAGTTTACAGACTAGGAGGACTGGGGGGACAGAAGAGCTTACACACTAGGAGGACTGGGGGGGGGGGGGAGACACAAGAGCTTACAGACTGGGAGGACTGGGGGGGCACAACAGCTTACAGACTAGGAGGACTGGGGGGACATGAAAGCTTACAAACTAGGAGGAGGACTGGGGGGACACAGGAGCTTACAGACTAGGAGGACTGGGGGGGAGACACAAGAACTTACAGACTAGGAGGAGGACTGGGGGGACACAGGAGCTTACAGACTAGGAGGAGGACTGGGGGGACACAGGAGCTTACAGACTAGGAGGACTGGGGGGGGGGGGAGACACAAGAGCTTACAGACTAGGAGGAGGACTGGGGGGGACAAGAGCTTACAGACTAGGAGGACTGGGGGGGGGGGAGCCACAAGAGCTTACAGACTGGGAGGACTGAGGGTAACACAAGAGATTACAGACTAGGAGGACTGGGGAATACACACACGACCTTACAGACTGGGAGGACTGGGGGGGGACACAAAAGCTTACAGACTGGGAGGACTGGGGGGGACACAAAAGCTTACAGACTGGGAGGACTGGGGGTGACACTAGTTTACAGAATAGGAGAAGAGTTTGCAGACTAGGAGGACGGGGTGGGGGGGGCACACACAAGAGCTTACACATTAAGAGGACTGGGGGGACACAAGATGCAGTGCTTTATTGATGAATAAATTTATTGCAGAAAGTCCAACCATTGTGCATGGATACAAGAAGTGCCTATAAGTGTTGGGTGATCCAATACAGGTACAATGTGCATGGAACCATTGGAGATATAGAGTAGAAGGTGAGGGGATAGCAGAAAGGGAGACAGGTTTAGGGAATGTTGTAAGCGAGCCTGAAGAGATGAGTATTTAGGGCGCGCTTAATACTGTGAGTATTGGGAATGAGTCTGAGGTCTTTGGGTAAGGTGTTCCAGAACTGGTGCAGCACAAGAGAAGTCTTGGAGGCCGGAATGAGAGGGTCTGATTATGGAAGATGTTAGGGTAAGATCATTAGCAGAGCGCAGAGCACGGGAAGGATGATAGGTGGAGATGAGGGAGGAGATGTATGGAGGGGCAGAGTTGTGGAGAGCTTTATGGGTAAGGAGTGAACTGAATTCTGGATTTAAAGGGCAACGAGTGCAGTGACTGGCACAGGGGGAAACATCAGTGTAACGGCTGGAGAGGACAGACCTCTGCAACAACTAAAAATGGTGGAAAACTGGTGAAAATGCTGTATACAAGTGATATAATATCCAGAGATAGCGCTATGCCACTCCTCATGTACACACCATGGCCTATGCTGAAATATTTGTGGTTTGGTATTGATCATTTAGATCAGATTGGACAATGGCCCTTTAATGGATGCCGCCCCCCAAAGCTCTTGTGATGTTACATGGTGCCCTCACACATCCTTCTCCATGTAGCTTTGGTCTCTTCTCTTTATACTTGATGTTTTGCTTTACATGAAATAATCTCGGTTTAGGTTATGTAGATGATTGCGCCATTTTGTTTCATCATCGATATGAAAATGTAACCAGTGAGACGGCTCGATCATGACTGCTGGAAAACCCAGCTGAGGTCTGAGAAACCAAGCCATTTGTGGCCTCAGACGCTATATATACAGTGGTGCCTTGGATTACGAGCATAGTTCGTTCTGGGTCCGCGCTTGTAATCCAAATCCACTCTTAAGACAAAGCAAATTTTCCCATAAGAAATCACTGATATGCAGACAATTGGTTCCACACCCCAATAATAATGATTTATTATTCTGAATAACATTTAGAACAGATGAAACAAACAATGAGAAACAGAAGAATATGTGATATTATAAGTACAGTAATGGAGAGGATGGGAAACACAAGGGCTGACAGAGACTGCAGGGAGCATGGAGGAATGAGCAGGGTATATGTGGGCACATACACACAGCACTCACTGTTCGGGGAGGGGTTACAGCTATGGAGAGATTACCTCCACAGTCCTGTCCCCTGATGTAATCCCCAGCCTGAAGTGGGTCTGCTATGATTTGGAAGGTGAGGAAGACTTCCTGGGTCAGAGTACAGGGCTGTAGACCCCGCTATACAGACCATGCCCCTCCTCCACTCGCGCTCCCACCCAGTACCACTGTATATATATTACACTATATTCACACATCCTTTTTAGATAAAAATTTCAAATTTTTGTGATAATAACAGCTGTTATTAGTGATTATGATCATGAATAGCGGCCATCAATATGAACAACTGCCCATTCTTTCACCTAAAAAGACATTGTGGGAACATAGCCTTATACTGCTATAGGCCATGTTCACATTGCGTGAGAGACCGGCTGTTTCCTGACCAGGTCGGGTCACGGAGTGGCCGGTCTTTGAAAAGATCATCCCGGCCACTACTGCAGTTCCTGCCGGATGATCTTTCATGCTGCAGAGTTCTGATGCGGGCGCATCCATGCACGCCTGCATCAGAACTCCCCACTGCACACTATGAAGCTTGTGGCCGCAGCCGCTCACTCCATAGTGTGCACTGACAGGGTTTTCTACGGCCGCTATTCACTGAATAGCGGCTGCGGAAAACTGACATGGATCCGCTAGGGATCCCGGACGGAGCCTATCCTATGTGTATGCGCTCCGGCCAGGATCCCATAAACAGCAATGCAACGTATATTCTCGTAATAATCATGGCCGTTGTACAATGGCTGTGGTTTTATGAAAATATACGTTGTGTGAACATAGCCATAGGCTTTTGACAGTGCTCCGAGCCAAAGATTTTGCCGATTACAACAACGGCTGTACTTTTACGAAAAGATACGTTGTGTGAACATAGCCTCATACTGTATACTGTTATACTTATAATGTATAACACTGCTACAGTGTTTCCCCAAAAATAAAACAGTGCCTTATATAAATTTTTGCTCCCAAAGAGGCACTATGGGGGAGATTTATCAAACTGGTGTAAAGTAGAATTTAGAGATGAGCGAACCGGCTGAGGTCTGGGTTCGTATGAACCTGGACTCTCGGCTTCTGATTCCCGCTGTCTGCCTGCTCCGTGGATAGGGTGGATACAGCCGGAGGACCGCCTTGAAAACTGGGATACAGCCTATGGCTATATCTCAGTTTTCCAGGCGGTCCTCCGGCTGTATCCACCCTCTCCACGGATCGGGCAGACAGTGGCAGTCAGAAGCTGAGGGTTTAGGTTCATACGAACCCCAACCTCGGCAGGTTCGCTATCTCTAGTAGAATTGTCTTAGCAACCAATCAGATTCCACCTTTCATTTTTCAAAGAGTCTGTGAGGAAAGAAAGGTGGAATCTGATTGGTTGCTAGGGGCAATTAAGACAATTCTGCTCTACACCAGCTTGATAAATCGCCCCAATGTCTTATTTTCGGTGATGCCTTATTTCTCTCTTACTTTAGGCTAGCTGGGGGTCTTATTTTAGAAGAATGTCTTATTTTTGGGGAAATGTATATACAATATATGTATATGCTGGAGTGCACACTTCAGGATTTTTTTGGCCAACATAGCCTAATGCTGATATATATTTATATAATAAAAATGAAAGTCAGTCTGTCTGTCTGTCTTTCCTTCTGTCTGTCTGTCTGTCCTTCTGTCTGTCTGTCTGTCTGTCCTTCTGTCTGTCTGTCTGTCTGTCTGTCCTAAATAGACTTCCAAACGCCTGAACCGTTTGACCCCAAATTTGGCACACAGATACATTGGGTGCCCGGGAAGGTTATTGCGAAGGTCCCGTCCCCGCCAGATGTACAGGAGGAGAGGGGGAGGGGGAAGAGCGGCGCCCCATAGAGATGAATGGGAAAATCTCCTCACTGCAAACACAGGTGATATAATTAGCTGCAGCAGACACGGCAGTTGGAGCCTTAGCAACCAATAGGATTACTGCTTTCATTTTCACAGGGAGCAATGGTTGCTAGGGAAGCTGCCTCACAACATCCACAGTAATAACTGGTAGACCCCCTACTCCATCTATACAGTACATGTATATACAGGGCCCCCTACTCCATCTATACAGTACATGTATATACAGGACCCCCTACTCCATCTATACAGTACATGTATATACAGGACCCCCTACTCCATCTATACAGTACATGTATATACAGGGCCCCCTACTCCAACTATACAGTACATGTATATACAGGACCCCCTACTCCATCTATACAGTACATGTATATACAGGACCCCCTACTCCATCTATACAGTACATGTATATACAGGACCCCCTACTCCATCTATACAGTACATGTATATACAGGACCCCCTACTCCATCTATACAGTACATGTATATACAGGACCCCCTACTCCATCTATACAGTACATGTATATACAGGACCCCCTACTCCATCTATACAGGACATGTATATACAGGGCCCCCTACTCCATCTATACAGTACATGTATATACAGGGCCCCCTACTCCATCTATACAGTACATGTATATACAGGACCCCCTACTCCATCTATACAGGACATGTATATACAGGGCCCCCTACTCCATCTATACAGTACATGTATATACAGGGCCCCCTACTCCATCTATACAGTACATGTATATACAGGGCCCCCTACTCCATCTATACAGTACATATATATACAGGACCCCCTACTCCATCTATACAGTACATGTATATACAGGACCCCCTACTCTATCTATACAGTACATGTATATACAGGACCCCCTACTCTATCTATACAGTACATGTATATACAGGACCCCCTACTCCATCTATACAGTACATATATATACACAGGGGCGCCGCAATGATGAGGCGACCTGAGTCGTCTGCCTCAGGCGGCGCCACCAGCTGTCTTCATGGGGGCGGCATTCAGTGGCAGATTATAATATGAGCGGTTCGGGCGGCCGCCCACATTATAATCCGCCACTGATTGTACCATGTACCGGAGTCCCCCCGCGCCCGGACAGCATCTGTAATGAGATGCTGTGAGCGGGGGAGACTGTATTCATAAGCGCCGCGCTGTAATGAATCAGCCGCGCGGTGCTGTTACTACAGCGCGGCGCTTATGAATACAGTCTCCCCCGCTCACAGCATCTCATTACAGATGCTGTCCGGGCGCGGGGGGACTCCGGTAAATGCATTCCACGTCCGTGATCCGTCAGGATCACGGAACGTGGGAATGCAGCCTTAGTCCCCCGGCTGATGTGCGGCTGCCCGGGGTGTCCCATCCTGTCTCCGGCAGCGCGCGCATCAGAGAGATCCCCGTGCGCCGGAAGTCACAGCCACAGGCACACGGGGAGCTCTCTGATGCGCGCACTGCCGGGGACAGGACGGGACACCCCGGGCAGCCGCACATCAGCCGGGACCAGACCAGAGAGGCTCGACGGGGGAACGGATGGCAGGTGAGTTGTGTGCTGTTTTTTGTTTTTGTTTTATCTGCTGTGCAGGGGGGGGGGGGGGGGAGAGGGAAGAGGGGGACCATCTATAAGGTAGGGGGGGAAGGGGACCATCTATAAGGGAGGGGGGAAAGAGGGGGACAATCTATAAGGTAGGGGGGGAAGAGGGGGACGATCTATAAGGGGGGACCATCTATAAGGGAGGGGGAGAGGGAAGAGGGGGACCATCTATAGGGGGGGGAAGGGGACCATCTATAAGGGAGGGGGGAAAGAGGGGGACCATCTATAAGGGGGGGACCATCTATAAGGGAGGGGGGAAAGAGGGGGACCATCTATAAGGGGGCATCTATAAGGGAGGGGGGAGAGGGGGACCATGTATAAGGGGGGGAGGGGGACCATCTATAAGGGAGAGGGGACCATCTATAAGGGAGGGGGAGAGGGAAGAGGGGGACCATCTATAGGGGGGGGAAGGGGACCATCTATAAGGGAGGGGGGAAAGAGGGGGACGATCTATAAGGTAGGGGGGGAAGAGGGGGACGATCTATAAGGGGGGACCATCTATAAGGGAGGGGGAGAGGGAAGAGGGGGACCATCTATAGGGGGGGAAGGGGACCATCTATAAGGGAGGGGGGAAAGAGGGGGACCATCTATAAGGGAGGGGGGAAAGAGGGGGACCATCTATAAGGGGGCATCTATAAGGGAGGGGGGAGAGGGGGACCATGTATAAGGGGGGGAGGGGGACCATCTATAAGGGAGAGGGGACCATCTATAAGGGAGGGGGAGAGGGGGACCATCTATAAGGGAGGGGGAGAGGGGGACCATCTATAAGGGAGAGGGGACCATCTATAAGGGGGGGGGAAGAGGGGGACCATCTATAGGGGGGGGGGAGAGGGGGACCATCTATAAGGGGGGGAGAGAGGGAAGAGGGGGACCATCTATAAGGGGGGGGGGAAGAGGGGGACCATCTATAAGGGAGGGGAAAGAGGGGGACCATCTATAAGGGAGGGGGGAGAGGGGGACCATCTATAAGGGAGGGGGGAGAGGGGGACCATCTATAAGGGAGGGGGGAGAGGGGGACCATCTATAAGGGGGGGAAGAGGGGGACCATCTATAAGGGGGGGAAGAGGGGGACCATCTATAAGGGGGGAAGAGGGGGACCATCTCCTAAAAGATCAGCACCCTCCTCTCCTGACATCCTCTGTGCTGCTGTGACCTCTCCTAAAAGATCAGCACCCTCCTCTCCTGACATCCTCTGTGCTGCTGGGACTTCTCCTATAGGATTAGCACCCTCCTCTCCTGACATCCTCTGTGCTGCTGGGACCTCTCCTATAGGATTAGCACCCTCATCTCCTGACATCCTCTGTTCTGCTGGGACCTCTCCTATAGGATTAGCCCCCTCCTCTCCTGACATCCTCTGTGCTGCTGGGACCTCTCCTATAGGATTAGCCCCCTCCTCTCCTGACATCCTCTGTGCTGCTGGGACCTCTCCTATAAAGTCAGCCCCCTCCTCTCCTGACATCCTCTGTGCAGAAAGGGACCAAACATTATGTTTATTGGGGACAGCAGTGGGGGGGGGGGCAGTAGTGGATTATAATGTGGGCGGATTGACGGGGGGGGGGGGGGGGGCGTCATTCTATAGTTCGCCTCGGGCAGCAGAGAGGCTAGAATCACCCCTGTATATACAGGACCCCCTACTCCATCTATACAGTACATGTATATACAGGACCCCCTACTCCATCTATACAGTACATGTATATACAGGACCCCCTACTCCATCTATACAGTACATGTATATACAGGACCCCCTACTCCATCTATACAGGACATGTATATACAGGGCACTACACGTATACGTATGCTGGATAACACTGTCATACCAGACCTGACTAATACCGCCATACTGTGACTGGATAACACTGCCATACCAGACCTGACCAATACCGCCATACTGTGACTGGATAACACTGCCATACCAGACCTGACCAATACCGCCATAATGTGACTGGATAACACTGCCATACCAGACCTGACCAATACCGCCATACTGTGACTGGATAACACTGCCATACCAGACCTGACCAATACCGCCATACTGTGACTGGATAAAACCATCATAGAGCTGACCAATACCGCCATACTGTGACTGGATAACACCGCCACACCAGACCTGACCAATACCACCATACTGTGACTGGATAACACTGCTATACCAGACCTGACCAATACCACCATACTGTGACTGGATAACACTGCTATGCCAGACCTGACCAATACCACCATACTGTGACTGGATAACACTGCCATACCAGACCTGACCAATACCGCCATACTGTGACTGGATAACACCGTCATACCAGACCTGACAAATACCACCATAATGTGACTGGATAACACTGCTATACCAGACCTGACCAATACCACCATACTGTGACTGGATAACACTGCTATACCAGACTTGACCAATACCACCATACCGTGACTGGATAACACTGCTATACCAGACCTGACATATACCACCATACCGTGACTGGATAACACTGTCATAACACACCTGACCAATACCACCATACTATGACTGGAAAAAACTGCTATACCAGAACTGACCAATACCGCCATACTGTGACTAGATAACACTGCCATACCACACCTGACCAATACCGCCATACTGTGACTAGATAACACTGCCATACCACACCTGACCAATACCGCCATACTGTGACTGGATAACAACACTATACCAGACCTGACCAATACCGCCACACTGTGACTGGAGAACACCGCCACACCAGACCTGACCAATTCCAGGCATACAGGACCTCAAAACTATACACTACAGGTATACAGGACCTACACCAACTGTACACTGCAGGTATACAGGACTACAGGTATACAGCCCCCCCCCCAACTACACACTACAGGTATACAGGACCCCCCCAACTATACACTATAGGTATACAGCCCCCCAACTATGCACTACAGATATGCAAGACCCCTTAAAACTATACATTGTGGGTATACAGAACCCCTCCAACTATGCACTACAGGTATACACTAATTTCACTGATTAACTCAGATGAAACAATACCTTTAGCTTGGCCTCCTGGGCACCTTAGAACAAATCTAATTAACACACTGACACTTTATACCCGGGCAGCACCGGGTACATTTTCTAATATATATATACATATATATATATATATATATATATATATATATATATATATATATATATATAAAACACTGCTATACGTACGAACCAGAAATCCGGCAGGTTCGCTCATCTCTAGTGCTGAGAGGTCTTCCTCTACTCTCAGCTGTTTTCTTCCATCATTAGCCGTGTGGGTTACCATCACATCAGATACTATCAGCAGAACCACTGTCTCTAATCCCACCATGTGTCATACAGTCCTATCATATGTGATACTGTGTTTAATGTATCTGACTATGCTGATGTTCTCTTCATTGCAGAATGGATGATTCTGGAGCTGTTGATTATATTCCGTGTAATTCCTTTATATATGTGCACAGAACATTATCTTATAAGGTAAAGAGCTTATTCATTATCTAATTATTACAACTTATTTAACTGATCAATAATAAAATACAAGAGACATTATATGATAGATACAGGGATTATATATATGATGACTGAGAGGTAGTCACAGCCCCGCCCCCTATATGACTTCACTGATTTAACATTAGTAATATAATGACATTGTTATCAGACATGACATCCACCCATCTTATACTACAGTAACAGCTATTCATCTATTACTGGTGACAACCAGTGCCTATATGTGGTGGTAGCCCCTGGTACTGATGTTATTATGTCGGAGGATTGTCCGGTCACTTGCTAGGTGGTTAGGTGTGACTCCACACCGGAGGTGGTTGGTCGAGATACAGCCGGACCTTGAAGTGTTATTTTGTGACGCCAGTGTCGTGTAGGCACACTGGTGTGATGGCACGCCTGCTTTTACTTGACAAGGCCGGTTGTACCTTTTTCCCCTGTGGTCAGTATCCTGCCGGGCTGCTACGGGGTCACTTGGGTTAGAGTGATCACAGGTAGCCAGAGTGGTGTAGTGACCCTTCCGGACTATCGGAACCGCCACCCACAGAAAGTGGACGTGTCCCAAGGTTATGGTGTGTGCTGTGTATGTGGAAAACAGAAAAATCACAGAGTCTCTTTAACGTGAAGGAGCTGAATTTACTTGAAGTTGCAAATGTGCAGCAGGTCATACAGAATCAACATACTGTCCTGCTCTGTGACACTCGGCGTGGGTTGAGGTTGTCTCTGGCTTGTCCTCTCCTAAGAGAGGTTTAACAGTGCATAGTGCTGTGTAGCGTTACTGAGAAGAACTGAGTACTGTCTTGCGTCCTACCCATGTGAGGTTCTGACTAAGACTGACTCTTGAGGGTACAGGGACCTGGCAGAGGGCCAGGGCCCAGATAGGACCACTGTGGAGAGCTATCTAGCTTACGTCCTTTCTCCACATTGCCTAACACGAAAGACCTTTGCTCCTCCTCCACCCATGTGACTTACTTCCCTAGCGTACCTAATGTGCGCTGTGAGTGGGTGAAGAGTGCAACAGAAGAAATAAGGAGAGGGTTGATAGGAGAGAAGAAAACAGGTTCCTACTGGTCTACAGATTCAGGTGACACATAAAGAAACAATAACCCTTTTACATCCTTCAGCTGTGCAGCTTCCAAATACATGTATATAATATAGTGACATCTAGTGGCGAACTTTAGTACTGCTTTCATCACCACACAAGTACAATAAGTACAGATTTTTGCGAGGGGTGTATATAACTGTAACACCTGTGGTAGGACATCACATATATCATGTCTGAGATGTTGTCACAGCCCCACCCCCCACAAGACATAACTTTTATGCTTGAGTCTAAATCAAAGTGGGCTAAAGAACTAATCCCTCTAACCACTGGAGTGGAGCTTATATTATTAGATTAACAGATGCTACAAACAGATTCTGCTGTATGCCATAAAGCAGAATCTGTTACTCAGAAACTGCAGAAGGAAATTTAGGTGTTATCATATATCCACCATAGTATGTCAAGCCTACAATCGGCACCCCTTCAGTCAATGCTCCAACACAAAATGGGCCTATGGAAATTCATTATTTTCCCTGGCGTCTTTACAACAGTACCATTGAGATCACCTCCTTCTTGTCTGGATTCGCATTCCCAGATTACACCCTGTGTCCAGAAAACAGCCCTGTATTAAATATCCACTTTTACCTCTACTATTTTGTGCTTATTTTCCTTAATCTTTTATGTTTTTAATTTTTTTTTAATTTTTTTTTTCTTTGGGGTGTTATTTTAGAGACACTGGAACCAGTTACAAGTTTTCCATAGAGTTATGGACTCAACATACAATTGTCCTCCCAGAGACAATATATATTGCATGATGAGGGACAACTGTTATGGGATCTGCCAACAGCAGCAGACAGCCTGCAGCGAGCATCAGATGTTTTCACTTCATGCAACAACCAACCTAAAAAAGTAAAAATAAGAAAAAAAAAAAATGCTACATTTTGCATTAATGTCAATGAACACTAATTCCTGTGCATTTTGCTAATAACTATACGTTACTGAATGACTCTGACTATACCCAATGCCCCCCCAGGTAATCTCCAGGTCAGAGGTCGCCCTCCTGCCAGTGACTGCTCTCCTGTAAAATGTGACACTGCTAAAGTGAGGAGCAGTAATCATGTCATACAGCAGCTTCTCCTGCAAGCTTTGTCCTGTCTGCCCCACATAACTCCACAAAAATGTGGTGTCAGCCCTAGACTAGAATGTGTACATGACTAAATACATTACCAATGTCTTCCCATTATCCCATCTTCTCTAATGCATATGGGGGTCCTGTCATTTACACTGCTTGCATATAAAAGAACCCACTATTGGTCCCCTGTTGTCTCTCCAGACATAGCGTCCCAGGATTTGTGAGGTACCTGTCTCATTTTGGTTCTGGCACCATGTCGCTGCCCTGGTGCTTGGAGTACATTCATTTGGTTACTGAAATAAAATAAATGGTAATGAATATTGTTGGTGAATGGGGCCTATAGCATTCTACCATTATACAGCTGGCACAATGCAGTAAGGTTGGTAAAGTAGGTAGTAGGTAAGGTAGTGTAGGACTGTGGTACCTGGGCCCCACCAGAGGAACTGATTCTGGGGGCCACAAATGAAGAATCAGTAAGAAGTGATATGCTGACATGGTCCCATTCTGGACTGATCTGTATCTGTGACCACAACTCCCTTGGAAATAACAAGCATGTACAAAAGACCAGTATATTCCCCTTACTCTGACCCATATAGAGGTGGAAACAAATGGTATACCGCTTCTGCACACCTAAAAGTGATTACAGTGCAGCTACATCCAGCAACTTACAAGTGATGTCTTCTCTAAGTGAATCACAATCTGATTGAAGGAAGTCATTCATGTTTCCTTTTCTTCGCCATCCACCCTGTTCATCATGAAGACTTCTCCTGGTCACCACTTAAAGGGTTTTTTCAGTGTGGTGCTGAGTTGGACTCCGTTCATTACGTAGCTGTATATGTAACTGCAGCTCAGCTTCTATTTACCTAAATGGGAGCTAAGATGTAGTAGCAGTTCACCAAAACTACACAAGGCCCCCTCTGTGCCCCCTATAGTAGTCAGGCCGCCATATAGTAGTTAGGCTAATCTGTCTCCATATAGTAGTTAGGTCCTTCTGTTTCCATAAAGTAGTTAACCCCTGAATTTTCAAAAACCAAAAAGTGTGGATCCAGCACATCCAGGGAAGTGCAAAAAACTGTTGAAACATTAAACTTTAATCATGCTGCAGTTAAAACCTAGAGCCCATGCTAGGAAGGTGTGTCGACTGGACGACGCGTTTCACGCATGCGCGCTTAGTCATGACTAAACACTCCCCTGAATGTGCTGGATCCACACTTTTTGGTTTTTGGAAATTCTGTTACAAGCGGGCTGGCTACCCAGGATCCGTGCACCCCCTAATCTCACAATTGAGATCTGAGACACCTAACAGGTGAGCTGACACCGTCCAATATATTCCTGTAGTTATCCCCTAAGTTTTGCCATATAGTAGTTAGGCCCTCCTCTGTGCATCCAATCAGTAGTTAGCCCTCTCTGTGCAGGTATGTCCCTCAGTAGGTACTTCCCCCCATGTAACTAATCCTGCCACCTTCCTCAGGTAATCCCACCCCACCCAGTAGGTAGTATCTGTATGCGTTTAGGTACCTATAGGTAATGTCCTTTGGTATTAATTCCACCACTAGACATTCCCCTGTGGGTATCTCTCTGGTACTTAGCCCCCACCATGAGGATAGTATCCCCCAATTTAGGCATCTATACAGGTATTCCCCCCCCCCAGTAGTTATTATCTCCAGTATGTAGTATGCCCCAATGAGGCAGTAGGCATCTCACTGTAGGTAATCCCCTACAGTAGACATCATCCCCCATCTTAGGCATCCTGCTTCCATGTAGGCATCCTACCTGTGTAATAAAAAAAAAAGACATACTTACCTGGTTGCAGTGCTGCAAACCTTCAGTCTCCCAATAGGATGCAGTGGCAGGCCATTTATTGTCTATAGGACTTGGTACTGTACTTGGCTAAAATGACAGCGTGCATAGGTGACAGAAACAGTAGATAATGGCCCCAAAGAAAAAAGATTTACAGTGATTTCATGTATATGCCAGGTATAAGGGCGTGATAGACCTGAAACGTGTAAGTAGATGTAGATTTTACAGAGGAACTGTGTCCATCCCCATACTCTATGTTAGTAAATACTAACAATTGTGGAACATCTCTTCTTATAGCTCTGTTTTCTGCTTGTCCTCTCTTACTCTTGCTGGAAAATTATGAATTAGCCAAATGGGTTTTACGAGTGGGGGCATGTCTGTACCTTTCTGGCATTATCACAGTTACTGGAGTTAGGTGGTGAAGGGCCACTAATTGGGTTTATGTCATGATTCTCCGTATGAGTTTTACTGTAATCGTTTGTGTATACGTGTATATTTTATTGTGAAGTTATTTATTAGTATGTATGTTGTCCTGGTTTTTTTTTTTAATATTCAAAAACATATTTCTACATACCTGTCATGCATTGATATTTCGTGTGCTCCCTCCTGGGATAATATCTTCTGACTCTTTCTCAGGTATAACATCTTGTGCCATCCTCAGTGTGATACAGAGAATATTTTCCTCTGTAATCTGAGGGCATCTGGTGGCGATTTTATGTATTGCACGCTTAGGACTGTAATTTAAGGCTACCGGCAGCAAAACTACGACCTCTAGTGTCCATCCTGGGTAATGGCAGCCCCATTGACAAAAGCTTCAGGATGTACCTACCACTTTGTTTAAATTAATTAGTTTTATTTATTTATTTATATGGCATATTATGCTCTTTTTGTAAAAAGCTTTATATGAAAGATTTATATTATTGTATGTTTTTAATTTTATTGTTGTCAGTTTTTAACAGGCCCCATGTGGATAGTGTCAGGTAAAAGCATTGCAAAAAAACATGGAAAGAAAATTGCAAAGACATTTAACCGTTCTTCCTTAATATCCTTTGGATGGTTATTATGCAGAATATGGCTTGGAGCAATACATCAGTAATCTTTATACTCCCAGGCAATGGAACAAACCAGCTATGATGTCGCAAAAGCTTCTCTCTCCAGGTTAAGTGGTGATGAAGGGTGCTTTACAGTTTCACCACAAGATGTCAGTATTTTGTATCCCTATGTATTGCACAGCTGAAGTCAGTAATGGGTTACTGTTTTATGTATGCCATTTGTTGCTAGTGGCCAATAGGAGGTGCTCCCTACTTCTAGCCTATTATCTTTCTTCTTTCTTTTTGCACACATTCACCCCCACCACTCACAGGGTAGATTACTTAGCCCCTGTAGGAAGTTACTTGGGGAGGAAGTGTAGGGAGTCTTATCCAGATTCTCATGGGAGAAGGACAGACAGAGCAAATGTCACTGCTGTAGCCTAGCCAGGGCCTGTGTCCGGGACCAAAGTGCAGTCTAATCTAAGACACGAGTGTGTTCAGATGCAGCTAGAGACAACTAGTTCTTTTACTATCACTTCTACTATATTTATTATGCAGTGCTAAGCACT
This sequence comes from Dendropsophus ebraccatus, assembly GCF_027789765.1. NCBI lineage: Eukaryota > Metazoa > Chordata > Amphibia > Anura > Hylidae > Dendropsophus > Dendropsophus ebraccatus. The sequence continues at coordinate 23,225,297 of NC_091465.1, forward strand.
TGAAGGTAGATGAGTTTAGGAACATCCTAACCCACACCAAGAACACGTCTAAAAGGTGCATGGGTGTCAAGCTCACCTCCAGCTGTTTCATAACTACAATTCTCATGTCTGGACGGCCAAAGCTGGACACCCATGTTCCTAAGTAACTAAAGCAGCTGAACAGAATTATCTGTTTAAAGGGCCAGTTCCCATATGAGTAACTGCACCTGTGTTGTATTGCACTGCACAGCTAGCGAATAGTAGTGTCCACTTCTATTGTGCAGTCGATGGGGGCAGGTCCATCGTCAGAACCTCGCTTACTGGGACAAGTGTCTAATCCACAGTGCCTCTAGGATCTCACCAGTGAAGGATTATAATGTGGATGGTTTGAGCGACCGACCAGGGCTCATAACTCCTGGGGGGCCCACAGCTGAAAAGCCCACATCTGTGGTGTTGTACTACCATGATCTTTTTATGTCAGTGCTAGTCCAGGTATGATGTTGGTACCTGCTTTGTATAAAGGCTGGCTGTATTCCCCAGAAATGGTCAGTGACCTGCCGGGTTGTAATGGGTCCCCTGGGCTCTTGTCACGGTAGTCCTGATTTGCAATTGACCCACCTGGACTATTGGTACCACCACCCACAGAAAGGGGAAAGATGACCCAAGGTGTGTGGCTAGTGAGTAGTGGCGCTGGTACGGAGGAAAGAATGACTGAGTCCCAGTGATGAAATAATAGAACCACTTTACTGTACAGTCTCTTGATAATACAGAAAACTTTGACAGCAAATAGATAAATCTTTGTACAGACTTTAGTGCTTAACTTGGTTTGTGCTGTGGAGATGCTTGATGACGTAGAATAGAGTAGAGGCAGTTGTAGTGGTGCTTGAACATTTGGAAACAGAGTAGAGCAGTGTAGAGGAGAAGAGTTTGTCAAGGGAGTCTTAACCCAATATAGCACATACTTTAGAATGAGAAGTTTACTTGTACCCGTGTTTAGACTACAATCTGACCACCTTCTGCCCTATAGTGTCGAGAGACTCGTCCTAATAGGGTGATACAAGCCCCAGCCATGGTTATTGGGCTGAAGCTAAGTTCCGAGTCTTCACGGTTACCTGCACTGCAAGATAGAATACGTAGACCTTCTTGGTAGCTTAGTTCTATCCAGGCTAGTTCTTCTTGTGTATCAGGATACTGCCCTGCACTTTCTAGACTGGTTCACGGCATGAGCTAGGATGATCCTGACTCTTCTCCCTTTGTAGTGTCTAGCACCGCATAACAGATATAGTATATAGACTGAAAGAACTGAGTGTCTCTGGTTGCTTCCACATACATGTGTCTCACACTCAACTTACTAACACTGTCTGAGCTTAACTTGTCCCGGACAAGGGTCCTGGCAGAGTCAGGCCTGGTTTGGCTACAGCAGGGACGTCAGTTCTGTGTGTCCTTCTCCCCAGAGAATCTGGATAAGACTGATGCTACACCTCCTCCCACCAAGTAACTTCCTACAGGGATTATGTAAGGGACCCTGTGAGTGGTGAAAAGGAATATGTGCAAAGAAAAGAAGAAGGGTAATAGGCCAGAAAGAAAGAGCATCTCCCATAGGTTAACAAAAGCACATGGTACACATAAACAGGCTTGGACTGGGCCACCGGGGAGACGGTGACAAATCTTGTGACTTTATTCACACGCTCTTGCGCGATGTTTCAGCTTTACTCTCAGGGCTAAAACTGAAACGTCGTGCAAGAAGGTGTGAATAAAGTCACAATGTAAACTTACCTATCCTCATGCCCGCAGCACAGCTTCCATGTCCCGTTGACAGCCACTGGTGTCCAAGCTGCAACATCATGTACCCGGTTATATGATTATCCTCTGGACTGGGGCGGTACACTGCTGCAGTCACTGACTGGCTGAGCGGGCAATTGGACAACCTGGATTTCATACGAAAATGACAGATGGCAGCAAGTGAGTTTATTATTTTCTCCCACCCCTCTTGCTTGCCATTTTTGCTTTTTATGGGACTCTCTCTTTATTATGGGCTGTCTGGGTGTCCATCCAGGGCTCCCAGGTGGCCTTAGCCACATAATCTGTCCACATTCAGTTGCATCCCCCACTCTGGGATTCCAGGGCTACATGCCCCAGATCCCTGAATGGTCGCACAGGGGAAATAACCGCCAGCTCCCCACTCTCCCTTTTAGCTGCATTAGGCATGTGACTTAGAGGCCTATTACACCACCAGATTGATCTTCAATCTGACACAATGCTCTCTGCTGCCACCTCTGTCCATGTCAGGAACTGTCCAAAGCAGGATAAGTTTTCTATGGGCATTTGCTACTGCTCTGGATAGTCCCTTACATGGACGGAGGTGGATGCAGAGAGCACTGTGTCAGACTGGAGAGAATACACCACTTCTTGCAGAACATACAGCAGCTGATAACTACTGGAAGGCTGGAGACTTTTAAATAGAAGTAATTTACTAATTATAACTTCTGACATCAGATTTGAGAAAAAATATAATTATTTTTTTACCGGAGTACCCCTTTAACACTTTAATGACCACTGATATGCCTTTTATGACAGTCCTTAAAAATCTTATTCTAGCCCGACACTACAATAAACCATCTTCTCTGCTGGAGATTGTAATATAAGAGCAGATTGTCTCCTTATCTTATATGTTTTAAGGCTGTGTTCAAACATGGCATTTTTTATGTATTTTTGCAGCAATATTGTTGAAATTCCCTTGTAATGATGTCTTGGCTAGTGGTCGGTGCCCTTGATGTTGTGCCTGCAGTGTAAACCAAGCTACCTGAAGTCAAAGTAACCTTTACTGAACATCTTCTATTCATGAATGCCACCATGAATTGGGGAATTATAATATATTAGGCTATAATAATTTTTTTGGCCATAAAGATTAAAGGTGAACTCTGTCCAAAATATAATTTTTGATATGTTATTACATAGGCAAAGTTAGACAAAATCCTAATATACACTAATTATGAGAAATGCACATATAGTGCTATTTCCCTCAATTTAGTAGTTCAGATATGCTTCATTTTTTCAAAAAACCGTGACGTCACGAATCCTGTGTACTGTATGTACCTAATGTGTCCAGCAGGTGGCGCTGTATGGTGTAGAAATTACATGTAAAAAGAGGGAGCAGGGGATGGCGGCATATCAAAGGCACTTATGGCTGGAGAGGAGCTGGAGGGACATAGGGAACATTTAGTGATGGTGCTGGGCGGGGGAGGGATAATGCAGGCACAGAGTCTCCTTTAGCCGTGCTAGTGGTACCTCCTGCAGCAGCTCTTGGACCTCCTGCGATCACACAAGCTTGCAGGGCTTGCATGGGCTCCAGCCGGGTGACTCCCTTACTGCCTGTGCTCCTCTTATCCGACTCCCCTAACTGACTAAAAGGAGACTCTAATTAATTAAAGGAGACGCCATTAATGCCTTTGATATGCCATCCCCTGCTCCCTTTTTTTTACATGTAATTTCTATACTATACAGTGCCACCTGCTGGACACATTAGGTACATACAGTACACAGGATCTGAACTACTAAATTGAGGGAACTAGCACTATATGTGCATTTCCCATAATTAGTGTATATTAGGTTTTTTTCTAACTTTGCCTATGTAATAACATATCAAAAATTATATCTTGGCCAGAGTTGTCCTTTAAAGCGAATGTACCACCGAGTGCATTGCTTTGAGTTTCTTACATGAATGGATCAGTGCTGGCACAAGGATGCTGGTGCTGCGGTCCTTTTTTTGAACCACCACCTGGTTCCCGCACATGGCGACGGTCTATTCCCAAGAACAGGCCCAGCATGCCGTGTCACAGAGGGGAGATTGCCACACTGGGGGCCAGTGGGCCTGCCCCCAGTGCTTCATGCTGGGCCTGTGCTCGGGAATAGACCAGCGACATGCGTGAGAAGCGGGCGACGGTTCAAAAAAAGGACGGTGGCACTAATATCTTCACGTTGGCACTGATTCATTCATGTAAAAAACTCAAAGAGATGTACCTGGTAGTACATTCGTTTTAAGCACAAAAGATCCTCATCACCTGTGTCTGATTGGTGGGGGTCTCTCCATTGGACCTCCCCATTGACCCTTGTCCCTCTAATTATATGGAGCAGCTGTTCTCTGCTATCTTCAGCCATAATTTTAGACGGCGTGTATGACTGCCACTCTCTTCAACCAGGGGAACACGGTAGCCCACCATCATGTGACAGCTGTTTCAGCAGTCATACTGTCTTTTCTAGGAAAACACATTTCAAAACTGCTCCTTTTTATATCTTAAATCAACTGGTGCCAGAAAGTGCCAGAGATTTTTTTTTTTTCCAAATTTCTTTTTATTTTATTTTTTTAACCCTTTGAGGACCAGGCCCAAAATGACCCAGTGGACCGCCCACATTTTGATCTTAGTGTTTCCGTTTTTCCCTCCTCCCCTTCTAAGAGCTCCAGCACTTTCAGTTTTCTATCTACAAGCCATGTAATAGCTTATTTGTTACAGGAATAGTTGTACTGTGTAATGGCGTCTTTCATTTTACCATAACATGTATGATGGAATCCTAAAATTATTATTTATGAAGATATAAATAGGTGAAATCGTAAAAATGAATGCAATATGGTAAAGTTTGGGGGGTTCCTGTGTCTACGTAATGCACTATATGGTAACAGCGACATTATACAATTACTCTATAGGTCAGCCCGAACACAACCACATGCAGGTTACACAGATTCTCTAATGTTATATATGTATTTTTCTAATGAAATCCTTTTTTTGGCAATTAAATATTAATAAAATAGCCTTATTGTGAGGCTTATAACAGTTTTATTTTTTCACCTACGGGGCTGTATGGGGTGTCATTTTTTCTGCCATGATCTCTAGTTTTTAATAATACCATATTTGTGAAGATCGGACGTTTTGATCACTTTTTATACATTTTTCTAATATATAATATAACATAAAATCGGTAATCCGTGCACTTTTTCCCCTCTTTTCGCGCACGCCGTTCACCGTTCGCAATGACACTTGTTATATTTTAATAGATCGGACAATTACGCACGCTACAGTATATTATATGTTTATTTATTTATTTTTATATGTTTAATTTATATAATGGGAAAGGGGGGTGATTTAGACTTTTATTGGGGGAGGGGTTTTGGGGCAGTGTGTTAGTGATTTTAACTTTTTTTTTATACATTTTAAGTCCCTTTGGGGGACTTGTACATACATTACTTTGATTTTATACAATGATCATTGCTATGCCATAGGCATAGATCAGTGTTATCGGCGCTCTGCTCATTGAACCTGCCTGTGCAGACTCAGTGACCAGAGCGCCGATCGGACCGCACGGAGGCAGGTGAGAGACCTCCGTTGGTCCGTTTTAATGATCGGGACCCCCGCAGTGTGACTCCCCCTGTCACTTACACTTAAAGGAGTTAATGTCACTCTGCAGCGCGATCAGTAATAAAAAACATAGTATAGATAACAAAATAGAACTATATACAGTCCAGGTTGTCTGTGTGTGGTGTATTGAGATATTTTGCAGAAATAATCTCGCCTTGTGTAGTGTAGAAGTTCAGACGTGTGGATTATTTGACATGAGTGTGTGTGTGTGGGGGGGGGGGGGGAGAGAGAAAAATATATGACAATAGGAGAAGGTTGGTTGGATGAGGGAGATAATGTTTCTCTAAATTTTTCCCATGGGGCCCATATGTGTGCATATTTATTGTGGGTTCTGAGTTCCCAGCTGGCGAGTTCTACCGTTCTGCAGAAGTGATTACGTTTAGTAGTCCGAGGCCTAATGGAGGGCAGTTGGGTAAGGTGTCATAAAGTGGGGATTTATAATTTTGCCGCTGTGAGCATGTAAGTAGTTAGATTGGATTTTTTAGGGGGTAAAAGGTGAGCATGGAGCCCAAAGTAGGATAAGAGGTGCTGAGAGAGGGACTATGCCTCCAGTAACTTTAGAGATGGTGTCTAAGACGGAGGTCCTGTGAGTGCTGGACTGGTAATCCAGATGTGTGAAATGTTACCAGGTTTCCCGCAACTCCAACATAAGTTATGTTGGGACAAGTTAAGGGTGTATAACCACTCTGGGGTCCTATACCAGCTGGTTAGTATCTTGTACGAATTTTCTTGTACTCTTACACATCTAGAGAAACCAAAGGATTGTTTTGACTTCTTGTTTTGTGAATGAAAGGTTTAATTCTTTTTCCCATGCTAGTATGAAACTAGGTAGGAAGGGCCAGAGATTTGTAATTTACTTCTATTATAAAAACCTCAAGTCTTCCAGTACTTATCAGCTGCTGTATGTCCTGCAGGAAGTGGTGTTTTCTTTCCAGTCTGACACCGTGCTCTCTGCTGCCACCTCTGTCCATATAAGGAACTGTATAGAGCAGTAGCAAATCCCCAGAGAAAACCTCTATTGCTCTCCAGACTGGGAAGAATACCACTTCCTGCAGAACATATAGCAGCTCATAAGTCCTGGAAGACTTGAGATTTTTTTTAATAGAAGTAAATTGCAAATCTCTGTCACTTTCTAGCACCAGTTGATTTGAAAGAAATGTTGTTTTTTTTTTTTTTTTTGCTGAACTATCTTTTTAAAGTCACACATGTAAGATGTCAAAATCGAGTCTCTTTCATGAAGGTCAATATAGGCCATTTTCTCAACAGATAAAACTTCTTGAAACCCCTTCTAAACTGTGCAGCAAAGATAAAATTACGTATACTATTATTCTCCAGCACTAGATGGCGCTATCTACATATTAACCTGACAAAAAGATGAAACTTCAGTGTTGTTTATTTTCTTTTTAGACGTCCATATTTTGATTAATGGGACGTCTTTAGTTTTTCTCTCTCCTGAAATAGTTTTGTTCATGTGTGCATACTCAATTATTATAGTCTCTACAGCCAGATTTTATGCATTCCTGAAGCAAGATGTATGTTGGTCTAAGGTAAGGTGACGGTTATATGGGAAAAAGTCTTAAGTGCATTTGTTTAACCACATTTATTTAACCCTTTTTACAGTGCAAGGAACAAGCAAGTATTCATAACACTGCTACATCTGAGCCAACGCAATTTTCCTATCCCCAAGCACTTTTTACATTGGTGGTGGACACTGTGTGGATTTATAGTAACCTAGATGTTGGTGACAGACTCGATTCTAGTGGGTTGGTGAATACCTGTGCAGAGACCCTATCAGGTCTTTAGCCAAGTCACCTCATTCTCTCTAGTTACCTCAGACCCCTCTCTACCAATAGGAACAGACTCTTTAATGCAACTACTACTGAAATAACCAGCCTGTCCATGCTGACAAGGCCATCTTTATCTTCAGTCAAGTTCTACAAAGTGCATAAGTACTACAAGTCTAGCCAGGGGTTGGAGAAAGTGGTATCTTGCCGAAGGGCCCCCCTGCTTTTGCCAAATTCAGTTCCAGTTAGCACCTAGGTCAGATACCAGCTGTCACATTGGTGCCAAACATCCTGGATGTGCATAAGCAAAAAAACAAAAGAGAATTTTGTCAGCTCACCCACTCAGCCTTGCTTCACCTGATATATGGATCTCCGTGGTTTGAGAGCTCGCGGGTGCTGTATTGCGGGCCGCAACCCGACTCATCCAAGATAGGAAAAACGTGTGCATCCGCAGCTTCATAAAAATCAATAACTTTAATTAAACGTCGCAAAACATAAAATAACAAACTGGTTAAAAGACACGCCGACGCGTTGCAGGGTGAGAACCCCTCAATCATGGCAATAGTAGCATGGTTACAACTTGTTTAAATACAGATAGGATGTGACGTTAGACTGGATAGAACCGCCCACCAGAAAACTACATACACCTGAGCTTCCACTCCAGATAAGTCACATGACTATTTACATCGTACATAGAAGTGTAGCAGTGAACATAAAACAAGCAACAATCATATACATATTGAAAGGTCATAAACAAAAAGCAATATAACTATCAACTTAATTCAATAAATGTAGTATAGGCCAGTTTTATAATTTAGCTCTTTAGGGAACCTAGTATTAAGATTAAGAATCCAAAGCGCCTCCCTCTTTCTAACCATACGAGTCCAGTCACCCCCACGTTTAGGTCTATTAACCCTTTCAATAGCGGAGACTTTTAACCCACTCGTGTCCCCTGTGTGACACTTAACATAATGTCTAGCAAGGCCAGAGAGTGAACGGGTACTGCGAAATGAAATGGACATTTTAATGTCAGATAGGTGTTTTCCAATACGGGTTTTAAGCTTCCTGATACTCGATCCCACGTACTGCAAATCACACACCGTGCAGTGTGCAACATACACGGTGTGGGAGGAATTGCAGTTGAGGAAGGATTGGATCCTGAACTCTCGGCCCGTACTGGATGACACCACTGCAGGTTTTTTAATTACATAACGGCACATGCCGCAGCGCGGTACCGCACACGGGAAAAAACCTGTGGTTTTTAGCCAGTTTTGTGTATGTGGCTATGAACTGTTACCAATATCGCTCGGGGACAACAGGTTACCCAAAGTCTGACCTCTACGTGCAACGTATCTTACCCCGTTGCCTAGAATCTGTTCACACTTGGGATCAGAAAAAAGTAACGGTAAATATTTTTTTATAATGTTCTGTATATCATTATATTGTGGACTATAATTAGTTGAGAAGGTAATGCCACATGTATCACTAGACCCTTTAGTCTCATCTGTATGTGAGTTACCACCTCTATCTCGTAAGTGATACTCTCTGTCTTTCTGCTCTGCTATGTAGCGAGCCCTCTTAATGACGTCAATTTTGTATCCCCTAGCCTGGAGTCTCTGCTCCAAATTTTGAGCACCCATTAGGTAAACCGCATGATCTGAACATGTGCGAATAAGACGGATAAATTCCCCAATTGGAAGATTCCTGGTGACATGGGGGGGGGGGGGGGGGTTGACTGCTTCTGGCATGCAGCAAACCATTGCCCGCAGTTGGCTTGCGGTACAGGCCAGTAGCAATTTTACCGTCCACAAAGTGCAGTTTTACATCCAAAAAAGAAATGGACTTAGGCTCAAATTGTGCGGTAAATTTTAAGTTCAGGGTGTTAGCATTCAAATAACGCACCAGATCCCCGCGGCTTGACTCTCTGACCCCTGCCACACCAGGAGGAGGTCATCTATATAGCGCCCATACCAGGTGATGACACCTAAATATGGGTTATGGACGCTATATAGAACGACCTCCTCCCAGTAGGCCATGTATATATTGGCCAGGGAAGGTGAAAAACTGGCGGCCATCGGGCAGCCAAGTATCTGGAAATAAAAGTCATCAAGAAACTGAAAGAAATTATTGGTCAAAAGAAAACGTGTAACAGTGAGGACATAGTCCGATAACTCTATACCATATTTGCTATACTTGCCGATGTGGAAAGCCAGGGCCTGAATGGCCATATCATGGGGGATATTGGAATAAAGAGCTACAACGTCACAGGATAACCATGACGCGTTCTCCATAGTAGGTAACTTTTCCACACTGGCAAGCAAACTTTTATTATCCCTGACATATCCCATCGTCCTTACTGCAAGAGGTTGGAGCAAATCATCCAACCAAATACACAATCTTTCAAGAAGAGAGCCTATGCCAGAGACAATGGGACGTAGAGGTGGTGGGAACTGATTCTTATGGGTTTTTGGTAAGGCATGAAAAATTGGCACTACAGGAAACAAGGGCAAGAGATATTGCCGTTGTTTATCATTCAGAACCCCCACCTCTACGCCAGTGTCTAATATGTCAATGAGGCGTAGCCTCACCACATCAGTGGGGTCAGTAGATTCACATCCTGGATGTGCCCCATGGGCGTTGTGTCACAGCAAGGTCAGATTCTCTTTGAGTACCAGTTTTCTTTCTCTACTTCAAAACTGCAGCCCACACAAAGCTTTAAAGACCCTCGCCAGCAGAGTCCAATACCTAATGAACAGTGCCTCTCAAGTAGGCACTTTCAAGTCAGAGACCACCTATCTCAGAAACTTGCATACAGCAGAGGTACTCTGTCTTAAAGGTGAACTCCCTGACAGAGTAAAGTAGTGGAACCACAGAGTTCAGGATAAATTCAACCATTTTTATATTTTACTGAAACAGCTCTTAAAATGACAGTACAGTTGATTACTTTTGCACAAGTTTAGAGTAAGAGGTTTGTGTTTGAGTATGATTGCCAATCCCTTAAAATACTTAGAGATAGGTTTTGGAAAGGATATAATTGAATGGTAAAGTCTTTTACGTAGGTTTCAGATAGAAGACTTTGAGAGTAGATAGAGAATACCGGAAGAGATGCCGGAAGAGATCACAGAGTGCCAGATCTAGGAACATGGTCCCCGGGCTTGAATAACTGGGTGTAGCTAATCCTTCAGGATTACACAAGGAGATACACAATATTCAGTTGGGTACTTCAGCTCTACTTGCTTTTTGCCAACCACTGGGGAGAGTCCTGGACAGCTTAAGGACTTCCTGAAGATACTTAGAAGAACATGGTCATCCCAGATGTAGACAGGTTAGGTCCCTAATGGTAGTTGCCCCTTCAGGGCTTAGCAGAGCATGCTGCTGTGAGGCTCACTCAGGAACGAGCTGTATAGGCTTCACTCCTCCACTATTAAATTGCTAATATAAACTGCTGCACCAGTAACTAACAGGGAGTTTTATAGAAGAGACCGGGCCTAGTCTCTCATTGGTGGAGGAACTGTGAGGTGATTGGACATCCCATTGGGTGGGAACCCAATTGTACATGTAAAATATCACATAACAAGGAATACATTAACCCCTCTTACCTTTAATATGCTGAAATAAATACAACAATACTCAGGGGCGGTATCTTGTGGCCAAAAAATAATAAGACTCTGAAAAGTTTACATAGAAAATGCTGTTAAGTACATCAGACACTTGTCAGTGGCATGCAGTATCTGTTCCCGGACACTGCCTGAGTGTATGTGCCATGTCTCCACAAGGTATTTCACTTTCTTTGTGCTTGATTTCCAGTTATTCCTGTAGCCTTAGGGTACTGTGATGTCTGATGATTGGCTGAGTGGGCATTGCATATGTCAACCCCGATCCCGGAAGTGCTGTGCATCAGAATGAGAGCTCCATGAAAGCAGGGGCAGCGGGAAAGTAAGTGAGGAAGGTAAGTATAGGGTTTTTTTGTGTTACCACCAGCTTCAGCACAGAACCCCTTTACCCCTTCTCATAAGCAAGATATCCAACCAGTATGGCTAAAGCAGGGGTTACCCTTACAGTGAGGTATATGTTAGAGTCTCTGGAGCTTTCAGGCTTTGGTCTTGCCCACACTTTGTGACTAGTTCCTTGTCTGTCTTTTCATTGGTGAAATACAACTGGTTTTCTCACAGATGGTCCAAAAAAGTTTTCTTACTGTAATGAAGAGAACAGGTTCCTTGAAAATTTGTAGCTCAGTAGTTACTTCTTTCTAGGCCTGGTGTAAAGCCCTGGAAGGTCCAAGGGTGAAACGGTGGGACACATGTACACTTTACCACTATTGGCTCAGTAACTTATTAAATTTCCTCTTCACTCTTCTTCCCTTTTCCTCAGGAGGGACCAGGTTCAGCTAATCTTTCAGGACTGAACACAGCTCTACGAGGGAATACAACAGAGTTCAGGTTCGTACGAACCCGAACCTCGGCAGGTTCGGACCATCCCTAATAAAAACCCATGATACAAAGGCATTCACAGCATATAAACAATATAAAATATATAAATTATGACACAACTAAGGCTAGGTTTACACTACGTTTTTGCAATCCGTTTTTTTTGCAAAAAACTGATTAAAAATGGAATTGTGTGCATCCGTTTTTCCATTGACTTCCATTATACAAAAACGGATCAAAAAGGATCTGTTTTTTTTTTTACGGACACAAAAAAGACCACCTTTTTTGTCCGTCAAAAAAAATGGATCCAAAAAACGGATTGCAAAAATGTAGTGTGAACCCAGCCTAACTTGACACTGAACCGACAGGAGTTTAGAGGAGGAGTGAGTTTAACCTCTGCCCTGCCTTAGACCAACAGGGAGGCTGACACAAACCCCTTCATGGCCCTAAGCCAAACAGCTGTGTGCAGAAGACCTACTGTGTGTGGCCACTTCGTCATCCCAGATATTAATGGGGGTTTCAGATTTTTGATGTTTAAAATAAAAAATAATTTTTTGTTAAGACTTTCTGCTGATGTCCTTTAAATAGGGATATACTCCATAACCTACAAAAATCCATTAAATGAAGATGTTCCAGGTGTTCCCACAGAAACTTCCGTCTTCTACCAGATGTAATCTTTAAAAAATGCTGAAATATCACACAATGTGTGGCGTTCACAGTCATGCACATACTTCTGGCTACACCGCTAACCACACAATGATTCCAACATGTACTGAAGAAATAAATGTATGTCAACCGAATATACAAAAGTAATTTCATATACAGTATAATGCACTGCATGTCTGCATATTAGGTGGCCATTAGAGATGAGCGAATAGTATTCGATTGAATAGCTATTCGATGGAATACTGCACTATTCGAAAGATTCGAGTTCGATCGAATATGTGATCGAATATTCGAATCTAAATTAACTTTACTAAAACAGCTGAACAATTTGTTAGCTGTTTTAATAACATTTTTGGTCCCAGGGAAAGCAGGAAAGCAATATTACAGGGATCTGCATTCCCGGCAATTAGCAATTGCCGGCAATAATGCTGATCCCTGTAATAGTTAATATTTAATTAATAAAACAAAGTTTTGTCCTAAAAAAAGTTATTTTCGTTGTACAATAGCTTAATTAAAACGAATCAATGCTTTTGCAATTAAATATACTGTTAATAAAAAAATATATAAATAAATGTATATATATATATGTATTTAATTTATTTATTTATTTACAGTATATTTAATTGCAAAAGTGTGTATTTGTTTTAATTAAGCTATTGAACAACGAAAATAACTTTATTAGAACGAAAATGTGCTTTATTAATTAAATCTTAATTATTACAGGAAGCTCTATTATTGCTGGCAATTCCTATTGCCAGTAATACAGCTCAATGTAATAATTAAAGGACAACTCCAGCGGGACCCCCCCCCCCAAAAAAAAACACAGACACACACAGACACCATACTCACCATCCCTCCGGTGACGATCGCCACTCCATTCGCCCGCCGTCCGCCTCACCGTCACCTGCGTCCGCCGTCCAGCGATGTCTCTTGCTTCCGGGTCCATGAGAGAGAAAAGGCTGCCAGTGCGTTTGCGCACCGGCAGCCTTTTCATTGGCTGGAGCGCATCACATGGCTTCCAGCAAGCTCAGCCAATCAGGGCTGAGCAAGCTGGAAGCCATGTGATGTGCTCCAGCCAATGAAAAGGCTGCTGGTGCGCATGTGCACCAGCAGCCTTTTCTCTCCCATTCACTCTCAATGAAGACGCCGAAGAGGAAGAAGACCCGGACCGCCCCCCAGCTCTGACGTCACCCGTCACCAGATGCCGTCCGGGAGAAGAGGACCGTGACGACCGTAATAGGTAATGTATACATTCTTTAACTTCCGGGGTGGGGGGGGTCGGGAGTCGGAAAGTGGGGGAAGGGGGCCAGACCGGGTATTTAACCACATTACAAAGTTATATAACTTTGTAATGTGTGTTAAATAAGGCCAAAAAATTTTTCGCCGGAGTTGTCCTTTAATACTTTACTTTAATTAAAACAGCAAATGTTTCTTCTAATGATGCTATTTTTTTTATCACAATAGCAACATTAGAAGAAACATTTTGATTAATATGTCCGCCCAGCTTATTGGCTGAGCGGACAGATAGAGAACCGGTCCCCGTCACACCGAGCTCAGTGTCCTGGGGACCGGCAAAGAGAAGACATCAAGACATCGCAGGGTGAATAGAAAGCTCTTCCCCCCTCCCCTGCACTGCACCTATCCCAGCAAGGAAGGGGAGTCACCTAACCCCTTCCTTGCTAGCATGGGTGCAGTCGGGCGTCAGTCTGGTCCCCAAGGGGTTCAGTATGGCACCTTAAGGGTTAAGGGGGATGAAATTCATCCTCCTTTAACCCCTTGGGTGCTACACTGTAAACAGCGATCTGTGAAGATGCTGCATACTGTAAGGTGCACAACACCGCTCACAATGATGGGTGTTGTGCTCCTGTTTGTGTGTTTTTTGTGTGTGTTCTCCCTTTTTGTTTTTCAGATATTGGTATCTTGTGGATTACGGCGGATTCGATGGACTATGTCGATGGTTGTTGGGATTTTTTTAAAAATAAAATGGTCAACAAGGAGTGTTGGGGTGTTTTTATTTAAATAAAAAATATTTTTCACTTGTATCTTGTCTTTATTTCTTTACTATATAGACTTAGTAGTGGAAGCCGTCTAATAGACGTAATCCATTACTAAGTCAGGGCTTAGTGTTAGCCGGTATAAAATGGCTGACACTAACCCCCCATTATTACCCCAGTACCAATGCCACCAGGGGTACTGGGAAGAGCCGGGTGCCAGTGGTCCCGGAGCATCAAAATTAGCGTTCCTGGACTCGGCGGCAGCAGGCTGGTAATATTAAGGCTGGGGAGGGCCAAAAACAATGGCCCTTTCCACCCTGGTGTTCCTAGGCTGCTGTTGCTTGGTTTTTAACCCGGCTGGTTTTGAAAAAGGGGAAACCCTACACGTTTAAAAAAACAAACAAACGTGTAGGGTTCCCCCTATTTTCATAACCAGCTGGGTTAAAAACCAAGCAACAGCAGCCTAGGAACACCAGGGTGGAAAGGGCCATTGTTTTTGGCCCTCCCCAGCCTTAATATTACCAGCCTGCTGCCGCCCAGTCCAGGAGCGCCAATTTTGACGCTCCGGGACCACTGGCACCTGACTCTTCCCAGTACCCCTAATAATGGGGGGTTAGTGTTAGCCATTTTATACCGGCTAACACTAAGCCCTGACTTAGTAATGGATTCCGTCTATTAGACGGCTTCCACTACTAAGTCTATATAGTAAAGAAATAAAGACAAGACACAAGTGAAAAATAGTCCATCGAATCCGCTGTAATCCACAGGATACCGATATCTGAAAAACAAAAAGGGAGAAACACACAAACAGGAGCACAACACCCATCATTGTGAGCGGTGTTGTGCACCTTATAGTAGTATGCAGCATCTTTACAGATCGCTGCTTACAGTGTGGCACCCAAGGGGTTAAAGGGGGATGCATTGCATCCCCCTTAACCCTTTGGGTGCCATACTGAAAAATCTGGCCCCCAGGGGGTTAAGTAAGGGTCCCCACTTAACCCCTTGGGGGCCAGACTGATGTCAGACTGTACCAATACCAGCAAGGAAGGGGTTAAGTGACCCCCCTACTTTGCTGGGATGGGTGTAGTGCAGGGGGGGAGCTTTCTACTCACCCTCCGATGTCTTCTCTCTTCTTTCCTCTATCTTCTATCTTCGCCGGCCCCCGGCACATTGAGCTCAGTGTGACGGGACCAGCTCTTTATATGCCGCTCAGCCAATCAGCTGGGCGGATATATAAATCTAAATGTTTCTTCTAATGTTGCTATTGTGATAAAAAAAATAGCATTATTAGAAGAAACATTTGCTGTTTTAATTAAAGTAAAGTATTAATTATTACATTGAGCTGTATTACTGGCAATAAGAATTTCTGGCAATAATACAGCTTCCTGTAGTAGGTAATGTTTAATTAATAAAACACATTTTCGTTCTAATAAAGTAATTTTCATTGTTTAATAGCTTAATTAAAAGGAATACATACTTTTGCAATTAAATGTACTGTAAATAAATAAATATATACAGTATACATTTATTTATATATTTATTCTTTTATTAACAGTATATTTAATTGCAAAGGCATTGATTCGTTTTAATTAAGCTATTGTACAAAGAAAAAAAACTTTTTAGAACGTAACTTTGTTTTATTAATTAAATATTAACTATTACAGGGAGCGGTATTATTGCCGGCAATTGCTAATTGACGCTAATACCGTGCCCTGTAATACTGCTTCCCTGCTTTTCCAGATGCATTCCAGAGGTGTTTGCATCACTTTCTAAAGATGTCTTGGACTTGGTGACCTCTGATTCGTCGAATCTTGATTTCCAGGTCCCAAGGATATTTCTCCCATAGACTATAATGGGATTCGATATTTGATCAAATACTCGAATATCGGGAGCTATTCGAATCGAATCCAATCCAATCAAATCTAATATTTCACTATACGCTCATCTCTAGTGGCCATCAACATCCCAGTAGCAAAAGATAGATGCAATGTGGCCTAAACACCAATTTTTGGTGTGCATATATTTTTTTGGTTACAGAAAAATATTTCTATGGCATTTTTGCCACGTTTTATATACATTATGCCAATCCGGTCTTCGCTTTGTCTGGGTCAGCATTCTCTGAGTTGTGCATTAGACATGAGCAAACGTCAATCATGCTTGGGTTCAAACCCGAATTCTGCATTTTTGGCTGAAAAAGTTGGATGCAGCCCTAGGAAGTCATGGGGATGTGCTGACCAATCAGCATTCATCTACACCGGGCCAGTCTGCGCAGCAGAGGGACACCGAATATCACTTTCTGCATGTGGACTCTTTTTTTGTGCTGCTAATGAAGACCAAATGTGATATAATATATGATACTGTTTGAATGTAATGTCCAATGTTCTTTTATTGTTTCACAATATGTGTACTCAACAGTCACTTCGGCTTCCACCAGCCTATCTATGTATTTGCAATCACACCAATCACACAATTGCTGGAGCACTTATAGATGCAACACTGTAAATTTTAATTCATCTACTTATACAAGAGAGAAACAGATCACTGATCTCAGGGAGACCAGCCAAACGATAACACTGCCGGCTGATGGTCAAAGCGCTTAATGCATGAAATCCTAGGTGCATTGCCCCCTGGGAAACATGAATATGGAAAATAAGAGCCCGCGGAGCCTCATCTGTTTCTCTAGGCCTTGCTCCCACCTAGCCAGAATCCTGCTCCACACTGATGAGGGGCAACACCCGAAACAGCTGTCTGTGGATGGATACCTGGCCATGGTTTTTCCCTTGTTATTACATTGACTTATAGGGCCACTTAATATGGTGGTTTTGGTGGTTTCCCTACAGGAGCTGCCCCTTGGCTGGGTCCTTCCCAGAGGGATATCTGGCTAGTCCTGTGTTATGAGGCTTCACGGGCTCTTCTTTTACTTATACATGAGAGTTTGACTCATGGTTTGTTGTCTCCAATCATTTATTCTGTTTTGTTATTTCTTGTGTTGGGTGTGTATACTGTGGAGTGGGCGTTCTTTCTGACGTTTTGGGGTCGCATAAGTAAGGGGGCAGACCCTGAAACGTCCTGTCACGGCAAAAAGGAATGCCCACTTTCATGGTATGCACACCCAACACAAGCCTGAGCAGTCCAATGCAAAAAGAAACATGTGAGTTACAAATGTGAGTTATAACTTTCTGAAACCAGTTGACTTGAAAGAAAAAGATTTTCGCTGGATAACCCCTTTAGTTAGAGAAGGTATACAAACTGAGTGCACTAAGCACAATGTCCTTTACCTGAAGACCATAAGGTTCATTGACTGACAGCATGCAGGGAATTGGCTGCATTTAACCGGGCTAATTTCCGTTTTTGTGCTTTCGTTTTTTCCTCCTTGTGCTTAAAAGGCCATAGCAGTTGCATTTTTTCACCTAGAGACCCAGATGATCCCTTATTTGATCCCTAATTATACTTTGCAATGACAGGCTGAATTTTTGCATAAACCAGAAAAAAACAATGTGTGGTTAAATAAAAAACAAACAAACAACAACACACAATTTATTTTATTTGGGGAGGTTTCGTGTTTACGCCATTTGCCCTAGAGTAAAACTGACTTGTTATACATGTTCCTAAAGTTGGTACGAATACAACATTATGTAACTTGTGTAACTTTTATTGTATCTGATGGTTTTTAAAAAATTAAAACCTTTTTTAAAAAATAAATGTTCCTTAAAATCGCTCTATTCCCAGGTTTATAGCGCTTTTATCCTTTGGTCTATGGGGCTGTGTGAGGTGTAATTTTTTGCGCTATGATCTGTTCTTTCTATCGGTACCTTGTTTGCGCATATGCAACTTTTTGATCACTTTTTATTACAATTTTTCTGGATTTGATGTGACCAAAAATCAGATTGAGATCAGTAATGAAATAAATTATTAGTTCGGGCGATTATGCACCTGACAATATCAAATATGTTTATTTATTTTTAAAGGGGGGTGATCTTTTATTAATAAAATATATATATTTTTTTTTTTACACACATACTAGAAGTCCCCCTGGGGTTAGGGTTATTCCTCCTGGGGGACTTCTAGTATTACAACCCTGATCCCTCAATGAGAGCTATTCGATATAGATATACTGCATAGATCAATGAGATCTATGTTCTATTGCTCTCGGCTGCTGCAGCCCAAAGCAATAGATTGCCGAGCTAGGATCAGCACCATTATGGCGCAGACACCTGGCCGGTACAGATGCGGGGATCGCTCCTCTGCAATCACGTCGATCCCCCCACTAGACCACCAGGGATGGCCAAAACAAGCTTTTTAAATGCAGCTGTCAACTTTGACAGCTGCACTAAAATGGCTATTTAGTGGGCACGCTGATCGGACCGTGCCCGCTAATAGCCGTGGTTCCGGGCTGCAGATAGCATCCAGGATCGCGGCGGTTCAGAGCAGGGCCGCCCTCTGAACGCCCTTAACAGCGCAAGGGCGTACATTTACGCCCTCAGTTGTTAAGGGGTTAAACATATCAGGACCACCCCTTTGAGGCTGGGTTCACACTACGTATATTTCAGTGAGTATTGTGGTCCTCATATTGCAACCAAAACCAGGAGTGGATTAAAAACACAGAAAGGATCTGTTCACACAATGTTGAAATTGAGTGGATGGCCTCCATTTAATGGCAAATATTTGCTGTTATTATAAAACAACGGCCGTTGTATTGAAATAATGGCAGTTATTTACTGTTATATGGCGGCCATCCACTCAATTTCAACATTGTGTGAACAGATCCTTTCTATGTTTTCAATCCACTCCTGGTTTTGGTTGCAATATGAGGACCACAATACTGACTGAAATATACGTAGTGTGAACGCAGCCTAAATATAATAGTTGCTACCTCAAATCAATATAAGGACTTATTAATCCTTCTTAGTAATAAAAAATACCCTTCACTTTTTTTTTCAGGATAAGGTTTTATTTAAGCCACGATACATCTTACGTCTGAAAGCCGCCTGTCGCACAATGGAGGAAAAATGAAAAGCATTTTTTAAAGCTGTGAAGTTATTTCAAGTATGTTGTCTGCAAAACACCACTGTATGTAACTCGTAAATTCTTCCTGGGAACATGTTGGTTTATAAATACTTGGGGAGAGGCCGGGTGAGGTAATGCAATTATTTTTAGGACAGGAGGATGAAGCTATGTAAATTGGAGTTTTACGTCTGAATGAACGGACATTATTGGACTACATTCAATTTAATCAGCATCCAATAGATTTATAATTCCTTATGGTGACTTATAGGGACTGTCCAGGTGAGATCTGGATGATCTCTAGTCTATTATTTGATCATATATATGGGGGGGAGATTTAAACTGGCCCAGTTGCCCCTAGCAACCAATCAGATTCCACCTTTCATTCCTCACAGACTCTTTGGAAAATGAAAGGTGGAATCTGATTGGTTGCTAGGGGCAACTGAGCCAGTTTCACTTTACACCATGTTTGATAAATCTCCTTCTATGAGTGTCAGTGGTATCTGGTGTAAGACTCAACATTCAGGGATAGAACTAGGGAAAGCTTCAGGGAAAGCGAGCAAGGGTCAGTTTTATAGTGTGTTCCTGTTCATCATCGGCTTTGCTTCTTGGCTGTCATTTTCATCGTATGTTTGTGATCATTTATTTTCTGTCATCTATTGAGCTCCAATACTTGTTATCTGTTACCTGTTTTCATTGATGCTTTCAAATGTTTGTTCTTGTAAAACTGTTGGTCCTTTTGCAAGTCCTGGTGGTATTTGAGTACTGGAAATCACTGTTAGGTCACAATAGGTGAAGTCCTGTCATTTTGTGACCATCTAGCACTGTAAGACTAAATGTAAATAGCAAAAACTACAGTATATAACTCAAAATTAGTACAAAAACAGTAAAGGTAATGCCTTCCAATGTTGGAGTTGTTAGTCCTTCAAAAGATCAATCAATCTGCCCAGACTAATATAAAGGAGTCCCAGTCTAGGCTAGGCTCTATATCATCCAAAGGAGTCCCAGTCTAGGCTAGGCTCTATATCATCCATGTATCTGATTATGAAATGTGGATAGGAATTATAGACAACTCTTCTAAATGGGTTTCCTGGGGGCAGTGATCTCCTCTGGTTACTCACAGTCCAGGACTGTTGCTGCTCCAGAATCCTTGTGGAAATGCCTCAATGGCAGACCCCCATACATCCAGCTCTGTATATGGCAGCCGATCCATGCTGGTTTGGATGCAATATGAAGGATCCAAATCAGCATGGCTTTACTGCTGAAAATGATGCCAGACTAATCTCACTGACTAATCTCACTGTTGTGTCATGGATATCACCTATCTTGACTTTTGCAAAACCTCTGATACAATTCCCCATAAAGAGCTGATAGAGAAGTTAGGTTAGAGAAAATTCAACTTGATTTAGCTGTAGATTTGTTGTCCAAATTGAAGTTCAATGTTTCCAAATGTAAAATATTGCACTTGGGGAGAAGGAATCCTCTATCCAAGTATCATATTGCCAGCTTTGTGTTGGCAAAGACTTCAGAACAGAAGGGTTTAGGGGCAGTGATTTCTGACAGCCTTAAAATGAGTTATTGGTGCAACCAGGTGGTAAGGAAACAAATCGTATGTTGGGCTGTATATATATATATATATATATATATATATATATACACTGGGTTTTATATATATATATATATATATATATATATATATATATATATTATGGTGTGCTGGGCTGTATATATAATGGTATGCTGGGCTGTATAGCTAGAGCTATAACCAGTAGGAAGAGGGACATTGTGATCCCGCTGTATAGAGCTCTAGTGACATCACATCTGGAATACTGTGTCCAGTTCTGGAGACCTCACCTACAAAAATAAAAACAGCGCTCCATGGCGAGGATCAACTAAACAAATGGTAAGAGAAAACAACAAGGCAACCCTCACCTGGTCGAATTGTGCTAACAGGGAGGCAGAACTCTCGTGATAGCATAACAGCAGTCACTCCCGATCTCCACCAAGGGAATAATAGAAATCCAAGCAAGCCACCTCCAACCAACAACATGGGTTTCAGGGCACAGGTCTGGCTCAAAATGACCCAAAGGTAAGTGTGTGATAAATAATACATTTATTGTAATACCCAACAGGTTTCAGAACCGAACTGGTTCCTTTTTCAAGAGTCATGCGAAAAGGAACTTGAAAGACTCTTGAAAAAGGTTCAGAAATGAGTTGGGTCTTACAATAACTTTATTATTTGTTGGATACTTACCTTTGGGTCATTTTGAGCCGGACCTGCGCCCTGAAACCTGTGTTGTTAGTTGGAGGTGGCTTGCTTGATATTGATAAGATAGAACGGGTCCAAAGACGGGCTACAAAAAGGGTGGAGGGTGTCAGGCATAAAGAGGCAAGATTTAATCTGATTTGAATCTGTATAGTCTGGAGGAAAGAAGAGAAAGGTAGGACATGATCGAAACCTTTAAGTATGTTACAGGACTAAATAAGGTTCAGGAGGGAAGTGTTTTCAATGAAATAATTAAACACAAGAACAAGAGGACACGGTGAGAGGTTAAACAAGAAAATATTACTTTACTGAAAGAGTAGTAGATACTTTGAACGAACTTCCAGCAGATGTGGTTGGTAAATCTACAATAACAGAATGTAACCTGCCTGGCATATACATATATCTATCCTAAGATAATAAAAGGGAAATACTAAAAGGGACCACTAGATGGGCCAGGGGGGCTTTTTCTGCTGACAATCTTCTATGTTTCTGTGTTCTATCACTGGCCTGAGTGGTGACGACCACTGTAAAGCCCTATAATTTTTTTGTCAATATTACCCCTTTAGTAATATTGGCTTCTGACCAGCCTCATACTCATATACATTGACCTCCTTCTTACCTAATATTGGCCTGGACTGTGCATAAGACTAGGACACACATGTTACACAGCTGAGGAGTCACTTCGATTTTGCATAGAAGGCCTAGTGTCCCAAATACTAAATCTGGCCCGTAACACACAACTATAGCCAAGACTGACAGATTCTGCATAATCCATCAGGCCCTCCTGCCAAGACTGACATCTGATTGCTCTCTATGAGATGTAGACTGACATCAGTTGTCTGATTAGGACCATACGCACTGCAATGAGCAGCAATTAGGTGAAAAATAAAATAGCGTCTACGGCCGAGGTTGTAGGGTAGCGGTAATTACCCCTCCTGATTATTATAATGGAACATTCCTGTGAAGCCCTGGGGTCAATTAGAATCTGTATTTGTCTGGGTGTTCCATGCTATGAGTAATACACGGGGCCAGACTAGGAGATCGAAGAGCCATAACATGACCCTAGTGAATGAATATAGCACTACTCACCATTATATACATAGTAGAGCTTGTAGAACCTTGAGGGGGTCTGTCCTGGGGTCTATATTAAAGTTATTGGACTCAGATAAAAGTTTCCAGGTATGTACTGTACTCTTAGGATTAGAGATGAGCGAACTCACAGTAAGTTCAGGTTTGGCGCAATCCCGTATGTTCAGTTAGAAAGTGATGTCACAAAACAGAAAAGACACATTGATGTCACACAGTACATGGATGATGTTATTAGAAAATACTACAATGATGTTATAATACTGGAAAAAGGATTGCAGCATCATAACAACGTGCAAGGATAATGCACACAGTGATGTCACAGAACAAAGACAGTTAATGGTTGTCCCACAAAATCAAGTTATCCTGACCGTTAACCTAAGGTGTATGGGGCTCTCCCGAATGACCAACGACAGATGATGTTAGTGGGGATAGGCTTCGGGCAGTGGCATAGCTACCATAAAAGCAGACCATGCCACTGCTATGGGGCCTGTGCACTAAGGGACCAGAACCCTAGCCCTTTAGCTGTGAGCATTAAATGCTGTGGTGCTCTTACTAACAGAGCAAGAAGTCATTGGCTTCCTGCCCTGCCAGTCTTTCTTGTGGCTGGAGGCAGCCTTGTACCTCCAGCCACAAGAACCCCCCCCCCCCCCCCCCGCATACACATACTTACTTGTCCCAGAGCAGTCCCCTGGCGTTCATTCTCCCAACTCCCCAGCGCATGAGTGACATCAATCTAAGGCAGTGCCCCAGGCCAGGTGAGTATGTGGGGGTGTGGCATACAGGATTCATGGGGCCCCATACACTTTTTTGATATGCGGCCCCATGAATCCTAGCTATGCCCCTGGAGTCAGACGTATTGAAAAATTACCACCCGTTGTATTAAGAGAAATAAGCTGCACCGAAAGTTCTCTTGCAACGGCTTACCCCTCACCAAATAGAACACAAAAACACTTGACCATGCCAAATGTTGCTGTGTATAGGAAGGACGGGAGAGATACAGCAAAACGATCATTTGGCCGTCAGATATTAAAGGTGTATGGCCAGCTTAAGTAGTGGTTGTAGTAATGTATGTTTTAGGTTGGACTTAAAAAAAAAATGCCAATATTGCCAATATTAGTGCATTGCATTTTTTGGGGATCAAAAATGCTGCAGCCAAATGTTAGCTGAGAGTCAGTGGGGGGGGGGAAATTAAAAAATTACAGCACATTCGGGTGTTTGCTTTTTTTAAAGAAATGTCAGTGTTTTGCCCTTATAGCGGGTAAAAACACCAGAAAATAGTCATGTCTATATGCTTATTTTTGTTTTTTCTAGCTATTTCCTAGAATCATGCGATGTAAAAACAAAATCACAACCTGTAATGACAAAAAGAAGAACACAGGGGGATAAAAACACCTATAGTAATAAACACTAATATAAGAAAACAGCCAAGAAGCAGGAAAATTGCTGACAATTTTTTGGGCTTTTTTGTAGCATTTTTTTTAAGGGAAGCCTGATGGAATTTTTTTTAAATACCCTTTACCCCAAGAAGCTATTTCCCCACAAGAATAATCTTCTTAGAGGGAATTGTTATTTAAGCGCCATTCTAACCTATCCTATGATGTAGCTCCTAAGGTGACCCTTAACTACTAATAAATAAGCTTCTGACTTCCAGTCATTGGGAATTGCGCAGAGTGCTATCAGATGGGGCTTAACATGATGAATAACTACTACAATTTGAGAAATACCAAGTTCCCACATTGTGCCTGTCCATGCCGGTTTCCATGTGCTAGTAAGCGAGCCTGTAGGCTGCCAGTATTGATGCGTGCATATAGAGCAGTCCACAGCCTTCACATTTTTGTGGCGTCTGCAGCAGATTTAAAATAGAAAAAAGAAACAATAAAATGTTACCCTTCGCAGGCGCCAGTGCGGACGATGAAATCGCTAATGAGAAAAATGTTTTCAGAATGCCTTGCCATATAATTCAAACCAGATAGACAACAGCCATCATCTTCCTTCGAGAAGTGGAATGTGTTTCTTATCTGCTGGGGCGAAGGGTTGAAACCTCGGAGTAGGGGCGGCATAAGGTGCGGTTAGAGAAAACAATGCTATAAACCTGATGTAAATGTTTCATAAACACTTCAAGTTTTTTTTTTCTATATATTGTATCAGTGAGTCAATAGTTCACCCGCGAGGCTAAATTCACACCACGTATGTGGAAAATTTCCTTACCTATGCCAAACAGAGCCAAAGGGAGAACTGCTCTGTGAGACTCACTCCCACTCTGGCATCTGGAGCTGTTCATGCATTCATCCATTCAGCTGTATGGCCGCCATGTAATACTGCATTAGACCTGTAGAGGCCGCTGCTCGACTGGCTTCTGTTTACCCTTGCAAATTTAGCAGATCGTTGCAATGAATCCATATTGTAAAGAATTGTCTCTGATGACATATGGTACTTTTACACGGAGCGATAATTCGCCCGATCGCACGATTAACGATTTTGAATGAACAATGTTTTTTTTATAACAATCAGCGTTTAGATGGAACGATACATCGTATGGAAAAATCGTTGTGCGATCGTTTTGCGATCGCTTAAGCCTATCTCACATATTGGTGAAATCGTTGAAAGAATGTTTACAGGGAACGATCAGCGAATTTTTTGCGAACGATCAACGCCGATTTGAGAACATAAACGATTTCTCACTCGTCATTTGATTGTTCGCAGTGTTTACACGGAACGATTATCGCTTAAATGCGATCGTTATCGCGAAAATTCGAACGATAATCGTTCCGTGTAAAACAGGCATGTCCAAACTTTTTTCGAAGAGTGCCAAATTTGATGAAGTGAACATGTGCGAGGGCCGACCATTTTACATGCTACATGCTATATGCTTTATAACACAGGCAGATAATAGCAAGCTGGATACCTGGGGGGCCGTAAAAGTTCGGAACGCGGGCCGCAAATGGCCCTCCGGACGGACTTTGGACATGCCTGGTGTAAAAGGACCATTACCCTGTAATGGGCAACCATGTTCGAAAAAGGTTTACCAATCAGACTAACTGGCAGTAGTAGTGTTGTGCAGATGTCATGTGGCAAAGTGATACAGCCAACCCAGTGGTTCCCGTGTGAGCCCAGCAAGGTTTTGACAATGGGAAGTTGCAGAAGGTGGAAAGTCCTAGGGTGCTCCTCTGAAATGTTGTCCTGAAATGTTGTGGGTGCTTGTGATGTTGTACATGCAATGTAGGCCAAGACACTGGGACTCAATAATGGTTGTGTGGTGTCCTACTATTGAGTGCCTTATGCACCTGTTGCAAAGTTCTCACTCCAGGTTAAAGTGGTGATGAGATATCCTACAGTTTCGCCACTAGGTGTCAGTATTTTATACGTCTAGGTATTGCACATCTGAAGTCAGTATTGGGGTAATGTTTCTGCTGTACCATGTGTTTTTTGCTAACCTATAGAAGGTGCTCTCTCTCTCTCTCTCAAAACCATCCCTGCTCTCCACACACACTCACACCCTGTAAGAAGAGTTAATTAGCTCTGTGTGGGAGGAAGTGAGCGGAGCAGTCAAGTCTAGACACCCAAGTGTATAGATGCAGCTAAAGACAATCAGTTCTTTCTCAACTACCACTGCATTCAGTATACAGTGCTAGGCACTTTAAAGGGAGAGGAACCAAGGAACATCCTACCCCATGCCGAGAACACGTCTACACAGAGCAAGGCACTAGCCTGGATAGGGCAAAGTTACTGTAAAGAAGGTCTACGTATCCTATCTCACAGTGCAGGTAACTGTGACACCCCTGTACACTTAGCTACGCCCACATAACCATGGCTGTGGCTTGTAGTATCCTGACAGGACGGATAGCTAGACACTGTGGGGCAGAAGGTGGTCAGACCAAAAACTAAACACAACTACAAGTAAACTTCTCACTATAAATTATATCTTCAAGTTCCGGTAGAGTACATTGCTACATTGGGTTGGGACTCTTCTGACAAACTCTTCTCCTCTTCTAGCACCGCTACAACTACCTATCTTCTACTCTACTTCTCAAGCACCTCCTTAAGCACAACAAGTTCAAGCACTAAGTCTGTGTCTAGGATTTATCTATTCTACAAAAGTTTATTGTATTACTGAAGAACTTGACAGTAAAGCTGTTCTATTTTTACATCACTGGGACTCTGTCATATTCCGTACGCACCAGCACCCATACACACCAACTGTACACCTCGGGTTATTTTTCCCCTTTCTGTGAGTAGCGGTACCGATAGTCCAGGTGGGCCAGTTGCCATTCAGGACTACTGTGACAAGAGCCCAAGGGGGCCACTAAAACCTTGCAGGTCACCGACCATTTGGGGAACAGAGCCAGGTACTCAAACAAGCAGGTATCAACATTACACCTGTGTGCTGGACAAGCACTGGCATCATGACACTAACACCTTTGGCTGAGCTGACACAACCACAAGTAATAACATCACCCGGTGGATCACCACAGTTACAGTATAATGGTTAATATTTACTAAACATCTTTCATGCAATAGAAGCACAGATAATGAATGGTTAAATTAACAGCACCTTATCCAGATGATGGCAGGTGGCAAACGGCACTGTAGAAGTTAACTCATGTGAAGTGTAATTGTTTTGAAGAGCAGTACTAAAAAGTAGAATCCCTGGAATTTAGGTTGAGTTCAGGGGCTCTGAAGAGGCAAAGACTTCTCTTTTCTTGGCTTCACTCTTTATAAGAAAAGCCAAATTCTATATTAAAGAGGTAGTTCACAAAAAAAATCTCATGTCTTTCAATACTTACTGCTGAATGTCCTGCAGGAAGTTGTGTATCCTTTCCAGTCTGGCACAGTGCTCTCTGCTGACAACTCTGTCCATGACAGGAACTGTCCAGAGCAGTAGCAAATCCCCATAGAAAACCTCTCCTGCTCTCCAGACTGGAAAGAATACACCACTTCCTGCAGGACATACAGCAGCTGATAAGTGCTGGAAGACTGAAGATTTTTTTTTAATAGAAGTTAATTACAAAACTCTGTCATTTTCTAAAAAACATTTTTTTTTGTAAACTGCCCCTTTAAGTCATTGGGGCCTGAAGAAGTGCTCAGCCAAATGTTTCATAAGTCACCTTTAAGTCATTGGGGCCTGTCTACTACAGGGAAAGAAGTGCTCAGCCAAATGTTTCATCTGGCTTTATTTAGCACGTTTTTTTTTTTTGTTTAAAGTGACAGTAACCCATTAAATGTAGGGGGTCATTTAATGGGCATCCAAGCTGTGCACATTCATGTACGAACTAGTGAATGGTCCTGACATTCTCTGTCCCTACTAGAAAATGGCTGATACCAGGAACTAACAACAGGGACGATAGTGAATGCACATACCACTGCTGTAGGTTTGCTGCCTGTAAGATAAACTGATGAGCCTGAAGATGTAACGTATCCGAGAGGAATCCTACCATCATACGACACTAATCTGTTCTGTGGTTTGTACATGATTAATCTGTTTCTCTGGTTCCCCCTCCTAATCTGAATGGTAACCACCACCCTTATGATGGTAGACATAGACTAATGGTAATGTAATCATCAGGATCATCATTGTCTGACAGAGACCACACATGTCGCAACCAATGATTGCCGCGAGACGTCAGCGTATTCCCCCTGCTGCTGGGATGCTTTAATACTTGTGTTTCTTGGAAAAAAATAACCTCATATAGATAGGACCTGAGGAACTGATTGGCGGCAGTTCTGAAATTTCTCGTGTTTGTTACAGATGGCTGGGGGGGGGGGATATGAAATGTAGACTTAAGATCCATAAACTCCTGTATAGAGTTGATCCAACCTCGGGAAATCCTAGGTTCGATCAAACTCGAACATTCACACACCTGCCACATTTGATTCCCGATGCCTTACCAGTCCGTACCGCCTGGAATTCCGGGATTCAGCCTAGGTAATAGCGTGAATCCCGGAATTCCAGGCGGTACCCGGGCAGTCTCCTCCTTCCTACGGACCAGGAAGGCTTCAGCAATCAAATGTGGCAGGTTCGTTAATGTTCGAGTTCGATCAACTCTAATCCTTTGAGTCACGTGACGTGCCCTCTTCTGCCCTACAAGCAAAGCGTCTAGGTCTTGATTAGAGATGAGCTAACCTAGAGCATGCTGGAGTCCATCCGAACCTGAACGTTCGGCATTTGACTAGCGGTGGCTGCTGAACTTGGATAAAGCCCTAAGGCTATGTGGAAAACATGGATATAGTCATTGGCTGTATCCATGTTTTCCAGGCAACCTTAGAGCTTTATCCAAGTTCAGAAGCTACCGCTAATCAAATACCGATCGTTCGGGTTCGGATCGACTCGAACCCGAACCAGGTTTGCTCATCTCTAGTCTTGATCATACTCGTTTTAAGCTGGCCAGACAACTTTAATAAGTGAAGGCCGAATGATCGGTCAACCGTCAGTTATCTCTTCCATCTTTCCCCATATATGTTTGGCACAGCCGAAAGTTCCTGCATTCTCTATGGGGAGAGGAGTGTTTGAGCCGCAGCCAGTGAGCTCAGACCGTGGCTTATCTCTCCTAGAATAAAGTGGTCATGCCGTGATTGTCCATCACACCCAACCCAGATCTCAACCAACACCATTTCTCTGTGATCTAGCAGGAGAACCCTAAATCCTTAAAGTCCATGAGAGGCAGGTACAGCTGACAAAAGTATAAGGTTTATTGAGACCTTCAGGTAAGAGTAGGGGAGCTTTTTTTTGTTAGGCTGGGTTCGCACTAAACGGATAATCCATTAAAAAAACATAAATTTGTGTGCATCCGTTTTGATCCATTTTTTTATTGACTTCTATTATTAAAAAATGGGGTCAAAATCCATCCATGTTTTTTTTTTTTACCATACACAAAATTTAGGTCAACCATGTTTTTGTGTACATTAAAAAAACACATGTGTTTTGATCCGTGTCTTTTTATAATGGAACTCAGTGAAAAAAGGATCAAACGGATGCCCACAAATATATCTGTTTTTCAATCAGTTTTTTCGTCAGTTTTTTGTAAAGACTGATGGGGAAAAAAAAGTGGATTGCAAAAATGTAGTGTGAACCCAGCCCTATAGGAGCCCTGTTGCTGTCACTGTTATGAGGGGCTCTAGTCTAAAATCAGCTAAAACTGCTGCTTTTGGCTAAGTAAGGTGTCTGATTCTCTACCGACAGATGGCGCTGGTGGAGAGAAGGGTCGTGTGTGTTTTCGACCCAACCATATTTTTCTGGGAGGGATAAGCAGAGCTGTATGGCTGGCCGACAGAGTGCACCACAGTCTCACAGCTCTTACAGTAAAGAATCCTCTTCTACATTGATGTTGTTCTTTTCTCTAGATATAGAGTATGGCCCTGGCTATGAATAGATTATGTGACAGATCTCAGTATTGACCTTTGAGATAGTTATACATAGGTATTAGGTCATCCGCCAGCCATCTTTCTTCTTTCTGGGTGCTCTAGTCCGCCCATCATTCCATTTATCACTTTATTGGTCATTGGACACCCTCCAGCTCTGTGCATGTCATGCTCTTATTTGCTTTGGCAGCAGCTGCCTGACTCTGGTTGCTACAGCTTGGCTTACTATCAGCTGTATTTCCTAAACCCTTTTCCATGTCAGTGTAAGGCTATGTTCACACAACGTATTTTTTAACTCTGTTTAAAATGATGTCCGCGGTAAAAACATCAGGTATTGAATACATTGTGCGCATTGGACGTCCGTCTTCCCATTGACTTCAATGCATTGCCATTGCAGTCAGTTAAATCGCGGCAAAAACGAACGTTTTTTTAAATAGCAAAATTGGCCACCTTTTCTCTATTTTTAACGTTGTGTGAACATAGCCTTACCCAGTTTTTTTCTTATTTGGTATGTAAAGGTGACATAGGCTTTTCGTTTTTAAATGCATCACCTTACATTTATCTGTGCTAAACCTCATTGACTCTGGGACTGTATGGCTGTCACTCTATGGCGGCACAGTGTCTGTCACTTATATGAAGAAGTGATACTGGCAGGTGCTGTTCTGGGCTCCCTTTATGGGGGCACTATGGATGTTCATGCTCATATTTAATCTTCATATTTACTCATATTCATTAAACCATTTTAGTCTTATTCCATGCTAATAAAATTTTAGACTAATTGTTTATGGTCATATGTATTCTACCAACAATATGGAATAATATGGGTCAAAAATGTAATATTTAACTCTTTACATGATACATTAAAGGGGTTAGCCAGTCTTTTACAATCGATCACCTATTCTCAGGATAGGGCATCAATATTAGATAGGCAGGGTTCTGGCATCCCCGCTGTTTGATGGGGCCATGTTACATGTGTGAGTGCCGCAGTTCTTTCATTGTTTACGTTTCTTCATACCTGCATTAATGTACCAAGGCTTGGACCAGCCCACAGGGGAGCAGGGGTATCCCCCGGTGGGCCCTACCCATTGGAGCTAGATACAAGCTCCCATTAAGTTCACTAAAAAGTAACGGCTCTTGCAAAGCTAGATAAAATAACTTCACTGGTAAAGGGTAAATGGAGGGGAATTAGATTTTTTAATAGCCCTTTATGCTACAATTTCAATGTATTTCAATTTTTTATGCATTTGTGAATATATTTGCAATGCCCCAGAACAGTTGTGCCTTTTCTGTTTTTACATGTAGGTCGGTACTACCAAGTATATATTCTGGGCTGATGGTATAGTATTGTACTCCCACCACTTTATTCAAAGCACTCCTGCAGCCTTGTTAAGTCGGGCTAGTGAAACCTGGAGTGAGGCTTCTATAGATGGGGACCAAGGACTTATCCACCTTAAGGGGCTATCTTCTCTTCTTCCCAGGTGCCCTGATAACTTTAACAGAAACCTCAGAATGTCACCAATTTGGAAAGATCAAGTAAAGCTGAGTCACTCTACTGCAACTTGCTAGGAGATGGAGCCTGTGTTCTTGGATCGTGTCACTCTGTGCCCTTGACCAGCAACAGGCATAACTTCATAGCCGTGGATACAGGCATTTCACGTATATTGGCACTGACACAAGGTGGTTAGAGCTCCTTACATCTGAGTTCCAAGTGCCTGGATCCTGAGTACCAAGTGTCTGGATAGGTCCCCCCTAAAGGTAGCCCACTGTCCTCAGAGTCAAGTCAAGTCAAGTCTTTTCAAGTCAGTGTACCTGCTAGAGCAGTGGTTGCAAGTCTTACAAGTAACCAGAGACTTTTCAAACTTACAAGTTATATTCACTATACCTGCTTACAGCAGTGAATTTCAAGTGATTACAGTTTACCTGCTAAAACAGCAAGCCTAACAGTATTATGTAGTGTCCAAAAGTGTGTGTGCCACTACTGTTCCTAACACACCTGTCGTCAGGTACTGTGTATTTTTATGCTTTCTGCTAAAGGTTTGCACTTTAATGATAACCACTAGTTGTCTCACTATTTGTATGTACTCACTGTAGTTCAGTTGAAGAGAGTATAATGGGTTAACTCTGCACTTTTGTCTTGTTATGTTATGCAACTGTCCCAGCCAGTGACTGGCTGAGCGGCCTGTCAACTGAAGCTACAGCGGCAGCATCGGGATGGAAGCAGACAACAGGAGAAGACCGGGAAAGTGGAGAGGTCATATATGACCGTTTAGGGAAAGGGCTGCACGGACATCGCTAACAATGTCTATGCAGCCCATGCTAAATGATAATCGAGCTGTGTAAAAGGCTCAGTAAACGAGTGCCAATCTAGCAGATTGATGCTTGTTTACATTATTGATCTGGCCTTCATTGGCCCGTCTAATACGACCCTAACGCTGGATAATCCCTTTAAGGAAATGCTTCCTGAGGCAAAAAAAAAGATCTACAGAATGACTCTTCTCCAAAAGGAGAAGAAAAACTGCCTCTCTGGAGCCACCTACAGGCAGTCAGAGCTATTTTACATGGTTTATTGTAACAAAATGTGCTTCTAACTAGATGTTTGGAGGTTACAATGGTATTATAGTGTACAATAAAATGTTTATTGGGATAACTTTGGGCTACAAGTAAAATTGTGAGCAATGAGCTTTTTCTTTCTTGTTTTGTGCAGATACAGATGATTTTATTTTTTGCAGTAAATGGAGAGCAGGGCTGGAGCTGATGAGGTGTTAGATTTATTGGAGATTTAGTAAAATTAATATAATTTGTATATATCATTTGAATCACTCTCCTTATTTTACATTCCCACAAAGTGGAAACAACAAGTAAAGTAGCCCTAGGGTTGGAATCAAGGTTCTGATGAAATTTCTCAGGGTCACTGCCATATTGGGATTTCTTGGGCCCACCCTCTATACCAGAGATGGGGAACCTTTTTCCCTCCAGCTGTTGGAAAACTACAATTCCCATCATGCCTGGACAATCACGTAATCAGTCGGACTTAAAATGGAGCTCTATGGAGCCTGACTGATCAGTCCGACTAATCACATGGCGCAAAGACGGGAGAGGAAACGCTGCAATGCGTCTTCTTCTGGCTCTATCTCCCGATCAGTAAGGGTCAGAACACTGAGACCCTGACTGATCAAAACTTTGACATGTCTCTACTACGACATGTCAAAAGTTTTATGAAGTGACATTGACACTTTCAAGTCCAAACAGTAAAGAAATGTTTAAAGGGAATCTGTCACCTCCTGGGCTTTACCTAAGGTGCTGACATTGTGCTCTAGCTGGCAGACTTTTGGTAATTTTCTATGCAGTGGATTATGCACAATTTCACGTCTCCTACTGTACTGAACAAAGAGGAGTTGTTTGTGCCTCACTCTGGCCGCCTTACCACTCCTTCCTCCTCCCTCTTGTTCATAAATAATCAATGCTGCTCAGCCTCCTGTTTGCTCAGCTGTCAGCCAGTGTCTCTGATTGCAGATCAGTCCTCTGTAGGCAGTTTATGTCTAAAAGAATCGCTCAGATATAGTTGAATCTCTCAGCCCAAATGTGTTGGAGCTGTGGTCTAGGGGTAACTCACTTGTCTAGAGACCTGACAGCAGTTCATTCTCTATTTCAAATCCCCTGAAGGAAATTAAATAGAGGTCTTTAGTTTTTCTCTCATTATTCTATAATTTTTAAGGCTATGTTCACACACAGTATTTTGCAAGCAAAATCAGGAGTGGATTGAGAACATAGAATGGTGAGTTATCCCTAGACCACAGTTGCAACGCAATTAGGCTCAGAGATTTAACTATATCTGAGTATTTCTTTCAGACATAACCTGTCTACAGAGCACTGATCTGCAATCAGAGACATTGACTGACAGCTGAGCAAGCATGAGGCCGGGCAGCATTAATTAATTAATTCATGAAGAGTAGGGAGGAGGAAGGAGTAGTGAGGTGTGCCAGAGTGTGGCACAAACAACTTCTCATTGACACTTTATTACAGTAGGAGATATGAGATTGTACATAATCCACTGCCAACCACAGAACACTGTCAGTACCTTAGGTAAAATGGGAAAGATAGAGATTATAAGGGTATTTTGGATAGTTGCATTATTTTATATAGGACTGGGCCCGCTATGAACCTGAAAAAAGATCATATACTTACCTACCTCTCTCCTCCAGGGATCACTATGAGAGATGACTGAGCCGAGAATCCCGATCCCGGATTCGTTCTTTGCAAAAAGTTGCTAGCAAACCAATCTTTTTGCAAAGTTCGGAACAAGTTCAGAAAGATGGTGGCCTCACATCCAAAAATAAAACAAATAAAAAGGTATTCTTACCTGTCTGTGCTCCCCTGATGTCCTCTTGTGGGTCTCCAGTATCTTAGGCTGCCTGTAGAGTGACAGCCCGCTTAGATAATTACTGGCGGACTGGGACGGGACAGCACATTGGCTAGTGATTGGCTGAGCGAGCTGTCACCGGAGAAGAAAGACACCAGTGGAACGTAAACAGGTAAGTATGATGAGCAAACTTTTGAAACTGCAGTAAAACAACTAAACAAGTACAATTGTTTAGCTGTATTAGCACGGTTCGTTTACATTAAAGTGTACCTGTTGTTTGTAAAAACTTTTGACATGTCATAGAGATAGAGTTTTGATTGGTCTGGTGCTGAGTGTTCAGACTTGTACCGATTGGGAGAACGAGCCGGGAGAAGACTCGCTGCAGAGTGGTCTACTACCACTCCCGAACCATGCCGAATCGAACTTTTGGAAAGTTCCTTCATCTCTAATCACCATGTTACATACCCCGGATAGCTTAGATCCCAATGCTTTCAGAAGCGTTGTCCCCCCTCAGTAAGTGATTGGCTGAGTGGGCGGGCAGTCACTGCTGAGACAAGTCCATCTTGAAAGTAAGAAGTGGAGTGTCAAAGGAAACCAAAATCTTTTGACATGTCCTAAGGATCACTAGAACAATCTATGTATCTATGGGAGCGAGATGATTCCATAGACTTGCATTATGAGACTGTCTTGGTCTTATGATGAGGCAGAGATCACAATGAATCAGGTAGTGAGGC
The DNA here is from genome assembly GCF_027789765.1 of Dendropsophus ebraccatus. Lineage (NCBI taxonomy): Eukaryota > Metazoa > Chordata > Amphibia > Anura > Hylidae > Dendropsophus > Dendropsophus ebraccatus. Next base: position 23,260,367 of record NC_091465.1, read on the forward strand.
ACTTCACCCTGTGCTTCTCCCAGCTATATCTAGAGATGGTGGAGGTCTGAACACCCAGACCTGACCCATCAGAACTACTGAAATTTTTTTTTTAATATATATAATAACGGTCAACATACAGCATATTGGGTCATACTATATACTGTACATATTTTTTTTTTTTCATAAACCTCATTTGTGTAAGATACAAATAAATTCCAAATGATGGATATCTGATGCCTCTATAATAACATTTAAGGTTAACAGTTTTACATTTTTAAATATAGAATTTCACATGTGCTACCGATTAAGAGGACACATATGTAGCAGAGCAAGTCATCAGGAATGTGTGCAGTCATACTAAGTTATGTAGTGACTATCAGGAGTAAAAATAGGAGACTAATTACAGCAAAAATGCAGAAAACCAGACAAGATGAGGTTTTTTCTTTGTCTCGGAATACTGTATTTCTCAAAAAATTAGAGAGATTGGCTAGATAACTATGAGATTATAACACCAGCGGGGGGCAGTGTGTCACTCTGAGGCAAAGGCAGGAATGAAGAGCTCACCATGAGGTCTCCATACTCCAACCTGACCTTCATTGGATCCCAAACAGAACCTGGATTTCCCATTAAGAATGATACAGTTCCAGTCTGAAGCAGTCTAGGTTTTTCTTTCATGACAATACTGCAAACTAGGGCAACAGTACCTGGCTGTCAATGACCAGACACATAATGGGTGCAATGACACCAAGTTTTCACTTGCTGCTGTGGTGTCCCACCACAGGTGGTTTTGTATCTCTTCTTTGCACCTCTCAAAAAGCTCCTTCCTTCAGGTTAAGTGGTGATGAAGGGTACATTATAGTTGCACCACTAGATATCAGTATTTTGTATTTCCATGTATTGCCCAGCTGAAGAAGGTAATGGGTTAATCTTTTATGTGTACCATGTGTTGCTGTTGACCAATAGGAGGTGCTTTCTACTTCTAACCAATCTCTACTCTTCTTTCTTATGCACACACTCATCCCCACCACTCACAGCGAGGAATACAGAGGCCCCTGTTGCATGGTGGAGGAAATGCACCGTCAGTTTTATCCAGATTCTCAGAGAGGAAGGACAAGAAAAAAGCAATTCCTGTAGTAGTTAAGCCAGGGCCTGGCTAATGTCAGGACCCCTGACCGGGACGAGCAAGTCAGTCTAGTCTAGACATGAGTGTGCACAGATGCAGTTAGAGACAACCTGTTCTATTTTTACAACACTGGGACTCTGTCGTACTTTGTACGCACCAGCACCCATACACCTTGGGTTATTTTTCCCCTTTCTGTGGGTGGCATTACCGATAGTCCCGGTGGGTCAGTTGCCACTCAGGACTACCGTGACGAGAGCCCAAAGGAACCCACTACAACCCGGTAGGTCACTGACCATTGGGACATACAGCCAGCCACATCACCAAAGCAGGTACCACCATCACACCTGTGTGCTGGACAAGCACTAGAGTCACGACAATACCATCTTTGGCTGAACTGACATAACACCAATAAGTGCACCACACTGCCTGAATGGTGGATAAGTAGACTGTGGGAGCGGCTTGTGCAAGTGATCCTCTCTACTTCTACTTTTTGGTTTGTCTGGAGTGGTTATGTGTGTAAATTTCCACTCGTAGCCACTGTTCCTCTAAGGTTGGTCCAAACAGCTTAGATCAGGGATGGGGAACCTTCAGCCCTCAAGCTGTTGCAAAACTACAATTCCCATCATGCCTAGCAAGCCAAGCTGTCCAGGCATGATGGGAATTGTAGTTTTACAATAGCTGGTGGGCCAATGGTTCCCCATCCCTTGCCTAGATAGTTGGCAACTCATCAAAACAACAATCCTACTTCTCTCAGTCCAATGATATGTCCCCCTCTCAAAGTCTGTCAACTGGGCAAATGTCTTCTAGTACATCATAGAGCCTAGCTAGCTGTCATTGATGTTCCATCAAGAGGTACACTACCCCAAAGTAGCTTTCGAGAGCTTTTTTTTTTTTTTTTTTTTTAATAAGGCAGCAGGGGAAGCATCACATAAATAACTGCATGACAAGTTTTGAAGCAATATAATTTATATTTGGAGATGTTCTATTTTTTATCACTGAGTTCATAAACAGAACAAGACTGTTTTGAACAAAAAGTGGTGGGAAAAAAATTCAGACTGGTTAAAAAACAAACAAACAAACAGTCAGTGACTGACATTTCCTGTCAGGATGGGGATGAAGATTAGATTTAATTTTCCTGAATACAAAATCATAGCTTACTACCCTATAAAGCTAAACAAGATATATATTACATCGCCTTCTTTATAATGTAGGTAAATGGGAAACTGGTTCTGCTGTTTTATAACAAATAGAAAAGGTATACATTAAAGGGATATTCTGCTCAAACATAATTTTTCATTTAATGCCGCCCATGGAGAGACTAACAATTCCTTCCATATTATTTATTCAGTCTCCTTCCCCCAGTTCTCAGCTGCTGCTTTCTGCTGAAGACACAAAAATCTGTTTGTGAGCTTTTCTCTCTGTCTCCTCTCCTCCCCCTGTCTTCTGAGATGACTGATGTAAACAAGTCTCTGGCAGGCTGTATCTGCAACTTTGTAGCTTCTATGTAATACTGTGAGGGTTAATCTGAGGTCAAATGGCTGATGAACTCACTGTGATTAATCCTCATAGCATTACAAAGTTGCATCTTGTTTACCCCTCCCAGCATCGCAGTTGTTACAAAGTTGCAGATAGGGACTTGTTTACATTAGCTGTTTCGGAAGGGAGGAGGGAGGAGGGGAGAGAGAGAGAAATGCTCACAGACATATTTTTGTGTCTTCAGCAGAAAGCTGCAGTTCAGAACTAGTTTAGCACGTTTATATTACAGAGTTGTAGAACTTTAATAAAAAAAAAAAGTTAAAAAAACAATTTTTTATTTGCCAGACTACCCCTTTAATGGCAGGTACACTTTAAGGCCCGCCCTGTTCATAAGCAGTCAGATTGCCGAATAAATTTCACAATCACATTAACACAATCAATGAACAATAGATATGAGTAGAGATAAGGAAAAAGAGTCCTTTTCCCTTTAAATCCCAGAAGATGAGCAGAATAAGTCCTCTATTATCTACAATTTCCAATACTCACACCACTTTATAGCTAAATCTTTGTTACATTGGAAAGTTTCTGGGTAAGTCCATTTCTTTTGTCGGTATTACCAGTTCAGGAAAATCTTGCTCATGAGAATTAAATCCCACATATTTCAGACATCATGGACCTCATTTATTTTAATAGCTGTTCACTCATTTTAATGTACACCCACTTTGCCCTTTGGATGTCAAAAAGCTATTTAAACTATTCCCTATTCCTGAGAAAGCGGATAAGTCATATGCCAAAGACAAAGAAAAAAGTTACAGGATGTATTGGAAAATGTACATGGCCATGGAAGATACGTAACCCTATTGGTATTCTGTTTATTAAGTAGATGTAATATAGAGAGTTACCCTTACTATCTCGTATTTGTACAGCCAGATTTTTTTTCTTCTTCCAAATTGGGTATCCTATTAGGGAATTTATTAGAGAGTTAAAGGGGTACTCTTAAGGGGAACAAAAGGTTTTAAATTAATGTAGTAGAAAGTAATTTTTTCAAAATCTCAAATCCAGTACTTATTAGCTGCTGTTTGTCCTGCAGGAAGTGGTGTATTCTTTCCAGTCTGACACAGTGCTCTCTGCTGCCACCTCTGTCCATGTCAGGAACTGTCCCCATAGAAATCTCCTCCTGCTTTGGACAGTTCCTGACATGGACAGAGGTGGCAGCAGAGAGCACTGTGTCAGACTGGAAAGAATACACCACTTTCTGCAGGTGATAAGTACTGGAAGACTAGATTTATTATTTTTTTTTTAAATAGAAGTAATTTACAAATCTGTAAAACTTCCTGACACCAGTTGATCTGAAAATGATATATTTTCTCGTGAGTACCCCTTTAATTGAGGGAAGGTGTTATTCAGGATACTCATGTATTAGTTACTTCATACAATCCAAAATTGTGCAGAATCACCCAGTCAAAAAAATCCAATGGCATTTACTCACCTGAACCTGCCCTTTCTCTGGATGATTTGAGGCACCTTTACATTACATAGACAGTCTATTAATTTTAGTGGGTGCTGTGTAATGTCTCTTTAGTCCTATTGTAGTGTCCCAGTACGGGTGGTCTGCTTAGTAAGTCCTTATTCCACCTGGGTAAAATGCCTCTGTCAGGTATTGCACTAGAAAGGGATGAAGGTGTTGTATAAGTTTCCCCACTAGGTGTCACTCTTTGTCTTTTGTATGAGCACAGCTGAAGAAGTTCATGGATTATCTGTTGTATGTCATATGTTCTGCCTTACCCTATCACAGGTGCAAGTGTCTTTCCCTCTCTTTTACACCAGTAACACTTCTTCTCTCTTCTGTCCCCAGCAGCCAACCAACCAATCACAACACAGTTCAGTTACCCCTATAAAAGGGAGGTTAGTTCCTGGTGGGGGGGTCTTTTGTCAGTAGAGGTGGGGAGGGACCGAGGGCCCTATTACACCAAGAGATGTATCTGACAGAATTTTGCAACCAAAACCTGGAACAGACTATAAACAGGAAACAGGTCATAAAGGAAAGACTGAGATTTCTCCTCTTTCCAAATCCGTTCCTGGCTTTGGCTGCAAAATAACAGGTCAGATAACCTGTCAGATAACTGTTGGTGTAATAGGGCCCTAAGTCATCCTCTGAGTATCCCCTTGTCCACGCCAGGGATCCTCTCCTCAACAGTCAGGACAGAGTCAGAGAGAAACTGATCCCCAGCAAGACAAATAGCGGAATGCTGAAGTATCTTGTTGATAAATGCAAGGCTCTTCTGGAAAGCCTTGAAATGTCTGCTATTCCAGTAGTAAAGGCCCGGGACTCATATTACCCCACCTGGCTCGTACTACCTCACCTGGCACAGCTACTTTCTTGAAAAAAAAAAAATCATCACCCCTGTCTTACGGTTGTGTGTGGTCTTACAACTCAGCTCCATTCACTTCAATAGAATGGGGCTGCAACACCCCACACCAAAACTGAGGGCAGGAGTGGTGCTGTTACTAGAAGAAAGTGGCCATCTTTTTCTAAGCCTGGATAACCCCTTTTAACTGATTCAATGTTCCATAGGGCAGTATTAGGGTCCGATTACATGGGCCCGACTATGGCCCTATCACCGGATACCTTACCTCTCCCCACTCCCGGTCTTCTCTCCTGTGCTTCGCAGCTTTCCTGTCCTGGTGGCAGCAGCGTCTGAGCGGCAACAGCGTCTGAGCCAATCACAGGCCAGGCCAGCCGCCGGGACCAGAAAGCTGTGGTGCGCAGAAGAGAAGACCGGGAGCGGGGAGAGGTAAGGTATCAGGTGTTTGGGCAATCGTCAGTCATCGGCCGCGCATCATTAATATGCGTAGCTATGCGCGGTCGGCGCCCGGCGGTTTTAGGTCCAAACCTAAACCAACGATCAGCCGATGATTGTTTCATTGGCTGATCATTGTCTCTATTACACATAGGCCTGATTTGGCCGATTATCGCTCCGTGTAATAGGGCCCTTAGACAGCCTGATCCTGATTGTACATGAGTCACCTCCACTATGTGTGAATGGTAGTATCAAGCGAACTTGCCAAACTGTTTGTGTTCACCAACGTTCTCTGAAATAAAACTCTCAGCATTTGATTCCCAGAGGCTGGAGAAGTTAGATGCCGCCCTAACGAAACCATAACCATTTGGCTATGCTCTCTGTGTAGTGGTAACATTGGTTACTGCAGCAGCTGCTACAGGGAGCAGCCTACTAGTTTTGGTGCTGTGCTCATTGTAGTGCAAGCGCCAAACAGCTGATCGATAGGGGCACCATACTCACCTGATTCGTGTCGACCCCCGTCTGCCATCTTGGGACAATGATGTCATCTTTGGGAGGCCGGCCGAACCGCTCCATCCGTCCCTCATGCCGGCCCCCCTATGCCGCGTCATTAGCTGCTGAGCCGCGATTGGCTGAGCATAACTGTGCTCAGCCAATTGCGGCTGAGCAGCTGATGACGCGGCATGTATAAATAAATGTATACATACATATACTGTATATATATATTTATTTATTTACAGTATATTTAATTGAAAAAGCATGTATTTGTTTTAATTATGCTATTGTACAACTAAAATAGCTTTATTAGAATGAAAATGTGCTTTATTAATTAAATATTAACTATTACAGGGAGCTGTATTAATTCTGGCAAACTGCTATTGTGGGTAATACAGCTCAATGTAATACCTAATTAATACTTTACTTTAATTAAAACAACAAGTGTTTCTTCTAATTGTGCTATTTTTTTTAATAGCAATATTAGAAAAAACATTTTGATTTATATGTCCACCCAGCTGATTGGCTGAGCGGACATATACGGAGCCGGAGCCGACAGACTAAGCTCATTGTGCCGGGCTCCGAGACAAGAACTGGAAGGGTGAGTAGAAAGCTCTCCCCCCTCCCCTGCACTGCACCCATCCCAGCAAAGAATGGGGGGGTCACTTAACCCCTTCCTTGCTGGTATGGGTGCAGTCTGACATCAATCTGGCACCCAAGGGGTTAAGTGGGGACCCTTACTTAACCCCCTGGGGGCCAGATTGTTCAGTATGGCACCAAAGCGTTAAGGGGATGCAATGCATCCTCCTTTAACCCCTTGGGTGCCACACTGTAAGCAGCATTCTGTAAAGATGCTGCATACTGTAAGGTGCACAACACCGCTCACAATGATGGGTATTGTGCTCCTGTTTGTGTGTTTTTTGTGAGTGTCTCCCTTTTTGTTTTTCAGATATCAGTATCCAGTGGAATGTGGCGGATTCGGTAGACTACGTCGATTACCAGCGGTTGTTGGGATTTTTTTTTAATAAAATGGTCAACAAGGGGTGTGGGGTGTTTTTATTTGAATAAAAAACATTTTTCACTTGTGTCTTGTCTTTATTTCTTTACTATATAGACTTAGTAGTGGAAGCCGTCTAATAGACAGAATCCATTACTAAGTCAGGGCTTAGTGTTAGCCGGTATAAAATGGCTAACACTAACCCCCCCATTATTACCCCAGTACCCAATGCCACCAGGGGTACTGGGAAGAGATGGGTGCCAGTGGTCCCGGAGCGTCAAAATTGGCGCTCCAGGACTGGGCAGCAGCAGGCTTGTAATATTTAGGCTGAGGAGGGCCTAAACCAATGGCCCTTCCCACCCTGGTGTTACCAGGCTGCTGTTGCTTGGTTATTAACCCGGCTGGTTATGAAAATAGGGAGAACCCTACGCATTTTTATTTAATTATTTCTTTTTTTTTTTAAACGCATAGGGTTCCCCCTATTTTCATAACCAGTTGGTTTAAAAACCAAACAACAGCAGCCTAGTAACACCAGGGTGGGAAGGGCCATTTATTTTGGCCCTCCCCAGCCTTAATATTACCAGCCTGCCGCCCAGTCCAGGAGCGCCAATTTTGATGCAACTTAACTGCCTGAGCACGCCTACACCACAGAAGATGAATGTGGCCTCTACTGCAGTAGGAGCGGCCTATTCCGAGGATCTCATAAAGTTGGCACCAACATAAGTGGGAAGATGGGGGGCACAATGGCTTTGAAGCCCCACCCAGATGACACTGTCCACCAATGATGAAAAGCATTTTTGTCCAGAAAGACATCAAAGACAGGTAAGGATGAACTGTGCAGCTGTGAAAACTACTAAACGGTGCTGAGAACTGCACATATCAAAAGGGGGTGATGATATCACTTTAAGGGTTAAACAAGCGATATGGAGAATGTTCTAGTAACCGTCATCCGTCTGTAAGAAAGTTCCCATGTTTTTACAATATAACAATGCACATTCCTCCAGTAACGGTTCTGAAGACATGGTAATATGGCTCCAGACTTTGGCTTGAACTCACTTAATATTAGACCTGGCTCTTTTTATCCTTTTCTAGAGCCAATCCAGGCTCCTGGGAACAGCTCTGATTTAGCTCTTCATTAGATTTTTATTGCTGAGTTCACCTAAATATAAAACCTGTGCTTGCATCGCTCTATTACATTTGTACATTGTAGGGGAATGTTTACAAGGTCCATTAATGTGGTTCTGTTTAAAGAGAACTCATCACATTATTGGCCGTGCATTCCATAAGCCATACACATCATATATTAGTCACAACCTGTGGACCTGCTGAGCAGGCACTTTGTATAGGGACGAGCTGTGTCCTCCAGTCTACATGGTGACAGGGATAAACATGACGTAGCCTTCATGTCACTGAGGGATCAGCAAAACCATAAAATCCCTGAGAAGAAGTTGGGGGACGTTGACTTGACATCCACTTGACCCCTTCGCTTCCCATGACGTACTTATGACGCTCTGAACGGCGCCGCTTCTGGCTGCTATCTGCAGCCAGGGAGTACCTCTATTAGCCGAAGCGGGTCCCGTCCAAACCTGACAGCTGCATTTAAATGCTTTATACCTAATCTTTCTGGTGTCTAGTGGGTCGGATCTTCCCCCCACGATTGCATCCTTTCTTCTGCCCAGGCTGGGCCTCAGCTTCGCACTAACTCTGATCCGGGCTCGGCAATACATTGCTCTGGTCTGCAGCAGGCCAGAGCAATGTGTCACTGATCTAATGGATCATTGCTGTCTGTATACACAGCATTGATCTTTGAGTGCTGTTTATATAGAAGTCCCCAAGGGGGACTTCTAGTTAATGTAAAATAAAAAATAGTTTTTTATTAATAAAAAAAATCCACTGAACTAATAAAAAACCAAATCACTCCCCTTTTCCCATTTTATAAATATAAATAAATAAACAAATAAACAAACATATTTGGTATCGCCGCGTGCATAATCACCCGAATGGATAAATTATCACATTCCTGATCTCGCATGGTAAATGGCGTCAGCGCAAAAAAATTCCAAAGTGCAAACTTGCACATTTTTGGTCGCATCAAATCCAGAAAAATGTAATAAAAAGTGATCAAAAAGTCATATATGCGCAAACAAGGTACCGATAGAAAGTGCAGATCATGGCGCAAAATTACACCTCGAACAGCCCCATAGACCAAAAAATAACAGCAATTTTAAACACATTTAGTTTTAAAAAAAAAGGTTTACATTTTTTAAAAGCCATCAAATAATATAAAAGTTATATAAGTTACACATCGTTGTAATCGTAACGACTTGAGGAACATATATAACATGTCAGTTTTACCATAGGGTGAACAGCGTAAACGCGAAACTCCCTAAAATAAAAAAAATAAAAAAATTTCAAGCGCTAATGATTTTTTTCCTGTTTTATGGGAAAATAAAGCCCGTCATTGCAAAGTACCATTGGTGTCGCAAAAAAACTTTTAAACATAAAGTGGAAAAAGCAAAAGCGCAAAAACAAATATTGGCTTTGACTTTAAGGGGTTTCACATGAAGCAATAACTGCGCAGGGTGCTATGTAGGTAATATTTATTACAATATCGCAGATCCTGATCTTTCTCGGTTCGGGAATAAACTCGCAGTAAATGTCATCTCATATTGTTTGTGTAAGCTCACCCATCCTTTCAAAAACAAACGTCGACTACCTTCGCCCGGACAAGTTCTCCGCTGCATAGTTTGCTGGATGGTTGGTAGGGAACGCACATTCCTGCTGTGATCTTAGCCCGGAGAGATTGAATTTGGCTCTAGAACACCACATTCTTGTGACACTATCCTGCCAACTTAGGCTTTAGCCAATGGCATCTGACCCTTGTCTTTCAGGGCAATCTCTTGCCACCTGGTTCATCTGTAGCTTTCAACGGGGTCATCCAAGTTTAACTATGTATAAAGTTTTTCAGAATATAGATCACAGCGCTATCCCATCTAATAAAAAAGAGAAAAGAATGTGTTGGTATTCTTTACTAAGTGTTACTGTCATTTAAAAACTTTACATGTCTCATAGACTTATCAAAAGTTTTGGGGTCTCAGTGTCCACCGATCGCTGTATATAACAGGGAGAAGAGCGTGGATGTGTGATTCCCTCCATAAACCTATAATGGAGCCTGTCTCCTGGGATGAGATGGATTGAGCCATGATCTGGAAAGTGAAGCACTCAGCTATGTGCTTCTCCCAGCTATGTCTAAAGATCATTGGGGGTCTCGGCAGTGGGACAAAATTCTTTACATCAAAAGCATTTTTAAATAACAGTAATGCTTTAACCCTTTACCTTATTGAATAAACTAAGTCAATGAATTTACAACAAAAAAAAAGTCTGCAAATAGTCTCCATTAAAGGGGTTATCCAGCGCTACAAAAACATGGCCACTTTCCCCCTACTGTTGTCTCCAGTTTGGGTGGGGTTTTGAAATTCAGTTTCATTGAAGTAAATGGAGCTTAATTGCAAACTGCACCTGAACTAGAGACAACAGTAGGGGGAAAAGTTTTTGTAGCGCTGGATAACCCCTTTAAAGTGTACCTGTCAAGATGGGCTATTTCTGGATCAGCGGTGAGAACCACTGCTAATTCAGAAGTTCTGGTCTCCATGGATACGGAGAAGAAATGAGGCAGTAATGAGTGCGACCCCCATTAGAACCAATGGGGGTTGTGTGCATTATAGTCTCATTGCAACTCCGTATCCATGGAGACCCGAACTTCCGGATTAGCAGTGGTTCTCGATGCTGATCCAGAAGCAGCCCATCGTGACAGGTATACTTCAAAAACAATTTGAGCTGTATGTGTGCAGCTCCTACGCAGAACTATTTGTCTCCAACGCAACACAACAATCCCAACAGGCCTTTTGGCTACAAGGGCTCCACAGGATCAGTAACAAAAATGGCGGCCATCTTATTGACCCTTTAATTCTTAGTAAGTAGAAACTATTGGAGAATCTTGGTATCTCCAGTATGGTTCCTCAGTTTTTAATGACTCATGTCAATTATCATTATCAGCTATATTATATACATATATTTGCATGAAATGAACATACTTCAGGTTCCTTATCTCTCAGTACTCGGGAGCCCCATGGATTGGACACACATAATATCAAGCTTCAAACATTATAGTTTCCTGTCATATAGATGATACAGGACCTCAGGCTTTCAGGTACTATCTCAGAGATGTAGCGTTCTCCATTTTAGCCCAATACTTTTTTGTCTCCTTGGATTCCTATTACATCAGTGGTGTATTCATCGTGAGAACTCTGTGATCTTCCTCCTTGCTATTGACGTACGCTGTCCAGCTGCTGAAACTGGACAGCCTCGAAAGAACAGAAGTTAATTATTACAATTTAGCTCCCGGCTGAGCTGTTCTGTGTAGAAGGAAACAGCAAGACAATATTTTCTGCCACCATTGGTGGTAAATTGGAGATTGGACGTGAACAATGTGTTCTGCAAGGTGGGAAGAATCTACCAGATTTCTGGGAATCAAACTGTTATGTCTATGTCTGTTCAGAGCACACTGGGGTCCTCTGCTCATAAAGTATGCATTTTTGGCCATGATTCAGTGTGCCTGTTTTCTACCAGTCTTAACTGTCTTGTTCCAGCACTTGCTGTGTGGTGATTGACAGGTTCTACCACACCTGTCTGGTTTCTTCTGCTAGCCCTAGCTGGGCTGTAGATGGTTTAGACTGAGTAATGATGGACAGTTGTCTTCTTCAGTTATCTTCCTTCCCTGCCAGGCTGCTCTGTGTGACCTGGATAGCAGAGGGCTGGCCAAATCATACCCTGGACCAGGACACTGGCATCTCATAAGAAGTCCACTTGTGCTCCTGGACATTGCTTGTGATAGTCTCTTGTAGCTAAAGCTGGTGTTTGGATTTGATTGCTTGGTATTCTGACCTCTTTGCTTGTCCATCCTGTTTTTGCTTACTGTTCTTGTACCGTTCTGCTATTTTTGGTTTGACCTGTATCAGCCTGGCTATTCTTTATTGTGGTTGTCTGTCTTGTCTCGTTCCGTGTTTCAGCATAGGGACAGTTGCAGAGGAGAATTGGATCCAGTAAGACTGTGTCTGAAGATGGGATCAGAAGGAGTCTAGACTCTGTTGCTTAACAAGACTTGATGCTGGAACTGGGCAAGGTGTGTAACACTTGGCCTGAGCACTTCAATAATGTGAAAACAGTCTACTACTTATATTAAAAGTAATATCCAGGTATATTAAAGCAAATGTGCCATCAGGTACATCACTTGAAGTTTTTTATATTAATAGGCCGGCACCGGTGTGGGAATGGCAGGGCGGCTGTCTTTTTTTTTAACCGTAGCCCGGTTCCTGTGTACAGCGCCAGCACCGGCCCAGCCTGAAGCACTAGAGATTGGCCCGCCCATCCAAGGGTTTTGTCACACTAGGGGTGGGTGGGACCAGCACTGTGCTCAGGAACTAAGAGCGGTTCAAAAAAACGGACCGCGGCACCAGCATCTCCGCGCTGGCGCAGTTCTATTCACAAAAAAAAATTAAAGTGATTTACCTGATGGCACATTCGCTTTAACAATAGGGTTACAATAAATAATGACAGCACTATTATAAAACTGGAAGCAGATAACTCCCCATTGACAACAGATAGTTACAGCTCCCCCCTCCTCCCTTTCACAGCACAGCACAGAGCATGCTCATCACATTCTCCCACAAAAAGTCAAGGAGAATTTTTTCGATTTGTGCTTCTCGTGTCTTGTCGGTACAACAACTCTCTAGAATTGCTTTCCCACATTTTCCATTTGCCATGCTTTCTGATGTTCAGGTTCAATTTTTCTGTCGCAGACAGGTTGATACATGAAGCCCATAATGTTTATATAAAGGCTGAGCGCTCTATGTGCTGAAGACAAAATGTAATGGAAGGGAGACCATATTTTATAAATCTCGACTCACCATAAAATAATCGGAGTGGGAAAATACAATATGCATAGACATTCGGGATGAAGTATGACCCTTCAGGTTAGCGTGTAAAATACATTTAAAGTGAATGATGACCAAGAATGGTCTGACGGTTCAGATTGTTTCCACATGTCAAATATTGAATATTATGTGTTCCTATTAAATAGGTGTATTTTTTTACAAGCTGGAGGAGTCCATAACCTCCTTCTATACGATGATTTATAGCCTCAACCCACCTTTTATATGTTTATCCCATGAAGTAATGGCCACACGGCACCAAACCAAAACCATTTAAAGGGATTTCCCATAAAACACTTTTGATGAGACGTCAATCAGACTTGTCATAAAAGTCAAGATTCGTGTCTGAATCCCCATTGATGGCGAAAATAAGGGGGTCCTGTTCTAGGTGATAGAAGCATATGTGCTGTCACTTTCTATTGAAGTAAATACAAGTCACGGATTAGATTCCATTTCTATGGATGGTAGATGATCGTGTTTGTCGTACGGCTGCGTAGGGTTATGTCACTTCACATAAGACGATCGAAGATGTTTTTTTGTGGAATTGACCAAGAAGTTTTTGCCTCTCAAAGAGATTGTATGACATTGGAACAGAGTCACTGCTGTCCATAGGCCATGTCTGGTATTTCTGGTCATCCCCACTCAATTTAAAGGGGTTGCCCAATGAAATAAAATTTATAGCCGACCTGTCAGAAGTTTGGAGCTATGAAAAGTACTGACAGGTCTGTACATAGGTTAAGAGAAAGAATCCATACATGCCTTATGTTTTGGTCATGCATCTTGTATGACAGATATAAACTTTGTTAAAGGGTTATTCTCATCCATAGGACAGACCCCAAGTGATCCCCTAACTGTCCACAGACTGAATGGATTGTACTGTGTGTGTACCGCTCAATTCATTGTCTCTGTGGCTGCTGAACACTTCTGAATTCCGTGCTTAAAAATATTTAGCAGCCCCTTAGAGAATGAATAAAGCACCATTCATACTGGGGACAATTGTGTCCCGTTCTGGGGATTGGTGGAGATCCTAGCCCTATGGATACCCCTTTGAAGCTCTTGTCCACTGCAGGCACCCATGGGCTGGGCTTTTCTTGTTAAGTGCCCAGGGCTCTCGATACTGAGAGCATTCCTGGTCCCTCCTCCTTTTACACAGCCCAATCATAAAGTGTAAACAAGAGCCGATCAGCTAGATCTGCGCTCCTTAAAGCTCCGTTCACATGGAGTAAAACTGGCGGAATTCTGTCGCAGAATCCCGCTGGCCTCCATGTCAAAATGCCAGTCTATGGGAGGCTTGCGCGCCTCCTCTCTTCGCGCTGAAGAATGGACATGTTCATTCTTCAGCGCGGAGAGAGGAGGCGCGCGAGCCTCCCATAGACTCCCATTATGACACGAGAGCCGGCGGGATTCTACGCCGCGGAATTCCCCCAGTTTTACTCCGTGTGAACAGAGCCTTACTGAGCAATTACATAAGCCAACTCGGGCAGCAAGGGCTGCACAGACATTGTGCAGACTAGAAGGGAGCAGAAGACAGAGCTACAGAGACCGGGGAAGGCCAAAGGACAAGGGGGAACGTGGTAAGGTAAGTAAATACTTTATTATTTTATACTACAATCCTCAGCCGTCAGCCACGCATGATGATTTTAGGTCTGGACCTAAAGAAACGATCAGCTGATGATTGTTTCATCGGCCGATCATTTTCTTTCTTGCACAGAGCGATAATCAGCCAAAACGGCCTGCTTTGGCTGATTATCTCTCTGTCTAATAGGGCCCTAACACCTTAGGCAATCTCCTGTTTGGAGGCGCAATCTATCAGTTATAGCTTTGAGGAGGGACAGGAATTCTCTAAGTGCACTTGGGCACTTAAAGGGGTTATCCAGTGCTACAAAAACATGGCCACTTTCCTTGAGAGACTACACGACTCTTGTCTCCAGTTCAGGTGCGGTTTGCCATTAAGCTCCATTCACTTCAATGTAACTGAGCAGCAAAACACCGCCTAAGCTGGAGACAAGACTGGGGCTGTCTCTGGAAGAAAGTGGCCATGTTTTTGTAGTGCTGGATAACCCCTTTAACAAGAAAAGCCTGTCCCTTGGGCACTTGCCTCAACCTGGACCTTCAACAATCCTTTTTTATCATTAATGGCGCTGCACTGTACTTGGCTATGTCAACCAGCTCCCATTGACAATGAATGGAGTGGCCGAGCACATCATCGAGATCACAGAAGGTCCTAACAGTCAGACCCAATGACCCCCTAATCCATGAATAGGAGAAAAGTGTTAATGGTCGGACAACTCTTCTAATGTTCAGTTTTTTTTTGTAGTTCTCCTTTAATGAACATTCCTATTGAAGATGTTTCCGGAAAACAATATGGATTAATAAAGTTATATTAATTGCACATGTTTTTATTAACTTTTCCCATGCTGGGAACATCTGTTGCGCTTTTTCCCGAAATACCATGTGCCGGATGTTCCCAGCTTTCTGGACAGGTATTATCGGAATAGGAATAGATTGCAATCACTGTTACTGGAAGTGTTGATTCACGACTACGTCATCGCTGTTTCCTAACGTCTGCGCTGTGAC
The DNA here is from genome assembly GCF_027789765.1 of Dendropsophus ebraccatus. Lineage (NCBI taxonomy): Eukaryota > Metazoa > Chordata > Amphibia > Anura > Hylidae > Dendropsophus > Dendropsophus ebraccatus. Next base: position 23,275,808 of record NC_091465.1, read on the forward strand.
GCTCATCCCTTATGTTGTTGCTTAGAACAGCATGTGTCTAGATTTATTAGGTGCTAACATCTTCTAACATGACTGCTCCAGAACCCTCCAATTTCTGTACTCTTGTGCAATTTCCCCAAGAATCTGAAAAAAAATCAATAAGGAAATTCAATTGTCAGTCTTTCGGTCTTCTAGGTGCCGGGCTGTAGGGTTCCCAGTAGAAGATCCAAACAATATAAATGGCACATGATGGAATACTGTATTTTGCTTTGGGTCCCAGAAGCCTCAAGTCACCATGTTTTACTTTATACTCAGACTTTGACCCTATGGGCCCATATTACAGAGCTGAATCCTAAGTGATGAGTGTTATACGGCATATAGACTGTCTGGTAATGTTAAGCGGACTTGACGAACTGTTTGGGTTCGGCAACATTCTCCAAATCTGAATACTTACCATTTGACTCCCGGCAGCTGGAGAAATTTGATGCCAGTAAATGTTTTCCAGGACTCCGCTCACTACTACTGTCTGGTATTGTAGCATTCAGGTGATAGGGCTGACCTGCAATACCTACAAAACACAGTCATCACTGAACTCAAGGAGATCAGTGACAACATTCCAATGAAGTACTCAATCAAGAGTCTCCACTGATACCCCCCAAAATTTAAATATGCAAAACAAGAGTCCGTGGAGCCTCGGTTGCGAGTCCCAAAACACGGGAATAGCCAGATATCTCTAGCCTGTTGCCATGGGGTGCCTCCATGATGGGTAAAGCATCACACCACCCTGATAAATAGCCCCTTAAGTCCCAGTCGGTTGAGAGTATTGGAACATAAATAGGGGAAACAACAGGGTGGCCCCTTTTGTGTCAAAGTCTAACTCAAGGTGGGAGTACTGCGACATGACTAGGGCTTGCCAGGGCAGGTATCCATCCACAGACAGACGTTTTGGGGTATTTGCCCCTCGTCAGTGTGGAGCAGGATTCTGGCTGGTTGGGGCAATGACAAATCAACCAACAAAACAGTAATAACTGAACTCAAGGAGATCAGTGACAACATTCCAATGAAGTACTCAATCAAGAGTCCCCACTGATGCCCCCCAAAATTTTAATATGCAAAACAAGAGTCCATGGAGCCTCGGTTGCGAGTCCCAAAACACGTGAATAGCCAGATATCTCAAGCCTGTTGCCACGGGGTGCCTCCATGATTGGGAGAGCAACACACCACCCTGATAAATAGCCCCTTAAGTCCCACACGGTTGCGAACATTGGAGCATAAATAGGGAAACAACAGGGTGACCTGCAATACCAGAAACAGTCTGTGGGAAAATGGGAAAAGTTACAGTACATTCTGATAGAAATAAAGAAAATCTAAATTCTGGATAGCATTATTTTTTGTTATTTACAGAAAAATTGTTCCTTATCTCAAAATTTTGACTTTATTTATGACACAGTTTGAACCTCACTTTTTTTCCTCAGAATTTTGACTTTTTTTTGTGAAAGAATTCTTTTTATTTACATTTCACAAAAGAAGAAAATGATATAAATCTAACTCCACTAATCTAACGTGTTCCTTATGACAAAATTCAGACTTTTCATGGCTGACTTTACCACTTTTTCAGAATTCTTGTCTTCAGACTTTTTTGTCACAGAATTTTAACTTTTTTATCGTCCGAAAAGCATGAAAGTTATCATTCTAACTCTCGACATTTTAAATGTTAGAATTCTTTTCATTTCAGAAGTTTGACTTTTTGACAAATAATTCAAAATTTTGGACGGAGGGGTACCAACGTAGAAATATTTTTTCCCCCCAAATCAACTGGTATCAGAAAGTTATACAGATTTGTAAATGACTTCTATTAAAAGCCTTCCAGTACATATCAACTGATAAATGTCCTGCAGGAAGTGGTGTATTTTTTTTCATGACGTGGACAGAGATGGCAGCAGAGAGCACTGTGTCAGACTGGAAAAAAATTCATCACTTCCTGCAGGACATAAAGCAGCTGATATGTACTTGAAGACTGGAGACTATTAAATAGAAGCAATAAACAAATCTGTGTAACTTTCTGGGACCAGTTATTTATTTATATATATATATATATATATACTGTATATATATATATATATATATATATATATATATATTTTTTTTTTTTTTTCACTTTAATCTCAGAATCTCGTACTTGTATCTCACAATTTTTTCTTACCACCCCAGGGCTCTTTCATACGTACAACAGTAGGTATAGAGATAGTCATGTTATATCTAACCCACATTATACACGGTAGACCCCCCAAGTATTGTAAACCAGATTATCCATACAGTTCCCAATACAATGATCATAGCTACTTTCTAAAACATTACTCCTGTGCTTTGTGTGGGAAGAGAATTCTTGGATCCAATGTCCCGTAATGAAGAAAAGATGTTTATAACAAGACGTGCTGATACGTTATCTTGTCCCTTAAGAATGCACAATCAGTTTTGCCACGGCATACCGAGTCTCCATGATGAATAACAGTTCAGCGAGGCTCCATCTAATATGCTGAAAATATGTTATTGTACGGCTTCTAAATCAGAATAACAATACGACTCTAGAGAGGTCACTTGCATGTATGGTATGTGATCTATACCTTGAAATCTGGAATACATAGAGCGGCCTGACGAGAGCTAATCTGCGGAGCTGGAAATCTGACATATTTGTGAAGTACGGCAACCGATAACGAATAAAATGAAAATTGCTTGTCAGAAGTTATCAAAATACCATTGTTAAAAATGCCTGAGAGAAGTCAGAAATCCACAAGAACTCTATAGATTTGTTGCAGGCAACGAACATTATGAGATTCCTGCATAATGACTTTGGGGGGGGGAGGGGTATTATTAAGTCAGAACCAGAGGTGATCGCTTACATATTGTGGACGTTTCCATCATGTCCCATACTTGTGTGCATAAAACATGGGATATTAAGTATCATAGAGAATATTGCAAGTCAGCAAAGAGTTGTATTTTATACCTTATAATACACACTTCAACTGCTGCAGCACCTCTTCATGAAGATGCACATAGCACATAGCCTACATGGAGCTAGGTGATAAGTAGTGATGAGCAAACTTGTCGAACTGGAACACTCGGCATTTGACTCCTGGTAGCTGGTGAAGTTGGATGCAGCCCTACGGAGTACTGGAAAACATGGATACAGCCATAGGCATAGCCTTCTCCAGCTGATGGGAGTCACATGACAAGTATTCCGGTTCGGATGAACCAAATGCTCGGCAAGTTCCCTCCCTATCTCTTCTTGTAAATTATGACTCTCTGACTCTGTTTCCCTAAATTAATGCAGACCTTAGGTCAATGCCTTAATTCAGACTCCAGATCAGAACCTCATTCTAGACCTCTAACTTCAGATCCCATACAAGACTTATATACTAAAGTTGCTTATATACCTTCAATAGCTGACAGTTATCTCTCCCGTCCTCTCAATACACATACACAATTGGCACAGCCAAATGTTAATGTGTTCCCTATGGGGAGGGTAAGCTGTGGTCAGCCTTCTCCAGCACTGGCTTATCTTTCTGAGAAAAAAAGGGTTGCGCTGTAAAAATCCATCCAGATGATGTTAGTGGAGAGTCGGAAGGCTCCAGTACAATGAATACTGTCAGCCGACTTAGTATAGAGTGCATGGGCACTTACTTCCAGGTTCTTGTCCAGTGCACAGCATCATACACTATGTCCTGAAGGGAACAGGGTCATGACCAGGTGTTTTAGTACTTGGATCTAAAGATCCATTTGAACATATACTGTATATATGTTCTCAATGCTCAAATACATGGACCAAAGAGTCAGGAAGATGAATGGGATGGAATCTCAGCCAGTGGGAGCTTTACTTGCTTTCCTAGAACCCAGGGGTGGGAGAATAATGTGAAAGTTCTTAGGACTTGTATGAATTGTGATGGTAGACCACCCTTGTATGGAGGGCTCTTAGGAATACCATTACTTCTGCTGCTTTGCCCCTCCATACATTTGTCCTCCGCATTACGAGGCTTCAAAAGCAAGAAATGTATCCCTGACTAATCGTATTCCCTGCTGACTTCTTCTGCATAATGATTCTGTCCTGACCAGGCCGACCTCTTCTTGTCAAGAATAAGTGAGCGTTGACTTCCTCCCTTAACAATTCTCCAACCCTAGTACATTGCTTATACTTTATACCATTGTTCTTTTACTGAAATGTTCCCTTCTTCCACAAAAGAGGCAGGTGTATTGCAAAGTCCAGATTAATGGAGCCAGAGAACGCATTGAACGATACCATGTCCAGTCCTCAGGGGCTATAGGTATATGATCAGACGTAGACTAGGCTTTTGGGTGTTTCTACCATCAAAACATAATAACAAACTTACTGAATACTGAATATGACAAATGTGTGTATTTTATGGGGGAGATTTATCAAACTTGCATAGTATTGCTTCTGGTGTTCCCTACAGGTCTCTTTATACCCAGTGTCTGGCACCTGCCCAATCCCTACCATTGCATTGCGTTGCATTGCAGTGATCCACCCGTAACACTAGATAAGAAGAAATATACGCAGTAAAATAGGGGGAGATTTATCAAACTGGTGTAAAGTAGAACTGGCTCAGTTGCCCCTAGCAACCAATCAGATTCCACCAAAGATTCTAAAGAATCTGTGAGGAGTGAAAGGTGGAATCTGATTGGTTGCTAGGGGCAACTGAGCCAGTTTCACTTTACACCATGTTTGATAAATCTCCTGTTATGTGTATATTTTGCTGCATATACGTCTTTATATCTAGTGTTAGGGGTGGACAACTGCACTGGTCACGATGCAATGGTGGGGATTGGGCAGGTGCCAGATATTGGGTATAAAGAGACCTGTAGGGAACACCAGAAGCAATACTATGTGAGTGTCGGAGGAGGTGACTATACCATTTTTCCTTTCCTTTAACATTTTTTTTTAGTGGATGAGTGGATCACTGCATAATCTATGTCTCATCTTTGGTTTTATTGCACTACACAAAAAATTGCAAGAAACCCCTGACACATGGTGAGCAAAATTCCTCAACATATAGCGGCATGCTGAGGATTTAAAAAGGTGCGGCTTTGTGCGGCATGTGCGGCTGATACTCCATTCATTTCATAAGAGGCTTCAGAAGATTGCTGAGCACTTTAAGGGGTACAAATTTCTCAGTTTTCATGATCAGTGGGTATCCTGTGGATAAGGGATACGGGAATGCCACTTTAAAAATCCACACTGCAAGTCAATTTATTCATGGAAAATTTCCTGAGACTTGTTCACATCTAATCCCAGGGGCAAATTAACTTTACCATAGGCCCCGGGCTGTTCACAAAGCCTGGGCCCACCACCTCACTGTAACTATGGCAGCACTAGCGTGGTGTTGATAGTACGCCATAGATAATGTCATGATGCCCTGATTTGTGCAAAATCAAGGAAAAAAAGCAGCGATTGTTTGCAAATCATGGCAGAACTGTAGCCAGGAGACAGTATACCACTGAAAGTATAAGTTCGTTTGGGTGACCATGGGCCCCTCAGGAGCTCAGGGCCTTGGGCTGCTGCCCAAAACAGACCTATTATAATCGGCTACTGTCTGATCCCCTTTGCTGTTACTGTATTCCAGACCTTAGTCTAGTCCGGTCAATGAACAAAGGAGCCATCTTCTAAACTCTTCTCCTTGTAGAAGGTTGTGGGGTATATTCACACAATATTCATCCAAAAAGACAGCCGCAAAACAACATCGTGTGAACATACCCTTAGGTTTTTGTTGTCTGATCAACGGATTCATTTTTAAACAGTTAATTTGAACAAAAACACAAAAACATTTTTAAAAATGATCCATTTTGATGTTTTTTTTTTTTAATAATGGAGGTCAATGAAAAAACTGATGGAAATAGATGCACACAAACATATAAGTTTTTTTCATCCGTTTTTTCCCTATTAAATGGATATGTTAAAGCGACTCTGTATTGGCACCTGGGGGGGTCGGCCTGTCTCCTGGTCCCGGCATTTAGAAGAAAAACTTCTTTTATCAATGCGGCCCAGCAAGGATGTGGCCTAAAGCATCAGTGCCCCGGTAATTGTTTGGTCCCCTATCGATATCACATGATTTTGAAAAAAAAAAAATAAAATACAAGCTTTGCAGCGATAGTTTACTGTAGATTTTTTTAGTGTCTTTCACTTTTATAGAGCCAGATATGTTTAGATTTACATGTATACTATGTGACAAGATAGATACATAGATAGATAGCAGTCTATACAGACATTTCCTAAACCCTGATTAAAGTGGAATATGACCACGGAATGAAATGATATACCTGGATGTACATACTTGTGGATATCTCCTATATGATTTTTGGCCTTGTGTTATATTAAGTGGTGATTTTCTGTTATCCATTAGGCAAAACAGGGTGAAATCAACAGCATATAGTGAACAAGCCGCCCAAATGCTTCCTTGTTCTTTGGCAACATCTTTATTCACTTAATCTGGGATTCAGGAAATTCTCTTCCAAGCCAGTTTTATTGGGCGGTTTTAAGAAAGTTCTTGGTCTCCCAATCAGTAACAGATGAGCAAAGATCTATCACATAGTTCTCATGTTAACTGATTCTCTAATGTGTCCATTATACATGGCTGTCCTGATACCACTCCGCTAATCCTTGATTTGGAAACAACTCTAATGATCATACCGGATAATGCATTGATATATATGAACCCATACATATACACATGTAATCACCATGTTCCTTAAAGGGGTATTCCTAGACAAAGCATGTATCACCTATGGGGTAAAAGCCAGACCTTACCTTTATATCTGCTATATGAGGATGTTAGACTCATTTTATACTATGTTTTTGATGCAATGTCAAGTGGACAAGCCCAAAAATGCTTTGTTTGGTTTAAGTGTATACCCTCTATATTGAAATCCAACAGATATTTTGAAAAGCATAGTCAACTGCAATTTTCAATACGACATTGTCAACATTTTCTTTAAAGGATTTTTCTGACAGCCTTACCCTTTTTGTGGTCTGACATTTGGGGTCAGAAGCATTACAGTCACAGTGCCATACAAATTGATGTGGCTGTGACTGGTACTGCAGCAAAATTCAATTTACTTTAAAGGAGAAGTCTGTGAGTCTTAAAATTCCAGCAGCCGACAGGGGCAGGGGGGAATTATCCCCTTATCATAACAAGTACAAACTTACCTCTCCCCGTGCCTGTGGTGAGCATCAGGACTGGCCTCGGTACCCCCGCAGGGCTCTGGGATCTCCAGGGTGTACACGTCATGACCCGGCTGATGGACTGACCGCTCAGCCAGTCAGTGACTGGGGCAGGACGCCGCTCCATTCATTGATTGGCTTAGTGGCCAGTCCATCAGACAGGACAGGCATTTCCCCGAGTTGTGACGTCATCACAACTCAGGGGAAAATGACTTCCAGTGGGGTTCCTTAGACCAGTCCTACTGCTCACTGCGGGCACGGGGAGAGGTAAGATCCTATTTCTCAAATTTCCCCCCTTTAAAAATTTTTTAAAATCCCTGGACTTCTCCTTTAAGGAGCTGTTCTCATGCCTCCACTCCCTAAAATGCTTAGGAGGATAGGTAGGTTCTAAAGACCGATTCCTCCATTCCCAGTTAGTCTTTTTTGCCCACCAACCTGTCCCGCAGGAACTGAACCGGGTTCGCTACTGCTATGCCACTCAAAAACACACACACACAAAAAAGTGGCAATGCCACTTACAGCAAGTCTCCCTGACTGCACACGTGGTCACACACAACACCCTTTCTGCTATCTCCTTATTTTATTACCTTCTTCTTGATTCTCTCGTGACAGTGACATAGTGACAGTACTCAGTGCTGCATGCTTGTCCTTGAATCAGCCAAGGCCACAGAGACCGGCCCCCTCCACCAGGCTGGAACCAGGGAATCCCATTCACTTCAGTCCAGCAACTCCATATGTGTTGCCAACACCCAGGGCCGGCTCCAGGTTTTTGTGGGCCCTTGGGCGACAAAGCCTCGGCGGGGCCCTTTGAGGAGCAAATCATAGAGAGACAGGAAAGATTTGCAGCAGAAGAAACATGCGGCTGCTGCATATCTTTCTTCTCCTATATCTCCTGATCTCTGCGGTAGTCAGGACTCTCGAGGAGTCAGACCCAGTGACAGGATGGGGGGGGGGGGGGGCAACTATCACTGCTGAGTAAGGTCCTACTAGCAGAAAGGTGAGTATGGTGCTACTAACAGAAAAAAAAAATGTAGTAACAGACGGGACTGGGCCCCTAGAAGGGCTGTTGGCCCCTAGAGGGGTTGTGGGCCCCGGCATTTGCCCTAGTTAGCCGGGTGCTGATGCCGGCCCTGCCAACACAACAGCGCCCACCAGAAAGAAGAAACTGGTTGACACAATGAGAAGATGGATCCGCAATTACGGACACATTTATATCCCATTGGTTTCTTTGTGCCTATTCACACATCTGCAAAAAAAATAAATAAATGGACCTGTGGAGCATGAACATACCAATAGAAGTCTAATTGACCTTAGTGTCATTGTTCTGACCTTTTATCCTTTACACTTTTACAGATCTGCAAAAAATATGGGCGATATGGATGATACTAAACTAAGGACAAATTTTTGCGGACGTAAAATTACAGATTCAAAATATGGTCCGCAAAAATATGCTGACGTGTGAATGAGCCCTTACACTTACAAGACGCTGTGCTTTTGGAAACAATGAAGAAGACCTGGCCCCCATTCTGCTCATTGGCAAGGGTCCTGGAGATCAGATCCCTACCAATTACATACTACTTGCCTGATCTAGGGTAGGCCATTATTATAAGTCCTAGAAATCCCCTCATAACTGCAGCATTGACAGACTCTGTGTTGACTTCTGTATCAGGAATCCCTGTAAATAGTTTGTTGTTTTGGCCTCATACATGTGGATTGTGTTTTGTTACTTTTATATTAAGAACAAAAGTTGAGTTTTATTGGTCTAGCCCTTATGTTATAACATGTTATTATACCAGAGTAAATTAGTTTATACAATAAATAACCAATCCATCCACCATGTTCTTGATGATTGGAGAACAGCCAATGTTATACACATCCTCAAGAAGAGGAGTAGAGAAGAGCCCAGTAACTACAGGCCAGTTAGCTTGACATCTGTAGTTGTAGAAAGGATGGAAGATAATTGATTACTTAAGAACCAACAACTAGAGATGATCAAACACCAGAAAAAGTTAGGTTCAACTCGAACCTTGTTGAACCTTCCGCATTTGATTCCCAATGCCTTCCCTGTCCATGGGGAAGGAGGAGACAGCCCGAGTACTGCCTGGTAATAGGCTGTATCCCGGAATTCCAGGCGGTACTCGGGCTGTCTCCTTCTTCCCCTCGGAACGGGAAGGCATCGGGAATCAAATGCAGAAGGTTCGACAAGGTTCGAGTTTTATAGAACCTAACTTTTTTTAGTGTTCGATCATCTCTACCAACAACCTGATGGACCCAAAGCAGCATGGCTTTACTGAGGATCAATCATGCCAGACTGATCTAATTAATTTCTTTAATTATGTCACAAATGTGCTGGTGAAGGTTTGGTAGGTAAGGTTTGTCTGTTTTCTGATGACACAAAAATGTGTGTAATAGGGTTGATATTCCTGGAGGCGTCAGTAATATGTAATTATTTAGCTTTACTAGATAAGTGGTCCAAACAATGGAAACTGTCGTTCAGTGTTTTCAAATGTAAAATAATGCACTTGGGGAGGAGGAATCCTCTGTGTTGGCAAAGACTTCAGAAGAGAAGGATTTAGGGGTAGTAATTTCTGACAGCCTAAAAATGAATCACCAGTGCAGCCAGGCAGTAGGGAAAGCAAATCGTATGCTGGGCTGTATAACCAGTAGGAAGAGGGGGATGAATTTTAATCATACTGGAGTTTTAGTGGAGTGTTACTGGAGTTTTCCTAAAATAGGATGTGTTAGTAATTTAGAGGATAGGATATTATTGTACTCTGATAATAATGGAGTATTTTCCCAATAATAAGCAAATCAAATGCAACAGATCACCGCTACTGGCAAGATACAGACCCAATACAGAGATGAAAAAAATCTCCATAAAAATAATGAGGCTCTTGGTTACCATTTGCAAATAATGTGAACCATCCCACCAAGATAAGGTGGCCTCATGCCTGGGATGGAACCTACACTGTACTTTGGCCTCTCCATGGCATGTAATAAGTCTATGCTCTGGGCATGCAGGATCCAACTGATACTGGCAGTAATAACCACCTGGGTAAGATGGGTGGAGTGCATGGCCAAGTAGAGGCAGACACTCCCCCCATCATATCTGTATTAGGTCCGTGTCTTGCTGTTGCAACTATATATATATATTTTCCCATTACCTGCTTACCTTCTAAATCTATTGAAGTCTTTTTAACACCGTGGTCATTACTGTCTTCCTTGCAGCGCTAAGGATAGTAGAAATGGTGGCGATAACAGCCAAGCTATGACTCCTTTGTCGTTGGAGGACGTCCATCTTGAGCATAACTATTTATCCTCGTGAGAAATACAGATTGGTACGGGTAGCTCGATCAAAGGGAATACATTTCTGAATTCTTCTATGTTTTTGAGTGAGAGCTCCAGTTATTAGTTATATTGACTTTTTCTTTTATTTGATCAGCAATATTGTACAATATTTTGGGCCTTCTTTGAAAGAATGTGGTTCAGGAAATTAGAAAGCTGAAAGACCACTGGCCAGATCCAAATATTTTAATAATACACAAAGGAGGAAACGTCCTAGGTACAATACAAACCAGAGAATTGTTGTTCAAAAGCTTTTGGGTTACTTCAGATTCTGTTCCCAGACACATTAACGAAGCAATGAGAAATTCTTGCCATGGTTCGTATAGACCTGGGTCTCTTTTGTTCTGATTTGATAATATAGAAAATATGGAATGCTGCCATAGGCTTACGTTATGAGTCCAACTTGGACTTGGACTTTGACTTGGAGTCAGGATGGAGGGCCACAGTTATGTTCCCTATGGTCAAAAGGTAGAGTATGCTCTTCAGACGCAAACACACAAGGTGAGAAGAAAGTGTAATGCTTGCAGCTTACTCTTTAACCCCTTGCCACAAAATGACATGCTGGCCCGTCATGAAAAGCAGTTAACTTGCGCATCATGACAAGCCAACATGTCATAATGCTCAGGAGCTGTGCTCCCTTCATAGAGTCTGCCTAAGGAAGATCGCCAATAATTCTGATCAATATAATGGCATAGCATTGAACAGTAAATGCAATTTAGTGATGTAAAGTGTGTAAGTTCTACCTAGATTCTCAGTGATAGAGGACACAAAGCAAACCGTTCCTGCAGAAGCTAAGCCAGGGCCTAGCTTATGCCAGGACCCTTGTCAGGGACAAGAGTTAGTTAAGTCTAGTGTTCAGAGTGAGCAGATGCAGCTAGAGACCAACACTTCTTCTAAAAACACTACCACTTTCACTATGCAGTACTAAGCACTGACAAGGGAGAGTAGTAACCAAGGAACACCCTAGCCCACACCAGGAACATGTCAAAAAAGTGCAGGGCAGTATCCTGAAGAAATAGGAACTGACCTTAGTAGGACAAAGCTACCAGTATACAAAGGGCTACGTATCCTACTGTGCAGTGCAGATAACTGGGAAGACTCGGAAACCTAGCTACACCCAGATAACCACGGCCGGGGCTCCTACTACCCTACTGGGACAGGTTCTATGATACCAGAGAGCAGAAGGTTACCGACCATTTTAAGGAATACAGCCGGCCATACAAAAAGCAGGTACCATCATCACACCTGTGTGCTGGACTAGCACTGGCATCACAACAACTCACATCACTAGCTGTACACCACAGAATTGGCATCATGAGCTATCTCAACTTCTGTCCGAGTACCACTGAATGATGTGCTGATCACTGGGATCAGTGAGGTAGCAGGGCTGTTGGTATATTGGTTGGGGGCCATATTACACATCAGCTGAAATCTGAAATAACACTATAGATAAAAATAAAAATAGGGCAGCAATATGCCTCCCCCCATATACCCTGCCGCCCTAGGCACTGGCCTTCTTATAAATGTTGCCCTGTTGGTGGCTCCGAAACCGCTAAGTAATAAGAAGTCTACTTGTCTGCAATTTAGCAAATACATAAGTATAATGGTATTTCCTACCAATGTATTTCCCCTGGCTGCCAGATTTCCAAAACACAAGCGCTGAAATAACCGGTTTGATATCTGCAGGAATAAAAACCCAACATGGAAAGATATCCAGTTTCTGGAAAGCCAGACGGTGAGATCCGGGGACGTCACCACGAATCTGCGTCCTCGATGAGAAAACTAAACCTGTCACCCTCCAGTAAAATGAGCTCATTCTCCGTAACGTCCAATGGAATGTAGTCCGCCTGTTCACATGATTTATCCTGATATCCATCGTATTTACATAACCCGCCACCGCTCGCAATATGGACGACTTTTGGTTAAGGCATACCAGTTGTTGATTAGAAACAATTACGTTAATCACAAGACGCCTTCGGGGTGTTGAGATGTCTCTTATAATTTGAGAGGCGATTTGCTGGCTCGGAACTTGGCTCCATCTCAGAATCTTCGCCTGCAATGATTTCATTCTGTAAAAATAGCTAAAACAAAGATTCTTCTTCCAAAATGTTAAAAAAAAAAAGGGTGGAAGAAGGTGTTTTGTGTCAAGAGCTCATGGAAAATGATTCCACGCCTGATATTTGCCGGATGCATCATACTATATTAAAGGGGTTGAAGAGGAGTGGACAGGATCTGAAAATAGCTCCACACCTGTCCGCAGGTTTGATCTGGTATTGCACAACAGGTTTGTGAATGTTGCTTAAAGGGGTACTCCAGTGAAATTACATTTTTTTTTCAAATTAACTTGCGTCAGAAAGTTATGCAGATTTGTAATTTACTTCTATAAAAAAAAATCCAGTCTTTCAATACTTATCAGCTGCTGTATGTCCTGCAGGAAGTGGTGTATTCTTTCCAGTCTGACACAGTGCTCTTTGCTGCCACCTCTGTCCATGTCAGGAACTGTCCAGAGCAGTGTGTCAGACTGGAAAGAATCCACCACTTCCTGCAGAACATACAGCAGTTAAAAATTATAAGAAGAGCGGATTTTTTTTTTTAATAGAAGCAAATTACAAATCTGTTTAACTTTCTGACATCAGTTGATTTGAAAAGAAAAAAAAAAAGAAAAAAAATCACTGGAGTACCCCTTTAACTGTAAGGCTATGTTCACACAATGTCTAAAAAAGGAAAAAGGTGCCCGCTTTTTGTGTTTTAAAAGACGTCCGTTATTGCATCGTTTTAAGTCACTTGAATAAAATGAATTGAAGTCTATGGAATAACGGACGTCTTTTTCACACAGTGTATTGAATGACGGACGTCTTTTGAGGCGGACGCATTCAATACAATGTGGGAAAAAGACGTCTGTTATTCCATAGACTTCAATGCATTTTAGTCAAGTTAATTAAAATGTTGCAATAAGGGACGTCTTTTTAAACACAAAAAGCGGACGCTTTTTTTGGACATTGTGTGAACATAAAAGACTCTACTCTTTATGTGTGGAAGCTTTCTATACTTTTTGTGCAATATTTAAGTCTATTTTTAATGTTTCCCAATAGGGCTTGGAGTATGCAAAGTTTTGTAGCTTTCCTCAAACAGAAAAAAAGCTTGCTCCTCACTGCCATCTAACCATCCAGCACCCTTCTCTGTACTGACAAAGGACATGAACCTCATAGAAACTCTCTACAGGCGGGTAACTCTCCCCTCTAGGAGACATTCTGGCTCGGCATATAATCCTCAGTCATGTGGCACAGCTCTTTAATGGTTTATCATTGCTATCTCCTATAAGTGACAGTGAGAAGCAAGCTTTTTTACCTTTTAGAAGAGAGACATTTTGCATAATTTGCCACATTTTACCCCCCCCCCAATCCCCATAAGACATGAAAGTTGGAAAAAATGCTTAAAGCGTCACTGTCATTTTTCTTCTTTTTTTTTTTTTTTTTGCAGAAATCAATAGTCCAGGCGATTTTAAGAAACTTTGTAATTGGGTTTATTAGGCAAATATGCCATTATCTGCATTCAAAAAGACTTTCCCCACGCCCCTCCTTCCTCTCTATCATCCACTGCTTATTATCAGGAAATCTCGACTCTTTTACATCAGTCGAGCCCTGTGTAACCTATGGAGAGGGGAGGGGGAGGAGGGAGATTAGTTGCCAGTAGAGAGCAGAGAACAAAGGATTACACCGTGGGGGCTGTGTGAAAGCCGGTATTCAGAGGTTTGAGAGGTCAGTGCTGACTTCAGAGGAGATAGCCCGTTGATGAAGCTGTAAATTAACTCTTTGTTGCCTGTACTTTTGATTTCTGCAAAACGACAGCGACACTTTAAGCAAAATTGTTTGTATTAGAAGGCCATATAAAACGTCATATAAAACACATGTAAATCAAGGTAAAAAATACAACAAATTAAATTGAATGAAGGAGACATTTTAGGTAGAGATAAGTGAATTTACAGTACAAACAAAACGAATCGCTGAATTAGCTCGATAATCTGTTTCTCAGCCTTTTGCCTTTGAAGTCTGTGCTGCTCCGCCCCGGGTGGCTGGGAAAGCAGAATCCAGTCCTGGCAGACATTTCCCAGTACTGGATCCAGCTTTTTCAGCCACCCGGGGTGGAGCAGCACAGAGCATGGACTTCAACAGATTTCCGAACTAATGCAGCGATTTGCTTTGTTTGTACTGTAAATTCACTCATCTATAATTATAGGCTATCTGAGAGCTAAATACCCCAAAATGTCATTACTAGGAACATGTCACGACTAAGAATAAGGCAGGAATAGGATGGGATGTCATCAGGATGGTCCACACTTATCCTTGCACTGCTGGGCTTGATTGACAGGTCTCTTCCTACTTCTGTATAGAGAGAGCTGTCAATCAAGCCTACTGGGGTGGGAAGAAGCAGGAATGTCCAGCCCAGATGACTTTTAACCATTCTCAGCTTGTCTCTTCACATGGACATAAAACACGCTGATGGAAAGTAGGCCAAATTTTGTTTGTTGTTGTTGATGTTTGTTGTTCTGATATCTGGAGGGGCTTTTTGGGTGTCAGTGGTGTTTGCCCCATAAAAAATTATGTAATTAATAAATCATATGATTTAGTGATTCCTCTTTGAATCCAGTGGGGGTCTATGGAGGAAAAAATGCTACCAAATGGTTGAAAAAGCGCCACACCAAGTGCTTGCTGGAGCTGGATTGCAGTTTGAATGTTGAGCAACATATAAAATTTGCCACTAGGTGGTGCTGTGGCTACTATTGTGTCCATAGGATTTCTCCAAGATAAGTCTGCACCCATAATGCTGTGTGTGTAAAGACATAATGAGAGGAAATATAATTGATTTTCTAATAATTCCCTATTACACCATTTTACACACACACACACACACACACACACACACATATATATAATTTTATTTTTTTCCCCCCCTCTGTATTGAGGATGAGGATGAGAGTTGAACCCCGAAAACAGCTGTCTACAGAGTGGAAATTCTTCTTTCGACTATGATATAGATTTCAACATCTGCAGGGGAGTAAATACTTGAGGACAATGAGAAGTGTGTAACTTCCAGCAGGGGGCAGCATCGAGCCAGCCCATACCACAACTCGGTTACTACAAATACATGATGCGTAGGGATACACTGATCTGCATGGGGGTATTCCCAGCATGTATTTTTGATATGATAGAGTAATTATGGTTATATCTTCATGTCAGCAGCATCTGAGGTTACTTCAGCTTTACACTGTATACATGGGCGCTTAGCCTGAGAACATTTCCTTTGGCTTGCAGCTTCTATTTTATATGCTGTAAATGACAGGATGTGTTCTTAGCTGCAGTACTGGCCAAGTTCTATATACAGAGTTTACTCTCTTTTTTTTTGCTCATATTTGTAGCTTTGGCCCTGTCATTGCGCCGGCTTTACAAATAATTGACTCCACGACAAATGTATATGGATTAGGATAGCTATGGGAAGGCACCCTAATCTGCCCTGACTACATGGAGCTTCTCTTACTCTGGAGGACCCTATAGATCTGTGCAGTACAAATTGTGCCAATTGATTTGAATCGAAAATTTGTAATTCTTCATTTCCCCTGTGGAGGTGCTGCAGGGAAATGGAACACTTCTAGGTTCTCCAACAAGTTACAGCTTATTGATCTCAATTGTTTGGGTAGTCTCCCAAAGTGCAACCCCCTTTAACAACAATCCCAAGGATATCTAATATATATATATACACACACTACCGTTCAAAAGTTTGGAGTCACCCAAACAATTTTGTGTTTTCCATGAAAAGTCACACTTCTTCACCACCATACGTTGTGAAATGAATAGAAAATAGAGTCAAGACATTGACAAGGTTAGAAATAATGATTTGTATTTGAAATAACATTGTTTTTACATCACACTTAGCTTTCGTCAAAGAATCCTCCTTTTGCAGCAATTCCAGCATTGCACACCTTTGGCATTCTAGCTATTAATCTGTTGAGGTAAGCTGGAGAAATTGCACCCCACGCTTCTAGAAGCAACTCCCACAAGTTGGATTGGTTGGATGGGCACTTCTGGCGTACCATACGGTCCAGCTGCTCCCACAACAGCTCAATGGGGTTCAGATCTGGTGACTGCGCTGGCCACTCCATTATAGATAGAATACCAGCTGCCTGCTTCTGCTGTAAATAGTTCTTGTACAATTTGGAGGTGTGTTTAGGGTCATTGTCCTGTTGTAGGATGAAATTGGCTCCAATCAAGCGCTGTACCGTTCAAAAGTTTGGGGTCACATTGAAATGTCCTTATTTTTGAAGGAAAAGCACTGTACTTTTCAATGAAAATAACTTTAAACTAGTCCTAACTTTAAACAAATACACTCTATACATTGCTAATGTGGTAAAGGACTATTCTAGCTGCAAATGTCTGGTTTTTGGTGCAATATCTACATAGATGTATAGAGGCCCATTTCCAGCAACTATCACTCCAGTGTTCTAATGGTACAATGTGTTTGCTCATTGGCTCAGAAGGCTTATTGATGATTAGAAAACCCTTGTGCAATCATGTTCACACATCTGAAAACAGTCTAGCTCGTTACAGAAGCTACAAAACTGACCTTCCTTTGAGCAGATTGTGTTTCTGGAGCATCACATTTGTGGGGTCAATTTAACACTCAAAATGGCCAGAAAAAGAGAACTTTCATCTGAAACTCGACAGTCTATTCTTGTTCTTAGAAATGAAGGCTATTCCGTGCGAGAAATTGCTAAGAAATTGGAGGTTTCCTACAACGGTGTGTACTACTCCCTTCAGAGGACCGCACAAACAGGCTCTAACCAGAGTAGAAAAAGAAGTGGGAGGCCGCGTTGCACATCTAAGCAAGAAGATAAGCACATTAGAGTCTCTAGTTTGAGAAACAGACGCCTCACAGGTCCCCAACTGGCATCTTCATTAAATAGTACCCGCAAAACACCAGTGTCAACATCTACAGTGAAGAGGCGGCTGCGGGATTTTGGGCTTCAGGGCAGAGTGGCAAAGAAAAAGCCATATCTGAGACTGGCCAATAAAAGAAAAAGATTTAGATGGGCAAAAGAACACAGACATTGGACAGAGGAAGACTGGAAAAAAGTGTTGTGGACGGATGAATCCAAGTTTGAGGTGTTTGGATCACAAAGAAGAACGTTTGTGAGACGCAGAACAAATGAAAAGATGCTGGAAGAATGCCTGACGCCATCTGTTAAGCATGGTGGAGGTAATGTGATGGTCTGGGGTTGCTTTGGTGCTGGTAAGGTAGGAGATTGGTACAGGGTAAAAGGGATTCTGAATAAGGAAGGCTATCACTCTGCACCGCCATGCCATACCCAGTGGACAGCGCTTGATTGGAGCCAATTTCATCCTACAACAGGACAATGACCCTAAACACACCTCCAAATTGTGCAAGAACTATTTACAGCAGAAGCAGCAGCTGGTATTCTATCATAGGTAATGGAGTGGCCAGCGCAGTCACCAGATCTGAACCCCATTGAGCTGTTGTGGGAGCAGCTTGACCGTATGGTACGCCAGAAGTGCCCATCCAACCAATCCAACTTGTGGGAGCTGCTTCTAGAAGCGTGGGGTGCAATTTCTCCAGCTTACCTCAACAGATTAATAGCTAGAATGCCAAAGGTGTGCAATGCTGGAATTGCTGCAAAAGGAGGATTCTTTGATGAAAGCAAAGTGTGATGTAAAAACAATGTTATTTCAAATACAAATACAAATTTTCTATTCATTTTACAACGTATGGTGGTGAAGAAGTGTGACTTTTCATGGAAAACACAAAATTGTTTGGGTGACCCCAATCTTTTGAACGGTAGTGTATACAGTATACCAGATACTATATTCTTATCCTGTATGCCTCTGGTTACTACTATTGCCAGTGATAAACACAGCAGAGGTGGCCAACGCATCTGGCATCTAGTTTACAGATGCCTGGTCAGAAAGGGTCCTGCTACATTTTGTGGGAGCATCTGGAGGGGTGTGGTGGCAGGGATTATTTTTATTATTCATGCAGTACACATACCCTATTGTCTTATTTAGAGCACAGTGTCATCCAGCCCTTTGTTTAGTGGACACAAGTTCTCTTATTGTTTTATTTAAAGGGGTATTCCACTTCAACATAACTTTTCATATGTTGCTGCCAATGGTGAGACTAACAATTCAGTCCATGAAAAGTTATACTTAAGTGGAATACCCCTTTAAAGGACACATTTTGGGATATACTATGGTATTGTTACTCATGTTATTAGCTTGGATCTGGGGTTATATTTACGGTATGAGCTTTGTTCTGATGATATATTTATCTACTGAGCTTGGTTCTGATGGTGTATTTATGTACTAAGGTTAGTTCTGGTGTATTTATGTACTGAGCTTGGTTCTGATGGAGTATTCATGTACTGAACTTGGTTTTGATGTTGTATCTATGTGCTGAGCTTTGTTCTGGTGCTGTATTCATTATATGACCTTGGTTAAAGAAAAACAAAAACAAAAAACAATCAGAAACATAGTTTATATACTTATCATCCCTCCTGAGCTGTTACTGTTTGAATTTCCCACCGTCTGCATACAGCCTGAGCTTCATTTTCAGTCTTCATTTCTCCCTTACTTCCTGTTTTCAGCTTCCCATGATGCACTTTGGCTGCTGTGACGATGCAAGTGCCTACCCCTCAATCATACACTAAACATGACCCCTCTCTCTCTTTCATCAGGCTGCTATATAATCACACAGATTGTGGAGACTTGTGGAGCTTTATTCTTTTTTTAAGGGATATTCTAATCTCAACTAACATGGTTATACTTGTAGGACCCAACAAGGTAAATACATTCATTCATCAAAGTTGTCTCCTTGTCCTGATATGCTGCTGTTTCCATCCTATATTTGACAGCCCTCTCCTCCCCCCTCCATATTAAGCGTCATGCACAATGGCAGATGAGGCAATATTAAGTAGCTGAGAGGGTCGAGACTTACAGTTTGTGCGTTTGGGCCAGACAATATAAATCATCCCATGCGTATATGCCAAGAAGAACAGTAACACTTGCTGAATCATAAAACACATATTTCATACAATAAAACTGATTGCTTGCAGACCTGTGTTATGTGCAGGTTATGTGCCGAGCCGGAGGAGGAGAATGGAACAAAAGCAAAAAAAAAAAAACGACGACATTTACTACACCGCAGAATTGGTATTTAGTCAATGTCAAAGCAGATTTTCTGGATTATCAGATTAATATTAGTCCTTCTGGGAGCTGAACTGTCTGGGAACACTACTCTCACCATCCAACCTTCCAAACAGTTTCCTCTACTCTGTGAATCTTTGACAATAACCAGAGTGATTGTGGAAATGTTAGAATTTTTGAGATTTCCTCTTGACCTTCTACATTTTACATTGAAGATTCCCCTATTCTCCAAAAAATATCAAGTTCTCTCTATGGATAAAGCTTCCATATTAGCCTGGGCTTACAATGCATTTGTGTCATATGTTTTGTATGTTCATCGGGAAAGTTTCCAACGTAGATGCAAAACGTGTCCATAGGCTTCCAGAGAGTGTTCTCTTGGCCCCTGCCTTGGTATACCTTCGAGGATGACCAGGATGGAATGGCATAGACTACACTGGAAAAAATGTATTCGTTAATTGGACACCATATTAGCCTATGTATGAAGGATACCACTCTAACGCATAGCTTGGAAACCACCGTCCATTATGGACATGATGATAGAAGCTCCCAAAGTAGAGATGAAGGTACCTCCACCTTTTCCTCCAGAGAAGTGGTGTTTCTGACAGCTATCCAACACACATTTTCCACTAAACTTTTCGTAGTATCACCACGGTGCGAGCTCAGTTAATGGAGAGGAAGGCCCACTGCAAAACTCAATGATTTCCGATCCCTGATACCTATATGGGCAGTTACATTATGGGAGCTCCTTGGTGCTATTCCACTCAGTGTCGGACTGGCCCACCAGAGTATCGGAGGATCTTCCGGTGGGCCCCCAGCTTTAGAACCTGCAATAACATTGACTGACATGTCATTTCTCACTGGTTTTTCATTGGTGGGCCCCAGATACCCCAGTCCAACACTGATTTCAATGTATTCCTATCCAGTGGGATAGGTTGCAGCTTGTACCCCCTTACTGCCGGTATTCTTACATGCCACCAGATCCACACCGCTGCTCTAAATCAACTAATGCTGTTCTTTTTTTGGATCGGTCACCCCATTCTCGTTATTTTGGCTGGTATTCCGATATGCAAATCAGGTTGGTTGTACACAGTAGGTAAGCCCTGAAAGACCGATTCAACGATGTCTCCTACCTCCAGATAACACGCGCCTCCTCTTCTCCTCAGTCCTGCCTCCAGTATCGCCTCGACTGTCAGTGCGGCCAGATCTCAGAGTCTTACTGTACAGAATCATACCCCGCTCTCGTCACCGGTGGTGAAGAATAGAGTATATTTGAGAAGAACTGTCCGCCGCCCATATACGCCACCGCCACTGAATTATAGATACCTCTCACACAACCATTGTATGACAAACCGGGCATGATACTGGAGGTGGAACTGAGAAGAAGATGAGGCGTGGGTCATCTGGGGGGAGGAGTTATCTTTGAACTGGTCTTCCTGGGCTTTCTTCCTGTTTACATATCAGAATACCTGAGAAAATAACAAGATCGGGACCACCGCTTCAAAAAAGAACCACATTAGCTGATTTAGCGCAGAGCTGGTGGTATGTAAAACTTAATATAATCAGTAAGGTGGTACATTCACTTTAACATATACTTAAAACAGAAGATGGTGTGAACTGAGCATTAATATTTTTTTCTATGCAGGAACTTTCCCCTCTTCCTTTTACTATCGTTAGATTTAGTATTTTTCACTTTGATGAATAATGACTGGGAGATTTATAGGGACATTGAACTGAAATTCAGACTTGGAAATATCTTGGAGTAGGAGATAAGTCTCTGTGATTGTGCATTGTAGACTCCATCATCGGGGTTCTCTTGCCAACTCGTTTTACAATGGAATGGAAAAAGGCATTTCAGAGACTGTTCGGTGAAGTCTGTACTTTTCCCATCCTTGATTAGCAGAAGCCGGCAATGATTTGTGCATTGGGAAAATGTATGTGAGCATTTCCCAGAAACTTCCAGACAAGCGTCTTCGGCTTCAATAAGATGGGCATTTGAAGCCATGTGGTCCAAATATTTTGCATTACAATTCCTATTCAGCGTCATTCTCCGTCCAGATGATTCCCAGAAAAGACACATATTTTTCAATGAACCTCTCATATCTGCAGCTAATAGGATGCAGATAACCGCAGCAATAATCCTATTAACCCATTGGGTTCTACCAAGACCTGAGTTGAAGGAGACGTCTGAGGTTGTGTAAGCCATGAAGGAGTTACTGCTGTCCTCCATTTGTCTCTCCACGGTCCACCATTTCTAGAGCCCTTGGCCCGCACTCCTGTCATATTTCCTCAATTAAGCGCTTGCGGTTCTTTATTCTAGAAGGTCTCATTTATAAACTGAGCAGAATATATTAACAAATGCGCCCTAGGAGATTTCTTTAAGCAAGGAAGTTATTATAAGACGTCTTCAGGGAGTGGTGGGAGTATAAATCATGTAGTCTACAGGAACAAAAATGTGCATAGGTTTCAACCGGTTCTATGTGTTCCCTTATGAGTCATAGCGGGTCCTGTGCCTACCGCATTATTTGCTTGACAATAGAAGAGTAGGATGAACCTGGTGATCATGTGATTCAAAGCCCAATTGTCTACCCAACGTACTGGTGGTGATGGAGACCATGATGGCACCTAGAATGGAGCTATGGTACTTTACACCTATTGGGTGGGCTGGCACTTAGCCAACTCCTATCCAAGTCAGCATCTAGGAATGAGATCATTAGACATGCGGATTCCTTAATTTGAGCTATGGGTATTTAAGACTCAGGGCCCTATTACACGGAACAATAATTGCCCGAATCGGGCAGATTTGGCCGATTATCTCTCTTTGTAACAGAGACAACGATCATTACCTGATTGTTGGTTTAGGTTTGGACCTAAATTCGTCAGGCACCGACCGTGCATCACTATATGTAATAGCGATGCACGGCTGATGGCTGACAATTGCCCAAACACCTGATCCCTTACCTCCCCCCGCTCCCGGTCTTCTCTCCTGTGTTACTCAGCTTTCCGGGACAGAGAAGCTGCAGCGCATAGGAGAGAAGACCTGGAGCAGGGAGAGGTAAGGGATCAGGTGTTTGGGCAAGGGCTGCATGGACATCACTACGTCCTGCTACGTTTACACGGAACGATAATTCGCCCGATCGTACGATTAACAATGTTGGAGTAACATTTTTTTTCCCATAACAATCAGTGTTTAGATGGTACGATACATCATACGGAAATTTGTTTTGCGATCGTTTTGCGATCGCTTAAGTCTATCTCACACATTGGTTAAATCGGCGAACGACTGTTCACACGGAACGATCTGCGAATTTTTTGCGAACGATAAACGACGATTTGAGAACTTGTTGAAAGATCAAAATGAACGATTTCTCGCTCGTCGTTTGATCGTTCGCTGCGTTTACACGTACGATTATCGCTCGAATTCGATCATTATCGTGCGAATTCGCACGATAATCGTTCAGTGTAAACGCAGCATTTTAAGTCCTAATCGGGCCATCTAATAGGTCTAGCAGATTGGCGTTAGTTTACTAAAACGATTGGGCCATAGTCGGTCTGTGCAATAGGACCCTAAGAAAAAATGTTCTGGCTCTACTAGATAAATGCTGTAATACAATCCAAGGGCACTAATGTTCAAGCAGTGTGAACAAGGCTGCAACAATGAGAGTTGCTCTGCCAAACATACAAGTCCGTAATCCAATATCTTCAAGAGAAAAGTAGCAGCACTCACCCCCTTGTGCAAACAATTTCTTTTTATTGGAGGATACAGTGCAGGGTCTTACAGGTGCATCCCACAAGATGGAGCAACGGACATTTGACAGATTAACATTTTATCTGGCTCACAATCAGACAGATAAAGCAATAATTTGCTAAATGGCAATAACTCTGCCCTGTACCTGTAAGGCCCTGCACTGTATTCTGCAATAAAGGCACCCAATTGACCCCCCCCCCCCCCTAATGTAGGTATGAACCCAGCCCAACACAACACTACCAAACTCAAGCAGGAAGAGTTAGGCTATAAAGGTGCTGCACAGAAAACATTGCTGCTTTCTTCCAGAAACAGCACCTCATTTACACCTAGGTGGGGTCTGGTATTGCAGCTCAGCACCATTGAAGAAACAAGAAAAAAAAATCCTACAATTATTTTTCATAGAGTATACAGGCCAGATTTATTGCTGGAAACTAATCTAAAAGGGTGAGGAATTTGAGAAATTGTCCGTCTGCATTTTTGTAAAATAAATGGTAACATGTCAAAAATCTCCTGATTTGGCAGCGTTCAGGTCTGTCCTGACCCAAAACCATCCGGAAACTTGTTTCTACATTTTGGCAGTGGGGCTGGAATCTAGCACCGAACACTGATAGAGCAAACTGCGAGGGAAATCCAGCCGTTCATTCAGCAATAAACCACGATAAAGCAAACATTGGGCTGTTTTATGCTTTCTGTAGCCGTGTTAGGTTTGCAATCATTTGGATTACACATCTGATTATTTTTAGGGTTGGAGGCTATAGGTGTCAGTGCGTCAGTCACATGCTAACAAGGATTGAGCAACTTCTGCATCATGGACTGGAACACAGCAGAGGCCTCTGGGCAGATACAGAATAATTGTTCCCTTTGTTCTCTAATAGTTCATCTTAGAGGTCCCCCTATGTCTGTTTTACAATTCCCCATAATTGTGAGCAGTAGTGGATTATAATTGGTCCGTTTCGGGCGGTAGCCTGGGCCCTGAGCTCCTGGGGGGCCCATGGCCACCCAAAAAGACATATACTTTAGTGGTGTCTTGTCTCCTTACTACAGTTCTGCCATTTGCTAAAAAAATTGCTGCTCTTTTACTGCAATTTTGCAAACATCAGGGCATCATGACATTATCTATTCTGTACTATTAACACTGCGATAGTGCCGCTATAGTTACAGTGGCTTTGGGGGGGGGGGGGGGGGGGGGCCCCCCCCCAGGCTTGGTGAACAGCCCGGGGCCTATAGTAAAGTTAATCCTCCCCTGATTGTGAGCTATAAAATACATTAGTTCCTTATATACAATGTATCAGAGAGTAGGAAGCTGCTTCTTAGGTGGTAGTGCCCCCCTTTACCCAGGGCCGTAGCTAGAGGGGGGCAAGGGGGGCAGCGGCCCCGGGCACCGAGACCAGGGGGGGCGCCATCACAGGGAGCAGAGAGAGGATGACAGTGGATGAGGCAGCCTGGAAGCCTCCTGCCCTCTGTCAGTATGGGGAGGCAGGGGACGATTTTTACTTCATCAAAAGAGGTATTTTCCATACTGTACTGTCTCCTGGCTGCTGATTAGCTATAATTTTTACCGCGATTTTGCGCAAATTAGGGCTAAACAGCAGCCAGGAGACAGTACAGTAAAGAGATGGTGAAGGACCTTGACATGTGACTATGATGTCACTGCAGGCCTGTATGTACACTGCACTATGGAGGAGGAGGAGGAGGAAGATACAGGTGTGTGGGAAGGGGAGGACAATCAGGGGTGTACAGTCTGGGGAGGGGGACAGGGGGGTACAGGGTGATACTTGTCTGGGATGGGGGGCACACAAGAGAGTTGGGGTCCAATGTCTATTTAGGGGTCTGGCTGTACATTATTCCATACTTAACCCCTTAATAACTGCCCTATCCAAATATATATCACATTTATATAAACCTTACCTAGTATCTCCAGGGGTAGGGAAGCTTGGCTCTCCAGATGTTGCAGAACTACATCTCCCATCATGTCTGGACAGCCAGAGTTTTAGCTTTGACTGTCTATGTATGATGGGAGTTGTAGTTGTGCAACAGCTGGTGAGGCAAGGTTCCCTATGCCAATCTATAAAGCACCTGTACCTGTCATTTTTCTAAATTATTTCTATTTTGAAATTGGTGAGGTTATACCTTACCGGAGGTGATGGAATACCTTACTGGGGGTATTACTGCTGTTGTCTCCGCTGCTGACTGGAGTTGATCGAACCTCAGGAAATCCTAGGTTCTATAGAACTCGAACAGTCACGAACCTGCCGTATTAGATTGGTGATGCCTTGCCGGTCCATGGGGAAGGAGGAGACAGCCCCGGTATCGCCTGGAATTCCGGGATTCAGCCTTTGTAATAGCTGGGTACTCTCCTCCTTACCCACGGACCGGGAAGGCATCAGCAATCTAGTGCGGCAGGTTTGTGAATGTTCGAGTTCTATAGAACCTAGGATTTCCCGAAGTTTGATCAACTCTACTGCTGAGCGTATCTGTGCATTAGGAGTAGAGATGAGCGAACCGTCGGACCAAAAGCATCTTCGCTCAATTACAATGCCTGGGATACCTGCGATCCCGGGTGCATAGTTGCGCTCCCGGGAATCTGCGGGCAGGATATTCCAGGGAATTCAAGATACATTCCCTGGATTGTCGCAACTACGCTCCTGGGATCGCAGGCATCGCACTGGAGTGAGCGGCTTTCGGACTGAAAGGGCCCTATTCCACAGTAACGATAATCGGCCGGATCGGTCCCATTTGGCCTGATTCGGCCGATTAACGTTCGGTGAAATAGAGAGAACGATCAGCCGATGATCGTGTCATCGGCTGATCGTTCATTTAGGGCCAGACCTAAAATCATCGTTCCCCCACCGTGCATCGCTACGGTTGAATAGTAGTGCGGGGTGGGCGACCGACAATTTGAGAAGAAACAGCAGCAGCATCATCATACATCACCTGGCTGCAGGGCTTCTTCTCTGCGCTGTCTTCATCCCCGGGTCCTCCACGCTCTATCTTCTGAATGGCCGGTCAGCTGACGGAGCGCTCAGCCAATCACAGGCCCGCCGCGGCCTGTGATTGGATGAGTGTGGCCTGTCAGCTGACCGGCCATTCAGAAGATAGAGCGTGTGGGACCCGGGGAGGAAGACGGAGCGGAGGACAAGCCCTGCAGCCAGGTAATGTATGATGCTGCAAGGGCTGCAAGGACATCGGTAACGATGTCCTTGCAGCCCTCGCTCAACGATCATCGGGCCGTGGAATAGGCCCAGTAAACGAGCGGCGATCTAGCAGATCGCCGCTCGTTTACATTGTTGATCGGAGGAGGGTCCGTGGAATAGGACCCAAAGTCCGAAAGTTCCGCTCATCTCTAATTAGGAGATGGCACCATAGAATCACATTACACTGGGTGTCACACTGGAGATAGATCAGGAAGCTTTGCCTCCTAATTCACAGGTACAGACAGCAGGGAGCAGAGACAACGGAGCCTCCTCAGGTACAGACAGCAGGGAGCGGAGACAACGGCGCCTCCTCTGGTACAGACAGCAGGGAGCTGAGACATCGGCGCCTACGTTGAGGTACTTAGGGACCAAATTTTAAATGGGAACATACCAGGTACACAGTAAATATGACATTATGTATCCCATATTGTGAACACCACACTAGTGCTGCCGGTAGAGATGACCGAATCGCTCATCTAAACTATCGCTCTCCTAAACTTCATAAAAAAAAATAAAATATATATATATATATACATGGGCCCCCCTGTGCTTACTGCGCATACAGGGGGGGGGGGGGGCGGCGCCAAATTGAATCTCTGCCCCGTGTGCAGAAAAGCCTAGCTACACCCCTGCTTTACCTAATGGGCCCTTGAGCAGCTGCAATGGCTGCACATATTGTACCCTTTTCCATAGCTCAACAATCTCCTATCCTTATGGGAGAATACCTTTGCCTTAGATCTCATGCATGTGGAGTCCCTACTGTGTAATCTCACCTGAGTCATTCTATGCGATGTCTTAAAGGGGAACTCCGGCAAAAAAATCAACTGTAGTCAGAAAGTTATATAGCTATATCTTTCCAACCTCATACAGTGCTCTTTTCATACAGTATGCACCACTTCCTGCAGGGCATACAGCAGCTGATATGTACTGAAAGACTTGAGATTTATAGAAGTAAATTACAAATCTATATATCTTTCTGCCATCTCTCGATTTGAAGGGAAAAAAAATCTCTGGCGTTCCACTTTATGACATGTGGAGTGCACTGAAGTAAGGGGCTCTTTAAAAGGGTTATCTAAGATTAGAAATTGCACAGCTACTTTCTTGCAGAAAACAGCACCACCCCTGTCCTTAGGTTGTGTGTGGTATTACAATTCAGATTCATTCATTTTGATGGAATTGAGCTGAAAAACGACACCCAAACTGAAGACAGGTGCTGTTTCTGGAAGAAAGCAGCCATGTTTTTCTAAGTCTGGAGAACTCTTTTAATAATAAATCATAATAATAATAGGACACATCATCGTTCGTTTAATAAATTAAAGGAGAAGTCCAGCACATATCCGGCAGCCTTCTGACGGGGGTCCTGAGGCCACAGAGGCCACACAGTGTCTTTCTGAGAAGCTGATGTACAAACAATAACACTTTTCACAGCTGAGGGTTTGTTGCAGTGTATCCAGATTAGGCTATACTTGGCCCAAGACACATGCAAAGTTTACTTCAGCTGGCACCACCGCATCACAGTGCAGCACAATGGAGAAGAACTGATAGTACATTAAAGGTTTTCATGACTTCTGTAATGTCGTCTCGGTGCTGGAACCTTCCGGTGAATACAGAAGTGAATGTGAGGCTGAGCAGACGTTATGTGATCTTGGAGCGGACGAGCGTTTTAAGGATAGCAACTACATATAAATTATAGATATCAAAGGCAACATATGGACACTGAGCCTAAAACTAAAGTCAGATCCGCACAGTGACTATTGTAACCTCTCGGTGATTTACGGCAAGACGCTAAAGAGGAACATTTTTACTGAAGTCATTGATGTTTGGGTCATTGTTTGGCCAATGCAGATTTATGAATGTTAGTACAGTAGATGTGAGGGAATAGTAAAGACCTGAAATTAGGGAGAGACACAAAGGGGGGGGGGGTACTTTATTCTGTTACTACTGCATCAGTATTAATTTATTATGATTTTTTTATATTAAAGTCTATTATTTTACATTTTATTTTAAATCTATCAAACCAGTAGGGTTATAGGTCGAACTTGACGGAATTCTTGAAATTGATTTGTTGGAAGGAAGAAAATGGGTAAGAGTAAGGGCCAAATTGTGATGTGTAGACAAATGTGTCAAAGTGACTGGGAAAGGACAGGACATGGTGTTGGGTACCCAAAGCTAGTTTGCCATGTAGCTCTGTAAAGACTAAGTCAACCCCTTCATAGCAGCTATAGTTCCCAATGTATAGACCCCTACAGATCCCATATACAAACCATCAATGTGTATAGACCCCTACAGATCCCATATACAGGCCATCAATGTGTATAGACCCCTACAGATCCTAAATACAAACCATCAATGTGTATAGACCCCTACAGATCCCATATACAGGCCATCAATGTGTATAGACCCCTACAGATCCTAAATACAAACCATCAATGTGTATAGACCCCTACAGATCCCATATACAGGCCATCAATGTGTATAGACCCCTACAGATCCTAAATACAAACCATCAATGTGTATAGACCCCTACAGATCCCATATACAGGCCATCAATGTGTATAGACCCCTACAGATCCTAAATACAAACCATCAATGTGTATAGACCCCTACAGATCCCATATACAGGCCATCAATGTGTATAGACCCCTACAGATCCTAAATACAAACCATCAATGTGTATAGACCCCTACAGATCCCATATACAGGCCATCAATGTGTATAGACCCCTACAGATCCCATATACAGGCCATCAATTTGTATAGACCCCTACAGATCCTAAATACAAACCATCAATGTGTATAGACCCCTACAGATCCTAAATACAGGCCATCAATGTGTATAGACCCCTACAGATCCCATATACAGGCCATCAATGTGTATAGACCCCTACAGATCCCATATACAGGCCATCAATTTGTATAGACCCCTACAGATCCTAAATACAAACCATCAATGTGTATAGACCCCTACAGATCCTAAATACAGGCCATCAATGTGTATAGACCCCTACAGATCCCATATACAGGCCATCAATTTGTATAGACCCCTACAGATCCTAAATACAAACCATCAATGTGTATAGACCCCTACAGATCCTAAATACAGGCCGTCAATGTGTATAGACCCCTACAGATCCTAAATACAGGCCATCAATGTGCATAGACCCCTACAGATCCCATATACAGGCCATCAATGTGTATAGACCCCTACAGATCCCATATACAAACCATCAATGTGTATAGACCCCTACAGATCCCATATACAGGCCATCAATGTGTATAGACCCCTACAGATCCCATATACAAACCATCAATGTGTATTGCCACAGTAGCAATTATAATTGTTTTTTGTACTGTGTGGAAAAGATACAAGCAACTTCTTTTTACGGTACGTTTGGACTTGATAAACCTTGATTTTTTGCTTATTTCCACTTAGACAATAGGACTCCTTGCTATAGTGTTCACTACATGTTAAATACACGGAGAGCCAGGTCCAACAACATATATAATAGATTTAAAAAAAATTTTTTCACTACAATAGATTTTTTTTTATTTTTTTAAATATGTCTAGAAAATTCTAGCCATATAATAGAAGCACCAAAGCTACAACCGTGTAACTGAAATAAAAAAAAAACTTTGGGATGTCAATCATGTAAATGATTTCACTAGATTACCAGTGAGTGGCGCCATTTCTCCAAATATTGGTCTGAAGTGCTAACAAGCCAGATCACAGATGGGATTTGGTGAATTCTTAGCTGCCAAGTCTCTCATTTTTGGAGGCACGGTCCATCGTAATCTTTCTGCTAATGAAGTAACGTGTGTAATCTGAATGATAGATTGCTCTGTCCGGCTCCTTACTACCTATTACCACTCATTCTCTATATTGTATCATAATGTATTTCGATTAGGTGATTATAGGTTTGAATGGTAAACTGATAATAAATAGTAGATGATTTGTATAGTAAATGTTGTAACAGTTTTTCATTTTTAAAGGGAATGTGTCATCAGAAAATGACTTATTATTTTAATAATGTTTTTATATTAAACATTTTTTTGTTAATTTTTGGTGATTGTTTTTTTCCAAATTTCAATTTTTCTATCTATATTATAAAATAATTCTGAGATTTTGCCATTTTAATTAACATCACTTGGGCTAAAACTAAGCTTAGACTTCCTTTTTTGTCTGTGGTGATAAGAAGAGGCTGCTGTAAAGTGATCTGTACAGCATTGCAACTACATGTGACACCAGTAGATAGCATCAATACAAGACAATGGCAGATCCCTCTGAAATTACCATTTCAAAATTCACAGATCGGGCTCAATGATATTTCACATTCATCTCAAGGGGACAGAGTCTGTCTATTGCCGTCTATGTCCATGAGGCTTACTGTAAAGTATGCTACTAAATGCTGTTAAGAACATCCCAGGCAATATGGCAGCCCCCATAAAAATGGAACAACTGCATTAGACAAAGACATCTACTGTATTATAGAGAGAGAGACTACCATTTTATCTACTTTATTAGAGAGAGACTACCATGCGATCTACTGAATTAAAGAGACTACCATGGTCTGCTTATTAGGGCCAAGCATGGGGGGGGGGGGGTTCCCTGACTTTACCATGTACCATAGAGCTGCCATAGCTACTTGTGTGCTGGACCTCCTCCACCATGGAGACTCTATGTTGTGGGTAGGGATTGAACATTCTTTGGGTTTTCATAAATCCAAAGGGGTCTTCTGGCTCCCTAAACATGTACTGGTCAAGGACTAGGGGCTCTCCTCTATGTTAAAGACTTTCTTCATGTTGTCGAGGTGGTTCGCATCTAAAGTAGGTCTGGTAACCGTCCCTGGGCCCCTCACCCCTATAGTGGCTAACTCACATTTCCCCCATGTTATTAGGGGTTCTTCCTTGTTTTCTCTTTCCGATGGGCATACTCAAGGATACGGGATGTATTATCGCAGGCGGGGATGCAGTCCCTTGAGGATATTAGGGGGTAGTGACCCATCCAGGCGGGTATGTAGTTTCAGTACTTTCAGCTTAGGGGACAGGTGAAGTCCTTAGCACCATTTTCAGTATTGATGTCCTCCTAACAACATTTGAGCAACTATGTGTGGCCTCAGAGGCTCCTACTCCTACGATTTTATTAGTCTATAGCATTCTTATTTCTGAAGGGGCAGGGGACTCTCCCTTAGGGCTCCAAACAGCTTGGCTTGGGGGTCTAAGTTGTGGGCTAACTGAAGGGGAATGGTCAAAATCCTTTATCTTGACCCACAAGTTATCAGTATCAAGCAGGCTCCAATGGTATAGGACGCCTGAATGGCTGCACAGAATGTATCTCTCTGTGTCTAAACTGTGTTGGCGATGGCTGTAGGTTCCATGTTACACGTATGGTGGACTTGCCCACCCATTGCCTTTCTGTGGAAAGCGGTCCAGGAGCTATACTGCATGGTCACTGGAGTGGCTATCTTGTTCACGCCTGAGATGACCCCTCTTCCAAAATAAAGAAGGGCCTACTAGGATATTTCATGTTGGCTATTAGGCAGATAAATCCATGGCTTTGGAGGTCGCAGATTCCCCCTTCTAGGGGTCAATGGGTCAAGGCCTTTAATTTGATTATGAGGATGGAAGAGTTAAAGGCGGATGAGCATAATACTGGGGCCAAAATTACAAGCAAATGAAGACCATAGCTTGACTTCCAGTCTTCCCCAGGACTAGCCTTGTGGTTGTCAGGGGCCAGCAGCCTCTGTGGGGGAGTCTGTGACAGTTCCATGGGGTGAGCCTTTCTGGTGGTTCTTTGAGTGGGCATCCTATCATTATTCCTTCCTCTTCCTTTGCCCTTCCTCATCTGCTTTCCCTTTCTCGTTTTTCTTTGTATGTATCTCTGTTCTGTGTGTGTTGTCTCAGGTTTTGCAGCTTATTCTCCTGTTGGACTGACGATGTGCGACAAGTTGAATTGAGGACCTTATGCTCCTACATATATAGTTATGTGTTGGTTTATTGCACTTTAATATAAGGTGACAAACTATGGAGATGGAGCACATTCAGGACTCATGTTTCCTAACTACCTATGGACGTTTCAAATCCAGTTATTCCTGGACTTTACATCCTACATTTCCGTATGTATGCTAGTACAACACTGGTATGTCTGCCTGTACTTATTGTTGTATATGAATTTTTTTTTTATAAAAAATTTTTGAACCATTCGATTTACTGTATTAGAGAGAGACTACCATTTTATCTACTGCATTAGAGAGACTACCATTATATGCACTGTATTAGAGAGACTACAATTTTATTGACTGCATTAGAGAGACTACAATTTTATCTACTGCATTAGAGACTTCCATTCTATCCACTGTATTAGAGAGAGACTACAATTCCATCCACTGTATTAGAGAGAGAGAGACTACCATGCAATCTACTGTACTAGAGAGACTACTATTCAATCTACTGTATTAGAGAGAGACTACCATTTTATCTACTGTATTAGAGAGACTACCATTCAATCCACTGTATTACAGAGAGACTACCATTCAATCCACTGTACAGAGAGACTACTATTCAATCTACTGTATTAGAGAGAGACTACCATTTTATCTACTGTATTAGAGAGACTACCATTCAATCTACTGTATTACAGAGAGTACTGTATTACAGAGAGACTACCATTCAATCCACTGTACAGAGAGACTACTATTCAATCTACTGTATTAGAGAGAGACTACCATTTTATGTACTGTATTAGAGAGAGACTACCATTTTATTTACTGCATTAGAGAGGGAGACTACCGTTCGATCTACTGTATTAGAGAGGGAGACTACCATTCTATCTACTGTATTAGAGAGGGAGACTACCATTCGATCTACTGTATTAGAGAGAGAGACTACCATTCTATCTACTGTATTAGAGAGAGACCACCATTCTATCTACTGTATTAGAGAGGGAGACCACCATTCTATCTACTGCATTAGAGAGGGAGACTACCATTCTATCTACTGTATTAGAGAGGGAGACCACCATTCTATCTACTGTATTAGAGAGGGAGACTACCATTCGATCTACTGTATTAGAGAGAGACCACCATTCTAACTACTGTATTAGAGAGAAACTACCATGCAGTCTACTGTATTAGAGAAATAGACTACCTCCCATCTCACCTACTGTACTATTGTTCAGAGGAAGTTTTAGAACATATACAGAGAGACCCAGGACGGGGAGGGGGGCCTTTTATCAGACACTACTGATATGGAGGCCACAAGTTTTTTTTAACCTCGGATATACTGTATATATATATATATATATATATATATATATATATATATATATATACTGTTTTATGTTTATGCGCACTGAATGTTAGAGATATTGTATAATACTCCTCTATGCAGTATATAACACCCTAATGTTACACTGCTAGGTTATTCCCTAGCACTTAGTGTCATTCATCAGTATATGTTTTTGTGAATCCTCTTAACTCCTGAACATTAGCTATGGAAAATGAATAAAGAGAGCTGCAAGGATGTCTAGGATGTCTAGCCTGGCGTGACCTTCACTGTCAGTCCTCATCAGGGTCCTTGAAAGCAGCCTGAGAAGGAACTGTATTATAAACACTATGCCTGTCTGTAGGTGACTACTCTTTGTCTAACCTTCTCTGTTATTGCAAAAATGTCAGCCAGAAGTAGGGTGGGTAGAACCGATCTAATTTATTAGTAATGGACACTACCGCTTGCGTGGTTCCCAAGAGTGTTTGATGAGGGTTTCCCAGAGGAAGCAGCCTGTTCTCAGATGGCCAAGTGACAGGGTTTATATAGACCAGCAACTTGTGTCTAAGCAATGCTGTCAGCCGCAGAGACGAATGAAGTGAACCGGAGGGCCCATTACTTCATTCACACCTCAACAGGCAAACAATAAAACATTTACACACAAGAGTGATTTAGTGTGGAAAAATGATTTCCCCCACGATTTACATGTCAGACTGTGAAAAATTTCTGAACAACTCCTCGTGTGTTTGTTAGCTCCCTGGTCAATGGCGGAATCTGCTGCTGATCTACCCAAGCTTCTTAGAGGCATTTTTCAGAATTTAATATTGATGGCCATCAGTATTGGATTGATGGGAGTTCAACTACCAGCACCATTGCTGATTCATTGACCGAAGGGGCCGTGATACTTATGCAAGGCTCTTTGTACTTGCTAAGGCCATACTAATGTAGTGTCCCACCACGGGTGTTACTTATGTCACACCTGTCACAAAAGCTTCTTCTCTAGGTTAAGTGGTGATGAAGGTACTGTAGCATTCTCTAATCTCACCACAAGATGTGAGTGTTTTCTACATGAGCTCTTATATATTGCACAGCTAAAGTAAGCAAAGGGTTACTGTTTCTTACATATTATGTACTTTTATTGTCCAATGGAGATACTCTACTTTTCTGACCTGTCCTTTCTCTTCTCTTCTTTGCACAGATTCCTTTCCACCACTTACAGGGTCTTTTAAATACCCCTGTAGGAAGTAGTCACTTGGTGGGAGAAAGTGTAGCATCAGTTCTACCCAGATTCTCGTGGGGAAAGGACACATAGAGCAGACGTCCCTGCTGTAGCCAAGCCAGGGCCTTTCTCTGCCAGCACCCCTGTCCGGGACAGTCTAGTAGAGATGTTGTGTTAGTGAGTTAGTGAGGTAGTGAGACGCACGTGTATGAAGCAACCAGAGACACTCAGTTTCTCCAGTCTATCCACTATTTCCACTATGCAGTGCTAGACACTACAAGAGGGAGAAAAGTCAGGGATAAACCCAGCCAATGCTGAGAACCACTCTACAAAGTGCAGGGCAGTTTCCTGATATACAGAGACACTAGCCTGGATAGAACAAAGACACCAGAAGGTCTACGTATTCTATCTCACAGTGCAAGTAAACCTAGGAAGTCTCCTACACTTAGCTTTACCCAGGTAACCTCGGCTTGTATCACCCTAGTAGGACGAGTACCTCGACACTGTAGGGCAGAAAGTGGTCAGACACTAGTCTAAACATGGGTACAAGTATCTCCTTGGGTCATTTTCCCCTTTCTGTGGGTGGCGGTACTGATAGTCTGGGTGGGTCAGTTGCCACTCAGGACTACCGTGACAAGTGCCCAAGGGACATATCACAACCCAACAGGTCACTGACCATTTCAGGGGAGTACAGTCAGCCACTCTACAAAGCAGGTACTAACACCACACCTGTGTGCTTGACTAGCACTGGCGTCACAACATTATCATCTTTGGCTGAGCTGAATCATACCACTGATAACATCTATCTCCCAGTGGTCCCCACACTAATTGTGGTAGAAGTGCATGGTAGAGATTAGCGCAACTCAAGCATGCTTGAGTCCGATCATTTGGTGTTTGACTACCATTGGAAGCAGCCCTAGGGAGTCCTGGAAAACATGGATACAGTCTATGGCCTATGTCTGTATCCATGTTTTCCAGGACTCCCTAGGGCTGCATCTAACTTCTTCAACCACCGGTATTCATATGCCAAATAACTGGACTCTCTAGTATTGCATTGTATTGCAGTGTTTCCTTTCTGAAGAGAATGGGACAAACTGCAATACCAGAAAATGAAAGGTTGTGCCTGGTAGGAAATGAAGAAGCTGCATTAATAACATAAAGATAGACCATCTATGTAAAAGTCCTGGAAAACCCCTTTAAAAAGCAGACATCTGTCTGTTTCTTAAAGGGGTTTTCCAGGACTTTTACATGAAGACGATGGTCACTGTGCTTGTTATACCTGTCACGACTGCAGCAATTTGTGGCAAACTGGGAAAATTGCTGAGGCCTTGGGGCAAATGCAGATGTTGTACAGGGCTATCACTGCCTGTGGTTGGTATGGCTAAAGCATCATTCACATCCCATTAGGGGTTTAAATAATAAGACAAAAATGTTAGAATCCTGTAAAATAATGGACACAAATGGACCCCATAAAAGTAAATGGGGGTCTGTTGGGCTTTGTTTGTGCCCTTCATGCTGCAAACCGGCCAGCTCAATTTGCCGATGCTGAACAGATTCTCTAGCGCAGGCCCCGAACCAGGCAGAAGGGAACCCAACCTGATCAACATGTGTATGGGAATCTTTAGAGAAACCAATTTCCGATGATTGCAAGGGTTTTTCATGCTTTTTAACTCTCACCTATGAAGAGAATGGCGTCTCCTGACACCTTTACCACTCGTAAAAGAACAAAAAGTTTTTAAGATTTTTTTTCCTGTTTTAGTGCTTATAGTAACCCTATAATCCCAGAGGTGGGACCTCTACTAGATGTATATGCTGTGGATCTGCCATAAATTTTTGGAAATCTAATAGGATACCTGAAACATCTTAAATATCTTAAGATGCAAAAAGTTTTTTTGGGTGGGGGGTCTCAGGACCTGGACCCCTCCTCTTAATAGAAATGCTCTGCTTCTCCGAGAGACAAATGTGTGTTGTACAGATTCATAGACATAGAAGATCTTATAGAATAGCCTATATAAACCATACATATCCAGAAGGAAGAAAGCCATTGCACGATGTAGAAACAATACTCTTTTGTATATCAGAACTGGAGGACATAATAAAACAAGCTTTCTTAAAATGGAATGACAAGTCTTGTCTACGTTGGTTAAGCTGTCCATTCAACTGGGCCATTTATAACCGGGAAAACACATTAGGACTTTCCTCAGGGTGCGTTTAGGAGGAACTGCACCTTTCAGAGATATCATTGTGATCTGTATTGTTCCACGTGTTCCTTTATTAGTCTGGATTTTCTACATTATAAGGCTAGGTAACATGGAGGAACTTGGAGTGACTCGCCTCTAGTGTCCTATCAGACAGACGTTCCCTCGTGACCAGGCATTTGGTTGAAATATGTCCCATTTCTAAAAACCCGGGATAAAATTATGGATCTTTTAACTCTTTTCCTTCGCTAGAACTTCACAAATGTTTTGTTTATTCACGAGCCATAAATCAATGAAAAATAACAACCAGACTGAGAAGAAGTAATGTCTCAGTGGGAGAGAATCGAAGAGATAAATATTAAGACTGGGAAGCATTTCCAAGGTTGCAGAAGTCAGAGTTGAATTATAGGACATTCTTGGGGAGATGATCTTGAAGATAGTCATGGATCTTCTTTACTGTGCAGAAAAATTTACGTACATTTACATTAAACCGAGAACATCGGTCTATAGTTTGACTTAATGGGTCTACAGTTAACTACGAGAAAAGTATTCTTTGTATGGGACGTTGAGGCTTCAGTATTTATGCTGATCATAAAGCTTCTACAGACTAGAATATAAAGACCACTTGAGTATGTCGAGGGTTGGGCTAGCCTGCCAGAGTACAAGCAGACCCTGTGATCGGCCTAAACTTGGTGACATTGTCCCATAGAAGATAACCCCATTTGGATGTGACCTTGAAGCCAATCTCTGGTTTCTGTGATCTGTTACTTATGAGTTTACATAGAAATAACTCATTAGTAGTGTTGAGCGGATCTGTCAAAATGTTCTGGTTCGGCAATGTTATCCGAACCTGAATGCTGAGTGTTTGATTCTTGTGGCTGCAGAAGTTGGATGCTGCCCTATGGAGTCCTGGAAAACATGGTTACAGTCATAGGCCATGTTCACACATGGTTTTACACTGGCCATTCTGTAACCTGGCTGGTGTTACTGAAGATCATCATGATCTTCATTTCTGGTGAATCTACATGCGGGCGCTCACGGGTGCGCCCACATCCCAATTCAACGCTGCACACAATGGTCGTAGCCGCACGCTCCATTGTTTGAACTGACATGTCTCTGCGGCCGCAATTCAATAAATAGCGGCCACAGAGAACTGACATGTCAGTTTTTCGTGCAGCCGGGTGGAATCCCGGACGGAGCATTTACTATATGCATACGCTCCGTTGCCGTGATTTATAAACATACGGTGTGTGAACATGGCCATAGGCTGTATCCATGTTTTCCTGCAAACCTTAGTGCTGCATCCAACTTCTGTAGCCACGGGATTCAAATGTCGACAATTCGGGTCCGAATAAGGTTGCTAAACTCGAACATATTGACAGATCTGCTCGACACTACTCATTAGACCTTATGGATTATCAACCCTTTGTGTAGAATGAATACTACAAAGATTATAATGCTATTATTCTGCCCATGGAACCCTTGTTTGGCATCTCCCTAATTCATTACTATTGCTGATTCTAAGTCAAGACTAAATTACAAGATTGATTAAATTCATATCTGGCCCTTGACGTTGGAGATAAAGAATGGACCTGTAGTGTTGTCAGCTGGTCACAAGATGTCAGAACTGGACTTCCTGTAAAGCAGTTACCTTTCCTGGGTCCTAATAGTGAATACCAGGACTC
Source organism: Dendropsophus ebraccatus (assembly GCF_027789765.1). Classification (NCBI taxonomy): domain Eukaryota; kingdom Metazoa; phylum Chordata; class Amphibia; order Anura; family Hylidae; genus Dendropsophus; species Dendropsophus ebraccatus. Next base: position 23,314,875 of record NC_091465.1, read on the forward strand.
AGATACCCCTATGACTTACTGTGGGGCCAAATTGTATAACATCCCAAAAATTTAGTCTGGCTACACACTACACACTTTGGTCAAGGCAGAGGGGCTTAGGTGGTCCCTAGGCACCCAGCACCTACAGTAGGTCGAATTCCAGACCAGCCTAAGAGTCGGATTCCTCACCAGCCCCAAGGTTTGTAGTCTATATGTCAGGAATCTGCAATAGCCTGTGTGAATTGGACCTGGTGTTTTGCTTTTGTGTGCCACACCCGATTGCTTCTCAGCTTCTGGCTATGCAGGAGTTAAGCTGACAATCTCCTGGACTTGATTTTACACCTGTTTTGTTGCTGTGATTGACAGGCTTCTCTGCCTATCTGTACCTGGAAGATCAGAGCGCCGGTCCAATGAGGATCCAGACCGGGCTCTTGGTCAGTATAAAGCAAAGCGGAGACTGAGTCCCAGCGCTGGCTAATTAGGTTAACTCCTGGTCCCAGCTTCCCCGTCTATTCCTGCGAACCCCTCTCCTAATCCCTCTGTGTTACTCGACTTGTTATCTGACCTTCTGCCTGACTATTTGACGATCCCTTTGCCTGCTGATTTTGTACTGCGCTGCCTGTGTGGATTTGACCAGGCTTGTTCACCATTCTTTTATGTTTGTTCGTCCGTCTCGTTCTGTGTGCACTTTATCAGTGTAGGGAACGTCTTTGTGGTTGTCCACGGCCGCCTAGGGCCGATTGAGGCAAGTAGGAAGGTGACAGTGGGTGGGTTCAGACCTAGGGCCCACTATCTTGTCCTGTCTGTATCGCCCGATCCTGACACTATACTATAGATTATGCTAGGCCATGATGTGTTTTCCCAGTAGACCCCTTTAATGGATGATGTTGGACCCCTTTACCTTACATTCTAAGCTTATTCTCTCACCCTTTTTAAATTAATTCTTACTTTCACAGTTGCATGGAGTTAAGTTCTAATGTCTAGTTTATGTTAATGTCTAGAAATGTCTAGAAAATATGCCGCTGGTGGTTTACAAGATGTCGTCCCTGTATCCAAGGCAGGCTCATTACCATTGTTGCTCCTCTAGGTTTGAATGCAATCAATGGTAGTTATCACATGTATTTTTACAGCTGTGTAAGTGTGGGCTCCATCAATCATTGCCTCTGTCCTCACCGCCGGCTGAAGAGAGTCACGGCTTAGTCGAGAAATGAAATGTGACATGTGATATGGTTTTCTGACAGATTAGTACATAAATGTTACTGCAGTGAATTGACAGTAAATTGACCACCAATTAGAAGAACTCAGCGCGTTTGTCAGACTGCGGTACGGCTGAGTTGTTGAAGCTTATTTTCTGCGAGAACCTTTGGGCGTTCAGTCAATCACCTATTAGGAGGTCTCTGCGGCTTGAGGAAATTGTTTGCTTAACACAAATAGGACTTTTAATTATGTCTTTTCTCAGGCTTCTCACATATATTATAGGATCTGGAATACTGTCAATTATGCGACCTCATAAAACACCTATTTATCACTTTTTCCTTATGTGTTATTGCTTTTTTTTTTATAATGACTACAGATGATTCTGACCCTTATTCATCTAGTTACTCAAAATATTATAGAGGTTACACCATAAGGACAAACCCCTCCCAAAAGGAACCCCTCCTTGTCACAACTGCTTTTTTATGTGGAGCCAGGGCCGGGACAAAGGGTAGGCCAGGGTAGGCGATGGCCTAGGGCGCCATCTAGTGGTGAGTTACAGGGGGCGCAACTTCAATCTCCAAAAAAAAAAAATTACTCCAGGCTCCTGTACTCCTGGTGGCCTCAGAGTGCTACCCCTCCCTGCTCACCTTCAGCATCCTCATGTCCTCCCACTCTCTCCCCTCCTGGGCAGGCAGTGTGAATATCCCCTCACCCCGAGCAGGATCATTGCTCTGCCCTGAAGATGGCCTGCAAGGACCTGCTAGGACCTTTCACTCGGACTACAGAGGCTCCGCACCCTCCTCACCATGTGACCTCCTCACTATCTGACTGCTGGAGGCCGTGCCGACTGCTGGGGCTGCTGTCTGGTGAGTTCACTGACTGACTCTCATCATCCTGTAGGTGTAGGGAGGCTGGGAGTGCTGGGAGAGGGAGGTCACCTAGGTCACAGGGCTGCCCCATATAACACTGCCCCATATCCCTGCACTGCTCCTCTATACACAGCACTTCCCATATTGTTCCCCAACCTGTGGGTCACCAGCTGCTCCAAAACTACAACAGTCACAGCATGATGGGAGTTGTAGTCCTGCCACAGCTTGGGACCCACAGGTTGGTGAACACGTGTTTATTATGTACAGGCTAATCCCCCTGACACTGGTGCTTTATATCCTTATTGTATTGGGTCCTTGTACTGGGTCAGGCAGGATCAGTATATGATGTGTATATGTGACTGTGCTGTCATGGTATAGGGGAGGTGTATGTGGCAGGATCAGTATATGATGTGTATATGGCGCTGTGACTGTGCTGTCATGGTATAGGGGAGGTGTATGTGGTAGGATCAGTATATGATGTGTATATGTGACTGTGCTGTCATGGTATAGGGGAGGTGTATGTGGCAGGATCAGTATATGATGTGTATATGTGACTGTGCTGTCATGGTATAGGGGAGGTGTATGTGGCAGGATCAGTATATGATGTGTATATGGAGCTGTGACTGTGCTGTCATGGTATAGGGGAGGTGTATGTGGCAGGATCAGTATATGATGTGTATATGTGACTGTGCTGTCATGGTATAGGGGAGGTGTATGTGGCAGGATCAGTATATGATGTGTATATGGCGCTGTGACTGTGCTGTCATGGTATAGGGGAGGTGTATGTGGCAGGATCAGTATATGATGTGTATATGTGACTGTGCTGTCATGGTATAGGGGAGGTGTATGTGGCAGGATCAGTATATGATGTGTATATGGCGCTGTGCTGTGCTGTCATGGTATAGGGGAGGTGTATGTGGCAGGATCAGTATATGATGTGTATATGTGACTGTGCTGTCATGGTATAGGGGAGGTGTATGTGGCAGGATCAGTATATGATGTGTATATGGTGCTGTGACTGTGCTGTCATGGTATAGGGGAGGTGTATGTGCTGCATCATTTTCTCTGTTCCTGAAGTCTGTAACGCAGTATATTCCTGTTATACCTATAGCACAATGTGCACCATCATTATACCCGAGGGGCCTGGTGTGTGACACCTAAATTCTCAGGATGCCATGTGTGACACTACTACATTCAGGTGGCATGGTGTGTTACAGTCAGGGGGTACAGTATACACGGTCCTGTTACAGTCAGGGGGTACAGTATACATGGTCCTGTTACAGTCAGGGGGTACAGTATACATAGTCCTGTTACAGTCAGGGGGTACAGTATACATGGTCCTGTTACAGTAAGGGGTAACAGTATACATGGTCCTGTTACAGTCAGGGGGTACAGTATACATGGTCCTGTTACAGTCAGCGGGTACAGTATACATGGTCCTGTTACAGTCAGGGGGTACAGTATACAAGGTCCTGTTACAGTCAGGGGGTACAGTATACATGGTCCTGTTACAGTCAGGGGGTACAGTATACACGGTCCTGTTACAGTCAGGGGGTACAGTATACATGACCCCCACATACAGTATAGCCTCCTGGCTGTCCCCGCATAGCGTACAGTCTATTCTGGGGGGGGGGGCGCCATTTGTCTTCTCTGCCTAGGGCACCAAAACTCCTTGTCCCGGCCCTGTGTGGAGCTCATTAGCATAGCTTCTCCCCATCTCAGATATTTTCACTCCAATTTATTTGTAGACCGTTGGTGGCAGAGCCGGCTCCAGGTTTTTGTGGGCCCTTGGGCGACAGAGCCTCGGCGGGCCCCTTGGAGGAGCAAATCATGGAGATACAGGCGAGGAAAGATATGCAGCAGAAGAAACATGCGGCTGCTGCATATTTTTCTCCTCCTGTATATATCCTGATCTCTGTGGTAGTCAGGACTCTGAAGGAGTCAGACCCAGTGACAGGATGGGAGGTAACTATCACTGCTGAGTAAGGGTACCTTCACACATACCGACTCGCAGCAGAAAACTTGCTGCGAGTTTCTGCTACGATGCGAGGTCCTGGAAGGCCCCTATCACTACATACTCGCAGTGGTCTGAAAGACGAATGCGTGTATGTAATGCAGCAGCTCCCTTAACCCCTTTGGCTCTCGCACCGGTCCTGCACCGCTGTCTCCATACATTACCTGGCTCTGGCTGCACGGGGGTCCCGGCGTCCTGCTCTGTCGCCCGGCCAATTAGTGTGTTGCCCAGCCGCAGCCACTGATTGGCTGGGCGGCAGAGCAGGACCCCGTGCAGCCAGAGCCAGGTAATGTATGGAGACAGCGGTGCGGGACCGGTGCGGAAGCCAAAGGGGTTAAGGGAGCGGCTGCATTACATACACGCATTCGTCTTTCAGACCACTGCGAGTATGTAGTGATAGGGGCCTTCCAGGACCTCGCATCGTAGCAGAAACTCGCAGCAAGTTTTCTGCTGCGAGTCGGTATGTGTGAAGGTACCCTAAGGGTAAATTCACAAGGGTGGATCCACAGTAGATTTAAAGCTGCAAATTTGCAGCTAAAACCGCTGCGGATCCTTCCTCTGTGAATTCCAATGTGATTACATACTCGCAGCAGGATTGTCATCTTGCTGCCAGTATGTAAGTGCCGGCCCCATTAACCCCCGCCGCTGCCGGGTGATACATTACCGGCAGCACGATCCGGCCGCGTCTGACTCTCCCAGCTCCTGGAGGTCCCGCACAGCCAATCAGTGCATGGCCCCGCCACAGTCACTGATTGGCTGCGGGGGACCTCGGGGAGCCTCAGATGCGGCCAGATAGCGGTGCAGGTAATGTAACACCCGGGGCGGTGGGGGTTAAAGGGGTAGTGCGACGCTAAAAAATAATTCACAGAATAACACACATTACAAAGTTATACAACTTTGTAATGTATGTTATGTCTGTGAATGGCCCCCTTCCCCGTGTCCCACCACCCCCAGCCGTGTACCCGGAAGTGTGTGGTGCATTATACATTACCTGATCTGTGTCGAGGGCCGTCCGCCATTTTGTGCCAAACGTCATCTTCGGCCGCGTCATCAGCTGCTCAGCCGCGATTGGCTGAGCATAAGTTGTGACGCGGCAGAGGAGGGACGGCGGCAGCGATTCGGCCATCCGTCCGAAGATGACGTTTGGCACAAAATGGCGGACGGCCTCGACACGGATCAGGTAATGTATAATGCACCACACTTCCGGGTACACGTGCGGGGGTGGGGGGACACGGGGAAGGGGGCCATTCACAGACATAACATACATTACAAAGTTGTATAACTTTGTAATGTGTGTTATTCTGTGAATATTTTTTTAGCGCCGCACTACCTCTTTAATGGGGCTGGGACTTATATACTGGCAGCGGGATGACAATCCTGCTGCGAGTATGTAATCACATTGAAATTCACAGGGGAAGGATCCGCAGCGGTTTAAGTGGCGAATTTGCAGCGTTAAGTCCGCTGCGGCTCCGCCCTTGTGAATTTACCCTAAGGTCCAGCTTGCACAATGCTTAAAATGGCCCTGGAACTACAAGCCCCAGCTGTTCATATTATATACATATATAACACATGAACAGCTGAGACCTCTAGTTCTCCTTAATACAGGTCCTGCAGTGATATATATATATATACTGTATATCTAGATAGATAGATATCTCACTGCAGGACCTGTATACCCAAAACAACTAGAACACTATTAGGTTATAGAGCCTACCTTTCTGCCCTCTATCAGGTGTCCGATCACATGACCTGTGACATCATCACAGGTCCTTCTCCTTGCCCCATAGAAATCCCAGCAGAGGAAGATAGCCTATCCCAAACAAGAGACTGGTCACATGGGCATGACCTCATCAAAGGTCCTTTACACCTCCAGCCGGCCCTGGAAGGAAGACGTGATGGTTGAGTCTAAATCCAAGTGGGCTAAAGGACCTGGTCCCTCTGCCCACTTGGAAATAGCTGACTCTAATGTGAAAATGCTAAATCCAAGTGGGCAGAGGGACCAGGTCCTTTAGCCCACTTGGATTTAGCATTTTCACACAGAGTCAGCTATTTCCAAGTGGGTAGAGGGACAAGGTCCTTTAGCCCACTTGGATTTAGCATACCCACATAGTATAAGCTATTTCCAAGTGGGTAGAGGGACAAGGTCCTTTAGCCCACTTGGATTTAGCACACCCACATAGTATAAGCTATTTCCAAGTGGGTAGAGGGACAAGGTCCTTTAGCCCACTTGGATTTAGCACACCCACATAGTATAAGCTATTTCCAAGTGGGTAGAGGGACCTTAGCATACCCACATAGTATAAGCTATTTCCAAGTGGGTAGAGGGACCAGGTCCTTTAGCCCACTTGGATTTAGCATTCTCACATAGTATAAGTTATTTCTAAGTGGGTAGAGGGACCTTAGCATTACCACATAGTATAAGCTACTTTGTAGTGGGTAGAGGGACAAGGTCCTTTAGCCCACTTGGATTTAGCACACCCACATAGTATAAGCTATTTCCAAGTGGGTAGAGGGACCTTAGCATTACCACATAGTATAAGCTATTTCCAAGTGGGCAGAGGGACCTTAGCATACCCGCATAGTATAAGCTATTTCCAAGTGGGTAGAGGGACCAGGTCCTTTAGCCCACTTGGATTTAGCATTCTCACATAGTATAAGCTATTTCCAAGTGGGTAAAGGGCCCTTAGCATTACCACATAGTATAAGCTATTTCCAAGTGGGTAGAGGGACCAGGTCCTTTAGCCAACTTGGATTTAGCATACCCGCATAGTATAAGCTATTTCCAAGTGGGCAGAGGGACCTTAGCATACCCACATAGTATAAGCTATTTCCAAGTGGGTAGAGGGACCTTAGCATTACCACATAGTATAAGCTACTTTGTAGTGGGTAGAGGGACCAGGTCCTTTAGCCCACTTGGATTTAGCATACCCACATAGGATAAGCTATTTCCAAGTGGGTAAAGGGCCCTTAGCATACCCGCATAGTATAAGCTATTTCCAAGTGGGTAGAGGGACAAGGTCCTTTAGCCCACTTGGATTTAGCATTCTCACATAGTATAAGCTATTTCCAAGTGGGTAGAGGGACCTTTGCATACCCGCATAGTATAAGCTATTTCCAAGTGGGTAGAGGGACCTTAGCATTACCACATAGTATAAGCTATTTCCAAGTGGGCAGAGGGACCTTAGCATACCCGCATAGTATAAGCTATTTCCAAGTGGGTAGAGGGACCAGGTCCTTTAGCCCACTTGGATTTAGCATTCTCACATAGTATAAGCTATTTCCAAGTGGGTAAAGGGCCCTTAGCATACCCGCATAGTATAAGCTATTTCCAAGTGGGCAGAGGGACCTTAGCATTACCACATAGTATAAGCTATTTCCAAGTGGGCAGAGGGACCTTAGCATACCCACATAGTATAAGCTATTTCCAAGTGGGCAGAGGGACCTTAGCATACCCACATAGTATAAGCTATTTCCAAGGGGGTAGAGGGACAAGGTCCTTTAGCCAACTTGGATTTAGCATACCCGCATAGTATAAGCTATTTCCAAGTGGGTAGAGAGACCTTAGCATTACCACATAGTATAAGCTATTTCCAAGTGGGCAGAGGGACCTTAGCATACCCACATAGTATAAGCTATTTCCAAGTGGGTAGAGGGACCAGGTCCTTTAGCCCACTTGGATTTAGCATTGTCACATAGGATAAGCTATTTCCAAGTTGGTAGAGGGACCAGGTCCTTTAGCCCACTTGGATTTAGCATTCTCACATAGGATAAGCTATTTCCAAGTGGGTAGAGAGACCTTAGAATACCCACATAATATAAGCTACTTTGTATTGGGTAGAGGGACCAGGTCCTTTAGCCCACTTGGATTTAGCATACCCACATAGTATAAGCTATTTCCAAGTGGGTAGAGGGACCTTTGCATACCCGCATAGTATAATCTATTTCCAAGTGGGCAGAGGGACCTTAGCATACCCGCATAGTATAAGCTATTTCCAAGTGGGTAGAGGGACCAGGTCCTTTAGCCCACTTGGATTTAGCATTCTCACATAGTATAAGCTATTTCCAAGTGGGTAAAGGGCCCTTAGCATACCCGCATAGTATAAGCTATTTCCAAGTGGGTAGAGGGACCTTTGCATACCCGCATAGTATAAGCTATTTCCAAGTGGGTAGAGGGACAAGGTCCTTTAGCCCACTTGGATTTAGCATTCTCACATAGGATAAGCTATTTCCAAGTGGGTAGAGAGACCTTAGAATACCCACATAATATAAGCTACTTTGTAGTGGGCAGAGGGACCAGGTCCTTTAGCCCACTTGGATTTAGCATACCCGCATAGTATAAGCTATTTCCAAGTGGGCAGAGGGACCTTAGCATACCCATAATACATTAAGCTACTTTCTAGCAGATAGAGGGACCAGGTCCTTTAACCCACTTGAATTTAGCATTAAATCCGTACCGTCCATTCCCTCACTTGAAAATAGCTTACTCAATGTGAGCATGCTAAATCCAAGTGAATCTACGTACCTGGTACACTGAGTAAGCCATTTCCAAGTGAGGGGGATGGACAGGGTACATAGATCCACTTTCCAAGAGAGCAGATGTACCTGGTACGTAGATCCACTTGTATTTAGCATTCTCACACTGAATAAGCTATTTCCAAGTGAATCTACGTACCCTGTCCATCCCCTCACTTGGAAATAGCTTACTTAGTGTGAGAATGCTAAATCCAAGTGGATCTATGTACCTGGTACTTCTGCTCTCTTGTAAAGTGGATCTATGTACCAGGTACATAGATTCACTTGTAAATAGCTTATTCAGTGTGAGAATGCTTAATATAAGTGGATCTATGTACCCAGTAGATACCCTTTCCAAGAGAGCAGATGTATCATGTACATAGATCCACTTGGATTTAGCATACACACACTGAATAAGCTATTTCCAAGTGGATCTACGTACCTGGTACATCTGATTTCTTGGGAAGCGGATCTATATACCTTGTCCATCCCTTACTTGGAAATAGCTTATTCAGTGTGAGGATGCTAAATCCAAGTGATTAAATGTACCTGGTACATACAGTAGATCCACTTTCCAAGACAGCAGATGTTCCAAGTACGTAGATTCACTTGGATTTAGCATCCTCACACTGGGTAAGCTATTTGCAAGTGGATCTATGTACCCAGTACATCTGCTCTCTTGGAAAGTGGATCTGTGTACCCTGTCCATTCCCTCACTTGGAAATAGCTTACCCAGTGTGAGGATGCTAAATCCAAGTGAATCTATGTACCTGGTACATCTGCTCTCTTATATCTATGTACCTGGTACATCTGCTCTCTTATATCTATGTACCTGGTACATCTGCTCTCTCAGGGCTCCAGACTAAAAAATTTACCTAGGAGCCATTGGCTCCTAACCTGAAAAATTTAGGCGCCAAATAGAATATTTGGTCGCCAACATTTTAAACCATGTAAAATTAATGTTATGTTAAATGGGACTTACTGTGTGCAGAGGCCGCAGCCTCCTCCTCCTCCTTTAGATTCTTTCTTTTCTTAGTTTGAAAACGTTCAACATGGAAACTTGCAACTTGACAACCATATACAGTCTGACAACCATATACAGTCTGACTCAGTACTTCAGCCTCACTTGGCTAGCCTTTTAATGAGGCTTACTCTTCTGAACTTGAACTTAAAGGGAACCTGTCGACCCCCGTGCCGGGGTGACAGGCTCCCAACCCCCGTTAGAGCCCCCTATATTCACCTCATGGCGCCGGGTCCCGCTTCTGAAGATGGTCGGGTCACGGAGATCTCAGCCGCTGCAGCCCGACGTGCGCTGAGAGATGAGTCCAACGCTCATAGAGAATGACAGGAGAGTCCAGCGCTCCGTCATTCTCTATGAGCGTTGGACTCATCTCTCAGTGTGCGCACCGGGCTGCAGCGGCTGAGATCTCCGTGACCCGACCATCTTCAGAAGCGGGACCCGGCGCCATGAGGTGAGTATAGGGGGCTCTAACGGGGGTTGGGAGCCTGTCACCCCGGCACGGGGGGTGACAGGTTCCCTTTAAAAGCTTGCAACAGTCTATACATACTGAGCTAGACTTCTGACTGCAGCCATAGTGACCCCCCACAAGATGTGTATATAGATAGATATATCTCTCACCTAGTGACTAATGCAAGTGACCCCCTACAATACAGACACCTGAGGGGCCCTGATAATAATAATTGTGCATATATCTATCTCCCAGTGTCTGCAGCCAGTTTGCCCTACACTTATAGATGGCCCCCTCCCCTTATAGATGACCCCCTCCTCCCCCCCATTATAGATACCCCCTCTTCTCCCCCCCATTATAGATGCCCCCTCCTCCCCCCATTATAGATGCCCCCTCTTCTCCCCCCCTTATAGATACCCCCTCCCCTTATAGATGGCCCCCTCTCCCCCCATTATAGATACCCCCTCTTCTCCCCCCATTATAGATACCCCCCTCTTCTCCCCCCATTATAGATACCCCCTCTTCTCCCCCCATTATAGATACCCCCTCTTCTCCCCCCCTTATAGATTCCCCCTCACCTTATAGATGCCCCCTCTCCCCCCCCCCCATTATAGATGCCCCCTCCTCCCCCCCATTATAGATGCCCCCTCCTCCCCCCCATTATAGATACCCCCTCCTCCCCCCCCATTATAGATACCCCCTCCTCCCCCCCATTATAGATACCCCCTCTTCTCCCCCCCATTATAGATGCCCCCTCTTCTCCCCCCCTTATAGATTCCCCCTCACCTTATAGATGCCCCCTCCTCCCCCCCATTATAGATACCCCCTCTTCTCCCCCCCATTATAGATACCCCCTCTTCTCCCCCCCATTATAGATACCCCCTCTTCTCCCCCCATTATAGATACCCCCTCTTCTCCCCCCATTATAGATACCCCCTCTTCTCCCCCCATTATAGATACCCCCTCTTCTCCCCCCATTATAGATGCCCCTCTTCTCCCCCCATTATAGATACCCCCTCTTCTCCCCCCATTATAGATACCCCCTCTTCTCCCCCCATTATAGATGCCCCCTCCTCCCCCCATTATAGATACCCCCTCTTCTCCCCCCCATTATAGATGCCCCCTCTTCTCCCCCCCTTATAGATACCCCCTCACCTTATAGATGCCCCCTCTCCCCCCCCCCCCCATTATAGATGGCCCCCTCTCCCCCCCTTGAAGATGGCCCCTCTTCTCCCCCCATTATAGATGCCCCCCCTTCTCTTCCCCCCATTATAAAGCCCCCCCCCTCCCTTTCCTCTATGCTAAGCAATATTTAAAAAAAAACAAACACACAAACTCACCTGACAACCCGCTCCCCCGGCGATCCTCTTGTTCTTCAGACGCTGTCCCCGGCTGATGCGCAGCTGCCGGGGGTGTCCCATCCTATCCCCGGCAGCGCGGCGCGTCAGTGAGCTCCTGTACGCCGGGGCTGTGACTTCTGACACAGGAAGCGTCTCTGACGTGCGCTTCCTGTGCCGGAAGTCAGGGCCCCAGGCAGCTCACTGATGCGCCGCGCTGCCGGGGATAGGACGGGACACCCCCGGCAGCCGCGCATCAGCCGCGCATCTTAAAGAGACAGCGCGCCGCCGCCGGGGCCAGTCGCAAATGGCGCCCAGATTAATAAATCTGGGCGCCATTTGCAAAAAGTCAGTCGCATTGGCGACCATTTTGGTCGCCATCTGGAGCCCTGTCTCTTATATCTATGTACCTGGTACATCTGCTCTCTTATATCTATGTACCCAGTACTTCTGCTCTCTTATAACGTGGATCTATGTACCTGGTACAGCACCTTATAACAAGTGTAATGACTGGGCCTGTACAACACCTTATAGCGGGTGTAATGACTGGGCCTGTACAGGACCCTATAGCGGGTGTAATGACTGGGCCTGTACAGCACCTTATAGCGGGTGTAATGACTGGGCCCGTGTGTAAGGATTGGTATAGATTTTATTTTGGATATGTTATCTGATCCATGTCTTCTAATGTTCCTTGCATTTACCATAATTCATCCATTCTATGTTCTTTCAGCTACTACTATGCTGTAGTTAGGTGGCTGCTGTTTATGGAAATGGAGAGACCCTACACACCTTTTTTTTAAAAATTAAAATGAAAAGTGTAGGGGCCCCTCCCATTTCCATGACCAGCCAGGTTAAAAAAAAAAAAAAAAAAAGCAGCGGCCTAGTTGTACCAGGGTGGGAATGTGCATCTATTTTGGCCCTTCCCACCCTAATAACACCAGCCTGTCACCATCCAGTCCAGGAACACCTTATCTTATTCTGTGGGACTAGTGGCACCCGATTCTTCACAGGACCAGGTACTGGCGATGGCTTCCACTACTAAGCCTGTAAACGTAGGACCAAAAAAATAAAATCTCTATTTTTAAATTTTTTGGGGGAAGATTCTCGCTTTTTCTCCTTGCAGTGTCAGATACTAATTTAATGACGTGAGAAAGTAACAGTGCTCCCCGTGTCCCCATGTAGTAGAACAAGCCTCCTTTGTGCCTTATATCGTATAGGAGATCTTGTTTGTGCCTCCATCAAGGTAGGGTGTAGTAGTGGAGGTATAGTGGTAAGGGGTGTAGTAGTACAGGAACAGATGAGGGGTGCAGTAGTAGTAATAATACAGGAACAGATGAGGGGTGCAGTAGTAGTAATAATACAGAAACAGATGAGGGGTGTAGTAGTAGTACTGGTAAAGATGAGGGTGTAGTAGTAGTAATAATACAAGAATAGATGAGGGGTGTAATAGTAGTACAGGAACAGATGAGGGGTGCAGTAGTAGTAATATACAGGAACAGATGAGGGGTGTAATAGTAGTACAGGAACAGATGAGGGGTGTAGTAGTAGTAATAATACAGAAACAGATGAGGGGTGTAATAGTAGTACAGGAACAGATGAGGGGTGCAGTAGTAGTAATAATACAGGAACAGATGAGGGGTGCAGTAGTAGTAATAATACAGGAACAGATGAGGGGTGTAGTAGTAGTAATAATACAGGAACAGATGAGGGGTGTAATAGTAGTACAGGAAAAGATGAGGGGTGTAATAGTAGTACAGGTATAGATGAGGGGTGCAGTAGTAGTAATAATACAGGAACAGATGAGGGGTGTAGTAGTAGTAATAATACAGGAACAGATGAGGGGTGTAATAGTAGTACAGGAAAAGATGAGGGGTGTAATAGTAGTACAGGTATAGATGAGGGGTGTAGTAGTAGTAGTAATAATACAGGAACAGATGAGGGGTGTAATAGTAGTACAGGTATAGATGAGGGGTGTAGTAGTAGTAATAATACAGGAACAGATGAGGGGTGTAGTAGTAGTACAGGTATAGATGAGGGGTGTAGTAGCAGTAATAATACAGGAACAGATGAGGGGTGTAATAGTAGTACAGGTATAGATGAGGGGCTGGTGCGTAACTAGGAGTCATGATATCCCATAGCAAACAACTTCATGGGGCCCCATAAAACCTTGAAAAGGGGCAGACTGGGGGAGGAGAGCACACACCTGGTTTACTCCTCCTCTCACTCCGGGCACGCACGTTCCCCTCCCAGGCAAATATGGAGGGCCCAGGCTCTGGAGCAGGCCACAGGATAGGGTCACTGCGGTTACTGGAAGTGTACAGCAGGAGCGGGGGCGCAGTGCATACCCCGATCCTGTAAAGCTCCAGTAATCACAGCGACGCTACCATCTCTGCCCCAGTCACCCTATCCTGCAGTACCTGAGGCCGCCTCTTCCAGAGACTGGGGGCGTGTGCGGCTGGGAGTGCGTATACTCATCCCGCTATGGGGGCAGGTCAACAGGAGGGACAGAGGACACTGCTGGGCGCTCTCCCTCCCCAGGCTCTGCTTCAGCAGCTGAACCCGCCAAACAACGCTCCTCCGTCCAATGATTTATTTATTTTTTTTGAAGATCAGTTTAAAAAAAATTAATTAAAAATCAAATCAATTATCAAATTTTGGGTGAATTAATTTGATTTATCGCCCAGCCCTACTGTAAAGTAAACACAAAAAGACAAGACACAAGTTAAAAATATGTTTTATGCAAATAAAAACACGATGAGCATTTTATTAAACCAAAACATCGATCTAGTCCATGGAATACGGAATGCTCTGGATAAAGAGATCTGAAAAAACAAAAAGGAGAGAAAGATACTAGTCTACTACTACTCCCAATACTGCTCTACTATTCCCCCAATACTGCCCTACTACTCCTCCCAATACTAGTCTACTACTCCCCCCCAATACTGCTCTACTACTCCCCCAATACTAGTCTACTACTCCCCCCAATACTGCTCTACTACTCCCTATACTGCTCTACTACTCCCCCCAATACTAGTCTACTACTCCTCCCAATACTAGTCTACTACTCCTCCCATACTAGTCTACTACTCTCCATAGTACTCTACTACAATCTCAATACTGCTCTACTACTCCCCCAATACTAGTCTACTACTCCCCCAATACTAGTCTACTACTCCCCCCAATACTGCTCTACTACTCCCCCAATACTAGTCTACTACTCCCCAATACTAGTCTACTACTCCCTCCAATACTGCTCTACTACTCCCCCAATACTAGTCTACTACTCCCCCAATACTAGTCTACTACTCCCCCAATACTAGTTACTACTCCCCCAATACTAGTCTACTACTCCCTCCAATACTGCTCTACTACTCCCCCAATACTAGTCTACTACTCCCCCAATACTGCTCTACTACTCCCCCAATACTGCTCTACTACTCCCCCAATACTAGTCTACTACTCCCTCCAATACTGCTCTACTACTCCCCCAATACTGCTCTACTACTCCCCCAATACTGCTCTACTACTCCCCCAATACTAGTCTACTACTCCCTCCAATACTGCTCTACTACTCCCCCAATACTAGTCTACTACTCCCCCCCAATACTGCTCTACTACTCCCCCCAATACTAGTCTAACTACTCCCTCCAATACTGCTCTACTACTCCCCCAATACTAGTCTACTACTCCCTCCAATACTGCTCTACTACTCCCCCAATACTAGTCTACTACTCCCTCCAATACTGCTCTACTACTCCCCCAATACTAGTCTACTACTCCCCCAATACTAGTCTACTACTCCCCCAATACTAGTCTACTACTCCTCCCAATACTGCTCTACTACTCCCCCAATACTGCTCTACTCCTCCTCCCAATACTAGTCTACTCCTCCCCCAATACTGCTCTACTCCTCCCCCAATACTGCTGTACTACTCCCCCAATACTGCTCTACTACTCACCCCAATACTGCTCTACTACTCCTCCCAATACTAGTCTACTATTCCTCCCAATACTAGTCTACTACTCCCCCCAATACTGCTCTACTACTCCTCCCAATACTGCTCTACTACTCCCCCCAATACTAGTCTACTACTCCCCCCAATACTAGTCTACTACTCCCCCCAATACTAGTCTACTACTCCCCCCAATACTAGTCTACTACTCCCCCCAATACTAGTCTACTACTCCCCCCAATACTAGTCTACTGCTTGCACTGCCATTGCTGCTACTATTACCCCCCCCCCCCCACACACACACACACTCCTGATATCACAACTACTACAGCCCTTATCTTCTAGTCTAGTTATCTACAAGTACCCTTGAAACCATACCCCCCCCTTGGAGCCATATATGTTTTAGGGGCCTCCCCTCTGTGCCCCCAATGAGTTTTAGGGTCCCCCCTATGCCCCCAATCAGTTTTAAGCCCCACCCCCTCTGTGCCCCAGTTTTAGCCCCC
Source organism: Dendropsophus ebraccatus (assembly GCF_027789765.1). Lineage (NCBI taxonomy): Eukaryota > Metazoa > Chordata > Amphibia > Anura > Hylidae > Dendropsophus > Dendropsophus ebraccatus. Next base: position 23,330,708 of record NC_091465.1, read on the forward strand.
ACCCCTCTGTGACCCCAATCAGTTTTAGCCCCCTCTCTATGCCCCCAATCAGTTTTAGCCCCCCTTTGTGTCCCTAATCAGTTTTAGCCCCCAATAAGTTTTAGCTCCCCGTGCCCTCAGTTTTAGCCCCCCCAATCAAATTTATGCCCTCCTCTGTTCCAGATATATGCTCCTCTGTGCCCCCAATTAGTTTAGGCCTTCCTCTGTGTCCCCCAATCAGACTTGGTGCCCTCCTTTGTGCCCCAATTAGTTTTTTTATGCACACACACCCTCTCTGTGACCCCCAATCAGTTTTAGGCTTTCCTCTGTACACCCCAGTCAGTTTTAGCCCCCCCAATCACTTTTAGCCCCCCCAGATATATGCCCCTCTGTGCCCCCAATTAGTTGTTTTATGCCCCCCCTCCTGTGCCCCCAATCAGATTTATGCCCTCCTCTGTGCCAGATATATTTTATTGGCCCCTGTGTCCCCCAATTAGTTTAAAAAAAAACAAAACAAACTTCAACTCACCTGTCACCTGTTCCCTGGCAGCATTCTGGTGGCAGCGCGTGTCTCCTCCCCCGGCACCTCCTTCATCCTCTCCGCGCTCATCCTCTCCCGACACCTCCTTCTCCTCTGCACGCTCTCCTCTCCTGGCACCCTCCTTCGTCCTCTGCACACTCTCCTCCTTCTCCTTTCGGTGCAGGCAGCGTTGGACAAGGACATGGCCTTGTGCCAAAAGATGAAGGGAGAACGAGGAGAGCGCATCAGCTCATTCAGGAGAACTGGAGAGCGATAGGAGGTGGTGAGGGGGCATCCAGGCCTAGTCGTCTAATGTGGCCCCTATAGCTATGACACTGGCTCTCACAGATGGTGACTGCAGAACATCGCAGAACGCTCCCACAACCCTGACCCTGCAGACCGTCGCATAACACCAGTTCCTACAGACCCCTGACCCTGCAGACCATAGCATAACACCATTCCTACAGACCCCTGACCCTGCAGACCGTCGCATAACACCATTCCTACAGACCCCTGACCCTGCAGACCATAGCATAACACCATTCCTACAGACACCAGACCCTGCAGACCGTCGCATAACACCATTCCTACAGACCCCTAACCCTTCATAACATCCCATAACAATGCAGCCAAAGACCCCCTGACCCTCCATAACAGTGCAGCCATAGACCCCGACCCTCCATAACAGTGCAGCCATAGACCCCCTGACCCTCCTTAACAGTGCAGCCACAGACCCCCTGACCCTCCATAACAGTGCAAGCCACAGACCACCTGACCCTCCATAACAGTGCAGCCACAGACCCCCTGACCCTCCATAACATCCCATAACAGTGCAGCCACAGACCCCCTGACCCTCCATAACATTCCATAACAGTGCAGCCATAGACCCCCTGACCCTCCATAACATCCCATAACAGTGCAGCCACAGACCCCCTGACCCTCCATAACATCCATAACAGTGCAGCCACAGACCCCCTGACCCTCCATAACAGTGCAGCCACAGACCCCCTGACCCTCCATAACATCCCATAACAGTGCAGCCACAGACCCCCTGACCCTCCATAACATTCCATAACAGTGCAGCCACAGACCCCCTGACCCTCCATAACATCCCATAACAGTGCAGCCACAGACCCCCTGACCCTCCATAACATCCCATAACAGTGCAGCCACAGACCCCCTGACCCTCCATAACATCCCATAACAGTGCAGCCACAGACCCCCTGACCCTCCATAACATCCCATAACAGTGCAGCCACAGACACCATGACCCTCCATAACATCCCATAACAGTGCAGCCACAGACACCATGACCCTCCATAACATCCCATAACAGTGCAGCCACAGACCCCCCTGACCCTCCATAACATCCCATAACAGTGCAGCCAGAGGGTGCTTACCTCATGTGTATCATATTTCACTGCACAGAAACTGAAAACACCTCATAAAACAGCCCCATAGTGTGATAACACAACAGCCAGCCTGACAGCATCCTCTGTAGTGAGAAGAAAGCCCGGGAAGTTACTGCAGACTGAGATTAGCTCCTCCCACACAGGAGTCTGGTCACATGGGCATGATGACATCACAGGGCCTTTAGCCCACTTGGAAATAGCATCTACCAAGACGTGATGATGTGCCCAGAGACCCCAGTATGTATCGGCGGGCCCCTAACTGTCATATGCGGCCTCTGGGGGCCCAGTCCCCTCTGTTTACTACACTTTTTTTTTGTTTTACTAACAGAAAAAAAAAATGTAGTAACAGACGGAAGTGGGCCCCCAGAGGAGCTGTGGGCCCCGGCACTTGCCCTAGTCAGACGGGTGCTGACGCCGGCCCTGGTTGGTGGCACTGGTGCCTAACTACTGGGTGGGGGTGACATGTAACCCATCTTTAGACCTGCCAGACACACTGGTATTTAAGGAAATCATATAACATATTAAACTAAGATTTCTCAACTCACTTCATAACATTCGTTAAACAGCAAACAGGCTCCATCCCTACAGAATAAACTCTACATCACACATACATGCTCACCACTGCGCTGCACCCACATATCCAACACACACATAGCACTGCTGCATCAACAAATACACACACACCTCTGCTGGCACACACATACACATTTGGTACCTAGTTCTCATGTTGGGTGACTTCTCCTAGACCTATGATTGATCACTTGCTTCTGAAGTTATGAAAGTGCGATGCCCTGGCCCCTGGGGGCCACTTCCGCAGTGCTGATGTTATGAGCGGGCAATGACCGGGGCAGCTGCAGGGGTTATACTTGTCACGGTATAGGCCTGAGGGCGGCACAGCTGTAGGGCCGGTCTGTGGAATCTGCGGGTGATGATGGGCATGCGATTCTTCGCTGCACCTAGTCAGGGCACCAGTTAGTGGACACCAATGCCAGGGTTCAGTAACAGCGGTTTTATTAAAGTTGAAGTAACTTGTAGTAACGAGTTCCTCCGGTTGCAACCGGGTATATAGCAGGCTTAGACAGTGCAGGAGTGATGCTGCATAGGCTGCGGAGATACGTGCCGGATGTTGGGAGTAGTAGTATGAGAAGAAACTAGCGTTGCTGGGTGGAAGAACTTGGGAGTAATACTTGCTGTGGGTACTTGTAGAGATGAGAGAGATATCCGCACGACACCCAGATGAGAGAGAAGATGACTCCGGACACTTGTGTAGGCAGGCAGCCGGTTACTGGAACGCAGCAGCAGAATCAGTCACTCTTCTTATGGTGAAAAGGCTGCAGAGACACTTCTGTCCCCTTCTGAGGGAGAGGACAGAGCAACACAACCTCCTTGCTTGAAAGCAGAGGCTGAACTCCCTTGTCAGCAGAAAGTGGGAAGTCACATGGTTGCTCCTGGCCAGAGCTAGTCGGCCATTGGAGGAACCATGGTTACAGGGCACTGGCATGGTCACGTGATCAGCAGCCTTGCATACCACTGTACAATGTAATAATACACAGGAATATATAAGAATATGCATGAGAATACACATAACCAGAGAATACCAGGGGAATACTAGCAGCAGTTGCAGTGCAAACAATTACCAGAACAGGCATTGACATAGCAATAGAAATGAGCATAATAGGAGTAGTAGTCTGCATGTTCTGGGACACTGCAAAAGTTCCTGCCAGTATTCACGACCTTTCACTTCGCGTTGGTATAGTGTTCTTTGGTGGTAGGAAGCTGGATGTGATGTGTATATTACATCCACTTTTCTCTCTTGTTCTGCACCCATCTCACAGATAGGTGCCAGGCAGTAGGAGGGACGTGAATGCTACATAGTTCTCTTAGTAATCGGGGAGCTTTCTGCCCAATCATCAGGGAGCAGACAGTGTAATGTCCCAGCACAGGTGTGTGACTAAGTTCTATACACCTTGGTAAAGTAACTCTCTCAGGTTCACATAACAAGGGATGGTGGAGATCGTATTATGTGTTTTTCCGGACTAGGTGTCACTGTTGTATTTATTGTATGTACTGAACTATGCACAGCTGAAGGTCTCATGAGTTAACTACTGTTTGTCACATGTTGTGTTTCCTCCTATCATAGGGCTTGTTTCCCCCAGTTTTCTGCCTATTCAATTTATCATCTCTTTCCCACACACAACCCCACCAATTACAGGCTAGCTAAGGTAACCCTTTAAAAAGGAGATAGTTCTTGGTGGGAGGGTTTTTTGTCAGTAGAGGTGGAGAGAGACAGACACAGAGCACAGTTCCTGCTGCAGTGAAGCCAGGGCCTGGCTTAGGCCAGGACCTTTATCAGACATATTTTTTTTTTATGCTGTTAACTACTGCTAGCATGCAGTGCTAGAAACCAGAGGAGGGAGTGACATTCTCTGAGGAAAACCTTGTCCACACCAGGGATACCTTCTGCAACACACAGGACAGTCACCTGGAGTTAGGTACTGGCCCAGTAGGACAAAGAGCATGTATGCCGACGCATCCTACTGCAATGCACGGCTATTCTGGGAAGTCTTGGAAAGTCTGCTCAACCCAACACAGGTACCTGGAACCTTGTACTACCCTAGCAGGATGGGTAACCCGAAACTATAGGGCAAAAGGTGGTCAGATTAACCAAACCTTAAGCGTGGCGCTCCGGGGGTGGGTTCCAACACCACTCCTGGCCACCGTGACAAGTGTCCAAGTGACCCTACACCCACACAGCATCTGCAACACCGCATAGCTACCCAAGCATATGGAAACAGGGTGGTCTGCCACTGCTGGATCACCTTGACTGTGGACAGTTGCCCGCTGCTTTTTCCAGCACCCAATGGGTGGCATCACCCAGTTTGGGGAGCACTGTTGGGGAGATCTACTCATCTTCCTGAACTTTCGTGGCTGAACATGTATTAGCGTGTCAGGGGCCGTAGCTGTCAGCCAAACAAGCACTTTGGCCGACAGCTATCTTCACTGTATATGCAACATTAGATGTTGACTATCTCGCGATTTACTATAATGTAGGTTCCCATTTGAATTTGGGTTTTTAGCAGTTCAAGTTTCTTTCAACCCACAGGAACAAGTGACCTTTGAAAAATAAACACGAAAACAAAACCCAAAGAAACTTTGAAGATAGATTGCATCCAATACAAGAGATAGAGGACTAGAAACTGTAAAAATGGAGCATGTCTGCTCTAATAAAGATTAATGGCTGGAAAAACAAGGCCGTTGTATAAACATTTGGAACATGGACTCCCTCCCGTTCAAAAACAAAGTTTCCGCTTTATGTTCTTGAAAGGGAGCTGCTGTCCACAATCAACATTTCAGCTTCCCCGCCCTTCTTTTACAGATACAATCATATTACCTTGTTTATTATACTTGGCTGTTCTTTTATACGTGGACACATGGTAGGAAGAATCTGTGTAATGGGATTTTAGACGTAAAGTTTCTTGTTCTATTCAGCCAAATTTAAAGGGGTTCAAAAATCACAAAAATAAAGTATATAAAACTATAGTTTATAATATCAGTCACACATATGTATGTCAATGTGTCTGGAACCTCTGAGAACTAGAGATGTGTGATAGAAAGTAATGAGCATGTGTAATGGCTGGGGTCGTGGATCCTCTGTACTGTCACCAGGGATGGCATAAACCACACCAGGGAGCGGAGTCTAAGAGGCCGCTGGTTTTCACCAGAGCCCGCCGCAGGTGGCATGGTGTGTTACAGTCAGGGGGTACAGTATACACGGTCCTGTTACAGTCAGGGGGTACAGTATACATGGTCCTGTTACAGTCAGGGGGTACAGTATACATAGTCCTGTTACAGTCAGGGGGTACAGTATACATGGTCCTGTTACAGTAAGGGGTAACAGTATACATGGTCCTGTTACAGTCAGGGGGTACAGTATACATGGTCCTGTTACAGTCAGCGGGTACAGTATACATGGTCCTGTTACAGTCAGGGGGTACAGTATACAAGGTCCTGTTACAGTCAGGGGGTACAGTATACATGGTCCTGTTACAGTCAGGGGGTACAGTATACACGGTCCTGTTACAGTCAGGGGGTACAGTATACATGACCCCCACATACAGTATAGCCTCCTGGCTGTCCCCGCATAGCGTACAGTCTATTCTGGGGGGGGGGGCGCCATTTGTCTTCTCTGCCTAGGGCACCAAAACTCCTTGTCCCGGCCCTGTGTGGAGCTCATTAGCATAGCTTCTCCCCATCTCAGATATTTTCACTCCAATTTATTTGTAGACCGTTGGTGGCAGAGCCGGCTCCAGGTTTTTGTGGGCCCTTGGGCGACAGAGCCTCGGCGGGCCCCTTGGAGGAGCAAATCATGGAGATACAGGCGAGGAAAGATATGCAGCAGAAGAAACATGCGGCTGCTGCATATTTTTCCTCCTCCTGTATATATCCTGATCTCTGTGGTAGTCAGGACTCTGAAGGAGTCAGACCCAGTGACAGGATGGGAGGTAACTATCACTGCTGAGTAAGGGTACCTTCACACATACCGACTCGCAGCAGAAAACTTGCTGCGAGTTTCTGCTACGATGCGAGGTCCTGGAAGGCCCCTATCACTACATACTCGCAGTGGTCTGAAAGACGAATGCGTGTATGTAATGCAGCAGCTCCCTTAACCCCTTTGGCTCTCGCACCGGTCCTGCACCGCTGTCTCCATACATTACCTGGCTCTGGCTGCACGGGGTCCCGGCGTCCTGCTCTGTCGCCCGGCCAATTAGTGTGTTGCCCAGCCGCAGCCACTGATTGGCTGGGCGGCAGAGCAGGACCCCGTGCAGCCAGAGCCAGGTAATGTATGGAGACAGCGGTGCGGGACCGGTGCGGAAGCCAAAGGGGTTAAGGGAGCGGCTGCATTACATACACGCATTCGTCTTTCAGACCACTGCGAGTATGTAGTGATAGGGGCCTTCCAGGACCTCGCATCGTAGCAGAAACTCGCAGCAAGTTTTCTGCTGCGAGTCGGTATGTGTGAAGGTACCCTAAGGGTAAATTCACAAGGGTGGATCCACAGTAGATTTAAAGCTGCAAATTTGCAGCTAAAACCGCTGCGGATCCTTCCTCTGTGAATTCCAATGTGATTACATACTCGCAGCAGGATTGTCATCTTGCTGCCAGTATGTAAGTGCCGGCCCCATTAACCCCCGCCGCTGCCGGGTGATACATTACCGGCAGCACGATCCGGCCGGCGTCTGACTCTCCCAGCTCCTGGAGGTCCCGCACAGCCAATCAGTGCATGGCCCCGCCACAGTCACTGATTGGCTGCGGGGGACCTCGGGGAGCCTCAGATGCGGCCAGATAGCGGTGCAGGTAATGTAACACCCGGGGCGGTGGGGGTTAAAGGGGTAGTGCGACGCTAAAAAATAATTCACAGAATAACACACATTACAAAGTTATACAACTTTGTAATGTATGTTATGTCTGTGAATGGCCCCCTTCCCCGTGTCCCACCACCCCCAGCCGTGTACCCGGAAGTGTGTGGTGCATTATACATTACCTGATCTGTGTCGAGGGCCGTCCGCCATTTTGTGCCAAACGTCATCTTCGGCCGCGTCATCAGCTGCTCAGCCGCGATTGGCTGAGCATAAGTTGTGACGCGGCAGAGGAGGGACGGCGGCAGCGATTCGGCCATCCGTCCGAAGATGACGTTTGGCACAAAATGGCGGACGGCCTCGACACGGATCAGGTAATGTATAATGCACCACACTTCCGGGTACACGTGCGGGGGTGGGGGGACACGGGGAAGGGGGCGATTCACAGACATAACATACATTACAAAGTTGTATAACTTTGTAATGTGTGTTATTCTGTGAATATTTTTTTAGCGCCGCACTACCTCTTTAATGGGGCTGGGACTTATATACTGGCAGCGGGATGACAATCCTGCTGCGAGTATGTAATCACATTGAAATTCACAGGGGAAGGATCCGCAGCGGTTTAAGTGGCGAATTTGCAGCGTTAAGTCCGCTGCGGCTCCGCCCTTGTGAATTTACCCTAAGGTCCAGCTTGCACAATGCTTAAAATGGCCCTGGAACTACAAGCCCCAGCTGTTCATATTATATACATATATAACACATGAACAGCTGAGACCTCTAGTTCTCCTTAATACAGGTCCTGCAGTGATATATATATATATACTGTATATCTAGATAGATAGATATCTCACTGCAGGACCTGTATACCCAAAACAACTAGAACACTATTAGGTTATAGAGCCTACCTTTCTGCCCTCTATCAGGTGTCCGATCACATGACCTGTGACATCATCACAGGTCCTTCTCCTTGCCCCATAGAAATCCCAGCAGAGGAAGATAGCCTATCCCAAACAAGAGACTGGTCACATGGGCATGACCTCATCAAAGGTCCTTTACACCTCCAGCCGGCCCTGGAAGGAAGACGTGATGGTTGAGTCTAAATCCAAGTGGGCTAAAGGACCTGGTCCCTCTGCCCACTTGGAAATAGCTGACTCTAATGTGAAAATGCTAAATCCAAGTGGGCAGAGGGACCAGGTCCTTTAGCCCACTTGGATTTAGCATTTTCACACAGAGTCAGCTATTTCCAAGTGGGTAGAGGGACAAGGTCCTTTAGCCCACTTGGATTTAGCATACCCACATAGTATAAGCTATTTCCAAGTGGGTAGAGGGACAAGGTCCTTTAGCCCACTTGGATTTAGCACACCCACATAGTATAAGCTATTTCCAAGTGGGTAGAGGGACAAGGTCCTTTAGCCCACTTGGATTTAGCACACCCACATAGTATAAGCTATTTCCAAGTGGGTAGAGGGACCTTAGCATACCCACATAGTATAAGCTATTTCCAAGTGGGTAGAGGGACCAGGTCCTTTAGCCCACTTGGATTTAGCATTCTCACATAGTATAAGTTATTTCTAAGTGGGTAGAGGGACCTTAGCATTACCACATAGTATAAGCTACTTTGTAGTGGGTAGAGGGACAAGGTCCTTTAGCCCACTTGGATTTAGCACACCCACATAGTATAAGCTATTTCCAAGTGGGTAGAGGGACCTTAGCATTACCACATAGTATAAGCTATTTCCAAGTGGGCAGAGGGACCTTAGCATACCCGCATAGTATAAGCTATTTCCAAGTGGGTAGAGGGACCAGGTCCTTTAGCCCACTTGGATTTAGCATTCTCACATAGTATAAGCTATTTCCAAGTGGGTAAAGGGCCCTTAGCATTACCACATAGTATAAGCTATTTCCAAGTGGGTAGAGGGACCAGGTCCTTTAGCCAACTTGGATTTAGCATACCCGCATAGTATAAGCTATTTCCAAGTGGGCAGAGGGACCTTAGCATACCCACATAGTATAAGCTATTTCCAAGTGGGTAGAGGGACCTTAGCATTACCACATAGTATAAGCTACTTTGTAGTGGGTAGAGGGACCAGGTCCTTTAGCCCACTTGGATTTAGCATACCCACATAGGATAAGCTATTTCCAAGTGGGTAAAGGGCCCTTAGCATACCCGCATAGTATAAGCTATTTCCAAGTGGGTAGAGGGACAAGGTCCTTTAGCCCACTTGGATTTAGCATTCTCACATAGTATAAGCTATTTCCAAGTGGGTAGAGGGACCTTTGCATACCCGCATAGTATAAGCTATTTCCAAGTGGGTAGAGGGACCTTAGCATTACCACATAGTATAAGCTATTTCCAAGTGGGCAGAGGGACCTTAGCATACCCGCATAGTATAAGCTATTTCCAAGTGGGTAGAGGGACCAGGTCCTTTAGCCCACTTGGATTTAGCATTCTCACATAGTATAAGCTATTTCCAAGTGGGTAAAGGGCCCTTAGCATACCCGCATAGTATAAGCTATTTCCAAGTGGGCAGAGGGACCTTAGCATTACCACATAGTATAAGCTATTTCCAAGTGGGCAGAGGGACCTTAGCATACCCACATAGTATAAGCTATTTCCAAGTGGGCAGAGGGACCTTAGCATACCCACATAGTATAAGCTATTTCCAAGGGGGTAGAGGGACAAGGTCCTTTAGCCAACTTGGATTTAGCATACCCGCATAGTATAAGCTATTTCCAAGTGGGTAGAGAGACCTTAGCATTACCACATAGTATAAGCTATTTCCAAGTGGGCAGAGGGACCTTAGCATACCCACATAGTATAAGCTATTTCCAAGTGGGTAGAGGGACCAGGTCCTTTAGCCCACTTGGATTTAGCATTGTCACATAGGATAAGCTATTTCCAAGTTGGTAGAGGGACCAGGTCCTTTAGCCCACTTGGATTTAGCATTCTCACATAGGATAAGCTATTTCCAAGTGGGTAGAGAGACCTTAGAATACCCACATAATATAAGCTACTTTGTATTGGGTAGAGGGACCAGGTCCTTTAGCCCACTTGGATTTAGCATACCCACATAGTATAAGCTATTTCCAAGTGGGTAGAGGGACCTTTGCATACCCGCATAGTATAATCTATTTCCAAGTGGGCAGAGGGACCTTAGCATACCCGCATAGTATAAGCTATTTCCAAGTGGGTAGAGGGACCAGGTCCTTTAGCCCACTTGGATTTAGCATTCTCACATAGTATAAGCTATTTCCAAGTGGGTAAAGGGCCCTTAGCATACCCGCATAGTATAAGCTATTTCCAAGTGGGTAGAGGGACCTTTGCATACCCGCATAGTATAAGCTATTTCCAAGTGGGTAGAGGGACAAGGTCCTTTAGCCCACTTGGATTTAGCATTCTCACATAGGATAAGCTATTTCCAAGTGGGTAGAGAGACCTTAGAATACCCACATAATATAAGCTACTTTGTAGTGGGCAGAGGGACCAGGTCCTTTAGCCCACTTGGATTTAGCATACCCGCATAGTATAAGCTATTTCCAAGTGGGCAGAGGGACCTTAGCATACCCATAATACATTAAGCTACTTTCTAGCAGATAGAGGGACCAGGTCCTTTAACCCACTTGAATTTAGCATTAAATCCGTACCGTCCATTCCCTCACTTGAAAATAGCTTACTCAATGTGAGCATGCTAAATCCAAGTGAATCTACGTACCTGGTACACTGAGTAAGCCATTTCCAAGTGAGGGGGATGGACAGGGTACATAGATCCACTTTCCAAGAGAGCAGATGTACCTGGTACGTAGATCCACTTGTATTTAGCATTCTCACACTGAATAAGCTATTTCCAAGTGAATCTACGTACCCTGTCCATCCCCTCACTTGGAAATAGCTTACTTAGTGTGAGAATGCTAAATCCAAGTGGATCTATGTACCTGGTACTTCTGCTCTCTTGTAAAGTGGATCTATGTACCAGGTACATAGATTCACTTGTAAATAGCTTATTCAGTGTGAGAATGCTTAATATAAGTGGATCTATGTACCCAGTAGATACCCTTTCCAAGAGAGCAGATGTATCATGTACATAGATCCACTTGGATTTAGCATACACACACTGAATAAGCTATTTCCAAGTGGATCTACGTACCTGGTACATCTGATTTCTTGGGAAGCGGATCTATATACCTTGTCCATCCCTTACTTGGAAATAGCTTATTCAGTGTGAGGATGCTAAATCCAAGTGATTAAATGTACCTGGTACATACAGTAGATCCACTTTCCAAGACAGCAGATGTTCCAAGTACGTAGATTCACTTGGATTTAGCATCCTCACACTGGGTAAGCTATTTGCAAGTGGATCTATGTACCCAGTACATCTGCTCTCTTGGAAAGTGGATCTGTGTACCCTGTCCATTCCCTCACTTGGAAATAGCTTACCCAGTGTGAGGATGCTAAATCCAAGTGAATCTATGTACCTGGTACATCTGCTCTCTTATATCTATGTACCTGGTACATCTGCTCTCTTATATCTATGTACCTGGTACATCTGCTCTCTCAGGGCTCCAGACTAAAAAATTTACCTAGGAGCCATTGGCTCCTAACCTGAAAAATTTAGGCGCCAAATAGAATATTTGGTCGCCAACATTTTAAACCATGTAAAATTAATGTTATGTTAAATGGGACTTACTGTGTGCAGAGGCCGCAGCCTCCTCCTCCTCCTTTAGATTCTTTCTTTTCTTAGTTTGAAAACGTTCAACATGGAAACTTGCAACTTGACAACCATATACAGTCTGACAACCATATACAGTCTGACTCAGTACTTCAGCCTCACTTGGCTAGCCTTTTAATGAGGCTTACTCTTCTGAACTTGAACTTAAAGGGAACCTGTCGACCCCCGTGCCGGGGTGACAGGCTCCCAACCCCCCGTTAGAGCCCCCTATATTCACCTCATGGCGCCGGGTCCCGCTTCTGAAGATGGTCGGGTCACGGAGATCTCAGCCGCTGCAGCCCGACGTGCGCTGAGAGATGAGTCCAACGCTCATAGAGAATGACAGGAGAGTCCAGCGCTCCGTCATTCTCTATGAGCGTTGGACTCATCTCTCAGTGTGCGCACCGGGCTGCAGCGGCTGAGATCTCCGTGACCCGACCATCTTCAGAAGCGGGACCCGGCGCCATGAGGTGAGTATAGGGGGCTCTAACGGGGGGTTGGGAGCCTGTCACCCCGGCACGGGGGGTGACAGGTTCCCTTTAAAAAGCTTGCAACAGTCTATACATACTGAGCTAGACTTCTGACTGCAGCCATAGTGACCCCCCACAAGATGTGTATATAGATAGATATATCTCTCACCTAGTGACTAATGCAAGTGACCCCCTACAATACAGACACCTGAGGGGCCCTGATAATAATAATTGTGCATATATCTATCTCCCAGTGTCTGCAGCCAGTTTGCCCTACACTTATAGATGGCCCCCTCCCCTTATAGATGACCCCCTCCTCCCCCCCATTATAGATACCCCCTCTTCTCCCCCCCATTATAGATGCCCCCTCCTCCCCCCATTATAGATGCCCCCTCTTCTCCCCCCCTTATAGATACCCCCTCCCCTTATAGATGGCCCCCTCTCCCCCCATTATAGATACCCCCTCTTCTCCCCCCATTATAGATACCCCCTCTTCTCCCCCCCATTATAGATACCCCCTCTTCTCCCCCCATTATAGATACCCCCTCTTCTCCCCCCCTTATAGATTCCCCCTCACCTTATAGATGCCCCCTCTCCCCCCCCCCATTATAGATGCCCCCTCCTCCCCCCCATTATAGATGCCCCCTCCTCCCCCCCATTATAGATACCCCCTCCTCCCCCCCATTATAGATACCCCCTCCTCCCCCCCATTATAGATACCCCCTCTTCTCCCCCCCATTATAGATGCCCCCTCTTCTCCCCCCCTTATAGATTCCCCCTCACCTTATAGATGCCCCCTCCTCCCCCCCATTATAGATACCCCCTCTTCTCCCCCCCATTATAGATACCCCCTCTTCTCCCCCCCATTATAGATACCCCCTCTTCTCCCCCCATTATAGATACCCCCTCTTCTCCCCCCATTATAGATACCCCCTCTTCTCCCCCCATTATAGATACCCCCTCTTCTCCCCCCATTATAGATGCCCCCTCTTCTCCCCCCATTATAGATACCCCCTCTTCTCCCCCCATTATAGATACCCCCTCTTCTCCCCCCATTATAGATGCCCCCTCCTCCCCCCATTATAGATACCCCCTCTTCTCCCCCCCATTATAGATGCCCCCTCTTCTCCCCCCCTTATAGATACCCCCTCACCTTATAGATGCCCCCTCTCCCCCCCCCCCCATTATAGATGGCCCCCTCTCCCCCCCTTGAAGATGGCCCCTCTTCTCCCCCCATTATAGATGCCCCCCCCCTTCTCCTCCCCCCATTATAAAGCCCCCCCCCTCCCTTTCCTCTATGCTAAGCAATATTTAAAAAAAAACAAACACACAAACTCACCTGACAACCCGCTCCCCCGGCGATCCTCTTGTTCTTCAGACGCTGTCCCCGGCTGATGCGCAGCTGCCGGGGGTGTCCCATCCTATCCCCGGCAGCGCGGCGCGTCAGTGAGCTCCTGTACGCCGGGGCTGTGACTTCTGACACAGGAAGCGTCTCTGACGTGCGCTTCCTGTGCCGGAAGTCAGGGCCCCAGGCAGCTCACTGATGCGCCGCGCTGCCGGGGATAGGACGGGACACCCCCGGCAGCCGCGCATCAGCCGCGCATCTTAAAGAGACAGCGCGCCGCCGCCGGGGCCAGTCGCAAATGGCGCCCAGATTAATAAATCTGGGCGCCATTTGCAAAAAGTCAGTCGCATTGGCGACCATTTTGGTCGCCATCTGGAGCCCTGTCTCTTATATCTATGTACCTGGTACATCTGCTCTCTTATATCTATGTACCCAGTACTTCTGCTCTCTTATAACGTGGATCTATGTACCTGGTACAGCACCTTATAACAAGTGTAATGACTGGGCCTGTACAACACCTTATAGCGGGTGTAATGACTGGGCCTGTACAGGACCCTATAGCGGGTGTAATGACTGGGCCTGTACAGCACCTTATAGCGGGTGTAATGACTGGGCCCGTGTGTAAGGATTGGTATAGATTTTATTTTGGATATGTTATCTGATCCATGTCTTCTAATGTTCCTTGCATTTACCATAATTCATCCATTCTATGTTCTTTCAGCTACTACTATGCTGTAGTTAGGTGGCTGCTGTTTATGGAAATGGAGAGACCCTACACACCTTTTTTTTAAAAATTAAAATGAAAAGTGTAGGGGCCCCTCCCATTTCCATGACCAGCCAGGTTAAAAAAAAAAAAAAAAAAGCAGCGGCCTAGTTGTACCAGGGTGGGAATGTGCATCTATTTTGGCCCTTCCCACCCTAATAACACCAGCCTGTCACCATCCAGTCCAGGAACACCTTATCTTATTCTGTGGGACTAGTGGCACCCGATTCTTCACAGGACCAGGTACTGGCGATGGCTTCCACTACTAAGCCTGTAAACGTAGGACCAAAAAAATAAAATCTCTATTTTTAAATTTTTTGGGGGAAGATTCTCGCTTTTTCTCCTTGCAGTGTCAGATACTAATTTAATGACGTGAGAAAGTAACAGTGCTCCCCGTGTCCCCATGTAGTAGACAAGCCTCCTTTGTGCCTTATATCGTATAGGAGATCTTGTTTGTGCCTCCATCAAGGTAGGGTGTAGTAGTGGAGGTATAGTGGTAAGGGGTGTAGTAGTACAGGAACAGATGAGGGGTGCAGTAGTAGTAATAATACAGGAACAGATGAGGGGTGCAGTAGTAGTAATAATACAGAAACAGATGAGGGGTGTAATAGTAGTACAGGTATAGATGAGGGGTGTAGTAGTAGTAATAATACAAGAATAGATGAGGGGTGTAATAGTAGTACAGGAACAGATGAGGGGTGCAGTAGTAGTAATAATACAGGAACAGATGAGGGGTGTAATAGTAGTACAGGAACAGATGAGGGGTGTAGTAGTAGTAATAATACAGAAACAGATGAGGGGTGTAATAGTAGTACAGGAACAGATGAGGGGTGCAGTAGTAGTAATAATACAGGAACAGATGAGGGGTGCAGTAGTAGTAATAATACAGGAACAGATGAGGGGTGTAGTAGTAGTAATAATACAGGAACAGATGAGGGGTGTAATAGTAGTACAGGAAAAGATGAGGGGTGTAATAGTAGTACAGGTATAGATGAGGGGTGCAGTAGTAGTAATAATACAGGAACAGATGAGGGGTGTAGTAGTAGTAATAATACAGGAACAGATGAGGGGTGTAATAGTAGTACAGGAAAAGATGAGGGGTGTAATAGTAGTACAGGTATAGATGAGGGGTGTAGTAGTAGTAGTAATAATACAGGAACAGATGAGGGGTGTAATAGTAGTACAGGTATAGATGAGGGGTGTAGTAGCAGTAATAATACAGGAACAGATGAGGGGTGTAGTAGTAGTACAGGTATAGATGAGGGGTGTAGTAGCAGTAATAATACAGGAACAGATGAGGGGTGTAATAGTAGTACAGGTATAGATGAGGGGCTGGTGCGTAACTAGGAGTCATGATATCCCATAGCAAACAACTTCATGGGGCCCCATAAAACCTTGAAAAGGGGCAGACTGGGGGAGGAGAGCACACACCTGGTTTACTCCTCCTCTCACTCCGGGCACGCACGTTCCCCTCCCAGGCAAATATGGAGGGCCCAGGCTCTGGAGCAGGCCACAGGATAGGGTCACTGCGGTTACTGGAAGTGTACAGCAGGAGCGGGGGCGCAGTGCATACCCCGATCCTGTAAAGCTCCAGTAATCACAGCGACGCTACCATCTCTGCCCCAGTCACCCTATCCTGCAGTACCTGAGGCCGCCTCTTCCAGAGACTGGGGGCGTGTGCGGCTGGGAGTGCGTATACTCATCCCGCTATGGGGGCAGGTCAACAGGAGGGACAGAGGACACTGCTGGGCGCTCTCCCTCCCCAGGCTCTGCTTCAGCAGCTGAACCCGCCAACAACGCTCCTCCGTCCAATGATTTATTTATTTTTTTTGAAGATCAGTTTAAAAAAAATTAATTAAAAATCAAATCAATTATCAAATTTTGGGTGAATTAATTTGATTTATCGCCCAGCCCTACTGTAAAGTAAACACAAAAAGACAAGACACAAGTTAAAAATATGTTTTATGCAAATAAAAACACGATGAGCATTTTATTAAACCAAAACATCGATCTAGTCCATGGAATACGGAATGCTCTGGATAAAGAGATCTGAAAAAACAAAAAGGAGAGAAAGATACTAGTCTACTACTACTCCCAATACTGCTCTACTATTCCCCCAATACTGCCCTACTACTCCTCCCAATACTAGTCTACTACTCCCCCCCAATACTGCTCTACTACTCCCCCAATACTAGTCTACTACTCCCCCCAATACTGCTCTACTACTCCCTATACTGCTCTACTACTCCCCCCAATACTAGTCTACTACTCCTCCCAATACTAGTCTACTACTCCTCCCAATACTAGTCTACTACTCTCCATAGTACTCTACTACAATCTCAATACTGCTCTACTACTCCCCCAATACTAGTCTACTACTCCCCCAATACTAGTCTACTACTCCCTCCAATACTGCTCTACTACTCCCCCAATACTAGTCTACTACTCCCCCAATACTAGTCTACTACTCCCTCCAATACTGCTCTACTACTCCCCCAATACTAGTCTACTACTCCCCCAATACTAGTCTACTACTCCCCCAATACTAGTTACTACTCCCCCCAATACTAGTCTACTACTCCCTCCAATACTGCTCTACTACTCCCCCAATACTAGTCTACTACTCCCCCAATACTGCTCTACTACTCCCCCAATACTGCTCTACTACTCCCCCAATACTAGTCTACTACTCCCTCCAATACTGCTCTACTACTCCCCCAATACTGCTCTACTACTCCCCCAATACTGCTCTACTACTCCCCCAATACTAGTCTACTACTCCCTCCAATACTGCTCTACTACTCCCCCAATACTAGTCTACTACTCCCTCCAATACTGCTCTACTACTCCCCCCAATACTAGTCTACTACTCCCTCCAATACTGCTCTACTACTCCCCCAATACTAGTCTACTACTCCCTCCAATACTGCTCTACTACTCCCCCAATACTAGTCTACTACTCCCTCCAATACTGCTCTACTACTCCCCCAATACTAGTCTACTACTCCCCCAATACTAGTCTACTACTCCCCCAATACTAGTCTACTACTCCTCCCAATACTGCTCTACTACTCCCCCAATACTGCTCTACTCCTCCTCCCAATACTAGTCTACTCCTCCCCCAATACTGCTCTACTCCTCCCCCAATACTGCTGTACTACTCCCCCAATACTGCTCTACTACTCACCCCAATACTGCTCTACTACTCCTCCCAATACTAGTCTACTATTCCTCCCAATACTAGTCTACTACTCCCCCCAATACTGCTCTACTACTACCAACCCAATACTGCTCTACTACTCCCCCCAATACTAGTCTACTACTCCCCCCAATACTAGTCTACTACTCCCCCCAATACTAGTCTACTACTCCCCCCAATACTAGTCTACTACTCCCCCCAATACTAGTCTACTACTCCCCCCAATACTAGTCTACTGCTTGCACTGCCATTGCTGCTACTATTACCCCCCCCCCCCCCACACACACACACACTCCTGATATCACAACTACTACAGCCCTTATCTTCTAGTCTAGTTATCTACAAGTACCCTTGAAACCATACCCCCCCCTTGGAGCCATATATGTTTTAGGGGCCTCCCCTCTGTGCCCCCAATGAGTTTTAGGGTCCCCCTATGCCCCCAATCAGTTTTAGCCCCACCCCCTCTGTGCCCCCAGTTTTAGCCCCCACCCCTCTGTGACCCCAATCAGTTTTAGCCCCCTCTCTATGCCCCCAATCAGTTTTAGCCCCCCTTTGTGTCCCTAATCAGTTTTAGCCCCCAATAAGTTTTAGCTCCCCGTGCCCTCAGTTTTAGCCCCCCCAATCAAATTTATGCCCTCCTCTGTTCCAGATATATGCTCCTCTGTGCCCCCAATTAGTTTTAGGCCTTCCTCTGTGTCCCCCAATCAGACTTGTGCCCTCCTTTGTGCCCCAATTAGTTTTTTTATGCACACACACCCTCTCTGTGACCCCCAATCAGTTTTAGGCTTTCCTCTGTACACCCCAGTCAGTTTTAGCCCCCCCAATCACTTTTAGCCCCCCCAGATATATGCCCCTCTGTGCCCCCAATTAGTTGTTTTATGCCCCCCCTCCTGTGCCCCCAATCAGATTTATGCCCTCCTCTGTGCCAGATATATTTTATTGGCCCCTGTGTCCCCAATTAGTTTAAAAAAAACAAAACAAACTTCAACTCACCTGTCACCTGTTCCCTGGCAGCATTCTGGTGGCAGCGCGTGTCTCCTCCCCCGGCACCTCCTTCATCCTCTCCGCGCTCTCCTCTCCCGACACCTCCTTCGTCCTCTGCACGCTCTCCTCTCCTGGCACCTCCTTCGTCCTCTGCACACTCTCCTCCTTCTCCTTTCGGTGCAGGCAGCGTTGGACAAGGACATGGCCTGTGCCAAAAGATGAAGGGAGAACGAGGAGAGCGCATCAGCTCATTCAGGAGAACTGGAGAGCGATAGGAGGTGGTGAGGGGGCATCCAGGCCTAGTCGTCTAATGTGGCCCCTATAGCTATGACACTGGCTCTCACAGATGGTGACTGCAGAACATCGCAGAACGCTCCCACACCCCTGACCCTGCAGACCGTCGCATAACACCATTCCTACAGACCCCTGACCCTGCAGACCATAGCATAACACCATTCCTACAGACCCCTGACCCTGCAGACCGTCGCATAACACCATTCCTACAGACCCCTGACCCTGCAGACCATAGCATAACACCATTCCTACAGACACCAGACCCTGCAGACCGTCGCATAACACCATTCCTACAGACCCCTAACCCTTCATAACATCCCATAACAATGCAGCCAAAGACCCCCTGACCCTCCATAACAGTGCAGCCATAGACCCCGACCCTCCATAACAGTGCAGCCATAGACCCCCTGACCCTCCTTAACAGTGCAGCCACAGACCCCCTGACCCTCCATAACAGTGCAGCCACAGACCCCCTGACCCTCCATAACAGTGCAGCCACAGACCCCCTGACCCTCCATAACATCCCATAACAGTGCAGCCACAGACCCCCTGACCCTCCATAACATTCCATAACAGTGCAGCCATAGACCCCCTGACCCTCCATAACATCCCATAACAGTGCAGCCACAGACCCCCTGACCCTCCATAACATCCCATAACAGTGCAGCCACAGACCCCCTGACCCTCCATAACAGTGCAGCCACAGACCCCCTGACCCTCCATAACATCCCATAACAGTGCAGCCACAGACCCCCTGACCCTCCATAACATTCCATAACAGTGCAGCCACAGACCCCCTGACCCTCCATAACATCCCATAACAGTGCAGCCACAGACCCCCTGACCCTCCATAACATCCCATAACAGTGCAGCCACAGACCCCCTGACCCTCCATAACATCCCATAACAGTGCAGCCACAGACCCCCTGACCCTCCATAACATCCCATAACAGTGCAGCCACAGACACCATGACCCTCCATAACATCCCATAACAGTGCAGCCACAGACACCATGACCCTCCATAACATCCCATAACAGTGCAGCCACAGACCCCCTGACCCTCCATAACATCCCATAACAGTGCAGCCAGAGGGTGCTTACCTCATGTGTATCATATTTCACTGCACAGAAACTGAAAACACCTCATAAACAGCCCCATAGTGTGATAACACAACAGCCAGCCTGACAGCATCCTCTGTAGTGAGAAGAAAGCCCGGGAAGTTACTGCAGACTGAGATTAGCTCCTCCCACACAGGAGTCTGGTCACATGGGCATGATGACATCACAGGGCCTTTAGCCCACTTGGAAATAGCATCTACCAAGACGTGATGATGTGCCCAGAGACCCCAGTATGTATCGGCGGGCCCCTAACTGTCATATGCGGCCTCTGGGGGCCCAGTCCCCTCTGTTACTACACTTTTTTTTTTGTTTTACTAACAGAAAAAAAATGTAGTAACAGACGGAAGTGGGCCCCCAGAGGAGCTGTGGGCCCCGGCACTTGCCCTAGTCAGACGGGTGCTGACGCCGGCCCTGGTTGGTGGCACTGGTGCCTAACTACTGGGTGGGGGTGACATGTAACCCATCTTTAGACCTGCCAGACACACTGGTATTTAAGGAAATCATATAACATATTAAACTAAGATTTTCTCAACTCACTTCATAACATTCGTTAAACAGCAAACAGGCTCCATCCCTACAGAATAAACTCTACATCACACATACATGCTCACCACTGCGCTGCACCCACATATCCAACACACACATAGCACTGCTGCATCAACAAATACACACACACCTCTGCTGCACACACATACACATTTGGTACCTAGTTCTCATGTTGGGTGACTTCTCCTAGACCTATGATTGATCACTTGCTTCTGAAGTTATGAAAGTGCGATGCCCTGGCCCCTGGGGGCCACTTCCGCAGTGCTGATGTTATGAGCGGGCAATGACCGGGGCAGCTGCAGGGGTTATACTTGTCACGGTATAGGCCTGAGGGCGGCACAGCTGTAGGGCCGGTCTGTGGAATCTGCGGGTGATGATGGGCATGCGATTCTTCGCTGCACCTAGTCAGGGCACCAGTTAGTGGACACCAATGCCAGGGTTCAGTAACAGCGGTTTTATTAAAGTTGAAGTAACTTGTAGTAACGAGTTCCTCCGGTTGCAACCGGGTATATAGCAGGCTTAGACAGTGCAGGAGTGATGCTGCATAGGCTGCGGAGATACGTGCCGGATGTTGGGAGTAGTAGTATGAGAAGAAACTAGCGTTGCTGGGTGGAAGAACTTGGGAGTAATACTTGCTGTGGGTACTTGTAGAGATGAGAGAGATATCCGCACGACACCCAGATGAGAGAGAAGATGACTCCGGACACTTGTGTAGGCAGGCAGCCGGTTACTGGAACGCAGCAGCAGAATCAGTCACTCTTCTTATGGTGAAAAGGCTGCAGAGACACTTCTGTCCCCTTCTGAGGGAGAGGACAGAGCAACACAACCTCCTTGCTTGAAAGCAGAGGCTGAACTCCCTTGTCAGCAGAAAGTGGGAAGTCACATGGTTGCTCCTGGCCAGAGCTAGTCGGCCATTGGAGGAACCATGGTTACAGGGCACTGGCATGGTCACGTGATCAGCAGCCTTGCATACCACTGTACAATGTAATAATACACAGGAATATATAAGAATATGCATGAGAATACACATAACCAGAGAATACCAGGGGAATACTAGCAGCAGTTGCAGTGCAAACAATTACCAGAACAGGCATTGACATAGCAATAGAAATGAGCATAATAGGAGTAGTAGTCTGCATGTTCTGGGACACTGCAAAAGTTCCTGCCAGTATTCACGACCTTTCACTTCGCGTTGGTATAGTGTTCTTTGGTGGTAGGAAGCTGGATGTGATGTGTATATTACATCCACTTTTCTCTCTTGTTCTGCACCCATCTCACAGATAGGTGCCAGGCAGTAGGAGGGACGTGAATGCTACATAGTTCTCTTAGTAATCGGGGAGCTTTCTGCCCAATCATCAGGGAGCAGACAGTGTAATGTCCCAGCACAGGTGTGTGACTAAGTTCTATACACCTTGGTAAAGTAACTCTCTCAGGTTCACATAACAAGGGATGGTGGAGATCGTATTATGTGTTTTTCCGGACTAGGTGTCACTGTTGTATTTATTGTATGTACTGAACTATGCACAGCTGAAGGTCTCATGAGTTAACTACTGTTTGTCACATGTTGTGTTTCCTCCTATCATAGGGCTTGTTTCCCCCAGTTTTCTGCCTATTCAATTTATCATCTCTTTCCCACACACAACCCCACCAATTACAGGCTAGCTAAGGTAACCCTTTAAAAAGGAGATAGTTCTTGGTGGGAGGGTTTTTTGTCAGTAGAGGTGGAGAGAGACAGACACAGAGCACAGTTCCTGCTGCAGTGAAGCCAGGGCCTGGCTTAGGCCAGGACCTTTATCAGACATATTTTTTTTTTATGCTGTTAACTACTGCTAGCATGCAGTGCTAGAAACCAGAGGAGGGAGTGACATTCTCTGAGGAAAACCTTGTCCACACCAGGGATACCTTCTGCAACACACAGGACAGTCACCTGGAGTTAGGTACTGGCCCAGTAGGACAAAGAGCATGTATGCCGACGCATCCTACTGCAATGCACGGCTATTCTGGGAAGTCTTGGAAAGTCTGCTCAACCCAACACAGGTACCTGGAACCTTGTACTACCCTAGCAGGATGGGTAACCCGAAACTATAGGGCAAAAGGTGGTCAGATTAACCAAACCTTAAGCGTGGCGCTCCGGGGGTGGGTTCCAACACCACTCCTGGCCACCGTGACAAGTGTCCAAGTGACCCTACACCCACACAGCATCTGCAACACCGCATAGCTACCCAAGCATATGGAAACAGGGTGGTCTGCCACTGCTGGATCACCTTGACTGTGGACAGTTGCCCGCTGCTTTTTCCAGCACCCAATGGGTGGCATCACCCAGTTTGGGGAGCACTGTTGGGGAGATCTACTCATCTTCCTGAACTTTCGTGGCTGAACATGTATTAGCGTGTCAGGGGCCGTAGCTGTCAGCCAAACAAGCACTTTGGCCGACAGCTATCTTCACTGTATATGCAACATTAGATGTTGACTATCTCGCGATTTACTATAATGTAGGTTCCCATTTGAATTTGGGTTTTTAGCAGTTCAAGTTTCTTTCAACCCACAGGAACAAGTGACCTTTGAAAAATAAACACGAAAACAAAACCCAAAGAAACTTTGAAGATAGATTGCATCCAATACAAGAGATAGAGGACTAGAAACTGTAAAAATGGAGCATGTCTGCTCTAATAAAGATTAATGGCTGGAAAAACAAGGCCGTTGTATAAACATTTGGAACATGGACTCCCTCCCGTTCAAAAACAAAGTTTCCGCTTTATGTTCTTGAAAGGGAGCTGCTGTCCACAATCAACATTTCAGCTTCCCCGCCCTTCTTTTACAGATACAATCATATTACCTTGTTTATTATACTTGGCTGTTCTTTTATACGTGGACACATGGTAGGAAGAATCTGTGTAATGGGATTTTAGACGTAAAGTTTCTTGTTCTATTCAGCCAAATTTAAAGGGGTTCAAAAATCACAAAAATAAAGTATATAAAACTATAGTTTATAATATCAGTCACACATATGTATGTCAATGTGTCTGGAACCTCTGAGAACTAGAGATGTGTGATAGAAAGTAATGAGCATGTGTAATGGCTGGGGTCGTGGATCCTCTGTACTGTCACCAGGGATGGCATAAACCACACCAGGGAGCGGAGTCTAAGAGGCCGCTGGTTTTCACCAGAGCCCGCCGCAAGGCGGGATGGGCTTTCTGCGGCAGGCGACCCCCAGGTCGCTACCCCTGGCTTGGTTTGCTAGTGACGGCGGGCAAGGTGAAGCTGGAGCAGCAGGCAGTAGATCGTGCAGATAGTGGTCTAGGCGTAACCGTAGGGGGCAGAGGCAATAGACAGGAACTACGGACAAGGGCAATGGACAGGAACAACAGACAAGGGCAGGCCTGGAGACAGGAGCGGGGCGAGGTAAGGCGCCCCCGGGGGCCGAACTAGCTGCAGCGCTGGGTCCCTGCACTCAGACACCGGCGGCTGCCTGACACGGGGAGGAGTTGCGGTGGCGGCCCGCTGCATAGACAGCTTTCTGGTAGACGAAGCTAAGCAGTGCTTTCAGGGTTCCTATATGAGTTCTGGTAGCTGTTTTTACTAAATGGTTTTTACAAAACGATCATCAGATTGATATCAGGCATGTGTAAAGTTATTGATCGCAGCAGGTCTCAGTGTTGAGACCTGCTGTGATCAGTAGATATAGCCAGGGAGAGAGCGCGGCAGCAGCACAATACACTCCTCGGCTGTATCTCCCAATCAATTAATTCCGACAATGTAAGCGCTCTATTACATCAAAGATTATCGTGCGAAAAATTGTTATATCGTTTGAATTTAAGCCATAATCTCTCCGCGTGTACGCAGGCAACAATGAAACTAGAGATAAGCAAATCGCTCATCTAAACGAAGCAAAGCGCTTCGTTTGATCAGTTGATCAGCTCCCTGGCGCTCCTCCCAGGATGCCGGGAACAGCTAGAACCAATCCTGGGAAACGTCTTCCAGTTTCCCAGAATTGGAGTTATCTTTTCCCTGGCACCCAGGGTGGATTGGCAGAAAGCAGAGCAGCGCTGAAAGACGGATGGCTTTATGAGTGGAATAGAAAGAAATCCGAAGCACTCGTTTTTTGTAAATGCAAAAGTGTTCATACATTTATTGACAGCGTGCAGGAGAGAAGCCAGGAAAATAACAATGCTTTCATTAGCAAACAATAAATAGAATGTAAAGCGACTGTGGACGTTTCGGTCCTATCCAGGACCTTTTTCAACGTCGCTGCGAAGGAAAAATAAGTACGTAAGTAACCAAATATATACAAAATATGTACAAAATATATACAAAATATACAAAATAGTAGACAGTAAATATGTGTATAAGTTATGTCATGGAGTGGAATACATAGGGAGATTCGTAGTGAAGTTGCCGTGGTGATATCTCAAGTGAGATCCTGAGAGGTCATAAAATCTGTGTATATTCTGTGGTATGAGTATAGTAAGTACACTGGATGTAAAATGAGATGGTGTGTGACATAATGTATACAAACCAAACACATGGTATATGGTGCTGTATCCAGTACAGTACAGATATTATAGTATGTGACATATATGTCAGTACGGGTACCATAGGTACCGATTCAGTAGTCATGCATTGAACATGGTATATTTGGAGCAGAAAATTGTACAATAATGTATAGGCATGGGTCACATATATGTCAATAAGTTATGGAGTATGCTGGGAGGAGGGGGGGAAAGGGGGAGGGGGTTAGGATCATCCAAAAGGAATAGGTCGGGCAGGAGTAGGAGAGGTAAGGAATGGAGTAAGTAGAAAGTGAAAGATGGGGAGCTAGAGGGAGAGTGTAGCCATGCGGACCGGCGGTGTACAGGTGGCTTACCCGTGGGTATGTCCGGTGGGGCGCGCTCCTGGCGCTAACCTGTGGCGTTTCAAGCGCTGTGTGAGGCCGACCGCTTGTAAGCGGGCTTAAGAACGCTCAAAACCGGAAGTGAGGTGCGTCACTTCCGGTGCGCGTCACGGTGCGTTCCACCGTGGAACGCATGCCGGAAATCGCGCATGCGCACTCTGAACGGGATCGTATGTGAGGAGGAATGGCCCTAATATGGTATAGCGAGATGGAGAGAGGTAACAGGAGTATATTGGACAGCTAAAGAAGCATGATTGTCACCTAGGGGAATATAAGTGGATGTATGGGTCTGGATCTGCATGTAATGTACTGGAACCAGGGGTCAAAAGTGAGGTAGGGTGAGAGAAGGGGGGAGAAGAAAGGAGGAAAAAATAAGAGAGGAAGAATAGATGAAGGGAGGAGAAGGGGTGGAAAAAGGGGGAAAGAAGGGAAAAGGGAAAAAGAGGGGGAAAGAAGGGGGGGGGGGGGAAGGGGGAAAGAGGGGGGGAACACCGGGAGAAAAGGGGACCCAAGAAAAAAAAAAAAAAAAAAAAAAAAAGGGGGGGGGGGGGGGGGGGGGGAAGCCAAAGATAAGGTAAAGAAGCAAAGAGGGACAAATAGGGACGGTGGGGGGAACGGACAAATGGGGGGGACAAGGGAGGGGGGGGGGAGAGAAGGGGGAGGGGTAAGGGAAAATGGGGAGGGGGGGGGGGGCGGGGGAGGGTTATACTACCTCACAGGTTCTGAGGTTGAAGTGCTTATGGGACCTAGGAGGCAAAGTAACAACAAAGTCAATGAACAGGGTAAACAACACATGATAATAGTACAGTACAGGTTCAAGACAAGATATCATATTCCCGATTCAAACCGTTCGGTGTGAGAGTTTGTAAGGTGTGAATCCAGTAGGATTCTCTTTTCCTCAGAAGAAGGTTCATGTTGCCGCCCCTGCGAGGATAGGCGACCTGTTCCAGAATCTGGAACCTCAGTTGTGCGATCGTGTGTCCTTTATCGTGAAAATGTTCTGGGATCGGGAGCCACGTTTTTTTGCAGCGAATCGTCGACTTGTGGCTGCTGATCCTGTCTTTGACCCGTTGCGAAGTCTCGCCAACATAGGCGAGACCGCAGGGGCATTTAATGAGGTAGATAACGTTCCGGCTGTTACACGTGTGGTGTCCTTTAATGTGAAAAGATTTACCCGTATGTGGGTGTGTAAATCGATCTCCTTTAATAATGTTGGAGCAACACATGCAGCTTAGACATGGGAAAGTGCCGTTGTTCTTGGGGTTGAGTAAGATTTGTCTAGGACTCTTCCTAAAGCTACCTATATCAGCTCTGATGAGAGTGTTGCGGATGTTAGGTGGGCGTTTGAGACACATCATGACTGGTTCGGAGAATTCCTTAATTTGTGGATACGATCTAGTTAATACAGGCCAGTGTTTCCTCACTACTTGTTGTATTTTTGGAATTATGGGGTGGTAAGTGTGGACAAACGGGATACGTGCTGTATTATTGCATCTGGGGGTATGGGGTTGAGGATTGAGACATCGGGATTTCTCTTTTTCAAGTAATGTCCTAGGATAACCTCTTTCTTGAAATTTATTGGCCATATTGTCAAGGCGTTGGGGTATGAGTGTATTGTCAGAGACTATTCTTGAAACCCGTGTGTATTGTGATCGTGGGAGTGATAATTTGGTGGATCTGGGATGACAGCTTCCGTAATGGAGTAGGCTGTTACGGTCCGTGGGTTTGGAGTATATGTCTGTGGTGAGTAGGCCTTCGGTACTTTTGGTCACTAGTGTGTCAAGAAAACAAATCTGGTCTAAGTCTTGATGGATAGTAAACTGTAGTTCTGGACGGACGTTATTGAGGGTTGTAAAAAATTGTTTTAGTGTGTCCTCACTACCATTCCAAATGCAGAACACGTCATCTATGTATCTGTACCAACATAGGGCGTGAGTTTGGAACAGTTGATGATTATAGACGTGTTCCTTCTCAAATAGAGCCATGTAGCTATTGGCGTATGGGGGCGCCACATTAGATCCCATGGCAGTCCCACATCGTTGTCCATAGTGGGTGTCGCCAAATAAGAAAAAGTTGTCATGTAATACTATGTGTAGTAATTCAATGCAGAATTCTATAGATTGTTCAGACAGATTTGTTTCTGTAAGTAGTGTTCTGACTGCATGTATGCCCTTGTCATGATGTATGGAAGTATAGAGGCTGTTCACGTCAAGTGTGACTAGTAGACTTGAGGGCGGTATTCGTTTCAGGTTTTTTAGATTTTTCAGGAAATGTCCTGTATCTAGGATAAATGATGGAGTATTCTTGATCAAAGGGGTAATAATTTTCTCTAGGAAGATGGATAAGGGTGACAGGATCGAGTCTGTTGATGCTACTATGGGGCGTCCTGGTGGTTTGTCAAGGGACTTATGTATTTTGGGTAATACATAGAAGACAGGTGTAATGGGATGAGGGTTTGTCAAGAAAGATTGTGTTTTGTTGTCTATGATTTTCTTTTGTACGGCTGCCTCTAATACACTCGTAATGTGATTGCGGATTGTGGGGGTGGGGTCATGGGGTAAAGGTGTGTAGGTAGTTGTATCACTCAACTGTCGGTGGATTTCTAATATGTAGTCTTGCCGATCCATGACCACTGTTGCACCACCTTTATCCGCAGGCTTAATGACTATTTGTGTATTGGTTTGGAGTGACCTGAGTGCTTGTCTCTCGGGTGCTGTAAGATTATTGTGTGTTGGGAAAGACCCTCTCTGAGTATCCTTGATGATGCTCTTGACATCTCGATCTATCAGTGAAATCACTGTTTCAGTTGCATGAAACGTTTTGGGAGGATTGAAAGGGCTCCGGTTACGGAGACCCATGGTGGTAATGGATAGTTCTGGTGTGTCTAGTGAATTTCTTGGATGAAGTTGATTGGTTATGGTACCAAAGTATGTCTTTAATCTTAAGGTTCTATAAAAGTTATTGAGTTCTTGTTCTAACAGGAAGGTGTTAAGGGGGGAGGTGGGGCAGAACGACAGGCCCTTCTGAAGAACCTGTAGTTCAGCGGGGGATAGGATGTAGGAGGAGATGTTGACAACCAGGTTTGTGGGCTTACCTGGGACCGGGTCTGCATTCTTGGCCCGTAGTCTCTGTTGCCTCTTCCCCGCCCTCCTCGTTATCTACCTCATTAAATGCCCCTGCGGTCTCGCCTATGTTGGCGAGACTTCGCAACGGGTCAAAGACAGGATCAGCAGCCACAAGTCGACGATTCGCTGCAAAAAAACGTGGCTCCCGATCCCAGAACATTTTCACGATAAAGGACACACGATCGCACAACTGAGGTTCCAGATTCTGGAACAGGTCGCCTATCCTCGCAGGGGCGGCAACATGAACCTTCTTCTGAGGAAAAGAGAATCCTACTGGATTCACACCTTACAAACTCTCACACCGAACGGTTTGAATCGGGAATATGATATCTTGTCTTGAACCTGTACTGTACTATTATCATGTGTTGTTTACCCTGTTCATTGACTTTGTTGTTACTTTGCCTCCTAGGTCCCATAAGCACTTCAACCTCAGAACCTGTGAGGTAGTATAACCCTCCCCCGCCCCCCCCCCCCCCCCTCCCCATTTTCCCTTACCCCTCCCCCTTCTCTCCCCCCCCCCCCCTCCCTTGTCCCCCCCATTTGTCCGTTCCCCCCACCGTCCCTATTTGTCCCTCTTTGCTTCTTTACCTTATCTTTGGCTTTCCCCCCCCCCCCTTTTTTTTTTTTTTTTTTTTTTTTTTCTTGGGTCCCCCCCTCTTTCCCCCTTTCCCCCCCCCTTCTTTCCCCCTCTTTTTCCCTTTTCCCTTCTTTCCCCCTTTTTTTCCCCTTTTTCCACCCCTTCTCCTCCCTTCATCTATTCTTCCTCTCTTATTTTTTCCTCCTTTCTTCTCCCCCCTTCTCTCACCCTACCTCACTTTTGACCCCTGGTTCCAGTACATTACATGCAGATCCAGACCCATACATCCACTTATATTCCCCTAGGTGACAATCATGCTTCTTTAGCTGTCCAATATACTCCTGTTACCTCTCTCCATCTCGCTATACCATATTAGGGCCATTCCTCCTCACATACGATCCCGTTCAGAGTGCGCATGCGCGATTTCCGGCATGCGTTCCACGGTGGAACGCACCGTGACGCGCACCGGAAGTGACGCACCTCACTTCCGGTTTTGAGCGTTCTTAAGCCCGCTTACAAGCGGTCGGCCTCACACAGCGCTTGAAACGCCACAGGTTAGCGCCAGGAGCGCGCCCCACCGGACATACCCACGGGTAAGCCACCTGTACACCGCCGGTCCGCATGGCTACACTCTCCCTCTAGCTCCCCATCTTTCACTTTCTACTTACTCCATTCCTTACCTCTCCTACTCCTGCCCGACCTATTCCTTTTGGATGATCCTAACCCCCTCCCCCTTTCCCCCCCTCCTCCCAGCATACTCCATAACTTATTGACATATATGTGACCCATGCCTATACATTATTGTACAATTTTCTGCTCCAAATATACCATGTTCAATGCATGACTACTGAATCGGTACCTATGGTACCCGTACTGACATATATGTCACATACTATAATATCTGTACTGTACTGGATACAGCACCATATACCATGTGTTTGGTTTGTATACATTATGTCACACACCATCTCATTTTACATCCAGTGTACTTACTATACTCATACCACAGAATATACACAGATTTTATGACCTCTCAGGATCTCACTTGAGATATCACCACGGCAACTTCACTACGAATCTCCCTATGTATTCCACTCCATGACATAACTTATACACATATTTACTGTCTACTATTTTGTATATTTTGTATATATTTTGTACATATTTTGTATATATTTGGTTACTTACGTACTTATTTTTCCTTCGCAGCGACGTTGAAAAAGGTCCTGGATAGGACCGAAACGTCCACAGTCGCTTTACATTCTATTTATTGTTTGCTAATGAAAGCATTGTTATTTTCCTGGCTTCTCTCCTGCACGCTGTCAATAAATGTATGAACACTTTTGCATTTACAAAAAACGAGTGCTTCGGATTTCTTTCTATTGGACTATTTTGGATGAAAACATCCGTCCGTAATTAGCACCAAATACTCCTGCTGTGCACCCCTATTTCTTCAAAAAAGGCTTTATGAGTGGAGCACTGATCAAATGAAGCGCTTTGGTTCGTGAGTCATTGATCGCATCTTTTGAGCTAATCCAAAATTGTCGTAAATTACTCACAACTCTTTCGGTGTATGCACACATTGTTTGTACGCTGGGATCAGAAGGACGATACAAATAATCATAATCGTTTTGTGTATTAAAGTGACCAATTTTAGGTTGTGATTGTTTATCGAACATTGGTGGTATATCACTAGGATATGGTACTAATGCCTGATTAGTAATAGTGCGTTTCCACAGACAGATTTATCTGACAGATTTTTGAAGCCAAAACAAGGAACAGACTATAAACAGAGAACAGGTCATAAAGGAAAGACTGAGATTTCTTCTCTTCTCAAATCCACTCCTGGCTTTGGCTTCCAAAATGTGTCAGATAAATCTGTCTGTGTAAACGCACCATAAAGCGATGAATAGCGGCGGCAGCGAGCAGGAACGAGGAGCAAACGAGCGCTAATAGCGCTCGTTTGCTCCTCCAAACGACTCGTGGAATAGGGGCATTAGAGTCCCACTGTTGTGATCCATTTCTCTGAACACCTGCAGAGGTAGCCATTGACCATAAACTCTTAACAGAGTAGCTACAAAGAGTCTAGACTCTAGAGAGTCTATGTGTTAGGGCCAAATTACACAAGGTGTAATAGAGTTAGTGATCAGCAGACAAATGAGAAGAACCCATTCCTATGAATTAAAGGGGTTCTTCAGGATTTGAAAAACATGGCCCCTTTCTTCCAGACGCAGCACCACTCTTGTCTCTGGTTTGGGTTTTGCAACTAGACTTATTCACTTTAATAGAACTGAGTTGCAAAACCTCACCCAAACTGGACAGGAGAGGTAATATTTTATAAGCCTGGATAACCCCTTTAAGGTAAAGGTGCCCAGTTTGAGAAAGGGCTACACGAACAAGAGAGTGGTTGACCAAGAAGGGCACACAGCATCGGTTTCGGAGATAGAGACAGATGTAAAGCTGGTACAATAGGTCAGAAGCTTGGTGGTAAAAGCAAGAGACACATCACAGTGCATTGTGGGTAAAACAATCAGTAGCAGACTATTGGAGATTCATGAAGATGTAGCAGAGCTGAAAGTGTTTAACGCTGATGCTCTGAAACGTGGACAGGAAAGCCAGCGTGATACACAAGGGTCAGGCAAAGTCAATGTGAGATAAACAGACACAGGTCAGACACGGGGTAGCAGATTATGGACAATACACCTTCACTAAGGCAGAAACACAGGCTCAAGAACAATGGCTGCCTTGGAAGAAGAAGCAGCATAGTGGAAGATAGGGACAGAGATGAGACAGAGATTCAACTCAGCCAACAGTATGATGCCATGGCCGACCTCCGGCAAAGGGGAGGGGCTAAAGGGACACTAAATACTCCCCCTATAGACTACACCATGTGATTAGCTTACCGACAGGGGACTCTAAACAAGCCTTGTCCAAATTAGAGAGCACCTTTAAGCCTTGGTAATACATGACATAAATGTACAGTACAGTCAGATTAAAAGCCAAGGTCTCTTCACTATTACGGAAATCCAGACCAAATTTTTTTCCCCACTCAAATAGAAATAGAAGATGATAAAATGAAGAACCATATTTCTTATTTGTAAAGTAATTATCTTTAAGTAAATTGTTATCGTTCAATGACAAATGGATCTCGACTTTCCTTCCAAACAATTTGCGATTAATCATCCCTTTTATTAGGACTTGGATGGTGAGGGGAATTGTTAATTTCCTCCTTGTTAGTAATTTATAAATGGATTTCTTTTCGTCTGGCTGGCCTTGCGTTCCCCTTGAGAAATGCCTGGAAATGTATACAGAATACAATGGTGCAGAGCACAAACATGTCTACATCTGTTACAATGGACACCGGATAGAACACCTCCTGTATGTCTTCCAGTCCTTATGAGCTGCTGTATCTGCTGCAGGAAGTGGTGTATTCTTTCCTGTCTGACACAATGCTCTTTACTGCCAAACTTTTGCTCTGGACAGTTCCTGACATGGACAGAGGTGGCAGCAGAGAGCACTGTGTCAGACTGTAGAATACACCAATTCCTGCAGGACATACAGCAGCTGATAATTACTGGAAGACTTAAATTTTTTAAATATATATAATTTAAAAAATTTGTATAACTTTCTGACACCAGTTGACTTACAAAATGTTTTTTTCTTCAGCGTACCCCTTTAAGCTGAGGATTAAGGTATGTTTCTTACTTTCATCCTTGTCGCTGTTTTCATGCTATTAGCAGTTTAATCCTTATGCTAACTAGGCATTTTGGTAAACTCAGGGCAGGACAATCTGCCCCCGCTACCCCATCCTTTTTAATGAAAATCAGTGGAGCCCCGCCCCCAGTGCATCGAAAACCTAATTAGCATAGGTTTAATCATTATGCTAATTAGGTTTTTGGTGCATTTTGGTTTCCCATTAAAATGAACTGCATTGTGGCACAAAAGTAAGGTAGGTAAGGAAAGAAGGCAAGAGGCATTAAAAAATGCCTAAAGACGCATCAAATCTAAAGTCTCCCTGTCATTACTGGAAAACTTTTAAAATGTTGCAGATACATATCAAAGGTATCGATTGGTCGATGTCCACAAATCTTTAGATGTAGCTTGCTTCATTGTGTGCTGCGGGAGGTTCTGATGCGGGCGCACGCTGATGCGCCCGCATCAGAACACTGCCACCGGAAAGATCACCATGACAGTACTTCAGTACCGGCTGGGATGATCCAGACAGAGACAGGCCGGAACGGAATACGTTGTGTGAACATAACCTAAGGCTGTGTTAACACATCATTCCTCACAGAGTCTTTGTAAAATGAAAGGTGGAATCTGGTTGGTTGCTAGGGGCAACTAAGACAATTCTACTTTACACCAGTTTGATAAATCTCCCCCATAGCGTTTTTTTTAACCAGGCAAAAAAATCCTATAAGAAGAAATGTGTAAAGGAAGCCGCACCATTTGTGGTAATACTATACACCAGTGCTTCTCGAACTTTTTCTGCTGGAGCCTCACACAACAGACCAAGGCAATGCTTGGGCCTAACCAGACTGACCAAGAGGGTGCCTGGGCCTCACCACATCTGGTGAAAGTCCATTTAAAAGCTGAAAATAATGCTAGGGTTGCCTATCACCCATCTACCAGGCTCTATATACTAATAAAGCAAGTACAAAATAAATTTATAACGTTGCTAAAATTTAGATTTTTGCAAACCGCAAAAGGACTGTGTAGATCAGTTACTTTAAACTTGGCTCCTCAGCTGGGCCTCACCAACAACTAGGGGGCTCCTCATTGGTGAGGCCCGCCTCACAGTTTGAGAAGCACTACTATACAGTATAGAATTATTAATTATTATTATATTATGATATAGCATTATTATTTAAGCATCAAAGAATGCTAATATTTTTCCATTGAATGGGGCAGTTACGCGTTCACTGTATGATACTTTAATTTAGGTACTATATGAAATCATATGACTGGCTTTCAAGTGCTGTGAGCAAAACGGAAAGACGCAGCAGTGTCACTGCAAGGAAAGGGTTACACTAAGCACTGAGCTAGTATTGTTACTGTGGCTGACAAAGGGAGGAGGCTGGGGGAGATTACACTGCAGCACTGTGGACATACAGCAGTAGATACACTGGTATTTACACAAGGGACATCTGCCCTGTGATTTATGGGTGGTCAGAGATGAAAAGGAAGCCTTGATCTACCTTTGAGGAACAGTGTGGATCATCTTTAGCAGGCAGACAAGCTCAGTTTAAAAGTATACAGCCCAGAGTTTCTCAGTCTCTCTCTCCTGCAAAAACCCTGCTCCCATTTTATGCATTCTGTCTTGTTCTAGCTGTTACTGGAGACAGATTTCCCCTAACAACAGGTAGTGGACCGCAGACTGCAGAGGAGTAAGACAACTAGTAGTCAATACTTTAAAGCTGTTTTCTGGGGGTATTGGCTATTAAAGCAAAGGTACCATTTCATAAGTGAATTATTTTTTTTCCCACTACCTTGTCGCTTATAACCTCCAATAGAATCAAGCCTGTGGGGAGGGAATATCAGTACAGTGGGGGGTGACGGGTCAGTTCACATGAAGAAACTGGTGCTGAGGGCAAGAACTGGACGACAATTTAAAAAATGCAGCTGGGATCTCCGAGCTGACGCCAACAAAGTAGTGAAAAAAAATAATTCACATATGAAGTGGTACATTTGCTTTAAATGTAGATAGATTTAACTACAGAAAGTAGGGCTTATTGAGCAAAAATCTTTTTCTTTCAAATCAACTGGTTTCAGAAAGTTATACAGGTTTCTAATTTACTTCTATTTAAAAATATCAAGTCTTCTTATACTTATCAGCTGCCTTATGTCCTGCAGGAAATGTTGTTTTTCTTTCCAGTCTGACACAGTGCTCTCTGCTGCCACCTCTGTCTAAGACAGGAACTGTCCAGAGCAGTAACAAATCCCCATAGAAAACCTCCCCTGCTCTGGACAGTTCCTGTCATAGACAGAGGTGGCAGTAGAGAGCACTGTGCTAGGGGCCCATTCCATCAGCCCGATTCGGCCGATTATCGCTCAGTGAAATAGAGAGAACGATCAGCCGATGATCGAGTCATCGGCTGATTGTTCAAATCTAAAATCATCAGTCGCCACCCGTGCATAGCTGCGGTTACCGACGATTTCACAAACATCATACATTACCTGCCCAGGCGCAGGTCTCCTCCTCCCAGTCCCGCGCGGCAGCATCAGCTTCGGAGCGGCCTGTCTGAGCTGACAGATCGTCGCTCGTTTACATCGTTGATCGGGCCCTGCTCGGCCCGCGGAATAGGGCTCTTAGACTGAAAAGAATACACCACTTCCTGCAGGACATACAGCACCTGAAGTACTGGAAGCCTGGAGATTTTTAAATAGAAGTATATTACAAATCTGTATAACTTTATGAAAGCAGTTTATTTGCAAGAAAAAGATGTTCGCTGGAGTACCCCTTTAAACAAGGACAGCAGAGTTGCAGAGCTTTCAATCATATCATCCATAAGCGTTACGTACATAAACCCTATTGGGGAGATTTATCAAACATCGTGTAAAGTGAAACTGGCTCAGTTGCCCCTAGCAACCAATCAGATTCCACTTTTCATTCCTCACAGACTCTTTGGAAAATGAAAGGTGGAATCTGATTGGTTGCTAGGGGCAACTGAGCCAGTTTCACTTTACACCATGTTTGATAAATCTCCCCCTATGTCCCTACGACATTGTGATGAATTTGCCCCTGTACATAATACCTGATTCCCACCCCATCTCGCTCCCCACCTTGAGCGAACACTTAAAGGGGTTATCCAGTGCTACAAAACCATGGCCACTTTCCCCCCTCTCTTGTCTCCAGATCAGGTGGGGTTTGCAATTAAGCTCCATTTACTTAAATGGAACTCAGTTTGAAACCCCACCCAAACTGGAGACAAGAGAGGGCCATGTTTTTGTAGCACTGGATAACCCCTTTAAGTACACATATCCTTGGTTATTAGAGCAATTGCACTTTAACAAGTAACAAGTTGCTGTTCCATTTGGTCATTTATCACTAGAAGAAATCTTCCTCTCCGCTCATTTATAACTCAGTGTTTAGGAGATTAAGCAGATATCGCTGCTCGGTTTTCCTGAAATGAAGTGAACTTTTTATTTTTCATGTCTGATATTTGCTCAACCACTCCTGCCGGTGACTCATTCAGTGTCAGGACGATTGTACGGCTCTAACCTTTTTATTAGCTCCTAGCCAAAATAAGCAGATCGGTTGTCAGCTAATAAGGTTGTTGAATAGCGAGAGATAAAATATCTCAAGTGGAATGAAGCTCTGAGTCCACACGTTCCGGCTGCCAGACTCAGACCATGGCGGAGGTTTATACATGAATGTATGTACAGGGTAAATCCATCAGACGGGAAGGTCGTACTATTATAGGAAATTGTAATAGAATCTACTTGCTGCATAGCTATATGCAGTTTTGTAGTGGTTGGAAGGCCATAGTCTGGAGGCTACTGCTTAAATCCTTCAGCAAATGGACAGAGTAGGAGGTTGGTGGTCATCACTAAAGCTTTGGCTGTCCAGGCATGATGGGAGTTGTAGTTTTGCTACCCCTACCCCTGATCTAGACTAAGGCTAATTAGTAAGGCAAAGTTCACAGTGTCCCAAGTCTACAGTAAATCAGCTATAAGACATGCAAGTAACCCAATCTCGAAGATGCCCAGACCACCAGGCTCTGATCAGTGACTGTAAGAAGCCCTTGATCTGGGACCATGACCATCCCTGTAACTAGAAAACCTCCAGCACAGGCTTCTCACTAGACAGAACAATAAAAGAAACTACAATTTGGGTTTAAAATTTTTAAACCAATAGGGTTTTGCATCTTGATTTTATTTCAGCCATAAGGGCCCTTTAAACAGGCCTAATAGGTCCAGATACCTGCACAGACCTTGTTGATAGGTGTTCATTAGAGATGAGCTCAACTCGAGGATCCTCGAGTCCGAGCTTTAGGCATTAACCCCTTCAAGACCAAGCCCTTTGATGCCCAGATGTCCAGGTCAAATTAATACAATGTTCCTCCCCGCCTTCTAAGAGCCATAGTGCTTTTATTTTTCCACCTACATGGCCGGTTGGGGTGCCCTTTATTGCGCCATGATCTCTAGTTTTTATTAATATCATATTGGTGTAACAAAAATTTTGATCGCTTTTTTTTTTTGATTATATAATTTAACAAAATCAGCAACCTGGTGTGTTTTTTCCCGTTTACGCCATTCACCGTGCGGGAACAATAATGTTATATTTTAATAGATCGGACAATTCCGCACGCTACGATATGTAATATGTTTATTTATTTATTTTTTATTTTTATAATAGGCAAGAGGGGTATTTTTAACTTTTTTTGGGAAGGGGTTTATAGGTTTTTTTAAATACTTTTAAAAAAAATGTTATTACCCTTTTTTTATTAGATTGCATGTACTGATCTATGCTATGCCATAGCATAGCATAGATCAGTGTTATCGACGATCTATGCATAGAGCCTGCATGAGAGCAAACTCTATGCACAGATCGCTGAACCGAAAGGACGGGGGTAAGAGGCTTACCCCTGTGATTAGGATTTTTAGGCCTCCATAGGAGGTCAGACAATGAACAAGCATGACCGACCCTTTTACATAGAACAAATGTCATGTATGAGCATTTCTACTAATGCTCGTTCGACTCATGTGTAACAGGGAGCAGATCTAAGTTCCCCCTAGCTCTTCACCCTCTATCCCACTCCAGAATACGGAGGCTGAACAAGGCTAGGTCGTCCCACAAGCCTGGTTCCAGTATAGGTAGCAACTTGCCCAGCAGACCAGTTGGCATCAAAGAGTAAGGAAGGTACTGAAGTCAGCAGGCCAGGTTGGCCAGTCTGGAGCATAGTCCAAAACACACAAGTGGTTAGGGCAGGCACCTGAAATCATGTACCGATAGGTGCACATTACTACGTGTAATAGTGATGCATGGCCAACAGCTGATGACTGTGTAAAGAACAATAATAAAGTTCATACATAACCTCTTCACGCTTCCCACTGTCTTCTCTGAGCTCCACACAAGCCACTCAGCCAATCACTGGCCGGGACGGGATTGCCGCAGCCAGTGATTGGCTGAGCGGCCTTTCACTTCAGAGACTGTCTCTGAAGTAGCACCAGTGGCTGTGGGGAGTGCGGAGAAGCGGAAAACACACCGGGAGCCTGGAGAGGTAATGTATGAACATCATCTTTAAAGCAAGGGCTGCATGGACATCGCTAAATATATATATATATATATGTATATATCTTGCTGCACAATAATCAAGCTCTGTAATAGGCTCTCTAAACAATCCCCCATCTAGCAGATTAGACCTCATTTACTATATTGATGATCTAATACCTCATAGTCCATCTAAGAAAAACTAAAAGGGAAAGTGACAAACCTGGTCGACACATTGAGATACAGTGAAAAAGAGAATTTATTGGTGAATTAAATACATATTAGTTTTAATAACATATTGTCTACCTTAACTTAGATAGAGTGGAATAAAGTGCACAGGCAGGTATAGTCAGGGGTTGTAGCCCTATTAACGCCCTGCCTGCCTAACAGAGAGAGCGCTGGGGTCAGGCATCCCCTATACCAGGCAATACTCAAGAGGAAGTGGACATCTCTAAAAAACAACAACTATTTAGAACTGACCCCAATAGTAACCTCTTACCAGACAAGTTATAGCTTCACCTCTAAGCAATTTCTGAAACTCTACTGTCTTTCCACAAAGTGTTAGGGGATAGTATTGCCTGGTATAGGGGACGCCCGACCCCATCGCTCTCGCTGTTAGTCGGGCAGGGCATTAATAGGGCTACAACCCCTGACTATACCTGCCTGTGCACTTTATTTCACTCGATCTAAGTTTAGGTAGACAATATGTTAAAACCAATATGTATTTATTTCACCAATAAATTCTCTTTTTCACTGTATCCCAACATGTCCTGTTAGTTTTTCTTTTTTGGTAAGTTTTGACACCTGGGACCAAGATACCTGTACCAAACTAGATGTACATACTAATTTTTTAGGCAGTAGATATAACTTAAAAAAGCAGATACAATATTCATAACGCATTGAATGAGAACATCCACAACAGCGGTTTTCTATCAAGCAATGAACAACCTCCACTACAGGAACACAACCTATATAAGTCAGACATGACATCTTACTGAAAGAATGGCATCATGTCAAGAGCATTCTGGGAAACGTGGAAGCGTCTCAGCCAGAAACTCTGCTTAGTACATTTGTATCTGCTGTTATAGGAGTAACTAGAAGGTGAGGCCTTGTTGTCAGCAAGGAAAGATGGCCTCTAGTGAGCAACCCTAGGAAGATAGAAGCGCGTGCCAGAATCTTTCTGTCTAGAGCAGATAAAGCAACGACTCCCCCATCTGACTCCTTGGAAACCAGAAGGTCTGTCTGTAGTCATGGATCAGCATGGATGGGTTTTCTTAGCAGAAAGCAATTGGGCCCTTCCGCAAGGAATAAATCAGGAAGTTATATGTCTCTTCCTGCTTCCTAGACAATTTATGACTGTCTGATATGGATTTGCTTGAAGAATTACATGTAGGGATTACTCTTGTTAGGTCTCCGCAGTGTGTGGAAAATATAACATACTGAGAGATATACATGCAGGAAATGTTTGTGATGTGCGTCCAATAATAACAATACAGAAACACCCATAAAAAATATTGAATCCTAAATAACTTTATTAAGTTACAAAACGGCTTAGATAAAATACAAACAATCAGCGTAGCCAATAATGTCAACGAGGCAAAGTAGATACCCTTGAGGCCCCAAGATAGAAGGAGGCCTGCCCTGATTGGTTCCTTTGTCATTACGACAGGGTGTTAAGAATAGGAGGACTCTCCTTAGAAGAAGAAACATTAATGGTGTTAAGGGAGCGACGAGTCGACCCATTCTTCATAGAAATGATATGAAAGTGGGCCCAAACCTGAAGCCTTTCTGTCCAGTGTTGAAAACTTGGTCCACTAATGGTGGTCCATTGTGCTATACAACCCCCCTTTATCTATGTACACTACTAAGTACAGGTCTGTTTTAACCCTTTAAGGACAGAGCAAATTTCGATTTTTGCGTTTTTGGTTTTTCCTCCTTGTGCATAAAAGGCCATAGCACTTGCATTTTTCCACCTAGAGACCCACATGAGCCCTTATTTTTTGCGTCACTAATGGCCCGATGTCGTTAAGGGGTTAATACTCTTCTAGAAACACATATGGCCTTGATGGGTGATAATAATTCCAATGAGAATCATAAATATTCCCATACATACTAGGATCCTGGTATGTTCAGTCATACTACAGATAAAAGTCTGCTCTAGGTGGCCAATTTTTCCCAAACATCTTGGGAAGAAAAGATATGCAAAATAGCTCTCACACCTCTTGAGCAGAGAGATGTCCCTTCAAGTCAAGTCTCGCTCAGTCAAGGAGCCTTAGAACATTGACTGGGGATTTTATGCCAAGCCAAACAATCTCTCCAAAAGGAAAGATTTCCCATCTGCAGATAGCAATTTTTTTTGCCCCTCATCAGTGCAGAGCAGGGTGTTGGCTGGCTAGTGAGAGGTCTATCGACGTGGGTCAAAGGAGTAGTGACTCTCCTTAAAGAAAGCCCGCCATAAAGACGTGTGGAGACTTACAGACCATTGCTGCTCCACTGAGAATTCTGGGAAGAAAGGATATGCAAGATAGCTCTCACACCTCTTGAGCAAAGAGATGTCCCTTCAAGTCAAGTCTCGCTCAGTCAAGGAGCCTCAGAACATTGAGTGGGGATTTTATGCCAGACCAAACATGTTTACTCTGACTTTATTAAGAAGCCATCAGAAAAAATTACAACATGTCATATCAATGACCAAGAAGTCGGTTACAGTGGCATAAAGTATAACCGTGATACATAGCACAACATGTTTTACATATAGCATGAAGCAACGTATGTTACATAATGAAACACAGGATAGCTACGCATTAACGCTATGAAAATATAATGAACAAAGCAGCTTGAGGTGCAATGCCAGACCAAACATGACGGGCTTTCCTTAAGGAGAGTCACTACCCCTTTGTCCCAAACATATTGAAAGCAACAGATCAGTGATTCCAAAACTTCTTTAGGCTAAGGAACCCAAACCAGTTTGATATCCCAATGTGGAACCCTACCTTATTCTCCATGATTTAGTTGGCCACCATACCCTGGATCATGCATCACACGTTAACTTTGTATAAGCCACATACCCCAACCCAGTGCATAAATAGTGCATATTACCCGATGAGCAGACTCAAAATTTAATTCCGACCCAAGATAAATTAATTCAGAACATGCAAATAAATTCAGATTCTTATAGCAGCACCTGGTTACTTCCAGGGGCCGGACTGTGCTCAATTGGGGGGGGGGGGGGGGGGGGGGGGGGGGGGGGGGGGGGGGGGGGGAGGTATACTTACCACCCTGGTCTTCTACCTTCACTATTGCTGATAAGCTAATGAGCCACAGCAGAAGTGTGCCATCTCATCTACTGTTTGGCTGAGTGGAGCCTTTCAATAAGCTTTTTGTATCCTGAGCAACCGAGCAGCACAAGGTACTCGGTCGGGCATCAAGCTTGATCAAGCACCCCGATACTCAACCAGTGCGCTCGCTCATCTCTAAATCCTTTACTTCTCTAATCTGTTAGAGAACTTGATGTTCAATGTTCTGCAGCACCCCCACAGGCGTAATAGAGCATTACACAATTTTCTTTGAAATCAGAGACTCTGCTCAGGCTCAGGCGGGACACTGCTGCAGTCTTTGATCATTCTAACTGCCCCCCTCCCCCATAGGTTTCAAGGCAATGGAAATGCATTGTGCATTTCCTCAGCCTTAAAGATTGTTGCTGAGCAGCCTTTGAACAAGCTTTTTGTATCCTGAGCACCCGAGGTACTGCACAAGGTACTTTGTATTTCTCAAATATTATCAAGACAATCAGCTGTAATCTGCAAGGGAACTTGCCAGTAGATATTCAATATTCTGCAGCATCCCCACAGGCATTTCAGAGCACTTTTAAAAGTTCAGCTCGGCAGGATTTGCTAAACTTTAAAGAAAAGTTCGGGTTCATCCAGACCAAACCTTAAACAAACCACAGTAAAACAGCTAAATGAGTGCAGTTCTGCAAGTTTGCTCATGAA
Organism: Dendropsophus ebraccatus; assembly: GCF_027789765.1. Lineage (NCBI taxonomy): Eukaryota > Metazoa > Chordata > Amphibia > Anura > Hylidae > Dendropsophus > Dendropsophus ebraccatus. The sequence goes on from NC_091465.1 coordinate 23,373,202, forward strand.
TACTTACCTGTCTGCGTTCCCCCGGTGTCCCCCGTTAATCACAGCTGCCTCCACTGCCTGACTGAGATGGGTCAGCCAATCACGGGTGCTTTCTTGTCTCAGTCAGTGATTGGCTCTCATCTCAGGAGTGACAGCCTGCTCAGCCAATCACTGGCTGCAGTGATGTACCATCTCAGTTAGTGATTGGCTGAGTAGGCTAGAGGCAGTTGCAATAAGCAGGGGACACCGGAGACCCACAGGAGGACCCCGGGGGAGTGCGGACAGGTAAGCATAGGCTCTTTTTTTTGTTTTACATGTGTATTAAAATGTGTGGCCGCCATCTCTACAAACTTGTTACAAACTTTGCAAAAGTAACAAACCAAACTTTTTGAAAAGTTTGTAGCAAATCTTGGCTCGTGAAATTAGGTTCGCTCATCTCTACAAATTATATATACCCGAAGAGAATGTAATTTTAATATAAAAAAAGCACATTTTCTTTTTTTTTATATATATCAATTCTAGATTTTAATAGAGACGTCTCACTTTCTGTCAGTGCATGACGAGAATAGGTGGGAGTGGAAATAGTCGCACAGGAGCCATGTTTAATCTGCATCTGTATTTCAGCGAACACTCTTAAACTGAAATTTCAATTTCCTGTTGTAGAAAATCCTATATGCCGGAGTTATACCCAAGTAGGTAAATATTTGCTTTCATTTGCCTCCTTCTTTCCTGAGTCCATGCGTTCTCCCTCAGCCTGTAGATTATCTGGATACTATGTTCGGACACATTTCACTAAGACTAATTATTTGCTGTACTTAGAAACATAATCAAACCCGAGCACAGCTTGTGTATTCACCGATCTACGAGCATGAAGCTGAAATAACACAGGCCCTATTTATACAATAATATCATTCACATATCTCGGGTCCACCTCTCCAAACATTAAATACTTGTTTTATTTCTTTTCTCTCTGGCCGGTTTACACAGCTGGGCCGTGAATCGCTTCCTTCTGATTGTAGTTATCAAATTAAACTTGTCTTGTATAATTACGCTCGCTACGAACAGGGGGAGCAGCTCTGCCAAAGGTGGGTTCAACTTCTAAAGAATGGAAAACTTCTACTGTTCGTGAACCGGCTTAAAAGATCATGTTGTTTTGGAAGAAAGCGGAATGAATTGGGTGGTAGAGATCAGCAAACTTACAGTAAGTTCGGGTCTGCGTGGCTGTATCCATGTTTTCCGGACAGTTCCAGCCACTGGATGTCAAATGCCGAGCATTCGGTATTGGGTGACCTTTTTATTGAGTGGTTTGGGTAAATTAAGACAGATATACATTTATATTTGTTTAAAATGGCTAATATGGTCTAAAAAGCAAAAAAAAAAGTAATATCTACCGTGTTTCCCCAAAAATAAGACATTCTCCTAAAATAAGACACTCAAACTAGCCTACCAACTAGGCTAAAATAGGACATCCCCCTGAAAAAAGGGCACCCCCACCCTAAACTAAGGCATCCCCCAAAAGTAAGGCCACTCAACCCCTGGGGCCCCCGCGACTCACCTAATTTCCTTGTGGACCTTCACAGCCAGCGCCGCAGGCATTCTGGTCCATGGCCCCCACGTCCTGCCGCACTTCCAAAACGTATGCCGGAGGTCACCTGATGTACGTTCCACTGCACGCTCCTGGTCCTGTTGCTGCTGCGCTCCTGCTGCACTCCTACACTGAGGACATTGGTGAGTGTGCCGGAGGGTTCTGGGGGGGAGAGTCGGGGGAAAGAGAGAGGGGGGAGAGATGAAGAAAGGCCGGGGGAAGGGCAAAAAGACATCCCCCAAAAATAAGACATTGCCTTTTTGGGAGCAAAAATTAGCATAATGCTAAAATAATGTCTTATTTTCGGGGAAACACGGTAGGTTTTGGAAAATTTCTTTTGTCTAGAAAAGGCTCCTAACCATAACCTTTTAAGAAGATGTCCTGCTGGTGGAACCCTTGGTGATCAGTTTGTGAACACAGTAGTAAGTGTAACATTTTCCTGCAGCACCGCCACAGGACAAATTAAGTACTGCACCATTCCTAATATAACGTATGGGATTTCCTTGTATGGTGTCTTCCAGAGGGAAGGGTGCTCTTTGCAGCTCCTATAATAATGAATAGCAATCTCTTTAAGTTGGTCTTAGAGATTGTATAGTGAAACCTTATTGGAAGGCAAATTTTTGACTTGTGGGCAAGTACTGAGCGATGCTAAGGATGCCCCAACCTGTGCATTGTGGTGCTGAAGTACTGTGCCACATCGTTTGTTGAAAGAGAGCTTGGTATTTAGGACGAGACAGGGAGGGCCAGCAATGGGACCACAGGGTGAAGAACCTGCTGTTAGCCTATGGGAGAACAAGTGTTTTCTACCAGCTAGTGTGACCAGCAACCATCAAGTTTATTGTGCCACTGTAAGTTTTTTTTTTAACTATGAAGCTTCTGAGGAACTATTGTGAAAAAAAAAACACAAAGTCCTTTGCTCCATACTCTAGCTATGTTCTGCGTCCAGCCCAGATAACTACCACTTACATGCTGGCTCCATTACTGTCAAACTGTGCAATTATTCCATCTCTCTGTTAGGATCCGGACAGCAGGACAAGACAAGACAGTGAGCCCTAAGCTCAGCCCCGCCCACTGTCCTCTACCTACTTGCCACAATCCGCCCTAAGATGGCGGCGAGCAACTTGGCGGCGGTCCCTGCACTGGCTAGGTGGGACACAAAGACAAGACAAACAGACAGACAGACAGACAAACACAATGAAGAATAGTCAACAGTCCGGGTCACAACAATCGGGCAGCAAAAGTACAAAATCAATATTCAATAAACGTAGTCAAAGTCCAGGCAATATGGTCAAGGGCAGGCGGCAAGCAAGGGAAGTCAAGGAATAAGGCAAAGATCAGGAATAGCAAATACACAGAAGATACAAGCAGGCAGAGACTAAGTCAATAACCAGCAATGATATCCCAGACTGAGGAGGTTATATAGGAGGTCAGGGTTCTGATCCAGAACGTAATTGGACCATCCCCCTGATCTCCAAGCACAGACAGCTGAGAACAAAACAGATCCACTGGCAGGAAGACCTGTCAGTCACAGCAGAACCAAAACACAGATTAACCCTGACATGGCCAGACAGAACTCAGCAGGTGAAGTCGGGTGTGTCTCCCAAAGAGAGCAAATAAACCAGTGTTCAGACACAGCAAAACAAAACACAGAACAGAATAAGAGAATATCAGCGCCTTCTCGGCCGCACAGCACGAGCAGAGGGACGCATAACGCTCCGCAAAGATACCATCCTGACACTCTCATATTCCTAACACCCTCCGCAAACAGCTGATTTTACCATGGGAAACCTCAACTAGTAAGACATCTTTACCTGCAATATTACCTATAGACTTATAAATGAATTGCCATTGGTGTAATATACAGAGGGCTGAAGTAGCGCAGAAGAGGAGAGACTTTCATGGCTCTTGCCAGTGTCGGACTGGGGTATATGGAGCCCATCAGAGGAAATGATCCTGGGGCCTACCAATGAAGAACCATGGAGAAATGACATGTCAGTCAGTGTTTGTGCAGGGGGCCCATCAGAGAATCTTCCGGTCCTCTGGTGGGCCAGGCCGACACTGATCTCAGTACCTGTGTCCCATCTACTAAAGTACTGTATAAAGTTATTGAGTGACTGAAGAATTTTTCTCAAACTCCTAGAGTTATATTTGCTTATTGTTTACAGTGGTGTATTTCCATAATTTGTTTTTGTAGGCCGCAGGCTACTTTGGAGATTGCATCATGCTAGAGTGTCTCAGTCAGTGTTGGACTGGGGTATCTGGGGCCCACCAGAGGAAATGATCCTGGGGGCCCACCAATAAAGAACCAGTGGGAAATGACATGCAGGTTCTAAAGCACGGGGCCCACCGGAGGATCCACCGGTCCTCTGGTGGGCCAGTCCAACACTGGCTCTTGCATAGGGAACCTTACCTCAGGAGACACCTTCTATAAGGCCTGCATATCCTAATAAGACATAAGGGTTGGTTGTATTCATGACATAAATGATTCTGGATTCAGTAATAGTGAAAATTGCTCAAAATTTTTGCTTAATACATCAGCAAACCCTACACGAAAACCATTGATAAATTCGCAACTTGAATTAGATTGATTTCTCTTCTCAGGAGGCCCATAAGCTGCAGTTACAGGTGTAGCCTACCACATGATCTATACATATATGTATACACAGTACATTCCCCAGTTATGTCTCATTTGCAGTCTATAGCAATGAAAGCTGGAGTTGGCCCATGCAGCTTGTCAAGATAATCCCTGCAACTTCCACTGACGCTGTGGGGGCTGCAAGTGACAAAGGAGTTTGTTTTGACTAGTCAAGTGAGCATGCTTGACCTGGAAGTCACAGCAGACGTGTTCCCTAAGCACACAGACACGTGTGGATATATAGTGCAGAACTACAGCTGCCACTGGTGACATATGTTAAGCTTTCCAAACCTTAAAACTGCATATAAATAAAATGAGGCAGTGATATAGAGTGCGGGGCGCATGTAATAGTGCTATATATTTTCTTCTCTAAGCAAACCGTCACAGTGATTTATAGGGTCTACTCTACCAGACGGAACATACTGTTCTGCTGAACAAAAAAAAAATTCCATATCTTTCTATATCTATATTCTAACTACTATATCTTTATATCTATATGTCTATATATCATCTATCTATCTATCTATCTATCTATCTATCTATCTATCTATCTATCTATCTCCTATCTATCTATCTATCTATCTATCTATCTCCTATCTATCTATCTATCTATCTATCTATCTATCTATCTATCTATCTATCTCCTATCTATCTATCTATCTATCTATCTATCTATCTATCTATCTATCTCCAATCTATCTATCTATCTATCTATCTATCTATCTATCTATCTATCTGTCTATCTATCTAGTGGGGTCTGTGTTTGGGTATCACTTTTTTTATACATTTGCTGTATTTTATAGTATTTTGTCATGTTTTGTGTTGTATCTGTATTTGTATACATACAATATAGACTTAAAGGTGTTATCCGGCGCTCGCACATTTTTTATATCTCGTTGCCATATAAGGAAACATAACAAACATTATGGGTCTGATTTACTAACAATCCGTCAATTTTAAGATGATATGCAGTTAGTTGTGTCACTTTAAATCCAATAATGTGGCGCATGGCCTTAGTAAATCTGGAAGATTTTCACAGGACAAAACATAAAAACCGACCATCCCGCCATACCAGAAGTAGAATGAGGGTGCTCTTAGTAAATGTGTTGGTTCTGGCGGGTTTTAAAGGACACACCCACAGTATGCCCACTTGGCAGGTTTTTGGACAAAAATGACAGGTTACAGACAGTGGGGGACACTAGCGACCATATCGGGACACCAGGGGAGCTTTAGAAGTAAGCATATAGGGGGCATTAAATTAGCCCCACCCCCTTTTCCCCGGCTAAATCCGGCTGACCATGCGCCCGACGCTGCGCCAGATGCAACAAATCTACACCTGCTTCAAGCAGGTGTAGATTTGGATCATGATTTACGTCTGCTCACAGGGGTAATTCATTAATTGTGAGGTGCGGTAGGAGGCTACGTCCCCTCCCCACCTTGCCACGCCCCCTGTCCCCCCATTGAGCCAGCGGGGGATATGGCAGGCGTATGCCAGAGAGAAGGGGTGATGTGGGATTTTGTGTTCTATGTATCCTGCTAGAAATTTCTCTGCAAAGCCGGCTCCTGCAAATTCTACAGAATTCTAAATTCTGCTAGTAGGCCCAGTTCTTATGTTCTTAACCCCATATTGGGGGAGATGTATTGGGGGGAAACAAGTAAGTCTGATGCTATTCCTGAACTCTACTTCTAGAAAGAGAATAGTACTAGTGAGAAGCCCAAGGGCTATTGGGTATTTAAGGCCTTTGCAGCATCTATAATCTGCTTTGCCTCCTTCTTATATAACACACCTTATATTACATTACTCTGTCTGCTACACTATCAGTCTCTTCATCCCTCTTATAGGCTGACTTCTTTTCATTTACTATAGCCCTTATATAGCCCATAATGGATTATCCTACTGTGGTGGGTCAGTGATGTTATTTGTTGTGACGCCAGTGCTAGTCCAGCACACAGGTGGGATGTTGGTATCTTTTTGTATATGGCCGGCTTGTATTCCTCAAAATGGTCGGTAACCTTCCGGGTTGTTATGAGTCCCTTGGCAACCTGGAGTGGCAACTGACCCACCCGGGATGTCGGTACCACCACCCACAGAAAGGGGAAAAATAACCCAAGGTGTGTGGTGGTGTGTTTAGGTGCTGATGCAGACAGAGTCCCCTGCGTTTGATAGAAAAATAGAACAACTTTTGCCATATACAGTACACATTTTGCACACAATAGTAATCTTGACACAAACTTGAGTGCTTGACTTAGTGCTTGAGATAGATGCTTGGAAAGAGTAGAGGTAGTAGTGCTTTGCAGAAGGTAGAGAGGAGAGGCGTTTGCCAGAGGAGCCCTATACCCTATGTAGCCCTTGTACTTTACTGAAGATATCTTTGTAGAGAAGTGATACTTGTACTCACGTTTAGAGATGATCAAACATCGGGAAATGTTAGGTTCTTCTCGAACCTTCAGCATTTGATTCTCTGTGCCTTCCCATTCTGTGGGGAAGATGGAGACTGCCCAAGTACTGCCTGGAAAACAGGGATACAACCCAGTCTCCACCTTCCTCACTGAGCAGGAAGGCATTGGGAATCAAATGGTGAAGGTTCGAGGAGGTTCGAGTTCGATCGAACCTAACATTTCCCGATGTTTGATCATCTCTACTCATGTTTAGATTATGTCTGACCGCCTTCTGCTCCCTGGTATCGTGAAACCCGTCCCAGGTGGGTAGCACGAGCCCCAATTGTGGTTATCTGGGTGTAGCTAGGCGTCCAAGTTTTCCCAGTTACCTGCACTGCACAGTAGGATACGTAGACCTTCTTTTTACGGTAGCTTTGTCCTACTGGGATCTGCTCCTATTTCTTTATAGACATGTTCCTGGCGTGGGCTACGGTGTTCCTTGGTGGCTGCTCTCCCCTACTTGTTTGCTTAGCACTGCATAGTGAAAGTAGTTGGTTCTTTAGAAGAACATAGTCTTTTGCTGCATCTGCGCTTGGTTCCTGTGAGGGGTCCTGGCATATGCCAGGCCCTGGCTTAACTACAGCAAGAACTTGGTTTTGTGTGTCTTCTCTCACTGAGAAACCTGACAAAACTAGACTCCACTTCCTCCACTTCCTCCAGTGTAACTCGTCCTACAGGAGTGTTTGTGTAACCTCCTGTGAGTAGTGGGGCTAAATGTGGGTGAGAGAGAGTAGCAGGATAGGATAAAGAGAAAAAGCACCTCCTAGTGGTCAGCATAAGACACATGGTACAAGTAAAAAACTTAACCCATTACTTCCTTCAGTTGTGCAATAGTAGTAACACATATACACATAGAAAATACTGACACCTAGTGGGGAAAATTAAAATACCTCATCCGCCACTTGTTTAACCTGAGTGAGAACTTTAGGACAGGTGCAAAGAAGAAAACACTAGTAGTGGGACACCACACTACCTTTTACTTTTGCTAATTTCTTGTACATCTAGTGTGGTTACCAGCGAAATGCTCGCTCACAATCTTTTATCCCACTTTTAAATTCATTATTTGGATACAGCCCTATTTTCTTTGATGAAGTTACGGTGACAAATGCTAGCAGAGGACAGAATTAGAGATGAGCGAATCTCGAGCATGCTCGAGTCCATCCAAACCCGAGCGTTCGGATTTAATTAGCAGTGGCTGTTGAAGTTGGATAAAGCCCTAAGGCTATGTGGAAAACATGGATATAGTCATTGGCTGTATCCATGTTTTCCAGACAACCTTAGAGCTTTATCCAACTTCAGCAGCCACAGCTAATCAAATGCCGAACAATCGGGTTCGGATGGACTCGAGCATGCTCAAGGGTCACTCATCTCTAGACAGAATAAATAGCAATAGTTTGGGAAAACCTCTTTCCAAAGGTGTAGCTTCCAAAAGTGTTCCTTCAGCTATGGCAAAGGTTCCTTTTTTATTTTAATTTTTTTTTGCTGCAAGCCCTGTCACTTCACCTAGCTACACCCTTGCCTTCACATTGCCTCCTAACTACACCTCTGCTTTCCCAATGCCCCTAGCTACACTCCGGATTTCACATTGTCCCTAGCTACACCGCTGTTTTCCCATTACCTCTAGCTACACCCCTCCTTTCCAATTGCCTCCTAACTACACATCTGCTACACCCCTGTCATTTCATTGCCTCTAGTTAGACTCCTGCTTTCCAACTGTTCCGTAGCTACACATCTGCGTTCTAATTGCCCCCTAGCTACACCCCTCCTTTCCCATTGTCCATAGCTATACCCCTGGTTTCTAATTGCCCCCTAGCTATTCTCCTCCTTTACCATTGCCCATAGCTACACCCCTGCTTTCCTATTGCTTCATATCTACATCCCTGCTTTCCTATTAGCCCATAGCTACACCCCTGCTTTTCTATTGCCCTATAGCTACACCCCTGCTTTCCTATTGCCCCCCTAGGTACACCTCTGCTTTCCAATTGTTCCCTAGCTATAACCCTCCTTTCCTATTGCCCATAGCTACACTCCGTTTTCCTGTTGCCCCCTAGTTACACCCCTGCTTTCCTATTGCCCCCTAGGTACACTCATGTTTTCCTATTGCCCCCTAGGTACACTCCTGTTTTCCTATTGCCCCCTAGGTACACTCCTGTTTTTCTATTGCCCCCTAGCTGCACTTCTGCTTTCCTATTGCCCCCTAGGTACACTCCTGTTTTTCTATTGCCCCCTAGCTGCACTCCTGCTTTCCTATTGCCCCCTAGCTACACGCCTACTTTTCTATTGCCTCCTAAATCCCTTCCTGCCTTCCCATTACTGCATGGCTACACTCCTGCTTTATTATCGACCACTGTTTTCCCATTGCCCCCTAGCTACCTTCCTCCTTTCCCATTGCCCCTTAGCTATACCCCTGCTCCCCCATTACCATCCAGCTGCATCCCTACGTTCCCTTTGCTAGTTTGAGCAAAGTATTCACCCCTGGCTGCCTGCAAATACATGAGCAGCATGAAGGCTGCTGTTTCTAGCAGCCTGCACTCTGCTTATGGTATGTGGTAAGACGTCTTCTCTTTTCCTATGTGCTACAATAAAGCCCTGGCTGATTTGATTTTCCACGGCTGCTTATTACTGGAATGTCCTCTTGTAAAGGGAGCAATACCAATAACAGTAAGTAGGGCTGTGAGGGTGTAACTCAATATAATCTAAACATTTCAGATTATAAAACAGTTTACGGCATTGGGAACTAGCCGCTAGTAAGAAGCGCCATGTAAGAAGACAAACTGTTACATTTGGCTGTTTCCAGTGTTCACGGTGTGATTGTAGACTTTAGCAGTCTCTTAATCTTAGCGGTAGAATAGACTCACTAACCAGCAGCAGCCATAGTTTAACCTGACATATGCCATCGGAGATTTCCTTATTTTCCTGTAATATAATGCACTTTTAATAGCGTGAAAAAAGTAACTCTTTTAACAATAAAAAGTTCTTTTCTTACTTTACATGTGTTATATAGCAAGGAAAAATGCTCTTAAGTGCCAAGATAGGGGAAAGAATCTTATAACAGGGACACACTGTCTGGCTGGGTATATACCTTGGGTATTGGGTCCAACCATCAACCATGGCCAGGATATTGTATTAGAAGGCTTAGGTGGAATACCATGATAGAATAGAAATCTAGCTATATCTCTACTTATCATTGTTCTCTAAACATGGTCTCTTCTTCCCATTGTAATTGCTTATTCATAAATGTTGGAGTGTACAAATGCCATTACCTATCAGTGACAGAAGAAAATCTTTTTGGATCTATGGGGAAAGCATTGGAGCTGATATCTTCAGAGGTTATTAAAGCGTTGGTCGAAATTGTCTTGTTTAGGAAACCTGTTTCCCTATAAATATCTTCTGAGCTGAGGAATAACCAAATCAGCTCTCCAATGCCACCTTGTACAGGTAGCAAACATTACCCCTTTGACTTTCTGAGTTACTAGAAAGGAATCTTTTTCGGCCTCCATCGATTAGTGGGAGAAGAGATTGGCTACTGATTTAATTAGACATCTGCAATACTCATTTTCCCCTGTAGGGGCACTGCAGCTAAAACTTGCAGCTAAATCCTGGAACAACATAACGCTCAACAACAAACCAACAATATGGACCCAACAACTTATTGTTTGCACTAAAATACTGTGCTGCTGCCAACCATTTTTTGGATCAGTCTTGTGTGAGTAAAATGCAATGGCTCTTTGCACCCTCTGGGGATGCCTTGATGCATTACCGCCATTAAGGCCCCTTGTACACCCTGCACCCCCTATACCCGTTTACTTGAAATATCTTTTTAGGATCAGGTTGTACTTGTATTATTTGATAGTTTGATTACTTTGGTATAATGTCATAGTCGTCTGTACCCCCCCCAGGGATGCCTGGAGGTGTTGCTGTCAGATAGTGCTCTTCCACACTCTGCACCCTTTTACGCAAGTGATTTTTTATGATCAGGTTGTACTCATATTATACCATATTATACTCATATTATACAATCTCTGTAGCTTCTGGGGATGCCTGGAGGCATTGCCATCTTATAGGCCCCTTACACCCTCTGCACCCCTTACACCCTTACACGTGAGTCACCTTTTTAGGATGAGGTTGTTCTCATGTTATACCATATCATACTGATATTATATCATCTCTGTAGCTTCTGGGGATGCCTGGAAGCATTACAGTCATATAGGCCCCATACAGCCTCTGCACCCTTCACACCCTTTTACGTGAATCATCTTTTTAGGACCAGGGTGTACTTGTATTATTCCATACCTTGATTACTTTGGTATAATGTCATAGTTTTCTGTACCCCCCCCCCCCATACCTCCCAACTGTCCCGGATCCAGCATGACAGTCCAGGTTTTGTGGTGATGTCCCGCTGTCCCGGAACGGCCTCCATGTTTCCCGCTGTCCCCCACCCCGGCCCCGGCCCTCGCACCGTCAGCTGCAGCTCTTACACTGTGAGCACTTCTAATGAGCGCTCACAGCAACACCTACTGGCCGGGCGTATGTCCCTTCTGACGCCGCTCCCGATGCTGAGGAGGTGATGCACAGGCTTCTGGTGCAGGCTTCCTCTTCCAGCCCCACGGCGCCCGCACTCCTCTCCTGCCTGGCACAGATGATGTGAGAAGAGTGCGGGCACAGTGGAGCTGGAAGAGGAAGCCCATAGTTGCCAACAGCTATGACCCAGTAAGCCCCGCCCCCATCGCAGTAAGCCCCACCCCCTGCCCCCAACCCCGGGGCTAACTAACCAGCAAAGTACACAGGTCCAGAGGAGGAGAGACGCCATGGACAACAGGAAATATGGTAAGAGACTGACCTATTATACTTACCATATTTCCTGTTGTCCATGGCGTGTCTCCTCCTCTCTCCCTGTATACTCTGCTGGTTAGTTAGCGCTGCGGTGGACGCCGGGGGTGGGGCTTACCACAGTGGGGGCGGGACTTACCGGGTCATACTGTTGGCAACTAAGGAAGCCTGCACCAGAAGCTCCACGAGATTGGGTACTAAGGGGCATACTAAGGGGGTACTAAGGGGCATACTAAGGGGGTACTAAGGGGCATACTAAGGAAGTACTAAGCGGCATACTAAGAAGGTACTAAGGGGCATACTAAGGGGGTACTAAGGGGCATACTAAGGGGGTACTAAGGGGCATACTAAGAAGGTACTAAGGGGCATGCTAGGGGCATACTAAGGAGGTACTAAGGGGCATACTAAGGAGCATACTAAGGGGGTACTAAGGGGAATACTGAGAAGGTACTAAGGGGCATACTAGGGGCATACTAAGGGGGTACTAAGGGGAATACTAAGAAGGTACTAAGGGGCATACTAAGGGGTATTAAGGGGCATACTAAGAAGGTACTAAGGGGCATACTAAGAAGGTACTAAGGGGCATACTAAGAAGGTACTAAGGGGGGTACTAAGAAGGTACTAAGGGGGTACTAAAGGGCATACTAAGAAGGTACTAAGGGGCATACTAAGGGGGTACTAAGGGGCATACTAAGAAAGTACTTAGGAGGATACTAAGAAGGTACTAAGGGGCATACTAAGAAGGTACTAAGGGGCATAATAAGAAGGTACTAAGGGGGGTACTAAGAAGGTACTAAGGGGCATACTAAGGGGGTACTAAGGGGCTTACTAAGAAGGTACTAAGGGGCATACTAAGGGGGTACTAAGGGGCATACTAAGAAGGTACTAAGGAGGATACTAAGAAGGTACTAAGGGGCATACTAAGAAGGTACTAAGGGGGGTACTAAGAAGGTACTAAGGGGCATACTAAGGGCGTACTAAGGGGCATACTAAAGGGATACTAAGAGGCATACAACATATGGGCATGCTATATACCATCTGGGGGCTAAAAAGGAGGGGTTATAATATGTGGGGGCTACAAAGGGGGCTATACTATGTGCTTTTGGGGGTCTCATGCACAGGAATGGGTCCTATACTATATAGAGGCTGCTACGGGGGAGGGCTATGCTCTATGGGGACTGCTGCACAGGGGGAGGGGAAAGATGGCAAGAAACACACTATGGTGACTGCTGAGGGAGAGTACTGCTCTGTGTATAGTGGATGTTATGTAGTAATGGTATAAGGGGGGATAAGTCACTATGTGGTGAAGATCTGGTGATAATATTTGTTTCTTATATAATGGTAACAGGTGATGCGGTTATGAGGGGCATGGCTATGGGGGGTGTGGCACATTGCCGTGACTGTCCCTCTTTCCTCTGTGCAAAAGTTGGGAGGTATGCCCCCCCGCCCGGAGGCATTGCCATCATATAGGCCTCTTACACCCGCTACACCCCTTACACCCTTTTACGCGAGTCATCTTCTTAGGATCAGGGTGTATTTCTATACTTTGGTATAGTTTCGTAGTTGTCTGTACCCCCCTGGGATGCCTGGAGGCATTGCTGTCATATAGGCCTCTTGCACCCTCTGCACCCTTTTACGTGAGTCATCTTTTTAGGATCAGAGTGTACTTGTATTATTCCATAGCTTGGGTACTTTGGTATAATGTCATAGTTGTCTGTACCCCCCCCCCCCCCCCCCCCCCCCCCGGGGATGCCTGGAGGCATTGCCGTCATACAGGCCTCCTGCACCCTCTGCACCCTTTACACCCTTTTACACAAGTGATTTTTTTAGGATCAGGTTGTACTCATATTATTCCACCCCGAAATTGAATTTTCACCTCAGGGAGTAATAATCCTTTATTTGTCAGCGGGCCTGTTTCTGATATATGTGCATTGTTCTCCATCATCCCAGCCCTTCTAGAACATTTGATTTATTTCGCTGGTCATATGGAATGCGTTGTGTTCACCGGAGTTTGTTGATTTACTGTTGCTGAGGAGAAACGCACCCCAAGCTGATTTTTCCTCATCCTTAACAGACAGAGATATATTTTGTTAACCCTGTGGTGAGAGGATTTTCCTTCCCCCGTCCTGCCTGGGAGCTCTGATTTATGCGCTCGCAATGTGACTAGTGTTGTGACACGGCAGAATTTCCTTGTTCCAGTGTAGGTTTGCTTTTTATATGAGGTAATGTTACACTACATAGTATGTGGTCTTCACAGTTGTCAGAGCGGAGCAATGAAACATAAACATTCATTGTATCCTATATAAATATTGCATTTGTCTGGTTTCATTCTGGACCATATATTCCAAAATTTATGGAATGGGGAAGGAACATATGAAATAGATAAGCCCTATCTAGGCCCTACATGAAGCCCATAACTCACAAGTGATCACTCTTTCCAGGCTCTTTCATATATAGAAATGGAACTGGAAAAAAAGACCATACTGTAGTTCTCCGGGCCGTCAATATACCTCATATAACTAATATAAGTTGACATAGACTTGTCTACAATAGAAGTCTATGGACCCACTGTGTGCATTATAGTTTAGTATTCATATAACAGTGTAATATATTCCCCACTCTGAAAATAAAAAATCCCTTTAAAAGGGTTCTTTACCTCCAGTAAACCCCAGGATTGTGGTTCGAGATACCACCGAACATTAAAAGGAAACAAGTTTGTGCAAATTAATCTGCTTGCAGCCACCTACCTCATCTTTATGGTGCCAGTTCTCTTTTCTTTGCCGCTGTTTTCAAGTATTTTACTGTAAAAGAAATATATAAATTAGCAATTTGTTGAATAGCAGTCGCCTTTCCTGGGTCCTCAGATATACTGCAGTTACAGATAACGTGCAAAGCAACGTATCCATTGATAACAGGAGCCAAATGAAAATTGATGGATAATGGAACAAAAAACCACACATGATGATGGCATCCAGGAGCCGAAGCAGAGGATGAAGAACAGTGAATACTGCAAAGACTGTGTAGCTATCTGCCACCCACAGAAAAGGAAAAAATAACCCAAGGTGTGCAGCTAGTGTGTATAGGTGCTGGTGCAAAGGAAAGGATGACTGAGTCCCAGTGATGAAAAAATAGAGTAGCTTTACTGTGCAGTCTCTTAATAGTACAAAACACTTTGGCAGCAAATAGATAAATATTGGCACAGACTCCAGTGCTTAAACACGTTTGTGCTGTGGAGATGCTTGAAGGCGTAGAATAGAGTAGAGGTAGCTGTAGCGGTGCTTGAAGAGTTGGAAACAGAGTATAGCAGTGTAGAGGAGAGGAGTTTGTCAAGGAGTCCCAACCCAATGTAGTACTGTGCTCTGCCGGAACTTGAAAAGATACTTGATAGTAAGAAGTTTACTTGTACCTGTGTATAGACTATAGTCTGACCACCTTCTGCCCTACAGTGTCGAGCTTCCCGTCCTAATAGGGTGATACAGTCCCCAGCCTTGGTTATTTGGGTGAAGCTAAGTGTCCGAGCCTTCCCGGTACCTGCACTGCGAGATAGAATATGTAGACCTTCTTGGTAGCTTTGTTCTATCCAGGCTAGTTCCTCTTGTATATCAGGGTACTGGCTAAATCTGTTGATTTAGCAAGTCCGGCTGACCATGCAATTGTATGGAGGCCCTCCGACTCTTCTCTAACAAATGTTGTTGGTAGAGATAAGAGAACTTTTCATAAGTTTGGCTTGACAGGTTTACTGAACTTTGAGGCAAAGTTAGGGTTTGTCTGAACTGAAAACCTTAAACGAACCGCACCAAAACAGTTAAACGACTGCAGACAGTTCAGAACGTTTGATTATCTCTACTTTTTTGTCAGTGATCCACCAGTGTCCTCCTTCTCTGGTCTGTAATGTCCCTCACAGCCGCCTTCAGCCCTCTCAACTAATCACTGACTGAGACAGGACAGCACCACGGCCAGTGATTGACTGAGACGACAGTGACAGCCTGCTTAGCCAATCACTGACTGTGACTCTGTCCCATCTTAGTCAGTGATTGGCTGAGCGGGCTGTAGGAGGTCAGAGACACAAGATATCCATAGAAGGACATCAGGGGGAACGCGGACAGGTGAGCATAACTCTATTTTTTGTTTTTATGTGTATTTTATTAAGAATAAAGGGTCGAATTTTTAGAGAGCTGGAGAGAATTGTTCTTGTTTACCTCTATGAATTTCAACTGCCTGATCTTCTTGTTCTCAGAGAGATAAATGGAGTCTTATAGCAATTTATCTCCACTCATCATGTACAACAGGTTAGCCATGTGCCATAGATGCTGGCTGAATGAGCATTTGGCTGAAAGCTATTGTATGTGCATGGTAAGGTAAAATGAGTTGTCCCATCATGTGACCTCTCCTATCTACAGAGCAGCTCCATTTGTGTTTTATGGGAGCTTGTTGAGTTAAATACTGCATTAAGGTCCCATAAACAATCAATGGAAGAGCAGCATGCACTGCACACTTAGCCAGGCTCCATTCCATTAAAAGATGCAGGACCTTGTTGTTGAGATCATGGGCGAGGTGTGGGGTGGGGGCAGCAGTCCCTCCCACTCCCATATTCATATACTTTTTCTCCATCCTAAGACTCATCTTAGGCTGTGCAGGCATGATGGGAAATGTAGTTTTGCAACAGCTGGAGGGCTGAAGGTTCCCTTTCTATGCTCTAGAGCAAGACTGAACAGAAATTTAATCAAGAAACTAAGCAACTAGGTAGGAAAGTATCCAGGTTCAGCAACTTTTTGTCATTTAACTCTATATGTCTGGAGAAGTTGGATGCCACACTAGGGAGTCCTGGAAAACCTGGATACAGCCATAGGCTATGGTCACACGTAGTATGAGACCGGCCGGTCTCAGAAAAGATCATCCTGGCCGGTACTACAGCAGCGCCCGGATGATCTTTAGCGCTATTGAGTTCTGATGTGGGCGCATCAGTGCGCTCCCGCATCAGAACTCCCCACAGCACACAATGGAGCGTGTGGCCGGAGTTGTGTGAACTGACAGGGTTTTCTGCAGCTGCTATACACTGAATAGTGGCCGCAGAAAACTGACATGTCAGTTTTCTATGGCGCCGTTAAGGATCCCGGCCAGAGTGTATACTATGTGCATACACTCCGGCCGGGATTTCCTCAGCCTGCAGCACTATGTAAGTACCGCAGAAATCACGGCCGTTGTAACAACAGCTGTGATTTCTGTGGAATTTACGAAGTATGAACATAGCCTTATACTGTATCCATGCTTTCTAGGCAGTCCTGGGGCTGCCTTCACCTTCTTCAGAAGCGGGGAGTTAAATGCCAAGCGTTTAGGTTCGGAGAAGTTACTGACACTTTCATGAAGTTTGCGCATTACTAGTCAAGTCCAGGCAGTGCAGAACAATGGATCAGCTGGGAGAAAGGAAAAGCAGAACAGAAGATTTTTTTATCCACTATTACCTCTGTATTATAAAAAGTTACATAGTAGAACTAAATAAGACGCACGTCCTTCAAGTTCAACCAAGGGAGGGGAAGTGTTTTGCTATTAATGAGTAACATGTTTATAACTACACTATAGGAAAACACATTCCAAATATCCGTTACTTTACGGAACAATCCAGATATTAGTGTCGTACAGATAGATAGGACTCGCCCATCACAGGGGAGACTTAACCCCCGCACATACTTCCATTTTCTGCCATACACGTATAAGACGCTCATAAAACACTTGTTTTGCTCAGCAGGGCGGCTCTTTGAATTTACGAGCTCCTAGAAAGGGAAGTGTTACAAGTGGAACTATCTTACTGCTTCCAGGAGCGAAAAGGAAACGGGGCTCTAATTCTCACACTCCCTGTTATGTTCTGTCAACCCTATGCCAAATGTCAGCAGCTTTGGGGAAGACGGAAAGCAATAATCTATCCTAAATATCGAAATGTGGTTTCCTTGTTTGCCGCAAAGATAGTAGAAAATACATTTACTGACCACAAAAAAATGATATTGACTTGATTCCATAACAGCTGCATGTCCATAGCAGCTCTAATGCCTGTCGCTCCCAAGAAGTGGAGAATGGCTTCCTTTGCCATTTTGGATAATTGTTTTTATATGGGGAAAAATAGGATAATCCCTTATTAACCATGTCTTTCAACCACAGTTTTACACTGAAATTATAAATTCTACTTGTAATACCACCCCTAACCTCATGGATCGCTGTTACAACACAAGGCATGCGACATCACTTTTATTCTATCACATGCAAAATCATCTAAAGCACCACCTAGTGGCGGGATTTTCTTCTTTTTAAAACATAATATGAATAGTGTTGAGCGGAGATTCTTCTGCAGCCGTAGGGAGTCAAATGCTGAGAGTTCAGGTTTGGAAAACATTCCCGGACCCAAACAGATCAGTATCTATGCTAAATGATAATAATTTTTAACATAATTTTGATAAAGAATCACTTTAACTCCTTTATAACCTCCCAACAACCGATGTAGAAGCGTAGAGCATGGATAGCTGCACATCCTGCCGTGACTTCACCATTAAGAGATTCCAAGACAATGGCTGACATCCAATGATGAGCTAAAATTAGCATATTTATTGCATCAAGTAATGAAAATGATGAAGTGACAACTGATTGTTCTGTCAACCTGGCTGCATCCCATCCTCGAGTAGTGAATATTGCATCCTGTATATAAAAACCTAATATAGAGTTAGGTAACCCTAAACCTATATACAGATCACTGAACATGTGTTCAGCCCTGATCTCAACCAAGGCTTCCTATACATGGGATTTTATGTCTACCCCATCTTTATGTGCTATTCTACTAGTCCAAAAACAGATTTTTAGTTCAATTTGTTTCCAACAAAACTGGCCGTAATGTACAAATATGTCTTTCACAATGGACAACAATGGATATTAATAATTCTAAGATTACAATGCTCCCTGGATCCCAATGTTTTTCAATTGAACTCCTAATAAGTTTACTAACAGGGATTATTACTCTATTCTATACTACTTACACATAAGATTTTTATTTTTTTTATTTTTTACATGTACATTTTCCCTTTAAGAGGTTATGAGTGAATCCTGCTATAGCAGTTTAGACTGGAGATAGAGGATACTTGGTTTTGCAAAGTAGAGAGAGACTGGAACTTCAGGTGAGGGGGCTACTGGGAGAGGGGTCTGTCCAAATACGCACAGCACTCTGTTGGGGGAATCTGATAAGTTTATAAAGATATAAAGAATATATAAGATATAAAGGAATAACCCGTACTTACAGCAATGACTGATCTGTTGGTGCTGGAAAACATCACAGACTGCCAGATCCAGTAGTACAGGCCCCAGGTTTGCACAACTGGGCAAAGCTAGCTACTCAACTTATGCCGAGGGAACCGAGCAGGAGACAGCAGGGTATGTAGGCTAGGTGCACTTGCAACCGCTTTACAAATACATCCTTATTCATACTTGCGGAGACAATCCTCCACATACAGAAGTTTGGGTTCGTATGAACCTGAACTATCGGCTTCTGATTCCCACTGTCTGCAGCCTCCATGAACAGGGTGGATACAGCCTTACGGACCGCCCGGAAAACTGGGATACAGACATTGGCTATATCACAGTTTTCCAGGCGGTCCTTACGCTGTATCTACCCTGTTTTTGGAGGCTGCAGACAGTGGGAATCAGAAGCCAATAGTTCAGGTTCATACAAACCCGAACTTCGGCAAATTCGCTCATCTCTACCCCAACAATGTGAACAGGTGGAATTCCCTCGTCTGTGGTAGTTACCCCTTTGGTGTTCTAGCAGGCTATGGCCTGGTTTACAGGAATTTGAAGAAGAAATACTCAGGTTACAGTCTCTACAGAGATGGTAATTTTGACAAATTGCCTGCCATCTAAGCTGTTGCGGCCAAGCTGTTATGAGGTGCTTGGAGCATTGGTTATGTGAGGGTTATGCCAGTCGACAGGCTCCACAAGTACAAAGGATTGTCTGCTCACCAACAAGCTTAAGCAGCTCCCACAGTTTCCTTGGCCTCCATCCATATACAGTTGGCCCCTTCATCACAACCCACTGTCTCCACCCAGACCATTACCAGGTTCTTAGCAGAGGGAAATTTAATGTCAGGATGCCTATTATTTGTCCTGCCATTGACAGCCAGCGCCTGTCATCTTTTTTTTCAGCGGCCTCATGAATGAAAAACCTGGACTGCTTCCAACTGGAACCGTATCGTCTTTAGTGATGAATCCAGGTTCTGTTTAGGACAATGGTTGGGTTGGAGTATGGAGGCCTCGTGGTGAGCTTTTCAATCCTGCCTTTGCTTGTGGAGCAACACACTGCCCCCTGCTGGTGTGGTGATCTGGGGAGCTATCACATATGACAGTTGGTGACCCACATGTTTTACCTCCCATGACGGGGCTTACAGCTGGCATTCTTCAGCAGGATGATGCTGTCTGGTCGCTAGATTTATCACCAATGGAGAATTTATGGTGATCCAGCTTCTACAAACTACCGGTGTGCACGATCTATAGGCCCAGCTGTCACATCTATGGGGAAATGTGCTGCAGGATGCCATACAGAACCTGTATTCTCCATGCCCAAACGTATTTCATCTTGTATCCAGGCTGGAGGAGTGCAACAGGGTACTGGAGCCTACTTTTGTATTGTATAGTTTTCCCTTGTAAACTTCTCCTTTCCCTCTAATATTATAACCACTAATATTATAACCATCATCATTATAAACTGGGTAAAGTAATCAGTACAGAGGAGGATAATATCATATTACAGAGGGATTTGGAGAAGCTAGAGGCTTGGGCGGAGAAATGGCAAATGAAGTTTAATGTGGATAAATGTAAGGTTATGCATTTGGGCCATAGAAATAATAAGTACAGTTATGTGCTAAATAATAAAACACTGGGTAAAACTACTTCTGAAAAGGACCTGGGGGTATTGGTGGACAGTAAACTCAACTTTAGTGATCAGTGCCAGGCAGCAGCTGCCAAGGCTAATAAAATAATGGGGTGCATCAAAAGAGGTATAGATGCTAAAGATGAGAACATAGTTTTGCCTCTTTATAAATCACTAGTCAGACCACATATGGAATACTGTGTACAGTTTTGGGCACCGGTATATAAGAAGGACATAGGTGAACTGGAGCGGGTGCAGAGGAGGGCAACAAAGGTCATTAAGGGAATGGGTGGGTTACAGTACCAGGACAGGTTATCAAGCTTGGGGTTATTTACGCTAGAAAAAAGACGTCTTAGGGGCGATCTGATCACAATGTACAAATATATGAATGGACAGTAAAGAGATCTTTGTAGTGGTCTTTTTACTCCTAGGTCCGTAACAATGACAAGGGGGCATCCTCTACGTCTAGAGGAAAGAAGATTTCATCATCGCATCGACGCGGGTTTTTTACTGTACGAGCGGTAAGACTGTGGAACTCTCTGCCACATGATGTTGTCATGGCCGATTCATAAAATAAGTTCAAGGGAGGCCTTGATACTTTTCTTGAACAATATAATATTACAAGTTATGGGCATTAGATTTCTGGTGATACGTTGATCCGGGGATTGTTCTGGTTGCCATTGCAGTCGGGAGGGGGGGGGGGAGATTCTGCAGGTGGTAGGGCGGTTGTCTTCTGCCCCATAGGGGTTTTTCGCCTTCCTGGATCAACACAGTAGGATTCTCCTAGGTTGAACCTGATGGACTCTTGTCTTCTTTCAACCTTATTTACTATGTTACTATGTTACTATGTATACCAAACATATATTATCATTACATCTCATATATATTATCATTACACCACACATCATCACATCACACATGGAAAGTTTCATTCGATTTTAACAATTCCAAAAGCGACAAACGGTGAACTTTTGGTGCCAGGATTGTTACTATGAATTATTCTTTTTTAGACAGAGCTTGTAGCCTAGACTCACCATGCATATGGACAAGTTTATCATTGATTGGTCAGACTACCTATGCTTGTAAGCAGGCCCGGACTGACAATATGTCATACCGGGCAAATGTCTTGTAGGCCACCTAGATTGTCAGTCCAATGGCTAAAGAAGCTGGATGCTGCACTAGGGAGTTCTCAAAAACATGTATACAACCTATGGTTTATGGCTGTATCCATGTTTTCCAGGCAGCCTTAGGAGCATCCAACTCCATCAGCCACCAGTAATCAAATGCTGCTCGAGGTTTGCTCATCTCTAAAGTATATAAAAGGTTTTGGTGCAGAATATCACTATGAAGATATCTTTTACATCCCTTTGGAATGAGTGCAAAACATCAGCTCCTTTTTCTAATTGGCCGGGGTCCTAAAATCACATTAAAAACATATGTATTTTTTTTTAGGTAAATCGTTTTTACCTTGAGACAGGCACCAAAGAAAATGATTAAGTGCAATTAGATATTAAACTGATAGGTAGAGACTAGGAGAGTCAACCCAGTGATAGTCCGACTGATTAAAATCAATGTCAGTACACCATAGACCTGAAAGGAGGAGGAAGAATCATAGAAATTTTCACCTCTAGTGGTAGAATCAATGGATCCTTTACAAGGTGCGGGAGGGAAGGGGGTGACTGAGCGGTGGACCCTGAACACCACAGGAATTACTTTCTTTGTAGGAGCCAGCCTTAAAGAGCTCATGAATTACCAAATTTATCTTGCAGACATCTTTAAATTACCAGTTTTCAAGACATAAGATTCCATTTTATATGAGTTATTACTCCCACCCCTATATATTCTTCGGTACGTCCTAAAAATTCTTTTCACTTGTTTCTTAGATGTGTAGCAAAGGTGGGTGACAACCAGTTAAAATGTAGATACAGGTCTCATATGAGTGGTCTGTGAGGTCATTTGAGGCAAGAATTCTAAGGGCCCCATACTGAGGAGGAAGCTAGCGCTTGCTTCCTCCTGGCTCTCCACTCACTGCCTGTACTATTACATGTGCAGACAGTGAGTGGGAGGAGCGTCGATCTAAGGATTGTTTGGGTGGCCCATTAAAGAAAGTGGTGGTCTACTGAGCGATGTGCAGCAGACCGTCCCTATCTTTATCGTTTTGATAGGTCATGTTTATAGACGTTGATGAGCCAACATCATGCATGTTGGCTAATCGTTGTCTTTTATCATGACCTATTTCACCAGACAATTATCATCAGGAACGGCAAGTAATCGGCCAAGTATGGACGATGTTTGTTTGGTGTAATAGGGCCCTAAGTGCACCTGAAGGGGATGTTCTAAGGGCATCTAGGTCAAGTGCTCTTGGGGGCACCTGTGGTAGGCACTATGAGGGCATGTGAGGAAGATACATAGGGTATATGAGGAATGCACCCAGAGGTTACACTGGTCAACAGCCAAAAAGGTTCCGACATGAAAACAGTTGAACTTAACTAATTTTGGGGTGCAGAGATCGAAAATTATGTTCAAATTTTGAAATTGGCTCTAATTTTCAAGATATAGACGTACTTTCTATATTTCTCACAGCCTGTGATACAATACTGGGAAAGGTTTTCATCATCAGTACTGCATCATCAACTGGTATATTGCATTTGTGTCTGTTAAAAAAAACGATCCGTTTCAATCCGTTTTTATTTTTATAATGGAAGTCAATGGAAAAACGGATCAAAACGGATGCACGCAAATGCATCTGTTTTTCATCTGTTTTTTTTTTTTGCAAAAAACGGATGAAAAAAAAAAACGGATTGCAAAAACGCAGTGTGAACCCAGCCTAAGGTATCGGGGTAAATGGAACCCACCAATGCTTGCAGATTACTGTTGGACAGTTATCAGAGACAATCCCATATATGAATATAAAAGACGTGTAAATGCACCGAGAAGCCATTGAATAAGGACCTACATTTCAGAGTTCAAAAACATCATTAATTTGTAAAAATTCTTGGATATGCCCGTGAATTGTAGTGGATTTCAGATAGAACTAAGTTTCCTATGAATACGGTATATTTCAAAAGTTTATGAGCAGCAAACTTGCTTCCTTATGATTGCAGAAGTAATAAATATATCGGCCATTATACTGTATTCTATACAAAACAGTAACATGAGAACTCTTCGCTATCATAGAAACTAGAGCCAATTTACATTTTTGTTTGTGATATTTGAATTCAGCACATAAAAATCATTAAGAAATGGATAATTTTATTTCTGAACCAAACAACTTTTGAAAATTTGTTGACCAGTGTTATCTGAGCGGGCACTAAGCAAATTTGAGATAGGTCCTCTGAAGGCATCAGCAACAAGTACTCTAGGGGCATCTATAAGGCAAGCACATCGGGGGCAAGCACTTTGGCACATCTAAGAAAGGCACAATAGTGTCTAATAAGGAATAGAGATGAGCGAACCGGGTTCGGGTTCGGGTTCGAGTCCATCCGAACCCGAACGTTCGGCATTTGATTAGCGGGGGCTGCTGAACTTGGATAAAGCTCTAAGGTTGTCTGGAAAACATGGATACAGCCAATGACTATATCCATGATTTCCACATAGCCTTAGGGCTTTATCCAAGTTCAGCAGCCACCGCTAATCAAATGCCGAACGTTCGGGTTCGGATGGACTGGAGCATGCTCCAGGTTCGCTCGTCTCTACTAAGGAACTCTGGGGCTAATACTCTTAAAAAGCGTTTGTTAGCAATTCTTAGCTCTCAGCACTGCTGACAACACTATAGAGAGAGCAGGGAGAGGAGAGTAATATTACTTTGGCTTTGGGTTGAATGACCAAGATAACATGTTTAATGTGCTGGTCATTGGAGATGGCCATTTATGCTGAGAGTCCAAAAGGTTCTTGGCTGAGAGGAGTGGCTGGGAAAGCGTTCAGTGCAAAGAGCTCTGATGATTTAAAATGTCCCAGTAACTTTGTAACTTTGACACGTTACACAGTGGTGACTAATGTTATCATCGGTTGGGTTCTGGGTGCTCAGACCCCCACTGATTGGGAGAAGCATCTAGCAGAGAGCTTCTCTCTTTGTCTGTCTGTGCTCCTGATCTTGTTGCAGAGTAGATGGGCTATGCACTTTACCAGGCTTTATCTAACAATTGGTGGGGATCACCCAGAGCTCGACTGACCAAAACTTTTGACACATCTATGTGACAGTGACAACAACTCTAACAGGCAGGGGCCACATCTTGGACAGTTGTTATAATGGCAGCAGGAGCATTGAACCAAGATTTTCCTGTAACCAGCTGGCACTGTCAGCAGTTTTTAGGGCTGAGCTTATTGATAGGTGGCGGAGTACCCAGACAAGAAAAACATGAGTACATGAAGAGGTGGCCTTGATGGAAATGAACTCGGGACCTGCTGAAGCCTACATCTTTGTTTTTAACATATTTTCAAATCAGCTACATTAAAAAACAAAATCTATATTTAATTGCAATTCCATTAACAAAACAATTTGAATATAAGATAATAAATCCGACATATTAAACACAACATTTTCATGCACAAATAGATGAATTCCCTAAATGAATTACGTTTCTATCAGCCGTAACTCAGCATGATATTTATGTACGATACTATCTATTATTTAACCATCCAGACGGTATACTGAGATTTTTATTCTCTATCTTATAACTGTATTATTTCTTCTGGGTTCAGTTTTTAGCCGTCGCTTGAGCAGTTTCTTATTACATCGCCTACAATAATATTCAGCTCTCTTGGAATTTTTCAGAGGATAATTTGTTACTTTTACTGTTGTCCAGTGTCAAAGAGGTCATCCTGAACCAATGCTGGTCCCCTATAAATTATAAGAAAGGGTCCAAGGGTGAAGAACGTTTATAAGTGTTGCAGAATTTATCAATAGTTGACTTGATGGGGCAAAATTTGAGTGAGAATTTATGGTTGTAAAGTAGGGAAATATAGTGATTATCTGAGTCTAAGGGCTCTATTACATAGAGCGATAATCGATTAGAGACAACAATCAGCCAATGACAACGATCATCTGCTGATCGTTGGTTTAGGTTTGGACCTAAAATCGTCGGGCGCTGACTGCGCATCGCTAGTTGTAATGGAGATGTGTGGCCGATGGCTGATGATTCCCTGATACCTTACCTCTCCCGGTCTTCTCTCTTGTGCTCCGCAGCTTCCCGTTCCCGGCGGCCATAACATCTTAACTGCCTGCCAGCGGAAAGGCTGCTCAGCCAATCACACAATCACAGGTTGCATCACTAACAATGTCCATGCAACCCTTACTGCCAAATATTGGGCTGTCTAACAGGTCCAGTAAACAAGCGCCAATCTAGCAGATCGGCTGTCGTTTACTGAAATGATTGGGCTGTAGTTGCAATAGTATCCTTAGCCCTCCAAGCTGCTAGACTAAATCTCACTAAGGGGTGAGGAGGGCTGTACATTTATGGAACACATGGCAACTGGCCAATCAAAATGAAGGTGAACACTTCTCCCTGGCCCTTTTGCCAGTTTGGGTGTATATTAGAGGTGATCGCAACTCGAGCATGCAGCTTGTCTATGTTGTCCCAGACTGCCTAGGGTTGCATCCAACTTCTTTAGCCGGTATTCAAATGGCAAAAGATCGCACTCAAGCCTGTTCAAGTTGCACTCATCTCTAGTGCCTATACCTTTTTTTGGCTTGTGTAATAGTTTCCAGTTTTCCTCTTGGTATCTCTATTGACCTGACCTGTTTTGACCCGACATGCCTGACCACTCTTTGGAGCACTGCATACCTGTTCTGTCTGACCTCTGTAACTTGATCCCCACCTTATTGATCTCATGATGTTGAATCCTAGTTCTACAATAGGTATTTTGGCTATGCTAGCTCCATTATCTTCACATAGTCAACCTAACCAGTATGTTTCTGTATTGACTTCTGTTTTCAGTGATCCTAGCGAACATAACTTTAAACTAGTCTTGTGCATTCTAGTTCTACTTTCACCAAACTTCAGACTAGCTGGGGCACGGAAGTCCAGGATGCGCTTAATTAAAGGGGTATTCCCATCTTAGCTTGCTATACCTTATCCTTTGAGAAGCCTTTGGTGGCCCCATAAAGAAAGAATGGAGTGTAGGCTAGTTTTGCAGGCGGGCTGAGCGCTCCATTCATTGCATCCCTGTTCTTTGGAATGATGGGGGTCCTGGTGGTCAGACCGCCAGTGACCAGCTTGTGCTGCTATCCTATTGATAAGGGATAATAAGATTACCCCTTTAAGTGCCTTGACCCAAACTACAGAGAAGCCATTATAATATGGCTTTCAGTTGAAGCTATTACAATACCGTTACCACACCTAGATAAAGAAAAATGATGTTCACCAATGGTGGCTCCATGAACTGGTAAACTTCTTTTTGCCCAGTACTGCTGGTGACGCATTGGTCTGTCTGGGTGACTTATATTTGGAGCACCAATTTGAAGAAACAATACGCTGACCCAAAATTTGAAGACAACTTTCGGTGTTCAGATTTACTCAAATGACCAAAAGCAATGGGCATTGTCACATGATACGTTCAACAACTTAGATGATAAAATGGTCACTGGTCCCTTTGACAGGTGTAAATCACATGAAATCAAATAAAAATGTATAGGTCTTGGGTCAAGCTTGGATAAAGCCTAAAAACATCTCAAGTGTTTGAAATATAAAGTTAAAAGAACTTTAGATTTATGAGTCCTCTGATACCTTGTAGAATCAACAAGGGGAATATCATCAAAGTCTCTAACATCCAGCCTACAAACAGCTCTTTCTTCCTCATATATCCCTACCTTGTCTATTTATTATTTTATGTTACTTTTTGGTGGACCTGTTTGTTAGCCAAATACTGTCATAGAAATCAGAATAAATGTTAACAAATGAAATGTGAAAAAAAACCTCTGATTTTGAAAATATTTACAATTTACCGAACTTAATGAAGTGTTTCCAGCCATCGTATATCAACCAAAAGGTTGGGGGAGGGGGGGAGCTCCTTGTAAAGAGAATAAAGATTAGACGGCAGATAAACATTTCTGTCTCTGGAGACTCTGTGACAGTGGGGAAGAAAACCTAATTTAAATATATATATATATATATATATATATATATATATATATATATATATATGTGTGTGTGTGTGTGTGTGTGTGTATAAGTGTATAACAACTTGTAGTTACAGTTAATACAGGTGATGCAGTAAAGTAGTGGGAACATTTTCGTAAAACTATCTATTTCTTAGTACAGACTGTGCTATGGCTGTATCAATGTTCTTAAGGACTCCCTGCATCCAACGTCTATAGCCATTGGTAGTCCAATGTTGAATGCTCTGGCTCGGATTGCCTGTGAATGTTCAAGTTGCGCTTATCTTTACCATCTATAGCAGGAATGAGGAAGCTTTGGCCCTCCAGGTGTTGCAAAACTACAATTTCCATCATGCCTAGACAGCCAAAGCTTTAGCTTTGAAGGGGTGAAGACTCCCCATCCCTGAACTATTGGTTGGCCTACTTAACGCCAGAATTGTGCACCAAAATTTTAGCACAAAATATGTCAAATTAGGCCTCAACACTTTCCAATGAAGTGATGTATATGCAGCAAATTGTGTAGACCACAGGACACGGAGCTATTCCCCAAACTTGGGCTCCTCCATTCCCCACTGCCATGAGAGGTCTACAATCAACAACACTTTCTGTACTAGACACCAACTGAGATATATATTAGACTATGAAAAGAGTCCAGACTTATATACTTACGCTCCTCACCTCTGGGCTCTTCTTTTAGTCCAGGTGTCATTGTATTGGGTCCTAATGTTATTGGATGCTATTAGGACCCAGTCTATTAAGGACTGTGGGATACCAACTCGCCTGTGAACTGTTACACATCTAATTATCACTTGCATGATTATGTATGTCAGTAACAACAATTCACTTTGAAGAAAATGTAATACTTGAATATTATATAGGCAACTATGGGAAAAACTGGTGAATAGTGACCCTGCATGCCCTGTAGTAGACATAACAGTGTATCATCTTTGAGTGGTGTGCTCCTTTAACAAGCGAAACAGGACTATCCTACAGATATCCTACATTTCTCATCGCACATCATAAAATAAAATAATTTCTTATTCCTGCCATGAAAGTCAAAGATTTGGCTAATAAGCTGTAATATTTTTTTTCCTGGACTCATCTGCCATTCTCAATGACGGATAGGTTGCCAGCCCGTTGAATCCTAATATGAGATCTATATTTTCTCCTTTGTCATCTATTTGCTATTCACATCTGGGAACTTTCGAGAACAAGCAGGTGTAAGGACCTAGTGAGTGTTTGCAAAGTCTCTTTTAATACGTGGGCAAACATCCAGAGCCTTAAAAATTCAGAGACAATTCCTCTGTGTAGCCGTTGGGTCATTCTCAACCATGGTGCGAGAGAACAAGTCGAGGGAATTTCCTAACTTACTTTCGGCTGAATAGGGATTTACAACTGAGGTATTTGTCAATTTAAAGAGTAAGTTAATTAGCATTGTGAGGCCAATATCAAATAAAGTGACCACATGGTTCCAACCGGCAGACTAAGCTATGGATGGTTTTACTTCTCCATCCCCTGTCGATTTTCTCAAGGGAATTGCCTGATGGAGTCAGAGACATGGGGGAAGATGTTATTGTGTGAACACAGTGCCATGGCAACTACTTCTAGAACATCATCTTAGACTGACATACCGCAAACACAATGAGTTATGGTTCCTGTACAGTCTTTGTAAAGAAATCCATTTCAATGGAAGGTGCGGTGTTTGCCAACATGAAGACCATGCAAGTTTTGGCAATAGCATCTTCTGACATTTTTTTTTTCTTGTTCTCTTCAAAGAGCTTTTCCAATCTACTTTTATCACATTGAGTAACACAGTAAATATTCTTAAAGGGAATGTCCACCCTTTAGCACTGTATAATTTTAAAATGTAAAATTCAGTAGGTATTAATTTCTAAATCTATCTTTCTAAGGGTCAGTGCTCCTACCAAAATCTGGATTACTTCAGATTGCAGTCACCAGTAGAAAAAGCTAAAGAGCTTACTACAGACTATATGACTATTTAATGGACAATTTGTTTTAAAGAAATTTAGTCAAACAAGGATAAATAAAAAGAAAAAAAAAGCATGTACTCCTCTGCCATGTACAATATTGTATCTCTGCCTGTCTGTCTCTGCTCATCTCCACTTTCTGATCCTGTCCTGTCTAGACAAAAGGAAGTGCCAACCAATCAGTAACTAAGGTGGGTCACCGCAGCGGCCAGTGATTGGCCAAGCAGATATTGTGTCCAGGCAGTGAAGAACAGATTGGACTGAAAATGGTTGGGGTGAGAAACTGGGCGAGCGGGTACAAACAACAAAAAAGACTTTGACCATTATGAGTTAAGAAAATAAACAGAACCATATTTTCAACCTATTTAAACAAAAACTAAATATGTTCAAGATTTGTTATTCACTTTTTTATTAGACAGTCAGGCTCTTAAAGTGTACCTGTTGTTATAACTTTCAAAATCTAAATCAACAGTAGATGTGAAAAAAAGCAAGTTTGCAATATACATTCATTATTTTTTTTATTGTTGTCATGTTGTAAAACAAAGCTGAACTTACCAGAAATCCAGGTCCAGTCTCCTGAAGGCAGATTTTCGGACTTGTGCTGATTGAAAAAAAACAGACTAAACACAGGAATTCCGGCCGGTACAGAGAGTCATGGCTCAGTGTGTCCATCAGTCACATGACTGCCTTCTCTCTGTGAGCGCTCAGATGGCCTGGGACACACAGGACTTCCTTTTTTCTGACTCTCTGAGGAAAAAAAAAAGAGTCAGAAAACAGGAAGTGCCGTGTTCTTCATGATAACTAAAAAAAAAAATAATGAAGGTAAATTGCAAACTTTCTTTATATCACATCTACTATTGATTTAGATTTTGAAAGTTATAGCGGCAGTGACACTTTAAATTCTCTTTTTTTATTTTATTGCTATGCCCATTGGATTTTAGAATGAAGCCCAACTTTTATATTGTCTTTGAGACAAGCTTTCTGCTATGAATATTGTTGATCCTTGCTGACTTTGTAAGAGCTGCCAGAAGAAGTGGGAGAAGTGAGATGACAACTGATCTCAGCACATTTCTTATTCACATTTCACTTTATCAGAATCAACTACTGGCCTTACAATCTAAGCCGAATACATTTCCTCCATCTTCTATGTAGACCAAAGTAGGGATTAAAATAAGGCTGGGCTATGCA
Organism: Dendropsophus ebraccatus; assembly: GCF_027789765.1. NCBI lineage: Eukaryota > Metazoa > Chordata > Amphibia > Anura > Hylidae > Dendropsophus > Dendropsophus ebraccatus. Next base: position 23,403,844 of record NC_091465.1, read on the forward strand.
GTAATTTTTGGCTGGGACAGAAATCATTTAAGGCTAGGTTCACACTGCATTTTCAGCATCTGTTTAACGGATCCAGTTTTTTTTAACGGTCATAAAAGTAGTGTCCACAGTACTTTATTGTGCGTAAAAAAAAAAACGCATCCGTTTTGATGCGTTTTTTTTTTTTTTATAATGGAAGTCAATGGAAAAACGGATGGCACACAAATGCATCCATTTTTTGCAATCCGTTTTTAGCAAAAAAACAGATCCGTTAAACGAATGCTGAAAACGCAGTGTGAACCTAGCCTAACCAAAAATCGCTGTGTTGCACCAAAGGTAATTATACGGATTTGTACTGTGACCCTGAAGTTACAGCAACTGTGATCCAGCATTGACAATGGACTTTTTGTGACGTTGTAATGTGGCCACAGCCCTGCATGACCCCCTTCACTGACCTCAGGTATGATACAAAGTGATCCACACAGTTCAATGTGGCAATCTTTTGTTTTGAGACCCCTGTCGTGGCCAGAATTGCTGTGTAGCCCCCAGGTTTAGTAGGAACATTTTTATTCCTAACTGTACTACCCTTTAGATGTTGACATGATCACTAACATCGAACTTAAAGGGGTTGTCCAGAATAAAACAGCATTTTCTGCAGGACATACAGCAGCTAGAAGTAAATTACAAATCTATCTAACTTTCTGACACCAGTTTATTAGCATGAAAATGTTTTTTTTTTTTTGCTGGACAACCCCTTTAAGAAAGTGTCTCATAGCTGACCCATGTCCATAGATATTCCATTAAGGCCACTGATTAATTAAGCTTTTAAAGGGGTTTGCTATCAATTTGGGTAAGAGTCTAAATAAATTTGGCACTAAAAAAGCATGTAGGTCAGTCTAAGGTCTCCTAGGTTTTAAGTTTTCCGGTGTAGGGAAGGTTTCCCATCATGAGCAGTACAGTATGGAGTATGACAATGAGATGTGTGGCTGTGTTGGGCTAGTAGTAGTAACTGTGGTAGTACATTATGGAACATAATGAGATGCGTCAAGTTCCCACTGACCAAATCACAAAATTTTTCGGAAATTTCAAAACAATTCTATTTATAATTCTAACCAAATATAAAGCAATAATATACTTACAAATGGGAACTCTTTGCAACATTGCAGCTATATATCCCTTGCTTAACTGATTTACATAATGACCAGCGATAGCTTGGTGGTCTCCCAAACTGTTGACTACCATTGTTATATTTACATTGTTGGAAACACGTCCGGAGGAAGGAAAATAAACATAATCAACTATTATAATTACCAGAGTGTTCAGAACTGCAGAATTTCTCCATCTTGAGAGCCAGTGACTGTACAGAAACATCCCACCCACTCCGGAAACACAACCGGGGTCTCCAGCAGACATATGAACGGTGGCCAGGCTGCTAATTCTGTAGATGCAGATGTCTAAATAAAATGTGACTGTAGATTAGATACAAGATTATATAGTGCATGTACTTTAATATAATTTTTAAAAAACATTTTTACATTGAGTGGCCACAGTAAAGGGATGATGCCACCCCTCTGCGGCCACTGATGGCTTTGTCAGGAACTGTAGGGCTGCACAAGCTCTACATTTTTTTTAAGAACTCTAGAAGTCTATAACTAAATTGCCAACCAGGTGTGATCAGTTGTGATCGATTATCGGCTATACTTGGCCAATTACTGGCTGTTACGGCCTATAATCATGTCAAGCAATGTTGCGACTGAAGTGGCGTCCCTTGTTCCGGGTCACCGCTGCTGCGCCCGCATCTGCTCTCCGTGCCTGTCATCCATGACGGGAGCCACGGCCCATGTGCTACTTTGTTATCTATTGCAGCACACCGGGATACACACAAAAACACAAAAATGCAACAGCTCACCGCAATGGCAAGATACAGACCCACTAGGGACATTTCTTAGCATATCATCAGCTGCATTCCTTTCTTTCCTCCAGATTACGTAATTTGAATAAGGAATTTGCTGCTAACCCGTTGGGACCATATGTTATGTCAACTAATTCTATTCATACCCTTTCCTCCCTATCTATCACCTTGAGAACTGCCATCACAACAGGCCCGTCCCATACTTTGTTCAAATACTGGGAGACTAAACTCCCCCTTCCTGCCCTGACGGAACTAATTTTGAAGTTGTGGGGGACAGTCAGGAGAACTATTATTAATGAACAGTGGAGAGAGACCCAATTTCGCATAATGCATCATGCCGCCTATGGCTTTAGCTTTCCTAGAACTGAGTTGCATCCGGACAGAATAGATGCATGTCCGAATTGTTTAGAACATGGTACTGATCTTTACCATGGCCTCTATTCCTGTCCAAGGGTGTCAGCTTTCTGGCGAAGCTTACTCTCCTTTTTAGGTTCTAAGCTGCACATCACTGTACCACTGAACCCACACTTGCTGATGCTACATATCTCCCCGAATAATTTGCAAACTACACAGTTAGTACACATCTTTATTTTAGTAGCGAAACGTCTCTTGTCCCGTTGGCTGGTGCCGGATATGCCCACAATGGAGCATGTCCTCCGACAGGTTAAGAGATATCTACTTATGGACCAACTAGATGCTGAGCCGGCCAAGGAAAAACGGGTCAAACCATTCTTTAAAAAGTGGAAACGGTTTCTTGTCACTTTTCTCTCACCTCCAGAAATTCATGAGATTGTCCGACTGTTCAAAGACACGACATGGTACATGAGGAAAGATGTGGCTGGAACCCTGGGGGTGTTGTGAATCCCCGATACCCGTGTAGGCAGATGATACTTTGGAGGCAAGACTCCTGTTTGTCTTCTTTATCCGCGAGTCTGGGGGGGGTTGCTTTGTACACTGTGTTCATCGGCACTGCCTATTCACTGTACGGTGACTTGTTGGATTTCTTTTCATACAAAAGGCTGTCTGCGTAAACCCCTTGTAGTGCGGATGTCCACTTGTTATACTGTCTCGTAAATAATAAAAAATTATGTTTGAAAAAAAAAAAAAAGCAGCCCTCCCAACTGCTAAAAAAACAACAAAGATAATGAGGCTCTTGGTTACCATTTGCAAACAATGTACACCACCCCACCAACAATAAGGTGGCCCCATGCCGGGGTGGACCTACAGTGTACTCTGGCCTCTCCAAGGCATGTAATACGCCTATGCTCTGGGCATGGAGGATCCATCTTATACCGGCAAAAGTAATTACACCACCTGGGTGGGATAGGTGGAGTGCACGACCAAGTAGAGGCAGCCACTCCCCCATCTGGAACACAGAAAAAAAGTCACATTTGGTCAGCTCTCCTAGAACACCATTCACACTAGGGAGGAGCACGTTGCTATGGCTGAAATTGCACTCCGGGATACTTTTGATCTTCACCCACTCTCTAACTTTTTTGGATGAGAGGATTGGTATCACCTTCCAAACCTCATATCCCGACAGCAACCAGTGGAGGTTGAGTTACGTCGGAGTTGTGCTGGAATTCTGCATTTGTTTATGTTCGATGTTCCAGGAGGTTTTGCATTTAGTTTTTATTTTGGTTGGCATATGGACCCATTATATTACTATGTGCAGCACCACCTATGAGGAAGTGGCGGTACCTGGTCCCAGTCTCAGCATTAGATGAGAAATTGGTTGTTTTGAACTTCAATACTTACCAGTCCCCACTCCGCCTGTGTCCCCCGCAGCAAATCACTGACTGAGGGACAGCGCCGCAGCCAGTGATTGGCTGAGTGGGCTGTCACTTTCTAGACACAAGAGTGACAGCTCACTGGCTAATCACTGGCCACAGCACCGTCCCATCTCAGTCAGTAATTGCCTGAGTGGGCTGGAAGCGGCTGGAGACACTAGATGAGGACACCAGGGGAGCGCAGACAGGTGAGCACGCCATTTTTTTTTTTGTCCAGCCACCATCTTGAACAAATTTGAAACAAACACTTGCATTGCATTGCAAATTTTGCTGGATTCACTTCACTCTCCAACATATCACTAACTGCTGTCAAAATAGCTAAAATAAGATGGCAGCCCCACTAATAATTATGTGCTAAAAGTATATATATATATATATATATATATATATATATATATACACACTACCGTTCAAAAGTTTGGGGTCACATTGAAATGTCCTTATTTTTGAAGGAAAAGCACTGTACTTTTCAATTAAGATAACTTTAAACTAGTCCTAACTTTAAACAAATACACTCTATACATTGCTAATGTGGTAAATGACTATTCTAGCTGCAAATGTCTGGTCTTTGGTGAAATATCTACATAGGTGTATAGAGGCCCATTTCCAGCAACTATCACTCCAGTGTTCTAATGGTACAATGTGTTTGCTCATTGGCTCAGAAGGCTAATTGAAGATTAGAAAACCCTTGTGCAATCATGTTCCCACATCTGAAAACAGTCTAGCTCGTTACAGAAGCTACAAAACTGACCTTCCTTTGAGCAGATTGTGTTTCTGGAGCATCACATTTGTGGGGTCAATAAAAACGCTCAAAACGGCCAGAAAAAGAGAACTTTCATCTGAAACTCGACAGTCTATTCTTGTTCTTCGAAATTAAGGCTATTCCATGCGAGAAATTGCTAATAAATTGGAGGTTTCCTACAACGGTGTGTACTACTCCCTTCAGAGGACCGCACAAACAGGCTCTAACCAGAGTAGAAAAAGAAGTGGGAGGCCGCGTTGCACAACTAAGCAAGAAGATAAGCACATTAGAGTCTCTTGTTTGAGAAACAGAAGCCTCCCAGGTCCCCAACTGGCATCTTCATTAAATAGTACCTGCAAAACACCAGTGTCAACATCTACAGTGAAGAGGCGGCTGCGGTATTTTGGGCTTCAGGGCAGAGTGGCAAAGAAAAAGCCATATCTGAGACCAATAAAAGAGAAAAGATTAAGATGGGCAAAAAGACTGGAAAAAAGTGTTGTGGACGGATGAATCCAAGTTTGAGGTGTTTGGATCACAAAGAAGAACGTTTGTGAGACGCAGAACAAATGAAAAGATGCTGGAAGAATGCCTGACGCCATCTGTTAAGCATGGTGGGGGTCATGTGATGGTCTGGGGTTGCCTTGGTGCTGGTAAGGTGGGAGATTTGTACAGGGTAAAAGGGATTCTGAATAAGGAAGGCTATCACTCTGCACCGCCATGCCATACCCAGAGGACAGCGCTTGATTGGAGCCAATTTCATCCTACAACAGGACAATGACCCTAAACACACCTCCAAATTGTGCAAGAACTATTTCCAGCAGAAGCAGCAGCTGGTATTCTATCATAGGTAATGGAGTGGCCAGCGCAGTCACCAGATCTGAACCCCATTGAGCTGTTGTGGGAGCAGCTGGACCGTATGGTGCGCCAGAAGTGCCCCTCCAACCAATCCAACTTGTGGGAGCTGCTTCTAGAAGCGTGGGGGGCAATTTCTCCAGCTTACCTCAACAGATTAATAGCTAGAATGCCAAAGGTGTGCAATGCTGGAATTGCTGCAAAAGGAGGATTCTGGGACGAAAGCAAAGTGTGATGTAAGAACAATGTTATTTCAGATACAAATCATTATTTCTAACCTTGTCAATGTCTTGACTCTATTTTCTATTCATTTCACAACGTATGGTGGTGAATAAGCGTGACTTTTCATGGAAAAAACAACATTGTTTGGGTGACCCCAAACTTTTGAACGGTAGTGTGTGGGCTGCGTTCACACTACGTATATTTCAGTCAGTATATGTATATTTCAGTCAGTATTGCAACCAAAACCAGGAGTGGATTTAAAACACAAAAAGGATTTGTTCATACAATGTTGAAATTGAGTGGATGGCCGCCATTTAATGGCAAATATTTGCTGTTATTTTAGAACAACGGCTGTTATATTGAAATAATGGCCGTTATTTACTGTTATATGGCGGCCATCCACTCAATTTCAACATTGTGTGAACAGATCCTTTCTGTGTTTTTAATCCACTCCTGGTTTTGGTTGCAATACTGACTGAAATATACTGACTGAAATATACGTAGTGTGAACGCAGCCTAAAAGGTAGAACATAAAATGATCTAGGTCCATTTATTCTGGAAGACAGTGGTGATCCAAGATCACAGATTTTGGGTATGTTCACACTGAGTAAAAGTGGCATAATTTTTTGTGCGAAAACCGGCAGGAGTGAAGGCACGAGCCCTCCCATAGAGATACTGTGGGACAATAAGGCAGGCGGGATTTCTCTGTGGAGAGTTCTGCCACGAAATTCCTTTACTTATACTCAGTGTGAACATACCCTTTACCAAAAAAATTTTAAAAATTCTATGCCAACCTATTGAAAGCCATTACATGGAACCCCCCGTGATTATGTATTGTATTTGATATCCAGAATGTTCTCATTCATCAGGAGAGATCTCCACCGGAGAGAGAACACTGTTTATCATGGACTCATTACTCCTGGGTGGAGGTTTAGGTCTGTTCTTCCAACGAATATTTTAGCAGAAATAAAAATGGAAAACAATATGAAGTCAGAGTAAAAATAATGAAAATAGGGTTTTTATAGGGGAATTGTAACGATTCCGTTGTATTCTTTACCATCATAAGTCATCGGACTTGTTGGGTGTCTGGGTGGATTGAGCAGGATCCATGTTGTGCTAACCTAACCTTATTATGACCTAATCTGTGGATTGAGCTGCGTGTGGCTTTCCGCTCATCCTAGCCGCACAGACAAACAGGCGAAGCTCGTGAAGAGATTTCCCCTAATTGATTCCAAACGCAGATCTTTAACCGCTTAGAGGAGAAAGCTTGTTGAGGTTTCACACATTTTTGGCAAAAAATTTGCTCAAGGTTGGCACTTGGAGTTAACAGACTGCAGAGCTAAAGGATTGTCATGTAAAACAGATTAGTGTCCCGACATAACTGAGAAACCAAGTACTAATGCATTCTGGTCTGGGTGGTGTAAGGCCGGGGCTAGGCATGTGTTGGATGGAGAATTTAGTGTTTGTGAGGAGGGGTTACGATTAGGGCCCCTCCTCCTAGGGACGGATTAGACTAACTGAACTGACCACATATTACCACCATATAGAGACAGAATAATATCGCCATACTGCTACTGATTCAAATACACTATACAGTGAACATACAGAGGTTGGATACACTGTAAGGCTATGTTCACACAACATATATTTTCGCAAAACCGTGCCTATGCTGTCTATGGGATCCCGGCCGGAGTGTATACACATAGGGGGACATTTATCAAACATGGTGTAAAATGAAACTGGCTCAGTTGCCCCTAGCAACCAATCAGATTCCACCTTTCATTCCTCACAGACTCTATGGAAAATGAAAGGTGGAATCTGATTAGGGCTGATTATCCTCCCCTCGAGACAACTGAAGTAAACAAGTCCCTGTCTGCAACTTTGTAATGCCGGGTGGGTAAATCACAGTGAGTTCAACAGCAACTTGACCTCAGATTAACACTCCCAGCATTACAATGAAGCTACAATGTTGCAGATAAAGCCTGCCAGGTACTTGTTTACATCAGCCATTTCAAAAGGGAGGGGGGAGGAGGGAGAGAAAAGTTTAAACACAGATTTTTGTGTCTTCAGCAGGAAACAGCAGCTCAGAACTGGGGGATGAGACTGAATAGATAATAACTAATAAGTATGGAAGGAATTGTTAGTCTCACCATGGGCAGCAACCTATGTTTGAGTGAAATTTCCCTTTAAAACACTCTATTGTGCCTCACTATAGTGTGGTGGATGGTAGCTGACAACCTCTCCCACTCCATTTCTCACACTTTAAGTAGTCAGAGCTTAATTTAGACCTAAGAAAAACACAATACTTGAAGTGGTTTCCTGCCATCCCCCACATCTACCATTGTGTTATTCCATCCCCCTCCCCATGTTGTCCCGGGACCTCCAACCACTGTAATACAGATACTAAAACATTTGTTTTAATGCACTAAAAGGCAATATCTACAACTCACTCTGACAAGCAGTGGCCTTTCCTATGTCTCTCCGAAAACCCAAAATTAACATTGTCACTGTTTTCTTCTGCGCTAAAACCATTTCCTTTCTCTTTTTCCTGATCTCACTTTCTCTGTTTTCATGTATGTTTTTGTTACACATCCCTGGTGTAATACATGGAGGCGCATTGCAAACACAGCTCAACACTCTTTGGTGTCAAATATAGATATAGATGGGTTTTTCTTGCATCGGGAGGCGGTTCCACCATTGGATAAACACAGACATTCTTTTATTATAGTCTACGAAGCAAAGTAAAGGAATCTCTAGATGTCTTCTCCTTAATGGTCTGGGTCTGCACAGATATAAAGCCGTACATCTTATAGTAGCTACGATCCAGTATAATGGGTTCTATCATAGGACTCCTATGGGGGCTGAGCTGATCCCATCACTGCTCCTTGAAGGGATACATAGGCAGTGCAATAATAGATGATAGGACAGGTACATATGCTTGTGTGGCTTGCCTCACCTTCGAGGGGTGAAAAAGGAATTGGCTAGAGGAGGCCAATAGAGGCCGTGTTAGGCTGGGTTCACACTTCGTTTTTGCAATCCATTTTTTGCAAAAATGATGAAAAACTGATGAAAAAAAAAACGGATGCAATTGTGTGCATCCGTTTTGATCCATTCTTCTATTGACTTCTATTATAAAAAACCCCCAGATCAAAACGGATCAATTTTTTTAACGGACACAAAAATAAGGTCCACCACGTTTTTTATGTACACTGAAAAAAACTGATGTTTTTTTTTTTTATAATGGAAGTCAATGGAAAAACGGACCAAAACAGATGCACACAAATGCGTCCGTTTTTTTTTTTCATCAGTTTTTTATCTGTTTTGGCAAAAAAACGGATGGAAAAAAAAAACGGATTGCAAAAACGTAGTGTGAACCCAGCTTTAGTTGGGTAAAGAGGCTTCCTATAATCAGCCCTGATCTTGGTGCTCACTTATTAAGCTATCACATGGCTCAGTAAATCATGTGGCCGGGCTAGATTGTTTGCATGACCCTTAGGGCCATGTTAAACAGCCCAATGACTAATGTAAGTGAACGCTGATCATCTGCTAGATCGGCACTTACTGGGCCCATACACAGCTCGATAATTATGCAGCAAGGGCTATATATTTATTATCATTAGCAATGTCCATGCAGCCCTTGCCTAATAAGTGTGAAATACTAAACTAATACCTACCTCTCTGTGCTCCCTGATGTCCGGCTAGCTTCTGCCCGTTCCTCGCAGCCTCCACTGGAACTGAAGTGACAGACTGCTCAGCAAATCGCTGGCTGCAGCACTGTCCTAGTGATTGACTGTGCGGCCTAAGACTGGCTCAAAAGTTCCAGCGGCGGCTGCAGCGAGCAGGCAGAAGCTAGCCAGACATCAGGGGGCAAAGTATGTATTAATTTATATACTGTATTTTTTTTAACTTACATTTAATTCTATACATTTTTTTGGAAAAGTTCCATGATAATTTGTGATTTTTTTCATATAAATCTCTGCTCATTCTGGGCTACATAGTCATGTGGCCGGTGCTAATAAGACATCAACAGCTATCTGTGTATAAGTGTGCAAGTAGAGGGCTGTCAGTCACTGAGCAGGACTGCCCCCATGACTACTTAGCCTAGGATGAACAGAGATTTTCATGAATAATTGAGACACGTGTCATGTCAGACAAGGTAAGGCTCAGGGCAGCCGGCTTCAGAGGCAGGTCAGACAATCCAAATCATCAACAGCAGAGGCTCACGGTACAGACAGAGCTCAGGCAGAAAGTGTAATTCAAAGAACAAGCCCTGGTCAGGATACACAGGATATCATCAGAATTCCTGAAACACTTCTTTCCTTGGAATGCAAGAATTCAACAATGCTTAAGTAGGAAGGGGCAGGTGGAGCCAGCTTAAATAGGTTCAGCTGGCTCTAGATAGGTAGATATCAGTAGAAGGTGGAGACAAGCTTCCCCTATAAATCCACAGCAGACGGCCACATGCGCACCCTGGTGGCCAGAGGTGTCATTGCAGCAGAAGGAGGAAGAAGATGCCAGAAGACACAAGCAACCCCAGGACGGGCATGGAGCACAGCAGAGGAGCCAACAGGATAGAAAGTGGCGAGCAGACGTGGGACTCGGATGAGTATCATACAGTAGTGTTACAATTTATTTCCTTTAAGTTCCTATTGATACCAAGTTACAGGACAATCATAATTTTTACAGATATTTAATATGTCAATGTTATATGAAAGATGTTTTGATCAGTAAGGCTCAGGGTGGAAAGACCCCCACAATCTCAGAAACAAAGAAGCAGCACTTTGCCCCTGGTTTCTGATCATTGTTCTAGGCTTTTCTCAGAGAGACAAGTGGGCGATATATGGATTTATAGTGGATCTCTCCATGAATCCATACACTGGGAGCAAAACAAAGGAGACAGCACTCAGCTCAGCGCTTCTGCCCCTTTGTTTCAGTGATTTGCCACAGTCTCAGCACCCGGACTCCCGTCGATGAAATGTGACGTCACTATTATATGTCAGAAGTTTGTATAATTAAAGTTACCCTTTATAGATATTTTACAGTATATACAGAGCACGTCCCTAACTCACACAGCAGTATAATTTTGAAAATCTTCAGGCTTCTCCATTATCTCCAAGGCCACATGAATAACAACATCCTAAGATTATCCTAAAAGTTTTATTGTCCCATCCTTACTGGAAAAGTAATAGAGGAGCGTTCCTTGAGTGGACGGCTAAGCGGTTACCTGCTCGGCTGTGTTTATAATAAAGCTAGCTGAGAGGCCTATAAGTGACGGCCATGGATTCCACTCTTTATAATCACCCTGCTATCTCCTGAACACTTAACCTCCGGGGTCATGTTTAGCAGAATGTAATTAGTCTGTAAACCAAGAATGTTATAACTTGGCTGTTGAGCGACTATTCATTGTCCTCCGGCGGAGCTGGAATAAAGAGACCAAAACAAGATACAATATAAAAAAAAAAAGAAATGTAAACCATTACTTTATATACAGATGTAGCCGAGTATATATCTCTGGATCTCTGAGATAAAACTACTCGGCAGGATTTCCTGTTCCTCAGATAAAGAATCAAAGATAACTTATCACCGTTTCCTAATGAGTCGTGCCAAATGACATACTCAGCTATGCTGCTCCTTAATGCCTAATGATTGGGATATTGGATGAGGATATTGTTGGAAGGCTGTGTGCTCTGCAAGAAAGTTATACTGCAGGAGTAGACTATATAGGGTTTGTTTACAGACTGTAACTATGGAAACACATAGGTCTGCCGAGGAGCTGAAGACACGAAGTGGTACAATTTTAATAAATTGTTGGCAGTGTCCATTGGGATATCTGTGGGGCCTGTGGCTGGGTATCATCTGTGAAATGTCATCTTTCATATGTGTTTTTCATGATGTATTGTATTAACATGTACTATGCTTTAATGCTTTATACTGTTTGTATTTTTAAAAACATAATGGATAAAGGCACGGTAAGCGTCAAAGCATTACCACACACATCCATCACTGCAGCCTCTCTCCAGGGAGGGAAGGACCATACCCTAGTCCAGCCTCTCTCCAAGGAGGGGAGGAACATACCCTAGTCCAGCCTCTCTCCAGGGAGGGAAGGACCATACCCTAGTCCAGCCTGTCTCCAGGGAGGGAAGGACCATACCCTAGCCCAGCCTCTCTCCAGGGAGGGAAGGACCATACCCTAGTTCAACCTATCTCCAGGGAGGGGAGGAACATACCCTAGTCTAGCCTATCTCCAGGGAGGGGAGGAACATACCCTAGTCCAGCCTCTCTCCAGGGAGGGAAGGATCATACCCTAGCCCAGCCTATCTCCAGGAAGGGAAGGACCATACCCTAGTCCAGCCTATCTCCAGGGAGGGGAGGAACATACCCTAGTCCAGCCTCTCTCCAGGGAGGGAAGGACCATACCCTAGTCCAGCCTATCTCCAGGGAGGGAAGGACCATACCCTAGTCCAGCCTCTCTCCAGGGAGGGAAGGATCATACCCTAGCCCAGCCTATCTCCAGGAAGGGAAGGACCATACCCTAGTCCAGCCTATCTCCAGGGAGGGGAGGAACATACCCTAGTCCAGCCTCTCTCCAGGGAGGGAAGGACCATACCCTAGTCCAGCCTCTCTCCAGGGAGGGGAGGAACATACCCTAGTTCAGCCTATCTCCAGGGAGGGAAGGACCATACCCTAGTCCAGCCTATCTCGAGGGAGGGAAGGACCATACCCTAGTCCAGCCTATCTCCAGGGAGGGAAGGACTATACCCTAGTCAAGCCTATCTCCAGGGAGGGAAGGACTATACCCTAGTCCAGCCTCTCTCCAGGGAGGGAAGGACCATACCCTAGTCCAGCCTATCTCCAGGGAGGGAAGGACCATACCCTAGCCCAGCCTCTTTCCAGGGAGGGAAGGATCATACCCTAGCCCAGCCTATCTCCAGGAAGGGAAGGACCATACCCTAGTCCAGCCTATCTCCAGGGAATGAAGGGCCATAGCCTAATCTAGTCTCTCTCTATGTGAAGGGGTTTGTCAGAGGAGAAATGCTGTGGACAGCTTGGGATTATGTTAGCTCCTGCTAAGAACCCCGAGCCATCTTGGGATTAACAATTCTTTCTGCTCCTTGGAGAAAGACAAAGAACTAGCATCTAATAATGACCAGCTCTGGGGACCCTAGAGACACCAATATTGTGGGCTATCCTGCTCCACCTAAAGCTTGACAGTATACTGTTCAAAAATAATGCTTTCTTTGTGGATGATATTGCTTCTCTATTAAAAGAACTGTGAATTTTTAAGGCTAATTCAAAGTTCTGGCCTATACATGCTGGCCGATTATAGGCTAAATGAACGTTAATAGGAATGCTCATTCCTGATAACTGGCCTGTGTAAAAGGGCCAGCGATCGGCTGATTATCTAATTGTTTGGTGTTTCCAATAAAATCTTTGTTATTGCCCTGTACATTGGGATCACTCTCAGCTTTTGCGGCCAACGAAGTAATTGTTATTGGTTGTACATTGCTGGCCATGAAATTTAATGAGATTGATTTGTTATCCTGTCATGCTATCAATCAATCTATCTATCTATCTATCTATCTATCTATCTATCTATCTATCTCCTATCTATCATCTAACTACCTATCTATCTAGCATATATATATAGATATACTAGTAATTATAGTGGTTTTACATAAAACAATAGTAACAATTCCGGCCCATGTTGGATGGTGTCGGTGCCTATCTAGTGCGGGATCTCCCCAGGATCCCTGTGTGCCCAGTCCCGGCTCTATAGCAGTTAATTTAAAAGAATTTCTTGTTTATGGCCTACCTCGTCTCTCTCCATAAACACCATGTCACTTCTCATAGCTGCTTGGAGACTTTATCAACGTGAAAATAAATCAGGAATATTCCTGTCAGCACCATAGATAACTTTGTTGACATTCAATGTGACCCGATGGCCCTCCAGTCTGAAGTGCCTGGTGCTTCCTGTAGGAGATTACACAACGTCTACAACAAAGATCTGATTGACTAGAATCATCATTGTGTCTGTACTCAAGGTCACAAGCTGGCACAATGGTGGCACTTCATCTCCTAAGACCCATGATAAAACCAGCCCAGAATATCTGGATCATTTTTCTGGGATCACATAAATTGAATTTGGGGATCACTCCTGGTGATGAACCTTCATAGTAAACTTGACACCTAGATAGCACATCTTCGATGAGCCTTGCACAAACTAGTTTCGCCAGCGATACCACCTATAGCAGAGAACCAAAGTTCTTCATCGAATTTAGAAAGGGCATCCAACACCGAAACCTTTATCACTCGAACACCAGAATGAAGAAAAAAATCTGGAATCGGCTTACTGTCCTTACTGTCCAGATCACAGTCCGGATCTTCTGTATTTGGATATATTCAACACATGCCAGAGATATACATAAAGAGATACTTCCGATCTTCCGTCTTCTTTAGACAGATAACTTCAATGTTGAGACATAATGTGGCATCTATCACCTATTGGTCATGTTAAAAACTCATATACCACAGACAAGTTTTTCGTTTTTTTCTTTTTAACTGGATGCCTCCAGTTATACATACAGGTGAATAAAACAGCCCAATGGATGCCAAAATGATTCTCTTTTGGGTGAATAGGGCCTCATGAATATTTTCTGTATATAACAAATGTACACTGCCCTCTATTCGCCATTTTTGTAATATCTAAAGCAAACTTGCTCAGTAGAGATGAGTGAAACTCAAGCATGCTAGGGTTCAACCGAACCTGATCACTCGGCATTTGATTATTGGTGGTTTAAGAAGTTGGATGCAGCCCTAGGGAATCCTGGAAAACATGGATACAGCTTATGGCATCCAACTTCTTCAGCCACTGGTAATCAAATACTGAGCATTCGGGTTTCGATGAACCTGAGCATGCTTGAGATTCACTAATATCAGTCAACTTAGCTCAGTTCTTTCTGTAGCTTCATTAGTCTTAAATGGAGAAAACCAATACTCTTTTCACCTGCTAGCCACCTCTCCCTTCTGCCGCTGACTACTTGTCCATTCAGGCACAGACAATGTCTCCATTCAACCAGTAGCCATCAGTCTATACAACCAGCTACCCCTCCTTACATCCACTGGTCCTTTCTCCTTTCAACCACCAGTCCCCTCTTTATGTAGACACTGGCCGCCTTTCCATTTACCTCTCCATTGTGTAAATGGTCCACTGTCAATTCAGCTATTGACCACATCTCTATTTTTACCCTAGTCCTCTCTCCATTCAGACACTGGTCTTTTTTTTTTTTTTTTTACACACTATTCACCTTTCCATTCATCATTATTCCCTTTGACATTCAGCCACTAGTAACCTCTCTATTTAACTGCCTGTCACCTCTCTATTCACCACTGGACACCCTTCATTTCTTGCA